>NW_026542623.1:694536-1389073 GCF_028750875.1 Macrosteles quadrilineatus | reverse complement strand
GGATCGAACCCGCAAACCTCTTAGATCAACGACTCACGCTACTCCCACTACGATACAAGGAGGGAGGGAGGGGGGCAACGAGGGGCTTCTTTTAGTGAATATTGTCTCCGTCATTGTATTTCCAGATCTCGGGTATTAAACAACTACCGCTTACAGAGCAGAATTAACCTACAGAATTAAAAGTAAAATACTAAACTGTGATCATGGATGTTTAGAGCTGGAAAAATTTCTCCACACAGCTGCTAGCACAATACTATATTACCGACTTGGATAGTTCATATTCCAAGTACTGTACTGCTTTACCGACACCGCCCGCAGGTGTGTGTGTGTGTGTGTGTGTGTGTGTGTGTCCACCAACAGAACGATTAATGCGGGTTCCAGTTTTTGCATTCAACAGTAGTGTACTGCTCTACTGAATACAACCTTTTTGTACATCATACAGGCAGGTGGTCAATTATACTCTGTACGGTACGTAGCAAATAAGCTAATGGGGGTAATTTCAACTGGGAAATTGTTTAAAAGTACCAAATTTTATATATAAACAACAATAAACACCAACCGTGAGGCTTTATAATATCGTAGTAAAAGTCATGCATTCGTACTTTGCTCAAATCTAATATATAGAAGTTTGCTCTTACTCATATGTACAGCTGCCAGTTGTTCTGTAAAAAAGAAAAGATGACCTTCCCAAGATCTCATTGTACACTGTTCGATCTATAAAGTTTGGTTTGGCAATCAATTTTTCAGCTATTTCCAATCTTACACTCAAGTCTCTATTTCTGACTTATTCCATTTACACTCGAGTTTAGTCAAACTTAACCTCGTTCTCCATTACGAATCTTTTGTCGTCATGAGCTGACAACAAAATCACAAGAAACTAATCGAAATCTTATTTTCCTGTATGCTCCTCTTCACTGCTGTTGGACTGCACTGGGTTGAGCATACATTCAAAGTCTGCAGTTTTGACTTGTAATTACAATCTCACCAAAGTATATGTTACAAGTCTTGCATAATCCTTTTCTACTACTACAGTGTATTACGAGAAACTAATCCAAATCGTATCTTTGATACTTTTTCCTGCAAGGTTCTGTGTTTTCTATAAATAACCAATAAACAAAAGAAAGAAGCTATCCTACACTTATAAGTGTAAAGTAGTTTCCCATTCTTTTAAACACCCACAAATGATCTCAACAACCTACGTCACTACCCACATACGTCACAAGTGACGTAGGACCCCAACCACCCGCATAAAACCCAACTCTACGTCATTTCCGCCTTATGCCCTTTAAACTAATTAACTTTGTAACATCTGCTAACATCTGCCCGACAGCTGTTACGCGCGTTTCCACCAGGTCACCACTACTGCTGTAGCTCAAACCGTTTACATATTTATGGTTGTGTTATATATACATCTTTTTGCCTAATTTGATCCAAGGAATCAATACGTAAGTTATTAACACTTATTTTTTGAACACCCTTTATACATGTTTCTGTATTTATTGGTATTTATGTTGTTTCATGTGCTCCCCATAGAAAGGTTAAGCATACTGTTTGAAATATTTTGTGCAGAAGTGTGGAAAGATATTTAAATTTAAAATCCGCATAATAGTGTGGATGGCTTTGACAGTTAATGATAAATAAAGTTTAAGGCTTTGAAGAAAAATAAAATTTTGAAAACTTGTGAATACTTATATCTTTCTACTGTTTATTGTAAAGTAACTTTTTGATATTATATATTTGTAAAATATTCTATTAATTAAAAACATTTGATGAGGTATATCGTGTTACCATGCTAGATTTATTAATGAAAATTGAATAAATAACTATGGATAAATAAAATAAATAAATCCGGAGCGCCGTAGGAAAATAAAATGCAATATGGCTACTTGGGTGTTGTGCGGGTTTTGCCTACCATAAAATGCAGGGTCACTTTGTCCATGTACACTACTGTACTAAATTGTTGATTATTGGGTGTATACTATGTATGCTTTTATTTTCCCCTACATTCTAGAGTATATTATATATATTTTTGTAATATCGGCGAAATATTAGCAATTTTTAAATATTCCAAATATTGTATTAGTAAAATAATTTGTATACTGTATAATATAGCGTAATTCAATATTGTACAAGTAATGTGATTCAATATAAAGATTTAATACATTTTAAATATCCTATTTTAAATTATGGGGGTTTTCTTAGTTGTTTTTTTGTTATTATTACTTTTGTCATGAAACAATAAAACATGAGTAATAAAATCGTAGTTTTGAAAAATTTTATGTAAGTTGTTGAACATTAAGTAAACAACAACAATACACTCTAGAACAAGATAGTCTGGTCATGGGCAACCACCCTGAGCCAACACTTTATGGACCGGGTGAATAATAGCTACTTTTAATATGACATCGATTGGAGCAAAACTGTAGCTGAATTGTTGACTGTAGGCTGTTGGATCTTAAACACTAATTTGTTAAAAATGTCAACCATTCTGAAAGTTTCCGTAGCGAAGCACGGGTATTCCGCTAGTAATTATACACATGAAAATTCTTTAACACTAACTTCATTCCACTCTGTATAATAGCGATATCTGTAGCAACGCGACTTCTTGTTTTATATGTTTTTCCTTCTGTTTTAGCCATTAGTCAATGTGTTAGTCAAGTGATTCATTGAAACAATTAAATACGACTTAAATTAACTCTACTAAACCACACCATACTAAAAATTAATTTTCTCAGTCAAAACTAACTATAAACATTCCGCCACCATTCATTGCCCGTGTAAACTGTTGGTCCATTAACTATTTATGGTCTATGATACGACTGGTCCATTAGTAAGGGGGGAGGGGGTCATCGTCCCCCGTCTGTGTCCAATGATTCACCGCCTTCTAAATAGCAGACAGAACTACGCCCCCGCCAATCTAGTGAGCAGTGAGCAGTTAGTACAACTAAATAAGGCGATTGGTCCACAGAGGGTTCGTTAGTGTCAAGGGATATACGGTTGATTGGCGTCGAGTTTTGAAATTCAACTTCTAATTATAACTTATATATATATTGTGGGTACATGAGTGTCATGGATGCAAAAAAAAATAAATTATTCAAGGATGGGTAGACCAATAAAAAGTACGTATAGTTCAAAAAAATAATACAGTACCTCAGACGTAGCAATTTTGGGGATGCGGAATACTATCCCCCGGAAAACTACCCCCCCCCCAGGTGAAACGTGACGTCACAAAATCTGCTAACTGACCAATATGGAAGCCGTGTCCGCGACTGGAATTCTACCCCCCTAGCAAAATGTAACACTATGTAATTGTAATTTTAATTCGAGTAATTCCGTTTAGTAACAGAACAGGCATGTGGGGTATATCATACTGAATTTTGAAATGTAACAGCAAGTTTGGTTGGTTAGGTTAGGTTAGTTTAGAACAGTATGACAACGAAACTTGAGTGTCCATCACTGGAACTGGAAAACTGCCCCCCCCCAATCTCTGACGTCATGTTAACTTCAGAGATCGGGGGGGGCAGTTATGTCAGATGTTTTCTTATCTAAATTAATTAGATTTAACAAGTTCCAATATTTACAGCTATATCTAAAAAAAATTGCCGTCGTGTCGTGATAATGGACACACATACACGCACTAAACCACAAGTAAAATATTGTACTTAACCATATATAAAATATGTATATATACGTATATTGCCATATAAATAAAATATATATGTAATAGCTTATTCAATATATGGGAAATTCACTAAAAACAAATTCTCGCGTCTAAAGCATATTTTAACATAAAATCTCTTTAGCAATGACACAATCATTTCACCTTTCTTTACCCAAACTTCCTTTTTCCGAGTTGTGTAACTAGGCCAGTTTTGCAACTGTTTGCATAGTTGCTGCTGACATTGTTGCTGACTATCCCGTGTTTATGCTGACGTAGGGGCGCCGTATTCAGCCTATGATTCACGTGTTTCCTTACGTACGCAGTCGATCTCCGTTTCAAAATATCATTCAACAGTCGGAGTGGAGTGCTTGTGCTGTTCCAGTAGTTGTAGTTGGAATATTCAACATGAGGCATCATCGGTTGCTAAGGGATACGCTATTTATGGATAAACGTAATGTGAAAGGTAAACTTTAAATTAAATTCTACAACTTTTTATATAGGGAACATTATTAATCACAATTTTTGTTTATTTTATTTTCTCGTCCATTATCTAACAAAATACGTACGTTTTTATTGTGGTTTTATTTTGATTTGTGAACTAGTTTTGATTTTTGTTTTTGTGATTTTTTGAGAAAGATTCAACTTCAATTTTGCAACTGTAGTGAATCAGGTTTCATGATAAAAAAGTGATAATTATATATTATCATACTGGGGAAAAGTTGGTTGGTTGTTTTAATTTGTGTAATGTAGTTTAGTTTGTTGTTAACACGAACAATAGGAATTAAAATCACACTGATTCTAGTATACTGTAAAATTTGTGGATGACTAGTTACAAGTAATAACTAACAGTATACAACTGTCTATCTGACAGAAAAGAAATTTTGGTTGTTTTGTTGGTGTTCGTGCATCGGTATTTTATGTCATGAATGAAGAAAACAAGTTTAAACTAAAAGAACAAATGTATTAGGGGTCATTAGCCATCTGTCAGAAAAAATAGTGTGTGTTGATTAATTGGTATTTGATCCATACATTAAAATTAATGGAAAAGTTTAAATTTAAGGCATAACTGTATTACGTGTCATTGAAATTTCCACATTGAACTATTTTGTAATTACAATAAATTACACAATCGTACATATTAAGTTAGTTATTGTTGTTGAACCAGCAATAATCAGTCATGGCTTTATTCTGTTTTTAACTGTACCAAACTGTCTTTAATTATTGGGCTGTAAATAAAATACCCTAAAACAGCTGATCGCCTGCAACAATGCTGTCATCTGATTCATTCAACATATGCACGTTACACACCCTAGCGTATAGTATCGTAAAAATCAAATCTAATTAACATAGTTAATTACTGGACTAATTACATTGTTTGTGACCAGGCAATTCACAATTAATTACCAGTTTCAATCACAAGTGCAGGGTGTTCGCGAAGCTCCACAGCGACGGGAAGGGCTTCGTCATCCAATTTGGTTTATAGCAGCTGTTATAGAGTGTTAATTGTAATTCGTGTTTACCCCCCCCCCCTTCCCCTCTGGACACGTCACGGACAGGGTTATAGCTGGTCATAAAGCTGATGGCAGTTAAGGTCAGGCGGATTTTAGGGTCTGAAAAGAAGTTTCGAGTAGGGCTTAGGTCACGTAGCAGTTCTTTCTTCAGTTCCTCTACCACAGTTTTAATAACATTAAGGGATTAAGTCGTTGTCAGCTCGGTTCAAATTTGAAGGTAAAGCTCAAGAGTTTTCATTCGGAAAATTAACAATTGCCAAAAGTTCTGGACACATGTAAGAACAGGTGGGTTAAGAACAGTTTCTGTCGGACGACAGCCTTAAATCATTTTCTAAAACTTAAGCCAACAATTATAACAAATTTCAGCACCAGTATGTATAGTATAACGGAATGACCAACATAGATTACAGTATGATATGGATACAATTATCTCATACGAAGAGTACGATGAATAGGTGGAAATAATACAGTATTAATTTTACATAAAGAATACAGTAGGAATGTTCTAATTATCGATGGTAGAAAATAATAGTCACATTATTTAGGAATACCCTAATATACTGAAAGTGAACAGTAAGGCATGTGAAAATAATTTCAAACTGCGAATATACAGGTCGTAATAGTAGGTCTAAATAATATGCCAACAAAACATAGAATGGACAGCAGGATATGGGTAAAAATGCGTACCAAACATAGAGTGGCCTGTAGAACAATTGTACACATACGCCAACTAAACATAGAGTGGACTATAGACCAATAGTAAACATACGCCAACCAATCACAGAGTGGACTGTAGAAGATTAGTAAACATACGCCAACTAAACTTAGAGTGGACTGTAGAACATTAGTAAACGTACGCCAACTAAACTTAAAGTGGACTATAGACCATACGCTAACCAAATACATAGTTAGTTGACTGTAGAACATTAGTAAACATACGCCAACTAAACTTAGAGTGGACTATAGACCAATAGTAAACATACGCTAACCAATTACAGAGTGGACTGTAGAACATTAGTAAACATACGCCAACCAAACATAGAGTGGACTATAGACCAATTGTAAATACACGCTAACCAAATACAGAGGACTGTAGAACATTAGTTAACATACGCCAACTATACTTAGAGTGGACTATAGACCGATAGTAAACATACGCTACGCTAACCAAATACAGAGTGGACTGTAGAACATTAATAAACATACGCCAACTATACTTAGAGTGGACTGTAGACCGATAGTAAACATACGCTAACCAAATACAGAGGACTGTAGAACATTAGTAAATATACGCCAACTATATAGAGTGGACTATAATAGACCAATTGTAAACATACGCTAACCAAATACAGAGGACTGTAGAACATTAGTAAACATACGCTAACCAAATACAGAGTGGACTGCAGAGCATTAGTAAACATACGCCAACCAAACATAGAGTGGACTATAGACCAATAGTAAACATAAGCCAACCAAACACAGAGTGGACTGTAGAACATTGGTAAACATACGCCAACCAAACATAGAGTGAACAGTGTCAGCGTGACAGTAGAAGTTACGCAGTCAGGTGATGAGTCAACTGTACGTCAGCACAGGGGGATCTGGAGTCAGTTAGCACAGGTGGAGGGGCAGAGCAGCGCAGAGGAGCATTTAAATTTCCAAACAGTTGTCAAAAAGAAACTCCTTTCTATCCGATTGTAGCCCTGGCTGAAGAGAAAGTATTTTCATGTCCCTCTTTCGTCTTCCACTATAAATTAAAATTTTTATTCAATATACAGTTATATTGTACACAAGGTAGTGTGTAAACAATTTACTGTATAATCCTAATAAGAGTCCTCCCCTATCCTGCCTTTAGCCGAACATTTATTAATCCTATCTAAATACAAGAACAAGAGATGGGTGATAATTTGACTAGAAGAGGCCTCCTATATGTCCTCCTCCCTCCCTCCTCTTTTTTAACATGTAGGCCTACATAAGTCCAGTTGAAATAAAATATCTGAACATAGTTTATTAGCATTAGCATAGCTGAAGTAATATTACCTTAGTAATAGTTATAGTTACCTCAATAGGATAATGGTTATAGTTTTCACCCTTAATTTTTTACCTATAAACTTACAAGTCTATTTAGATTCTGTGAGATATGGTCAATTTTAACTATATTTAGTGAAAGTAAATTTGAAACAACAAATAACACAACAATACAACTAAAGCGTTGCCCTTCATAATGGTGACTTTGAACTTTTAATCCGATTGATTAAATCCTCTTTTAATCTTTGAGCTGGTGGTTGCATATACAGGGTGATTGATATAAGTGTGCCAGCCGTTTTATTCGAAAACTATAAGAGATATCAAAAAAAGTTAAATGGTAAGTGCCTTGGATTTTTTATTTAAAAAATTATAGTCAAGTCAAAAAAATTATTTTAGCCGCCATTTTTCCAATATGGCCGCCAACTTTGATTTTTCTTATGGAACGCCCTGTATTTTATGATGTATTCTGGTAGAAAATGTAATTTTAAGACGATTTTATTATTTTAATTTTTTTCATAAACCTAACCGTTTCAAAGATAATAATGGTTAAAGTTTTGAAATTTTTGCATGAGAAAGAGTTTCGATAAAGGCCTTAGCAAGCATGCCAGCTGTTTTATTCGAAAGCCATTCAAAATTTCACAACTTAAACCATTATTATCTTTGAAACGGTTAGGTTTATGAAAGAAATTACAAGATTAAAATCGTCTTAAAATTACATTTTCTACCAGAATACATTATGAAATACAGGTTGTTCCATAAGAAAAATCAAAGTTGGCGGCCATATTGGAAAAATGGCGGCTAAAATAATTTTTTTGATTTGACGATAATTTTTTAAATAAAAAATCCAAGGCACTTACCATTTAACTTTTTTTATATCTCTTATGGTTTTCGAATAAAACGGCTGGCACACTTATATCAATCACCCTGTATGTTTTTGCTAGTCACGTATGTATAGTAAGCTACTTCATGTCATATTTAAGACAAAACAGTCTATAGTCTGAGTGATGGAATCTGTTTTATGACCCTCCGTCTACTTGGGGTCTGGCCAATGGTTTAAGGCTCGGGCCAGTCTCAGATAGACAGGTCCTATCACACACACTATAGTTACTTCGCCTCGTACTAAACAGACTCCTCCAGCATGATGTTGACCCCGATGTAATCATCTCTAAATATATCAGTGAGGTACTAAGTTGGGATGCTGGAGACAGGTTCCCTCATACAGACCATAGTTGCTTCGTCTAATAACAGACTTCTCCAGCATGATGTTGACCCAAAAGTCGTCATCTCTAAATATATCAGTGAGATGAGGTGGTATGCTGGAGACAGGTCCCATCATACAGACTATAGTTGCTTCGTCTAATAACATACTTTTCCAGCATTATGTTGGCCCCTATGTCGTCATCTCTAAATATATCAGTGATGAGTGATGTACTGAGTGGATGCTGGAGACAGGTTCCATTATACAGACTATAGTTACTCCGTCTTGTACTAAACATACATCTCCAGCATGATGTTGACCCCGAAGTCGTCATCTCTAAATATATCAGTGAGGTACTGAGGTAGGATGCTGGGGCTGGTTCCATAATACAGACTATAGTTGCTTTGTCTAGTAAGTTCTCCGGTATGATGTTGACCCCGATGTCGTCATCTCTAAATATATCAGTGAGAGGAGGTGGGATGCTGGAGACAGGTTCGATCATACAGACTATAGTTGCTTCGTCTAATAACAGACTTCTCCAGCATGATGTTGAAGTCGTCATCTCTAAATATATCAGTGAGGTACTGAGATGGGATGCTGGAGACAGGTTCCATTATACAGACCATAGTTGCTTCGTCTAATAACAGACTTCTCCAGCATGATGTTGACCCCGAAGTCGTCATCTCTAAATATATCATGAGATGAGATGGGATGCTGGAGAGAGATGTTGCAGCGAGTAGCGAGCCTGTGATGTCATAATGAGTCATAGGCCAACCACCTCTGACTGTGGGTGTCAGGGTGTTCCAATGCATTAATGCACTACGGGATCTGAGTCTTTGTCTCCAGTAAATTATATTTAGATAAACTAACTGCTGAACAGTTGAACTACGGAAAATTAGAAATTGAGTTCCCAAAAGTTTAGAAAACGTCCCAAATTTAGAGAATTGTGTTGGTTGAAAACCGGAGAACTTTGTGAGTAAGATGGATTTTGTACGTAAAAGATTTAGATATCGACCGTAAAAATTTTACAATTTGTACGTTGGATTTACAGTCTAATTTTCTAATCATTAATTGAGGGTTAAACGGTTTTAGTGAATTTCTCGTAAGAGAATAAGCTATTACGGTAGGTCTCATGGTAAGACCTGGAACCGGGACCCATTTCCCTTTGTTTTTGGGGATCACAGAGGCCAAGAACACTATTAGTATACATGTGTGCGTTAACACGATAGTTCATATAAATTCATCCGATTTTAATAAAATTTGGTAGACATGTGTAAACCTACAATTATTCTAACGAGTTCGTGACATAATCAAACTATGGAAACAAATTTTTGGGGTAAATCATATTTTTACCATTAAGTCTCTCAAAATATTTGGCAATTTTCCTCTAAACCATTTTGTAGATATAACAATAATAATTTAATTTAGTACATTGAACGTAAATTTACGCCTAATGGTTACGGAGAAAATCCCATTACACTGTAAATTTAAAATTCCCATACTTATGTAGAATAAGTACACTGTTGTAGTTTGCTTGTTTATGTATACATTCTGATCAAATTTTGAAAACTTACCATTTCGTCCTAAGTTTTTTTAAACGAAAATTTTTTTTCCTAAGGATTTTGTTAAAAACGCACCTTATTACCTTCCCTGTAGCAGAAATTTAAGTACTCAACTGAATATGAGAACATATAAACTAAACTAACTGTAACTATAAACTGAACTATATTTAGTACTGAGCTTTCTTACGAAGTCCAATATAAACTATTTGACTGAGATTTGGACGTCGATCAACAGTTAAATAATTTATATTTTACGTCGAGAGACAGCTCAAAAATGCTTTTTTGGACGTCGTGGCATTTAGACGTTGTGCAACACTCCCAATAAATATGACAACAGGTTTAATGCAATATCTTAGTAAAATATCCAATCGGAAAAATGGAAATTCGCTTAGTCTGTAGGTTTGTTGTGGCGGGAGCGTGAATTTTCATTGAGGACTATTACAATCAATATTTTCTTCACGTTCGTCACATATTTCAATAAAAATTACCTGTACTGCATCACCTACACATCCACACAACTATTGGTGATCCTACTAGAACCCAGTAAGAGCGAAATAGCTCATATTTTGATAAAAATATGAATCCATTGATGAACAAGAATAGCGGCCATTGAGAACGGCTGGATATTTGGACAGTTTGATAGCTCGCGTGCCGACGGTTCCACTTCTACTTGCAGATTGGGCGTAATTTTATCCATTGATTGGCCAAAACCACCTGTACAACCCTATCAGATCGAACACGAATACAGCAACCGTTATAGAACTTACTAAACGGGAATTCCGGCGACTTTGTTTGAGGATGGGTGAAAGAGAATTATGTAAGTTAACTGGAATTATATAGCTATAAAAATCGTGTTTGAATTCAAAATTTATGCATTCTTATTTTATGTTATTTATTTTATAGTATTTATTTTATTATATTTTTATCTTTGCTTTTACAGGGCAGACTTAAATTTACTCTCTGTTTACAGTATTACAACTGGTTTAGAAAAACAAGATGAAACAAAACAAAATTAATAAAATATAAAATTTCTTAGAAATTTTAGTTACAAAAAATAAAATGGCCTACCAGGTTAAATTTTATAATGGTATCTTAAGATTTTTTTTAAAATAGGCCTACATAAAAACTCATACAGCAAAATGGAAAATATATTACTAGCGAAGTGCTTTTCTAAAAACTGTTATTCTTGATTTTCACTCATGTCAACAAAATTAACCTTTTCCCAATTTTTTGTACTTACTTATAGGTCACCCTGTATAATAATTTTATCATAGTGAACCAACAAGAGATTAGAGTTCATTACACTGCACGTTAAAAAGACCCAAGTACGGTATTTCGTATACAAGGGAAGAACTACTAATTAACTTTTATATTTCTTTCAATAATACAAAAAATAAAAATGAAGGATATTCAACTTATTATTTTTCTTATTTTCTCCGTACCCAATAACTGTACAAAACCCCTCCAAGATACAGTACTAAATAATTGGGTTTTAAGCTCTACAAAATTATGTTGAGAGAAATTGGAATATTCTATGTTGTAGGGTCAAATATAAGAAAACCAAATTTTCACCCCATAAAACCCAATGGTGGTTTAACCGTTTGAATAAATGTCATCTAAATAGGATAGTATTTGCTCGAGTTACCTACGGAAACAAATTTACACATACCAATTTTAACGGGCGTTATTTTGGGGCTCTACAAAACGAAAAAGTAAATCGGTCCCGAGTCCAGGTCTTACAATTAGACCAACGGTAATAGCTCATCCACTATAGGTGAAATTCGTTAAAACTTACCAAAATAGTATATGATCAAACCACTATTGTTGACGCACTCGATTTCGAGTAAACGAATCGTACTATTCTGTCGTGGTGTTGTGCCATTGATATGATGGGACAGCGTTAGCGCCCCGTCGGGACCAGCCAATGTGTTAGTGATAATGCGGTGATCTGGCGGGTAAATTGATTTGTATGTAGGAGAGGGGCAACTACCCCCCGCGTGTGTTATCTTGCCTACAACATGTCCCACCCTTGTAGGCCTAATGTGCGTTATCGTTATCAGTTGTGTACTAAACCATAGCCACCTCTAGTCTACAAGGCTGCGGCGACGGTGTGGCAACGTCGCACCGGCCTGTTGCCATGGTAACAAACGTGTAAACATAAACATTGTGCAGACGCTCTATCAGTGCATCAGCTGTTTTGGAAGGCCGGTTCTGCGGCGTTGCCAAATTTCTCTCTCCACGGCCTTGTACAAGCATTTGAGGACGCAATAAATAAACACTTGATGGAGGTTATGTCATGTCACCGGTAAACGTTTATTACAAATTTGTTGAACGGACAAGTTTAACTGGCTATCTAAATCTTATTTGCATTTGTATTTGAACTCTTTTACACTCGTAAGGTTTGGCGACATTAAAGAAAACCATAATTGGAATTGAGTCACCGTAGCCTACATAGTGAATTAAGGTTATTTTATTGTTATGGTTTAGGTTAGAATGGTAATGTAGTGTTGAAATGTATCAGGTTAGGGGAAGGCCGCGACTACGAAGGAAACTACTAAGGTTCTACTTTAGTTATATTATTGTAATTCTGATTATTCTATTGCACAATGTAAGTTGCATGTTACAATACGTGTTTACAATGACTTTTTCTGACAAAAATTTAAATCTTGCCTGGTTACTTTTTGATATAACATTACTGCTTATTGCTCGGATAATTGTGGTGTTAATTGACTTCAATATTGTCTGATTACCTAAATATAATAGTTTGACTACTAAACCTTTCCCTTTAGGCTACAACCCTTCATAAACAATAGTATTGTTGTTTTTTCAGGGTCCAAGGGGGGGACTTTAGCCCCTGTAGCCCCCCTAACAATACACAAGAAGCAATCCTACTAACGCCCACCACCTAATTACGCTAACAATGTTTTACATAATGATACTTTCACGTGCATTCCTCCCGTGGTCGCGTGGGTGAATGGAGGCCGATTCCAGTTCCCCCCGCGGTGGGCTGCATGACTCACCGCTAAGCCTGCCCTCGCCTTCTCGCCTTCAGTATGATATCATCATGCGAGACTCGACGTTCGCGCGCGCTCTGCTCGAACCTAACCTCAAACTTTTTATGAAACCCCGGTGTTAACTGTTTACTCTATGGACCAATTTACCCGCGTTTTCAATGAAGTCATCTCCGGATCGTGGATTTAAATACAATGGATGTGTGATGTTTACGGACTAAGGTTTTATTTACTCAGCCTTTGGATATCCCAAACATTTCAGGTTGGTGATTTTGGGGTTAGAGGTCAAATGGGGTATACTTGTATTGTATGATGCCTATTACCCTACCTATCCCTATACCTGGTATCTGGTCTGGTAAACTATAGAATACACACCTAAAAAACTACCCAATTGTTGTAGCAACATACATAAATAATGATAAATTAACCTAGTAAATGTTATTAACTTTTAAATGCTTTAGTTCAACTTCTGGTATTTGTGTTATGGGTTACCACTACCAGATTTAGCATAATCACTAAAGTATATGTTTACTTATTATTTGTAGGTTTAGGTTACAATATAAACAAGTAATAATTAATTTTTACAAATATTTTTACGATACCGTACTTTTAATATTTTTACAAAGCACGCCAGAATCTTTAATTTTTTTACTGTACATGAATTTTAGTCTCATCGTAGATTTAATTCTCTAGCACAAATATTTTGTCTCATACTCTTACATTATTAATGGCAAAAAATTTAATGAAAGCAACACATTCCCCTTTACTTCGGTCATTGCCCAATTCAACCCGTGACGTCATTGACAACTTTCTTATTACAGAGAGAGTCCCATCACTGTCACTCAAGATTTACCATTTGACGTAGCGTTATATAGCTAATTATGCATGTAATAATGCAATCAGCTGTTTAGGAGACTCCCTATCAACTCTCGGTGGCGGATATCGGCCCGGAAGGATGTGGTAGTGCGGCTTCAGACTTCACTTGGGGGCTTCTGATTTTGAAGAAGGTTGCACGGATTTGTTTCTAGTCTAGCTCGAATAAATCATATGTTTATATATCATCCTGGCAATCAGCTGTTAGACACGCGCCAAAACATCACCTATGGTGGAATGTAGGGAAAGCTGCGGGAAATCCACATATGTACCCTGAGTAGTAATTTCTCTCCGGGCTCTTGAAATACTACAATATATTTAGGTGAAGGTTATGTCATTATGTCCTTCAAGATGAGGACATGTCAGTATCCACAAATCAACGTAAGGGTGCTAGTTTTGAATTGAAATATACGTTTTGGAAACTCGCACTTATTCTCTGTATACACTAACTTGGCGTCTGAACCCTTGACTACCTGCGGACGGGCCGGGGCCGTCCCTTGCTCGCCCACTTCTTGAGCAGCTGTTTTCTTAATTAGTCACCTAGTAGCACCTCCACTGCAATTATGAACTTTTATGTGCGGGACGGAATTTTAATTTTTTTCCCGCACAATCAAAAAGTTCATGAAATTTTAAGAAAAATGATACTAAACTTGACCATATTCCGTATAGTTAACCTTAAGTTTAAATTATTTTTAATTACTCATATTATGAATACCGTTGATATTGTTATATCTTTAAACCAACCCCCATGTCTTCCGGGAAATGAGTGATTCTCGTCCTAAGACCTCTGACGAGCGACGACGATTCTGACGTGGGGGTATCACCATTAGATTAATCGCGTATTGAAATGCTATTGATGAAATATTTATAATCTGCCAAAAAACTACGGTAGGCCCGTCGTAGGCCTACACTTTATACAGACATTTAATTAGCTTAAAAACATTTACTCAACACATGTACATGATTCTGTAATTTTTAATCGACTATTGACATATCCTTAGAAACATAATGATTGTATGATTAATTTTAAGTTTCATTTGACCCGTAGAAAATGACGCAATTTCGACACTTCAATCCAAATGCTACTTTCGCTCGCATTTACGGTTATTTTTTTACCATTTAACACATAACATTACGTATACTAACTTACGGAGGGAAATGTTCGGTTTAAAAGTGTTTCACGTTTACAATAATCTTAAATGTGATTGGTTAGATCTACTCAATGAAACATATGAATTAGGTTGTGACAAACTACATCACCTCAACACGTTTTACATGTTTTTACTTGTTAAGTTTTATTCCCCTAACAATATTAGGAAATTTAAATATATAAATCACTATTCCTTTTTTGTGTTTGCAGATTCGTGGTGCACGTCTGATTCAATTAATAATAATTCATACATAACGATATTGTTTTATTTCTGCAGTTTTATTTCTATCCCTAATAAAGTTTCTATTCCTCAGTAGTTACTGTACATATAGAGCCTGTAGGTTCTACAAACATAATAAGAATATGGTCAAGTTTGGTATCATTTTACTTATTTATTCATGGACTTTTTGCTCGTACAGATAAAAATGTAAAATTCCGCCCCGCACAAAAAAGTTAATAAGTGCAGTGGGGGTGCGACTAGGTGACTAATTAAGAAAACAGCTGCTCAAGAAGTGAGCGAGCAAGGGACGGTCCCGGCCCGGTCCCAGGTAGTCAAGGGTCCAGACGCCAAGTTAGTGTATACAGAGAATAAACTGGCCATATTTTAGAAATATTGGTTTTTAAAGAAATCCCATAGAACAAAATTTCCGTTAAAACAACACTGTAAAAGGCAGACAGTAGTATTTTTCATTGTGTATTTTATAAAGTGTTGTTTTGACAGAAATTAATGTTTTTATGCGAGTATTGAATATTTAAAGAATACAATACATTTATAATTAACTGTTTGGTTGTCAAAGAATATAAAATATCGATTACCACAAACGTATACCAAGTTAAAATTCGTATTCGAGTATTCTGAAAAAAAAAATCATTTTGTAACCAAGACGTATATTTTAACCACGCAATAGGATGGTAAATTAATGACGCCGCAATACACAAGTAGTGTGTATGATAAAATGAATGTAATATATGTTCAGGATCAACTGTATAGGATAATCAGTTCTACCCGTCGATTCTCACGATTTTATACCCTCGAATGTATACGATTGTAGGAACTCCTCTACGAAGCGACATCGTCTACCTGCATATCACGACACCCTTCCAATCGTACAATGCGTCGTCGGTCATCAAACCCAAGTCTTTCTTCTTCGCGCCGTTTAAAAGCTGCAGAGCCGCAAAAAAGGCGGGGCAGATCCCAGTTGGCCTTGTGAAGGACTCTAGGACCCGAGGGGGGAGGGGGGGGGGTAACAGCTGGTCCGACTCCTGCATTCCTTAGCTCAGGAGCCTTGGAGTAGGGGTTGTTGGGGTGAGGTTTTGGGAACTGGATTTAAACTGGACAAAGCGTTGGGAAATAATGGGGTTGGAATTATTTTTTTTAGGAAAGGCTTCAAGAATTACAGTTGGATAATAAGAAGAGGAGTAGAGGATTTCAACGAATTATTCCTTTTGGTTCGATAACCTTCAACACAAAACCAAAAGATATTGGTACTCCAGAACTTAAAATTTTGAGAAAAGAGAAAACACAAAACAATTTGTATGGTAGTGCCCCTGAACACCATTTAAAAAACATCAGGGGTGTCTCCATGTCGCTGAGGTTTATAGCCTAAGTTTAACATTTTCCCCAAGTTGAAAAATTCTTAAAGTAAAAGATTAATTAAAAGTTAATGGTTTTTAGTGAGTATTAATGTGTGGTGGTTGAGTTTTAACGTATAATAATATATCCTCGCAAGTCCAGTGCAGTCATATAACATACAGGGTGTTTCCAAATTGTCTGGACATATTTTGTGGACTTGTTCCTTGGGCTAAGGCAAACATAAAATGCCGTATAAGTATGGGTCTAAGATGCCTTGATTTCTGTTTGTCGGCCTGTTTGAGATTTGTAAGAATTATGTTATATCTTGTACATTTTCCAAGATAGAAACTTAAAAACTTGTATAAATGTGTACTTTAGTAGGTGAAAATAGCTTACAACGTTTCGTTCCAATATCTCAAGCCGTTTCAATATAGCGGCCATTTATAATCTTAAATGTCAAATGTAATGAAAACCGTAAATATTAAGGAAATTGTTATAAAAAAAGATAGAAAATTTACATCCAAATCAAACAAGACCTTGTTTGTTAAAATCGGTTGACAAACAACCGAGTTATCAGCTATTTCTACATTCGGTTACGCAATTTAATAGGATTTCCATATTGTATTGTTATTTTGCAGACCAGTGATAGTCCTATTAAATTAAGTACCTGGGGACCGAGCTTAGTTCGGGGAAAATCATTAGTATACTCAATAAGCAGTTTAGTATTGCAGTTACATTAATCCACTCCCAATTGTAAACTATTGTCACCTACACTAAAATACACATTTATACCAATTTTGAAGTTTCTATCTCAGGAAAATGTCTAAGATATAAAATTCTTCCTGATTAATAACGTTAAAATTTACTACGTGCACTTTCAATACAGTACAAGTTAATTCTGGCGAATTTGATTCGATCGTTATCGTCAGCGAATTATTTTACTGGGAAGTACAGTGGTTAATTTAAACCCCATGTTCTTTGCCAGCTGATTTATTTTCACACGTTCGTCATATTTTATGTACTCTATGCCGCAATTGGCGGCTGTTTACTTACTCTGTGGTCAACAAGGAAGCTGCAATGTTGTGTTACGTAGATGTTATAACCAGCGATGACGTTACCTTCACACACACACACACACACACTCACACATGCGCAGAGTCACAGCGACGGAGAGCGTTCGTTTCTTTGGCTTTTCTTGTAGTTTTCTCTAGTATTGTTGATTGGTTTGGTGTACTATTTTTGATCCGTACAACCTATAGTTGTGCACATAGCTGGGTACTTTGCTGTTTTGATTTAAATATGAAGGATCTCCCACTCGTAGTTCTTACCCGGCTTTCCTATTAGTGGGGCCATCCTTAAAGGAATTACTTTTTGGATCTTTTCCTTTAATTACTACACTCAAGTTGATGCAACAATAGGCCTACACAATCTAAGGTTAAAGTTAAACTACGGTTCTCACCTAACCTAACCCTTAATAGAATTTTTACGGAATTATACAATTTCGACCTGAAAAAAAAACATAGTTGTAGTGAACTAACCGAGGTCAATTTTTTGTACAAATATTGCGATTATATCTTAACAAATAACAACAACGTGGCAATCCACTTATTTCGCATTGAAAATAAAATGGAAATAACTATACTACTACCTAATACAAAATGGACCCCCCTCCTGCTGTTTAATTGATGACAGTTAAATGAACTGATCAACTATCTGAATTCGTGTGAGTAATAATATTTCACTCGTTGCAATGTAATGTATACCTACGTTTTATGGACTAATTCCGTCTCCATATTGGACAAAATGGTCAAGCCACCTCCAACTTAAGTTTGATAAGTACTGACAAGCCGTAGCCTTTGCCATTTTTTAAACAACACGCCAAAAGAGTATAAATAACCATCCAAGTAACACGTTGAAGAATATCTGATGTCTAAAAAGCTACGTTTGGTTAAATCCGTTCTAGATTCTAGACCGAGAAGCAGACTACGGAGAGGAAGTTTTTGAGTGTTGTCGAGTAAACAAGATGTACTCCTTATCTCTATCACCTGGGATTGAGATTGGGGAATCTACTCGGCCTTTGTCGTATCAGGCTATACTGCAGTTAACCTTACTTGGAGGTTACTTGCAGCTGCTACAGTATTACCTGGGATTGCTTGAGATTGGGGAATCTTCTTTTGTCCTTTCAGGCTATACTGCAGTTCAGCATAGTTGGGGGTTACTTGGAGCGGTTATCATCTAGGATTAGTTCTTGGGATTGGTATATTTTCTCAGCTTTTGTCGTCTCAGGCTATACTGGAGTTCACCTTACTTGGAGGTTACTTAGAGCTAAGGTTACCGAGGATTGCTTCTTGATATTCTTATATTAACTAAACATAAGAAAGATACAGGCAATCCGCAAAGACTTTACGTCAAAGATACCTACTTAATGCGAGGGAATATGTCTAAAAAAAACGTCAAAACCTCGTACATCACCTTCTTAATGCAAAGCTCGGTCCCCACACCGTTATCCACGATCTAGAATTTGTATGCAATCCGCAAAAGCTTCACGTAAAGGATACGTCCACAGGGTGTGTGGGAAGATATCTGAACGCACTTAATCTTGTCTTCCTATCCCAATGCAAAGCTCGGCCCCCACACCGTTACCCGCGATCTAGAATTTTGATTTACGTAGATACAAATTATATACATAGAATGTGAGGGAATAGCATGTGTCTAAATACACCTTTTAACCTCGACTTAACTTCCCGATGCAAAGCTTGGTCCCCACGCCGTTATCCGTGATCTAAAATTTGTACGCAAACCACAAAGACTTCACGTAGAAGATACGTCTATACGATTTGAAGTCCAAACACACTTAATCTTGTCTTCCCTTCCCAAATGCAAAGCTCGGTCCCCACACTGTTATCCATGATCTAAAATTTTTACGCAAACTACAAAGACTCCACTTTGAAGATACGTATCTACGATTTGAGGTCCAAACACTCTTAATCTCGCCCTTCACAATGCAAAGCTCGGTCCCCACACCGTTATCCGCGGTCACGCGCCATCGCTCGCCTCTCTCTTGGCCAATCCCGCGGTCACGCTTAGTAGATATAATACCAGAATATGACCCCACTTTCGGCGTTTTTGGACCTAGGATTTTTGAATTTTTTTGGCGAAAAAACACCCAAAATAGGTAAAATATGATGGTTTTACCCTATTTTTGGTGTTTTAGAGGCTATATGGGGGCATTTTTTGGTTAAAAAATGTTATTAATACTGAAAAAACAAGCCTGGAAATGAAGAGCTTTTTTTGACCACTTTTTTTAAAACCCAGCTCTCGGCACGTGAACTCGGACGCGCTCCCGACCCATAGGTTACTTCTGATCCCCAGCGATGACAAACTAAAAGTCTTATGAAAAAATGTTAGAAACAAAAATTGAGGAACATCTAATCATCTATACTTCTTCCACTGAAAGTTTTTCTCTGACCGAAAAATAAAAAAAATCCTCGCTTACTTACTTTTTCATGTTTGCTTTGAGTAACCTTTTTATATTTTCCTTAATTAATAATTATACAGTGGCATAAATTGAATTATATTTATATTGTATTAAACAGTAGTTTATGTAGAATTTTAATATATAAATTTTATGCTATAAATATTTTTTTTAGAAGCTAGACAAACATGTAAGTGATAGAAGGCGCATCACTTTGAACATCGTCATGCCCCCGACAGTGCCGTGCTGGTAATACCTAGAGTTTGAAACTATTGCTATTGTTGAAATTATATTATAACACATTTACATACAAAAGAAACTGGTAAATGGTTTTAAATTGTTTAACTTTTTATGCTGTATTATTATGTTGAAGGCTATTTTGGTTGCTGGAATTTTAGCTGTTTTGTTGTATATCAAGCCTTTTTTTTAGATATAAGTATTTTTAAACAATAAATCAGACCTTTATTTACTAATGCTATTATTATATTACAATGCATTGGCATACAAATGAAAATGGTTTGATTTATTTGTACTCATATAAAATAATATAATTCTTTTGAGTTATAGGGATGTCTGGTGATTAAATCACAAATTTAGAATATTTAATAATGGACTTTTAAAATAATGGAATTAAGTATAGACTTATAACATTTTCATGATAACTGTTTGATTTATTTGTACTCATTTAAAATAATGTTAAAATAGTATTTGATTTTTATGTTGTATTATTGTTTTTTGTTGTTTAAAAGTTGGAACTAACATAGTGTACCTAAATTTAACTATTTGTCGTATCTCAAGCAGTTTTTGAGAAATAAGCATTTTAAAACGATAAAGTCACACCAGTAATGCATGGAGTTTGTAACCATTACCAACACTGATATTATGTTATAATACATTGTCATACAAATGGAACCATTTAATTTATTTACCAAATGGTATTTATATAAGTTTTAGATTTTTAAATTTTTACCCTGTATTATTGTTTTATATCAAAAGTTGAAATCAATGTAGTGTGCCTAAATATGTTTATTTACTGTATCTCAAGCAAATAGATAGAATAGGATAAAGAGGTGTTTTTGGTGTTTTACCTATGAGAATAACATGGGGAGATTTTAAGCCACTTTTTAAAAAATCGTGCTTATTTATACATTTCTATATAAATGTCCAACTCCAAAAATATTTTCAATCCATATTAATGTCTGTATCATGTGAGATTTGTACCAGTTGGTTTGAAATATTTATAAATATAATGTGTTGCTGGAATCACCTTAAATGGCAAGAAACACATAGTGTTGGGACCTCTGGTAAAATATTGGATTTTTTCTAGTTTGGATTAAATATTTGTGAAAAATTGAAAAAATATGTTTTTTACTCAACTATTTTAGCGTCTTGAAACATGTATTACCGAGGAATCAGGCAAATATTTCGTGCCGAAATTATATTTTACCTTACGTGAGAACTTGGAATCATTATTTAAACTCAGTCCTGCTCCACAGTATCATTGCAGGCTTGCTTCTTGTCCCAAGTGGTGAATTGTGTACAGTTTATGTGTGGTGCAAAGACTGGGTTTTCTTTTTAGTTGTGACCAGCTCATTCCTAAGATGCTAGATGGTATCCACTTTGCCTCTGAACATAAGCAAATTGTAATCTTCAGTTTAGGACTTAAAATTAATGTCGGATGCGATGCCTCTTTAATCGGAAGTTTGGGTTGTGATGAGCTCAACCCCTATCACCAATATCAGCATAGATCCATTGAACTATTATGTGTTATTGTACTTTGTGCTGATTAATATGTGTTTGGTAAATTAGCATGGCACAACACACAATCCCACATCTTGCTAATCGTAGTTGGTAGTTTAACTTAGCAACGATAATAACAAATTATTATGTCATTGCATTATTATGTCATGTCGAGGGTCTATTTGGTGGTCAAAGTAGAAGTAGGGAGCATTGACTTTCTACAATCATGATGAGATATCCAGCCAGAGCCTCAGACTGTAATAAAAAAATAGATGAAAATGCAAACTCTAAAGGCCCTGACGACCATGTTGTATACTTCCAGGCTGGAACAACCTTTACTTGGAATATTGTATATAAATTGTTTGTATACATAAGACTCTTTTAGTGAATGTACTCTTTGATGAAAATACAAAATAAAGATGAAAACTACTTTATGCAAAGAAGAGAAAGTAATTGTGAAGGGTAGCTACAAACAATTGCATTTTAGTGAGCAATGAAAGTTGCTATAATTATTGGGATTGTTTTGGGTAAGTTTATAGATATGCATTGTGTTTACAGGAATTAATCATAGTGGGGATGCCATTTACATCGAGACATATCGATTTAGTTAAAGTGATAAAACGAAGACCATGATAGTGGTGGATAAAGATTTAATTTGTTGAGCAATCGATATGAGAAGGAGTTTCTTGTTAAACAATAACCTGGAAAACCAATACAACATAATGCACTGTCATCCCTCATTGGTATTGTAACTTACAAGCTCTGTTGTTCTTTACTCATTTTCAAAAACATATAAATTATAATTAAGCCATTTTGTTGTTTATTTTACTGTTATGTATTGTAAGTGTATATATTGAAATAAATGGTTAAATAAATGTAAGTTGAAAAATGAGCCTTATTTTGTCACTAGTTTATTTACATTGATTTGAATCACATTTTTGAACTAACAGATGATTAAATTATTAATTGCATAACATTTGAAACATAGAGATACAACATTTACATTATTAACTGGAAACTATAGATCTATATTATTGTATGAACATAATTTCTGTATTTCATATATGTAAAAGCAATGAGACCATGCTAAATTACAGGATTCAATAACAAAGGAAGCTGATATTGTGCTATATACCTGAGGGTGTAAATATAGAGGTGGGCATTTCCATAGAGACCTAATGACGAATTAGAATGTGAAAGTTCTATGGTAGAAATATCAAGTATGCAAGAGTGATCATCAGAGGTAACATGGTCATCAGGCAATTCATAGAGAGGGGTCAGTCAGGTTGAACTAGTATATTGCAGTGATTCATCCAATATAGAAACAATAGTTACAAATAACCAGAACCAATTACTGGACATTGTAGTTACCAGTTTTCCTATCCTACTGTTAAAATATGAACCTCATTTTAATATGAGTTGGTGAGTTCATGCCTGGTAACATGAATGTAATAATGGTTCTAAATGTATTTATCTTATTTTATGGTAGATTTCACTATGTGTGCTTACTCTATGGTAAAATTCTTTGAGATCATTTAATATTTAACACACTTAGATTAGTGAATAAATCATCAAAGTGCGATATAAATATGCTGGGTGAAACGTATTAAAACTTGCTTCCAGTTTATCTATTAAAGGATTGTCAAACGTCTCGGTTTTGCTAACTATGACCTGGTGTCCCGAAAAGGGCTCTTAAGACCATAAGATGACAATACATAAAGTTTGGACTATTGACTGTGATGTGAATTTATGCATACTTTGTCATTCAAATTTTACACTATAGTATTTTTACGAGTTCTGACTGTGACTGTGATGTGAATTTGTGTGTATTTCATCACATAAATTTCACTCTATTTTCACTCATTTCACACCACTATTATGATGTGCTGTGCCTGCATGAGTGTGTTGAGCCATGAATATCATAGACTACCAAGCTATAAGGACGTATGCTAGAACTGATCTAACCTCTGCCAAACCCTGAATACGAGCCTGGAGGCACAGACTTTGGACCAAGGATCAATAATTGTAAATAGACAAACCTGTGTGATAGGATATAGAACACTGAAAAATAAAAATGTTAGAAACTTTAGTCTTTTACTTATTTACCCTTATCACCCTCTGTTTTGGAGGAAACTGCCTTACAACCAACATTATGAAGATTGCATTAATACTCATGATCTTGGTCATTATAAAATTTATCAAACATAAATCCGTATTTGCCATTATTCATAGACCTTTCCTTGTCTATTATGAAAAAGCTATCCAACACTGGTGGTAAAGACTTTTATATTGATGAAATGAAAAGTCATTATTAATATGATTGTTAAATATAAGGTTTAAAATTTATATTGCCTTGTTTGGATAATATTAGAAAATGTATGTTATCGCATAAATGTTTGCGTACTTTCTAAGTAAAAGCAGTTAATATTTTTATGTTGACCCATTGAGAGAAATTGTATACTATTTGTACTATAAAAAGTCTATTCATGCATATCAGTCCAGTAAAAGTTCTGTTACAATCCAGTCATAGGTCAGTCTCAATTGCATCCATAGTTTCTCAGTCAACCTGTCAGTCATTTGGTTACAGTCTGTTTTCTAACTCTTTATTAACCAATATTGCATAACATTTTTTATTTAAAACACAATATTCTATAAAATTTTCATTGGCCAGTTGTTGTTGATTGTTATAAACAGTACTTGATATACAAACACATACGTTGTCATCAGTCAGGCGTCCAAACAATTAAAAAATATCGTTGACAATTAAAAATAATATTGGGTTAACACATAGGAAGTACTCATTATAGTTTGTGCAAATAATGAAGGCGGTTGGGGCGGGGAGGTTTGTGTTCGGCCACAGATAGGTCCTCCGACCACTTTCTTTATTTGAACAGACTACAGAGGTTTACTTGTGTACAATCAAGATTTATGGGTAAAAGGGAAGGTGATGGGGTTTCGTATGTTTGAGGGTAAAAACCCTTTTTGTGACACAAATTACTCTGTTATAGATCGTCTTGCGTTCTGAAAGAGCCGTACTTTTTCCGTTTTAAGGAATTAATTTAGCGAAACGATTTAGATTAGAAGTCAGTTTAAATAATTTTGCGAAGTTCTGAATAGCTCTGTCCTTTAAAACATCCAGAACTTAAGGTAAAGAGAGATGTGTTGTTGGGGGTAGTAAGTAGATCAGTTGTTGCATTGTTAACAAACACGTACAAAATCCAACTCCAACAAAATTGTAGGTACTACTCTCCAAAGTGAAGCTCAGCTTAAAGTGGGTTTAATGCATAAAGTGGACCTCGTCTTAGAACAGCCTCATTTCGATGGGGCTTCGGTTCACTGGACTGACACATCTCGAAACTCTTGACCAGACAGTCCTGAAAAAATTGTACTTAAAGAAGACCCATGCAAATCGATAATAAATATCTCTAGGGGATCACCCAATAAGATTTTTTTATCAAGGTTGACTTCTTATCGAGGTTTGAACTATCATGTAACTAAGGGTAATATTTATACAGTATAAAGGCAATGTTTATGAAGCGCTACTTGTTACATACGAGGCCACTTGTTATTGAGGTACTGTGTTACGTAGTAACTAATTAACCCGTAAGTGTGAGTATTGTTGTGACGCTCAGTGTATTTATAGGTGGCGAGGGGAGGGGAGCAATGCTTTGCTGTCGAGAAGGTCTGCGACTCGCGCTGAACCGCTCGCTGAGCGAGCCAGGCCCGACGACCAAGCGTTGCAAGCTGGAGGTAGCCAGTCTTCCGGCGAGTCCGTGCGGAGAATCCTCCACCCTCCAGCGGGCCCTGGTGGAACAACACGTGTCCACCCTGGACCCGGACACACTGGCGCAACAACTCGAACAACACCGGAGCCTGTTGTTGGTCGACTGCAGACCGTTCCTGGCGTACAACGTGAACCACATCCGCGGCAGCATCAACGTCAACTGCTCCGACAGGTTCAACCGCAGGCGGCTGCAGCAGGGGAAGGCCACGCTGGCGGACCTGGCCACCACGCGGGAGGGCAAGGAGATGCTGAAGAGGAGGTTTAAGGAGGTGGTGGTGTACGATGATGTGGCGGAGGAGGTGGAGACGCTGCCGACGTCACATCCGCTGTATCTCGTGTTGTCGACGCTTGTGGAGGATAATAGACGGCCGGCGCTGCTTAGGGGTGAGTAAGCTTGTGTTATAGTGTGTATGGTGGAACCTGTCTTCTGGACCCTCCGTATACCATTGTTTAATGGTTTAGTTTCTAGCCAGTCCCAGGTAGGGTCAGGAGACAGGTTCCATCATGCAGACTATACTTAAATTATATGTGCATTGTTTTAGCATTTTTTTTTCATTGTGTGATCATGTGGATGTATTCAATGGCTCTTCAAAGATTTAAGAATAGTCAATACAGGAAAATTTAAATTACACCTGCCAGTACCTTGAGTTCTTTATCTCCTTTTAGTATTCACGTATTTTCCATAAAGTAATCACAAACGTTAATGGAAAACTATCTGAAGCCAACAAAATATCCTAAGTAATTCAAAATATCCAGGGCCTACTAACATTAAGTACTCTTCCTGATCATGCTTATATCATTTTAGGGGTTGTCAAACCCTCAAATCTTTACTTAGTAACGCCTTAAAAATGATTACTAATATAAACAAGCACCAATCGTTTAAAAAACTAATTAAAGGGAATATTTTGCAAAAAACATGATTTAAAACCTTTTTCCATAAAAATACTGTAACAAAAAAATAAAAAAAAATAAAAATAAAATAAAAAATAAAATAAAAAATCAAATAAATAAAAATACCGAAATTGTAACATGGTTAAAACATTTGTTTAAAACATCAAGTTCGTCTATAAAAAATGCGGGCTAGAAAAGTAGTAGATATAATATAGCAATATGACCCCACTTTCGGCGTTTTTGGACCTAGGACTTTTAAATTTGTTGGCGAAAAAACACCCAAAATAGATATAATATGATGGTTTTACCCCATTTTTGGCGTTTTAGAGGCTATATGGGGGCACTTTTTTGGTAAAAAAATGTTATTAATACTGAAAAACATGTCTGGAAATGAAGAGCTTTTTTTGACCACTTTTTTTAAAGACCCGGCTCTCGGCATGCGAACTCGGGCGTGCTCCCGACCCATAGGCACACTTCTGATCCCCAGCGATGACAAACTAAAAGTCTTATGAAAAAATGTTTGAAACAAAAATTGAGTAACATCTAATCATCTATACTTCTTCCTCTGAAAGTTTTTCTCTGACCGAAAAATAAAAAAAATCCTCGCTTACTTACTTTTTCATGTTTACTCAAAGTAACCTTTTTATATTTTCCATAATTAATAATTACATACTGGCACAAATTAAATTATATTTATATTGTACTAAACAGTAGTTCATGTAGAATTTTAATATATAAATTTCATGCTATAAATATTTTTATTAGAAGCTAGACAAACATGTAAGTGATAGGAGGCGCATCACTTTGAACATCATCACGCCCCCGACAGTGCCGTGCTGGCAACACCTGGAGTTTGAAACCATTGCTATTGCTGAAATTTTATATTATAACACATTTACATACAAAAGAAACTGGTAAATGGTTTTAAATTTTTAAACTTTTTTATGCTGTATTATTATGAAGAAGGCCATGTAGTATGTAGGCTGGAATTTTAGTCGTTTTGTTGTACATCAAGCCTTTTTGAGATATAAATATTTTTACAATAAAGCAGACCTTTATTTACTAATGCTGATATTATATTACAATGCATTGGCATACAAATGAAAACGGTTTGATTTATTTGTACTCATATAAAATAATATAATTTTTTTGAGTTATAGGGACCTCTGGTGATTAAATCACAAATTAAGAACATTTATAATGGACTTTTAAAATAATGGAATTAAGTAGACTTCATAGACTTCATGGACTAAGTAGACTCATAGACTTACAACATTTTAATGATAATTGTTTGATTTATTTGTACTCATTTAAAATAATGTTAAAATAGTATTTGATTTTTATGTTGTATTATTGTTTTTTTATCAAAAGTTGAAACCAATGTAGTGAGCCTAAATGTTTATTTACTGTATCTCAAGCCAATAGATAGAATAGGACAAAGAGGTGTTTTTGGTGTTTTACCTATGAGAATAACATGGGGAGATTTTAAGCCACTTTTTAAAAATCGTGCTTACTCTTTATATATTTCTATATAAATGTCCAACTCCAAAAAATATTTTCAATCCCCATTAATGTCTGTATCATGTGAGATTTGTACCAGTTGGTTTGAAATATTTATAAATATAATGTGTTGCTGGAATCACCTTAAATGGTAAGAAACACATAGTCTTGGGACCTCTGGTAAAATATTGGTTTTTTTCTAGTTTGAATTAAATATTTGTGAAAAATTGAAAAAGTATGTTTTTTACTCAACTATTTTAGGGTCTTGAAACATGTATTACCGAGGAATCAGGCAAATATTTCGTGCCGAAATTATATTTTACCTTACGTGAGGACTTGGAATCACTATTTAAACTTAGTCCTGCTCCACAGTATTATTGCAGGCTTGCTTCTCGTCCCAAGTGGTGAATTGTGTACAGTTTATGTGTGGTGCAAAGACTGGGTTCTCTTTTTAGTTGTGACCAACATATTCCTAAGATGCTTGATGGTATCCACTTTGCCTCTGAACATAAGTAAATTGTAATCTTCAGTTTAGGACTTAAAGTTAATGTCGGATGTGATGCCTCTTTGATCAGAAGTTTGGGTTGTGATTAGCTCAACCCCTATCACCAATATCAGCATAGATCCATTGAACTATTATGTGTTATTGTACTTTGTGCTGATTAATATGTGTTTGGTAAATTAGCATGGCACAACACACAATCCCACATCTTGCTAATTGTAGTTGGTAGTTTAGGTGGTCAAAGTAGAAGTAGGGAGCATTGACTTTCTACAATCATGATGAGATAACCAGCCAGAGCCTCAGACTGCAATAAAAAATAGATGAAAATGCAAACTCTAAAGGCCCCGACCGTGTTTCATACTTCCAGGCTGGAACAACCTTTACTCGGAATATTGTATATAAATTGTTTGTATACATAAGACTCTTGTAGTGAATGTACTCTTCGATGAAAAGACAAAATAAAGATGAAAAACTACTTTATGCAAAGAAGAGAAAGTGATTGTGAAGGGTAGCTATAAACAATCGTATTTTAGTGAGCAATGAAAGTTGCTATAATTATTGGGATTGTTTTGGATAAGTTTATAGATATGCATTGTGTTTACAGGAATTAATCATAGTGGAGATGCCATTTACATCGAGACATATTGATTTTGTTAAAGTGATAAAATGAAGACCATGATAGTGGTGGATAAAGATTTTAATTGTTGAGCAATCGATGTGAGAAGGAGTTTCTTGTTAAACAATAACCTGGAAAACCAATACAACATAATGCATTGTCATCCCTCATTGGTATTGTACCTTACAAGCTCTTTTGTTCTTTACTCATTTTCAAAAACATATAAATTACAAAATAAGCCATTTGTTGTTTATTTTACTGTTATGTATTGTAAGTTTATATATTGAAATAAATGGTTAAATAAATGTAAGTTGAAAAATGAGCCTTATTTTGTCACTAGTTTATTTACATTGATTTGAATCACATTTTTGAACTAACAGATGATTAAATTATTAATTGCATAACATTTGAAACATAGAGATACAACATTTATATTATTAACTGGAAACTATAGATCTATATTATTGTATGAACATAATTTCTGTATTTCATATATGTAAAAGCAATGAGACCATGCTAAATTACAGAATTCAATAACAAAGGAAGTTGATATTGTGCTATATACCTGAGGGTGTAAATATAGAGGTGGGTATTTCCATAGAGACCTAATGATGAATCAGAATGTGAAAGTTCTATGGTAGAAATATCAAGAAAGCAAGAGTGATCATCAGAGGTAACATGGTCATTAGGGAATTCATAGAGAGGGGTCAGTCAGGTTGAACTAGTATATTGCAATGATTCATCCAATATAGAAACAATAGTTACAAATAACCAGAACCAATCACTGAATATTGTAGTTAGTCTTCCTATCCTACTGTTAAAATATGAAACTCATTTTTACATGAGTTAGTGAGTTCATGCCAGGCAACATGAGTGTAATAATGGTTCCAAATGTATTTATCTTATTTTATGGTAGATTTCATTGTGTATGCTTACTTTATGGTAAAACTCTTTGAGATCATTTAATATTTAACACACTTAGAGATTAGTGAATAAATCATCAAAGTGTGATATAAATATGCTGGGTGAAACGTATTAAAACTTGCTATTATGTGTTATTGTACTTTGTGTTGATTAATATGTGTTTGGTAAATTAGCATGGCACAACACACAATCCCACATATTGCTAATCGTAGTTGGTAGTTTAGGTGGTCAAAGTAGAAGTAGGGAGCATTGACTTTCTACAATCATTATCAATTAATTTTATCAATTAAAGGATTGTCAAATGTCTCGGTTTTGCTAACTATGACCTGGTGTCCCGAAAAGGGCTCTTAAGACCATAAGATGACTATACATAAAGTTTGGACTATTGAATGTGATGTGAATTTATGCATACTTCATCATACAAATGTTACACTATAGTATTTTTACAAGTTCTGACTGTGACTGTGATGTGAATTTGTGTGTATTTCATCACATAAATTTCACACTATTTTCACACATTTCACACCACTATTATGATGTGTTGTGCCTGCATGGGTGTGTTGAGCCATGGATATCATAAACCACAAAGCTATAAGGACGTATGCTAGAACTGATCTAACCTCTGCCAAACCCTGAATACGAGCCTGGAGGCACAGACTTCGGACCAAGGATCAATTGTAAATAGACAAACCTGCATGATAGGATATAGAACACTGAAAAATGCAAATGTTAGAAACTTTAGTCTTTTACTTATTTAGTCTTACCATCCTCTGTTTTGGAGGAAACTGCCTTACAACCAACATGATGAAGATTGTATTAATACTCATGATCTTGGTCATTATAAAATTGATCAAACATAAATCTGTATTTGCCATTATTCATAGACCTTTCCTTGTCTATTATGAAAAAGCCATCAAACACTGGTGGTAAAGACTTCTATATTGATTAAAAGTCATTATTAATATGATTGTTAAATATAAGGTTTTAAATTTATATTGCCTTGTTTGGATAATATTAGAAAATGTACGTTATCGCATAAATGTTTGTGTACTTTCTAAGTAAAAGCAGTTAATATTTTTATGTTGACCCATTGAGAGAAATTGTATACTATTTGTACTATAAAAGGTCTATTCATGCATATCAGTCCAGTAAAAGTTCTGTTATAATCCAGTCATAGGTCAGTCTCAATTGCATCCATAGTTTCTCAGTCAACCTGTCAGTCATTTGGTTACAGTCTGTTTTTTAACTCTTCATTAACCGATGTTATATAACATTTTTTATTTGAAACACAATATTCTATAACATTTTCATTGGCCAGTTTTTGTTGATTGTTATAAACTGTACTTGATATACAAACACATACGTTGTCATCAGTCAGGCGTCCAAACAATTAAAAAATATCGTTGAGAAGAAATCGGTTGTTGTATTTAACAACATAAAGGTCGATTCACAAACGGTATGTAATAGTTTAATCACGTCTCAGTGTATACAGCAACTGACTGTGACTGTGATGTGAATTTGATTAGTTGTGTGTAATGTGTGAAAATAGTGTGAAATTTTTTAAATTGCTTCCAGTTTATATGTTGTCATTAAGCAAGCGTTTAAAAATCCAACAATATCGTTGAGAAGAAACCAGCTGTTTTATTTGACGACATAAAAATCAATTCACACATAACACGTCACAGTTCAATCACATCAGTTACGACACAGTGTATACACCAACTGACTGTGACTGTGATGTGAATTTGTGTGTACTTCGTCACACAAATTTTACACAAATTTCACATATATTTTCACACATTTCACACAAATATCATAATAGTTGTGTGAAATGTGTGAAAATATATGTGAAATTTGTGTAAAATTTGTGTGACGAAGTACACACAAATTCACATCACAGTCACAGTCAGTTGGTGTATACACTGTGTCGTAACTGATGTGATTGAACTGTGACGTGTTATGTGTGAATTGATTTTTATGTCGTCAAATAAAACAGCTGGTTTCTTCTCAACGATATTGTTGGATTTTTAAACGCTTGCTTAATGACAACATATAAACTGGAAGCAATTTAAAAAATTTCACACTATTTTCACACATTACACACAACTAATCAAATTCACATCACAGTCACAGTCAGTTGCTGTATACACTGAGACGTGATTAAACTATTACATACCGTTTGTGAATCGACCTTTATGTTGTTAAATACAACAACCGATTTCTTCTCAACGATATTTTTTAATTGTTTGGACGCCTGACTGATGACAACGTATGTGTTTGTATATCAAGTACAGTTTATAACAATCAACAAAAACTGGCCAATGAAAATGTTATAGAATATTGTGTTTCAAATAAAAAATGTTATATAACATCGGTTAATGAAGAGTTAAAAAACAGACTGTAACCAAATGACTGACAGGTTGACTGAGAAACTATGGATGCAATTGAGACTGACCTATGACTGGATTATAACAGAACTTTTACTGGACTGATATGCATGAATAGACCTTTTATAGTACAAATAGTATACAATTTCTCTCAATGGGTCAACATAAAAATATTAACTGCTTTTACTTAGAAAGTACACAAACATTTATGCGATAACGTACATTTTCTAATATTATCCAAACAAGGCAATATAAATTTAAAACCTTATATTTAACAATCATATTAATAATGACTTTTAATCAATATAGAAGTCTTTACCACCAGTGTTTGATGGCTTTTTCATAATAGACAAGGAAAGGTCTATGAATAATGGCAAATACAGATTTATGTTTGATCAATTTTATAATGACCAAGATCATGAGTATTAATACAATCTTCATCATGTTGGTTGTAAGGCAGTTTCCTCCAAAACAGAGGATGGTAAGACTAAATAAGTAAAAGACTAAAGTTTCTAACATTTGCATTTTTCAGTGTTCTATATCCTATCATGCAGGTTTGTCTATTTACAATTGATCCTTGGTCCGAAGTCTGTGCCTCCAGGCTCGTATTCAGGGTTTGGCAGAGGTTAGATCAGTTCTAGCATACGTCCTTATAGCTTTGTGGTTTATGATATCCATGGCTCAACACACCCATGCAGGCACAACACATCATAATAGTGGTGTGAAATGTGTGAAAATAGTGTGAAATTTATGTGATGAAATACACACAAATTCACATCACAGTCACAGTCAGAACTTGTAAAAATACTATAGTGTAACATTTGTATGATGAAGTATGCATAAATTCACATCACATTCAATAGTCCAAACTTTATGTATAGTCATCTTATGGTCTTAAGAGCCCTTTTCGGGACACCAGGTCATAGTTAGCAAAACCGAGACATTTGACAATCCTTTAATTGATAAAATTAATTGATAATGATTGTAGAAAGTCAATGCTCCCTACTTCTACTTTGACCACCTAAACTACCAACTACGATTAGCAATATGTGGGATTGTGTGTTGTGCCATGCTAATTTACCAAACACATATTAATCAACACAAAGTACAATAACACATAATAGCAAGTTTTAATACGTTTCACCCAGCATATTTATATCACACTTTGATGATTTATTCACTAATCTCTAAGTGTGTTAAATATTAAATGATCTCAAAGAGTTTTACCATAAAGTAAGCATACACAATGAAATCTACCATAAAATAAGATAAATACATTTGGAACCATTATTACACTCATGTTGCCTGGCATGAACTCACTAACTCATGTAAAAATGAGTTTCATATTTTAACAGTAGGATAGGAAGACTAACTACAATATTCAGTGATTGGTTCTGGTTATTTGTAACTATTGTTTCTATATTGGATGAATCATTGCAATATACTAGTTCAACCTGACTGACCCCTCTCTATGAATTCCCTAATGACCATGTTACCTCTGATGATCACTCTTGCTTTCTTGATATTTCTACCATAGAACTTTCACATTCTGATTCATCATTAGGTCTCTATGGAAATACCCACCTCTATATTTACACCCTCAGGTATATAGCACAATATCAACTTCCTTTGTTATTGAATTCTGTAATTTAGCATGGTCTCATTGCTTTTACATATATGAAATACAGAAATTATGTTCATACAATAATATAGATCTATAGTTTCCAGTTAATAATATAAATGTTGTATCTCTATGTTTCAAATGTTATGCAATTAATAATTTAATCATCTGTTAGTTCAAAAATGTGATTCAAATCAATGTAAATAAACTAGTGACAAAATAAGGCTCATTTTTCAACTTACATTTATTTAACCATTTATTTCAATATATAAACTTACAATACATAACAGTAAAATAAACAACAAATGGCTTATTTTGTAATTTATATGTTTTTGAAAATGAGTAAAGAACAAAAGAGCTTGTAAGGTACAATACCAATGAGGGATGACAATGCATTATGTTGTATTGGTTTTCCAGGTTATTGTTTAACAAGAAACTCCTTCTCACATCGATTGCTCAACAATTAAAATCTTTATCCACCACTATCATGGTCTTCATTTTATCACTTTAACAAAATCAATATGTCTCGATGTAAATGGCATCTCCACTATGATTAATTCCTGTAAACACAATGCATATCTATAAACTTATCCAAAACAATCCCAATAATTATAGCAACTTTCATTGCTCACTAAAATACGATTGTTTATAGCTACCCTTCACAATCACTTTCTCTTCTTTGCATAAAGTAGTTTTTCATCTTTATTTTGTCTTTTCATCGAAGAGTACATTCACTACAAGAGTCTTATGTATACAAACAATTTATATACAATATTCCGAGTAAAGGTTGTTCCAGCCTGGAAGTATGAAACACGGTCGGGGCCTTTAGAGTTTGCATTTTCATCTATTTTTTATTGCAGTCTGAGGCTCTGGCTGGTTATCTCATCATGATTGTAGAAAGTCAATGCTCCCTACTTCTACTTTGACCACCTAAACTACCAACTACAATTAGCAAGATGTGGGATTGTGTGTTGTGCCATGCTAATTTACCAAACACATATTAATCAGCACAAAGTACAATAACACATAATAGTTCAATGGATCTATGCTGATATTGGTGATAGGGGTTGAGCTAATCACAACCCAAACTTCTGATCAAAGAGGCATCACATCCGACATTAACTTTAAGTCCTAAACTGAAGATTACAATTTACTTATGTTCAGAGGCAAAGTGGATACCATCAAGCATCTTAGGAATATGTTGGTCACAACTAAAAAGAGAACCCAGTCTTTGCACCACACATAAACTGTACACAATTCACCACTTGGGACGAGAAGCAAGCCTGCAATAATACTGTGGAGCAGGACTAAGTTTAAATAGTGATTCCAAGTCCTCACGTAAGGTAAAATATAATTTCGGCACGAAATATTTGCCTGATTCCTCGGTAATACATGTTTCAAGACCCTAAAATAGTTGAGTAAAAAACATACTTTTTCAATTTTTCACAAATATTTAATTCAAACTAGAAAAAAACCAATATTTTACCAGAGGTCCCAAGACTATGTGTTTCTTACCATTTAAGGTGATTCCAGCAACACATTATATTTATAAATATTTCAAACCAACTGGTACAAATCTCACATGATACAGACATTAATGGGGATTGAAAATATTTTTTGGAGTTGGACATTTATATAGAAATATATAAAGAGTAAGCACGATTTTTAAAAAGTGGCTTAAAATCTCCCCATGTTATTCTCATAGGTAAAACACCAAAAACACCTCTTTGTCCTATTCTATCTATTGGCTTGAGATACAGTAAATAAACATTTAGGCTCACTACATTGGTTTCAACTTTTGATAAAAAAACAATAATACAACATAAAAATCAAATACTATTTTAACATTATTTTAAATGAGTACAAATAAATCAAACAATTATCATTAAAATGTTGTAAGTCTATGAGTCTACTTAGTCCATGAAGTCTATGAAGTCTACTTAATTCCATTATTTTAAAAGTCCATTATAAATGTTCTTAATTTGTGATTTAATCACCAGAGGTCCCTATAACTCAAAAAAATTATATTATTTTATATGAGTACAAATAAATCAAACCGTTTTCATTTGTATGCCAATGCATTGTAATATAATATCAGCATTAGTAAATAAAGGTCTGCTTTATTGTAAAAATATTTATATCTCAAAAAGGCTTGATGTACAACAAAACGACTAAAATTCCAGCCTACATACTACATGGCCTTCTTCATAATAATACAGCATAAAAAAGTTTAAAAATTTAAAACCATTTACCAGTTTCTTTTGTATGTAAATGTGTTATAATATAAAATTTCAGCAATAGCAATGGTTTCAAACTCCAGGTGTTGCCAGCACGGCACTGTCGGGGGCGTGATGATGTTCAAAGTGATGCGCCTCCTATCACTTACATGTTTGTCTAGCTTCTAATAAAAATATTTATAGCATGAAATTTATATATTAAAATTCTACATGAACTACTGTTTAGTACAATATAAATATAATTTAATTTGTGCCAGTATGTAATTATTAATTATGGAAAATATAAAAAGGTTACTTTGAGTAAACATGAAAAAGTAAGTAAGCGAGGATTTTTTTTATTTTTCGGTCAGAGAAAAACTTTCAGAGGAAGAAGTATAGATGATTAGATGTTACTCAATTTTTGTTTCAAACATTTTTTCATAAGACTTTTAGTTTGTCATCGCTGGGGATCAGAAGTGTGCCTATGGGTCGGGAGCACGCCCGAGTTCGCATGCCGAGAGCCGGGTCTTTAAAAAAAGTGGTCAAAAAAAGCTCTTCATTTCCAGACATGTTTTTCAGTATTAATAACATTTTTTTACCAAAAAAGTGCCCCCATATAGCCTCTAAAACGCCAAAAATGGGGTAAAACCATCATATTATATCTATTTTGGGTGTTTTTTCGCCAACAAATTTAAAAGTCCTAGGTCCAAAAACGCCGAAAGTGGGGTCATATTGCTATATTATATCTACTGAAGTCGATAGCAAAAAATCTTTAAAAATAGTGACAAAGATTCTGGTAGGCTAAATAATTGTAGAATTCGTCCTGTTATCAACCATCTCAAAACGAATAACTATAATAGTATGTACTTATTTTATCATAATTTATCAATTTTATTATTGTTTGGCATCACAACGTGAATGTATTTTAATTTACAAACGATGCACGTGTTAAGAGCGTCGCGGACATTGGCAATCTATCAGCTGATGATTCATCAGAGATACAATTAGCTCTTGTATCTCAGTAATTAGCCAAAGTGTATCTCTGATCTCTGATGACGTCAATCTTATCTCTGTGTTTATGAACCCTTGAAAACACTTCTTTCGCTTTTGAGGTCGGCAAGTTTGTTTTCCTCATAGTTTTTAGAATTTTGTGTTTTATGACTCTAACATAGATTTTCTCATATTGTAACAAGTCTAAACTTTGCTTCCTTGAAACACTATTTAAATAAAAACTAAAATAAAAAGTTGTATTATTAATAAACTAAGTAGGCATAATTTAAAACATGAATTTAAAGGATTTTGTTGAGAGATCTTCAAGAACGCGAGTAGTTTTAATGGAGACCTATATTTTAAAGTAATGCGAATTCCGTGAGATTTAGTATTATCATTGAATTTTTTTAAATCCAGATCCATTATTTGCGCCAACTGATCAGAATCAGGAAATCGGGTAATCCTGAATTGCGCCAACTACTTCAGGGAGCCACCCGATACGCTCCTTAAACTGGCGGAGACTGTATTATTGAATATATTAGTTTGGGTTGGGTTAGGATAGGTTAGGTTAGGATGACACTTATACAAGGACATTTCTTCTACCAGCAACTTGCCCCTACATTGGCTTGGCGCAATTAAGGAACCCTTTGGCGCAATTAATGCACGACCCATTTTAAGACTTAAATAAACGCACCTTCATAATTTAAACTGCGATATCAAAATGCATTTTTTTTTCATAAACATGTAAAAAAAAACATTGAATTGATGACCCTTGGCAGCTGCTACCTTTTAAGTCAAAAGGAAAACTCAAATCATGTCACAGGTGAAGTAACAATGTATGACTCACAGCTGGATTGTATGTAAGTGTGTGCGTGTGTGTTTGTGTGTGAGTGAGAGTAGATAACGAAGGCCACACAATCAACAGACAATAGACAAAGTGAGTTGACAATATCAATCTTATCACTCACCGTGAAAATGTTCGAACTATCCTGAAGTATGTTTCGAGTGCAGGTGTAAAACAATACAACAACAACACAATATTGATGTACAGTTAAACGTTGACTAATTTGCATAGCGTTAAAATTAGGATAATTCGCTTAAAATGTTATTTAAAAAACAGTAAAAAAATATTGGCGAATTGGCATGCAAAAAAAGAGGAAAAGTAATAGTAAACTTTATGGCTTTTGCAAGATCAAATTCCATAATGTAGGGAATGGGGGGCTACGTCCAAATTCACCAACATTTTTGGGGTCGTTTCTAATGTCCAAATTCACCAACTTTCTACCTGTAGCAGGTACGATATTTCTCTCGGCGGGCGGGGAAGGAATTCCGAATAGTTTTCCCTCGCCTGCTCCGTCTCGTCTCGGCGAGAGTGTACTGCTTAGCCCTAATAGTACTGTTTAAGCTGCGATTGTTTCAGGCAGCTTTAGGTTAGGTTAGGTTAGGTTAGGTTAGGTTAGGTTTGGTTAGGTTAGGTTAGGTTAAGTTAGGTTAGGTTAGGTTACAGTACACTCTCGCCGAGACGAGACGGAGCAGGCGATGGCAAACTATTTGGAGGGAATTCCTTCCCCGCCCGCCGGGAGAAATATCGTACCTGCTAAAGGTAGGAAGTTGGTGAATTTGGACATTAGAAGCGACCCCAAAAATGTTGGTGAATTTGGACCTGGCCGGAATGGGGTTGGTCCCCATGTCCTCTTCATTGGAAGACTCTAAACTGACTCAATGCTACGTCATGGTTTGACCTTTGATACTAAAAGATGCATACAGGTTGCGTGGATATACGATTGAGGGAAATAATTACAGCTAAATTGTGTACATATTTTGAATATCCTTATAAACATCTACCTATCTTACACATTAGATTTCCGGCGTCAGTTAAATTTGGACTTGAATACATAAAAGATCAGGTTAAATTATCAACACACTTTTACGATGAAACATTTACTCAAACCCCTGCAGTCCTTATGCAACAGTATTAAACAAACATACGGTACTTGCAGCAGTCTTTGGTACTTTTCTTTCTCAAAATCATTTTAATTTATCAAATGTTACAGTCATCAATATACACTGCATCAACAAATCATGATTAAATCGACAGAGCGTGTTTAACACTTATACTCGTATTATTATAAATCAACCTTGATTGAAATTTTGATATGATAAGTGCTATGCAAATCTGAGGATTTCATGGTTTATAATATAAAACATCACGTATACTCTTGAAGCAATAATAAAAAAACAAAGATTCCATAAGCCAATGTTAACGACTTTGCAAAACAGAAGGCACTCACCTGTGCTATCCTCATCGTGAGTCATTTGTCATGTTTCACCATAGAAAACGACTTCCTTCAACTTTCCTTTGTGAAAACCGCCATTGAGCCGTGATTCACAGCTGTTTCTAGTGTAGCAGACGACACAATAGTGTTTATATCTGGCCTGAGTCACTATAACAGGTTAATGACCGTGTTCCATTTCTGTTGATTTGTGAATTACGTCACAATCAGCTGATCGTTAGTAGTATTCGTGTACAATATTGTCGCATTGAAGATTAGGACATTCTTGCCAACATCGAGTGTAAATATGACGAGTCATATGATTGAAGATTGAACTTGTTTAACGTTATCAGTTGTACCACTCTAATGTAATTAAAATATGACTTTTCTATCAGAGCAAAGTTATCGGCTGTGCTTCTTTATCTAACATCTGATTGTAGGATAATGATGAAACTAACCAAATTTGAAGGTTTCAACATTTATAGTTTCAAAATTTTGATAATTGGATGATTGTTATCCTTTTTTGACAAATTAAAGTGGAAACCCCATGATTTATTCATCAGCTCGTCTTCTAAAAACAACTTTATCTTTTACTACAACAATTTCGTCAAAACCTTTGTTTAGAAAAATCTATGGTTATAGACCCTGTTTTGATCAAGCAGTGGAAAATTTATTTCCTCACCACCTTATTTGTTTACTTAATTTTTACGGATCATTTAAATGTTTTGGAACTTTTCGATGATTCACTATTATGATTTTAGATTGAAATATCATTATCTACAAATCCTGTTCAAGTTTTTGTTATTTTAGGTTGAGTTAGGCACCTAAGCATCTTTAAACGTCAATCTAAATATCAATTGTATATTACCTTACAAAAAAGGGCGAACGAGCTAGAACGCGGAACTTCGCGTTCAAATCCCCCAGGTTCAAATCCCGTCTAATCGCCAATAAATTTTAAGTGATAACACACACAGTTTTTTTCGGGGCAACCCCGAGGTCTAGCCTGAAGTAATGTGAAAAACGATTCCGGTGCCTAGAGTTCTAACATAAAAAAATGAAATGAAAACGAAATGAAAACGAAATGAAAAATGAATTCATTTCGAAATTATTGAAAATTATCACACCAACTACATCAATGATTTTGTTTTTGGAAATCTAATTAATTTTAAGAAAACGTTTCTTTTATCCGTTTAAACTCACAGCAGACGGATGGTTTACCTGAGATCTAGTCCACAGCTCTATCCCGGCCACAGCCAGGCTATATCCGCAAGGGTCTATGACCTGGTGACTCATCGGTGATATCTTGATGCTGACTCTATCGCTGACTGTCTGCTCTATCACATCAGCATCTCTAGATACCTTGTGTAGCCTACTATTGTTGATAAAACATCAAATAACTCTAGTAATCTTGGATTGTTAAACTTGTCGCTGACACAAAAGGGTAGCAGCAATTTATTTTGACAGTTTTTTCCAAGAGTGTCAAATGCTAGAGCTCGAAATCCCGGGTTAAAATCCTGCCAATAAACAATTGATTTTATATATGTGATAATGCAGCAACTCTATAGGTTTAGCCTGAAGTAATATTTAAAACTATTCCGGGCTAAACCCTATGTCCTAGGGAGGTGGGACATAAAAAAATTGTTCCAAAAGTCGGAGAAGTGTACAAATAGTTTTACTTAAAAACTTTACGGAAAGTAAATAAAATACGTCTAATAACACAAGAACTATAAGCTTTATACTGTTGTCTCACAAGACGGTAAATGCTTACAAATGGTAGGTGGTGATCGATTTTGAATGCACACTCCATCGTCAAACCGAATAGGTGAATGGCGTAAATTAATAACACGTACAATGCTGACCATGAAGTTACTTTGTAAAACTTTTTAAAACATTTTTTGGGTTTAAATGTTCTGTCAATAATATTCACCTCATATTTAATTTACTCTTCATGATGATTTTGAACTAATCAAAACAACGTAGGCCTACACAATTAATATCAGGGTAAACATGAATGCATTTAAGGGGGTAAACAATTAAATATTGAAAGAAAGTATCTGTTCCCATCGAAAAAATATTACAAAAAAACTGTGTTCTAGTTATTACATTGAAAGATAAACCATATTTGTTCAACAGGTATTTCGTTTTCTTGTTTGATCAAAATCATGAAAATAATGAAAATAAGAATAAAGGGAACTCATTTCTCTAGTTTGTGTTTTTATGTATTACAAACGAAGCCGATTTACACTTTCTTCGACACAACACAACTTATTTATTCAAGTTTCTGTACAATTATTTTTACTTTTGTTTACTTCATACTTCAACTTCTCTCGTCAAAACAGTCATAAAAACTCCACAGTACTCGACTGGATTAGTTTCCGTCTCTAATCCCGTCATATCTCTAACTTATCATGTTTGCCACTGCACGTGGAACTCATGTAAACATAAACAAGGATTACCTCATGGTACAGTCACGACGTACATAAGCGCGGGAATCGGATGACATAATATAAACTTATGAAATTAAGCTTAACTTAATTCGCAATTAAAAACATCAGGTAAAAAATCCGCATTTTGTTCACTATAAAAAATGTAAAACGGTTTGCAGACACATTGGTAAGCCTACTTTGAGCGAACTTCCCTACAGGGAAGTAATTATTATTATAAGTAGCATGGTAAGACCTAGTCCCGGGATCGATTTACTATTTCATTTTGATGTCTCCAGAACGGACAGGTATTGTTGGGCTTAGAAATTTTCCGAAAAAGGGGGATTTTCAAATGTTAACGCTTAAAATATTTAAATGTCAAATTTTTATTAGAGCCACCGAGAGAGGGCTAAAAACTAATACATTTGTATATTGAAGATCCCTAAGAATATCCCCAAGAAGAAGACCCCCCCAAGAAGATCTCCCCCCTAAGAAGACACCCCCCCCAAGAAGATACCCTCCAAGAAGATCCCCCCCAAGAAGATCCCCCCAAAAGAAGACCCCCCCCTACTATATTCACCTGTACTACATTTCGGAATAGCCTTTTCAGGAATTTCTTCGTACGTAAATGGCTTACACCCCTTCATATTAAGTAGTATACTTCCTCGTCCTATGTATGTGCCTACATGAGCTAATCGCCCCGACCTTTCGGAGGATGACTCGAGCAGAGCTCAGAATAACCGCGGACGTTGCCAGCATCGGCCTCAGCCTGACGTGGCTTTATTTCTGTTCTTGGGCAGAGTGTGGACGTTTCTAGGGCAAAAGGTGATTAACAGAGGATAAATTGTATGTGACTTGAAAGATATGGATACACTTGAAAGGAAATGTACAAGATTAATAGATTATAATCTTGCAATCTTGTGCTAATCATCTTCAAAATATTTATTGAATTTTATATAATGTGTTTCACAGATTCCGGTTTGTAACAGGTAAATCTACATAAATTTCAACCTAAATAAAAAAATACCGCGGAACAAATCATAAATCACCTTTGATATCATTTTCCGTCTAATCACAGTGTTACCTTGATAAGAAGACGACAATCGACATTGATATCAAGTCGTATTTCATAAATCCACTTGACAGTCTTGTTATCGAGGTTCTACTTAACTACGAAGTTGGATTTTTAATCAAAGGTGTACATAGCTATAATTACAACTGTAGGCCTATAATATTTATGTTTGGAAAACGGTATGAATCCAATGACTTTTTGGTCCCACTTCGAAAACAAATTGGTATTCAAATAAGATTTTAATTAGTTAAAAAAACAAAATCTTCCTAACCTAACCTAACCTAACAAATCTTATGTTAGGTTAGGTTGTAATTATTAGGTGTGGTCTGTATACCCCATTAAGTAATCTTTTAAAACACAATTTCTCTGTCTAGAGTTATTTGCATTTTTAAGTGTTCTCGGTGAACTAGATTTGATTTCTTTTTGCGGACTTTCTGACTTCCCCGTTCGATCGACCTGGTTTACAAATCTGAAACGTTCAGGATCGCAGACAACAGGAACTCCGCTCACCGCTGCGGTCCGAGTCACAAGTGGTGAAGTAGGACGGGAATTATGACAAGTGTTTCTTCTCTATCTAACAGCACTACAATCACACACCATCCCTTAACCTTGACGTACTTGGTTTATTATACACATTCCGTATGAACTGCATGAAGTGCAAACGTTTGTGTCAAAAAATAATTAATGGATAACCAGTATTCTTTCGAAAAAAGAATATAAATTCTTTGAATGTACGATAGTAACACAAAAAAAGTCTGATGGTAATTGGAAAGTAGCTTAGTTTTTCAGTTAATCGTTAGTGATAAACTAATAATCTAATTTGGATGTGTTGGATGTGCTTAAAATCTCGGACTTCGGTGCTGCAGGGATGATTATTTTTCATAGTACTTCCACAGTACATTTGGGTTTTGTACAATTTCCTTAAATGCGTCTGAATACTTCCTCCATTTGAATTCACTCGTAAAAATGCCACCGGTGTAGATAACGAGAAAAAAAGGAATTTCCACTTTTGCACCTTTCTGTGTATTCCTCAAATTAAACTATTTTTTGTCGTGTGGCCTGATCGAGACGTTTCAGAGGTAAGTCTACTCAGGCTGTTGTTCTATAGTCTGTATGATGGAACCAGTCTACTGTTCCTCCGTATACCAGGGGGCTGGCCAATACTTTAAGGTCTGGCTAGTCCCAGATAGACGAAAGCCCAGGAGACAGGTTCCATCACACATACATACTATAGACTTGGGTGCTCTTGGAGAATTCACCGATTCTCTTTAAGTGGAGTGTTGATGAAAAATTGTTATATTGAGTTATGCTGCTACCCTATCGTGTATATAATTTGAGAAAACATGTTTAAGGTGTATTCATCTTCGTAATTTGACTTCCTTGAACCTCCGATAGGCATAATCGATGATTTATAGCCAGGTTTCTCAAATCCCTTTAAATCCCATAGGTGGACAAAATATCCCATTTCCGGGATTAAATCCCACTCTGGTGCCGCTCCGTCTGCCGCGTCCCGGAAGTAGTCATTACAAACCGGAAGTGCCGCCCTTGCGTGGTCACGCTGCTTATCTTATCACTACGCCCCTGTGTTGTCATTGATGATTACGCCGTAATAGTACACCGTACCACCGTACTTCGTCGTTTCCATTCATCCTTTTGGAACTCATTCAATAGTAAACCTTATGGGGAATGCTTGAAAACAAGGTGATTAAGTTGGCATACTTGTAACAAAAGTGTAGACATTTTAAAACGCTTGGTCGAGTGGTTGAAGTAATACCAACCAAAGTTGTGAGCATCGAAGTTCCTATACTCCGTTCAAACAGCCGTGGCACCTGAGGGATTAGGAGACCCCATGGAAACCTTTGGGACATCCTAATCCCTCAGGTGCCACGGCTGTTTGAACGGAGTATAAATTAAGAACTGCCTTGAAGAGCAACAGTTAAGTATGATGATCATTATGATACAACAGTTAAAAGTGATAACTGGAAACCATCCCAATGAAAACTGACTTTTGCTTTGTTCAGTTGCCTAGTATTGATAGAGAACAAAGTAAATAAACTGTAACCAATTACAAAAACGTTATTTCGGGTAACGTTTGATTTAACTCATATTTTCTTGCCGTATAACTCCCTCTTCTGGTTATTTAGTAACTGACTAGGAAATGCTCTACAAAGTTCATTTCCCTATGGCATAACTATAACTTATCTTACCACATGGTATGAATGTAATGAATTCAGATGCCTCATAATTTGATCAAAACATGTTGTATTAGCTAAATATTCACCAAAATTTGATGTATAACTTTTAGGAAGACAAGAGCTCTTTAGTAATGTCTGAATCTTAACGGAAATCTAATTTCACGTTGGGTTCCTTCTTACAAGTCCTTAAAATTTTACTAGCTAATCTAACATCCCCCGAATGTAATTTCAATCCAATCCAAGCTTCTGAAAGATCCTGGAACTCCCTACAAATTGTTCTCCAGCGCTTACTGCTTGGCTGGGAGCCCAAGGCCGACTTTAGTCCTTGGATATCCTTCACCTTATACTGCTGAGTAACGCACTCGCTTCCTGGTATCTCAGGATCTTTAGATTATCTTCCTTATAAATGACGCTGGACCATTTTTTTCTCCGTGGAAGTTCCCTGTGACGCATCTCGCCTTGTTGAGCGTCGATGTTTGAGGATGGAGAGGATGAAACGGGTTTGGTATTTCCAGTGAAAAGGTCTTATTATCTTTTTATACTTGTTTATCAACTAATATCACCGAAATAAACACTTATTTAATTGTTGTTGGTGAAACAGTTTAGTGTAGGCTACTCGATTCATATAAAAAAGGTTGAAAAGTAGTGTTGATTACTTTCAAGAACAGGAGTGCCACTAAAATTTGGTCCTTCGCATTTGGAAGGGATGATAATGGGGTTAGGTTAGGTTTGGTCATGTTGGAATTGGAAGGGGCGAAATATAGGCACAGAAACGACAACCACAGCTTATTGTGCGTGACTAAAGAAACAAGAAACACAAGATAGGTTATGTTATGCCTAAATACACGTTTATTCATTTCCAGCTAGATCACTGACAATTGACTATTTCTCATTTAGGTTAGGTTATGTTACTTTTTGCATAGGTAAAGTTTAAATAGTGGTAGCCCTCTTGGAAAGAAGAATCCTCATTTCACTTCCGGAAATCTTAGTTACATAGGTAGGGTTAGGTTAGGTTAGGTTAAGTTAGATTAGGGTTAGGTTATCCCTTTATTTTCATAGGGAAAATTGTCATGGTGGTGGCCCTCTTGAAAAGACCTGTCGTGTTTTATTACAGGCTATAGTCTATATGATGGAACCTGTCTCCTGAATCCGTCTGCCTTGAGACTTGCTAAAGTTCTATGGCCAAGTCCAAGAGACAAGTTCCATTATACAGACTATTGAACCTCTCAATATTTTAGAAAGGCCAATCCCAGGTAGAAGTAGGACCAGGGACAGGTTCCATCATACAGACTATAGAACCTCTCGTGTCGGTGTGACATCTGGCAAGCCTGTGGTCTGTCTAGGAAGGGGAGAGGAGGTTGGATGAGAGAAACCAGGTCCAGCCTCTAGCCCAGCAGGAGGGGTCTGGGGACAGGTTCCAACATACAGACTATAGAGCCTCTCGTGTCAGTGTGACATCTGGCAAGCCTGTGGTCTGTCTAGGAAGGGGAGAGGAGTTGGATGAGAGAAACCAGGTCCAGCTTCTAGCCCAGCAGAAGGGATCTGGGGACAGGTTCCATCATACAGACTATAGAACCTCTCGTGTCAGCGTGACATCTGGCAAGCCTGTGGTCTGTCTAGGAAGGGGAGAGGAGTTGGATGAGAGAAACCAGGTCCAGCCTCTAGCCCAGCAGAAGGGATCAGAGGACAGGTTCCATCATACAGACTATAGAACCTCTCGCGTCAGCGTGACATCTGGCAAGCCTGTGGTCTGTCTAGGAAGGGGAGAGGAGTTGGATGAGAGAAACCAGGTCCAGCCTCTAGCCCAGCAGAAGGGATCAGAGGACAGGTTCCATCATACAGACTATAGAACCTCTCGTGTCGGTGTGACATCTGGCAAGCCTGTGGTCTGTCTAGGAAGGGGAGAGGAGTTGGATGAGAGAAACCAGGTCCAGCCTCTAGCCCAGCAGAAGGGATCTGTGGACAGGTTCCATCATACAGACTATAGAGCCTCTCGCGTCAGCGTGACATCTGGCAAGCCTGTGGTCTGTCTAGGAAGGGGAGAGGAGGTTGGATGAGAGAAACCAGGTCCAGCCTCTAGCCCAGCAGAAGGGATCTGTGGACAGGTTCCATCATACAGACTATAGAGCCTCTCGCGTCAGCGTGACATCTGGCAAGCCTGTGGTCTGTCTAGGAAGGGGAGAGGAGTTGGATGAGAGAAACCAGGTCCAGCCTCTAGCCCAGCAGAAGGGATCAGAGGACAGGTTCCATCATACAGACTATAGAACCTCTCGTGTCGGTGTGACATCTGGCAAGCCTGTGGTCTGTCTAGGAAGGGGAGAGGAGGTTGGATGAGAGAAACCAGGTCCAGCCTCTAGCCCAGCAGAAGGGATCTGTGGACAGGTTCCATCATACAGACTATAGAGCCTCTCGCGTCAGCGTGACATCTGGCAAGCCTGTGGTCTGTCTAGGAAGGGGAGAGGAGTTGGATGAGAGAAACCAGGTCCAGCCTCTAGCCCAGCAGAAGGGATCTGTGGACAGGTTCCATCATACAGACTATAGAGCCTCTCGCGTCAGCGTGACATCTGGCAAGCCTGTGGTCTGTCTAGGAAGGGGAGAGGAGTTGGATGAGAGAAACCAGGTCCAGCCTCTAGCCCAGCAGAAGGGATCAGAGGACAGGTTCCATCATACAGACTATAGAACCTTTCGTGTCAGTGTGACATCTGGCAAGCGGAGTGTGGTCTGTCTAGGAAGGGGAGAGGAGGTTGGATGAGAGAAACCAGGTCCAGCCTAGCCCAGACAGCATCTGAGATGCTTTCTCTCGTGAGTCATCAGTAATTGAGCCGACACTCACGCAACATTGCAGTGTTGCCAGGTGTACAATAGTTGTGTAAAAATAATATTGTATGGTACGATAATTTTGACGATGTGTACGATAATTTGTCATAAAATACGATTTTTTGGTGGCAAGAAAGTGAAATATTCAATATTTACTTATATACATTCGTTTAAATTTACCACGTTATCTAAATAAAATGGGAAATCGCTTCTATGTTCGATCTGGCAACCCTGGTGACAACTTACCTACTTTGGTGGGAAACATCACAATGCACGAGGATGTTTGTGAAACTTACAAAACTTACACCTCTGTATCTTGCTATAGTATGTATGATGGAACTTGTCCCCTGGCCTTTTGTCACATATGGACTGGCCAACGGAGACAGAGGGTCAGGAGGACCGGCTTTATCGAATTGATGCCTTACATAAAACAACTTACCTTGTTAGGAAGACTAGTTATCTGATGACTCGATGGCAAAAATGATTCAAAACCACTATCCACTGATTTAAAACATTCACAAAAAATACTTATATTATTTCATATCAACGTATAAAAAATTAAAACTACACACAATGAGACTTCTTGATTTCCTTGATGCACCCTTTCCAAATAGAGTGCACACTAACTGAAATCAGCACTGCAGTTTTATGGGAAATCTTCAGACATCTGTCAAGGAACTGAGGACTTGGCTCAGCCAACTAGGGTACAGATAACGGGAGATCCTGGGTACAGAACAGTTGGTTTGCTGACCTACAGAATGTCTACAGGGTTTCTAGTACCTTAGACACCACTGGAGGTGTAGCATTTTTAATGGTACTAAGTTTCTGGATGATTGAAAAAATATTTATTCCTACATCTTCGTTCTTAAATAAACTTATTGTGTTGATAGGAAAAGTTTAAGATATATTATAAATAGACATAACACTTTCAATATCGGACGCCGTGAAACCTTTGCGGTTTTTAAAAAGATTTGTTTAAAACACTGATTAGCGTGAATAACACAGGCTAAAACCGTAATTACTTCTATTGGAATAAAAAACAACTTCAAAATCTTCAACTTTGAAACCATGAAAAGCCTTTTAATGCGTGATGGAAGACAGACAGTTTTTCAATTAGTGTACTATACAGAAAAGAATGATCAACACAATCACCTTCAATTCATCCCCAATGAACTCGGATATTACAAATACTTCGCAACAGTTCAAGGATAAGAAGCATAAGACAATCAAAATAAAAAACCAATAACCCTGACTCGAGTTGGATTAGTCTGTGAATCAGCTGATTCGACCTTATGACTTTTGACCATTGACGCACGCGCGTTGCGTCATGTAACAAATAATATAAGGCATATCACACCGCCCTGACTCAGCCCGTGTTTTCTTTCTGATTCACTATGATTGACAACTCGTAGTAGTTGTGGGGTTTTTCCAAAGTAGGCGTATTTGATAAGGTTGGTACGTGCATCGGAATAGGGTGTGAAACTTTAAATATTTGTTGACGAATGTTTTGACGATTAACTAATTGCGTCAATGAGTTAATAACTTGTAGTGGGGGTTTTCCAAAGTTGTGATTGATACCATATCGTGCATCGGAATTGTTTGGGGGTAAAACTTGATTAAATAGTAAACAGTTATTGTTTATATGTGTTTAAGGAGTTTGAACTATTCAACGCAAAGGGAATGATTAAACTTTTCAGTTTCTAATAATTTACACGGTTTTGGAATCAGTATTCTGCATATAACTTTTTATGTTAAATTTGTAGCCAGCTTTTTTTTTAATCGTCGTAGTTGATGTGAGCCACTGACAGATTGTGCTGATAAATTACTGATTTCTGTTGAAGACACATTTTTTTTTTTACCAATTCAAACTAATGGAATTACTTATTGTGAGTTATAGCAACTGTGGCCCATCAACTTGGCCAGCAACAAAAAATAAAGTGGAAAATAGAGTTTTAGTCACTAGCGGATTCTGTGACTGGCTCACACAAATACGCTCTTAAAAAAATGGCTACAGCTGGTCCATACAGATAGGATGTCTATTTCGGTATCTAATAGTAAATGATTTTACTTGATTCGAAAGCAATGCGCTACTAATCAAGTTTGCGAAAGAATCAAATTCAAATTCAAATATATTTATTTATGATAGTACAAAATCTTGGCCTCGCTAAGTTTGCAAAACTTGTCGGCGAGGTCCAATTGATTCACAAAAATTTAACAAACAAAATTTACCTTTTTTTTCTTTTTTCTTTTTTTATAGTTTTTATTTCCGACTATCAACTATTTTAGACTTTTTTGTTAGTCTGGGTAAGACATACACAATTTGAAACTTCCACTAGCACATTTGCACTTTTGCAATACTAGTTCTGTTTTGTAGGTTAGCTAATCAGTAACTTATTTGACGTAAATAATTCGTATTGCAAACCAATCACATCACCTGTGGAAATCAATTTCAACTTCAATTATAACAAGTTTAATTCTCCAATCAGTTTCAAAAGCGAACCGCAATGAAAAATTAATCACCAAACATCCCTTGAATTTACTCCCCACATTCTGATGATCCCCTACTATCATAGCCGATCATATGTCGAACGATGACGTTTTTATCACTAGAATTTCCTAAAATGAAATCCCCCTAGGGGATGAGAGCTGCTGTACGTGACTCATCCATGATTCACATGGACCATCCCCTGCTCTTTGTTATTAATTACATCTAAACGCCTGGACCACCACCCTAATTGCCCAGATAAAACAGACATCCCTCATCTTATTTACATTCCCCGCTCACATCACCCCTTCTGACTCACCCTTGTCGCGTTTGGATTTTATGTTTTTTAATTACTCAATTGTGACGTAGATTGTGAGCGTGGTACTGTTGAGATTTACCAGGTGAAGGTTGTGGCTCGAAGGACCAAAATATTTTTGGTCCAGGATAGGTTTTGTGTACACAATATTTGTACCACAACAAACACGCTATTTCTTCATGTTAGCTCTCACAAAATCTTCGCCTAAACGGGATTCGACAAGTCTAGTGGTTTGAATGCAGAATTTATTTTTGCGGTTGTTCAGGTTCAAATCCGTCGAATCACCAATGGGTTTTATCACGTGATCACGCCTATAAAACCTAAATAGAGCTTTCTCCGGCAAAGAGAATCTTCTCCACTTTGAAGAACCATTAAACTAACCATTGACTCCTTAAATCCTTATAATCCCCAGAACTTTATTGTTACTGTAGTAGAATTACCGATTATCTATTTGTAACGTGTATCCATAGTACAAGTTCTTTAGAATTTTGATTATAAAAAAAAAAAACATGGTTACCCTATCTTTGAAAGGAATGCTGGCGTCGTTCAATACAGTTTCGGTTAATTCAAATTTTAAACCTCAAAAAAGTATTACTACTCTCCAATAAATAATAAACATTACAAATTGTAACGGACTTTTCTATCTACAACTATCAAATGACTCATCGATTTGATCGACTCTTTATCAATGAGTCAGTCTCTATCACCTCTTATCATCTATTGGCTGGAGAAATAACCGCGTGCGATGTTTGCTATGTCTTTTATTGAACGATAATGCAAGGGCAATAAGGAAAGAGGTCTGTCTGACATTTCCCAGTGTTAATTGATGTGTATCAGGTGAATCGGTTGATACTAATATTTTACCATAGTTGACATGTTGACAAGGAAGTTTCTGTGCAAAGGAAAATAAATCATCTTGTAGTATTCAAGAATTTTCTGTTTCAGGGACAATTTATTCCAAAATTTTCAACCAAATGTCAGATGAATAGTATATTTCGTACCTAGGGCCGAAAATGAGGTTTTACCGACTCGAGATAGTTTTTAAGTTTCAGACGAAGTCGAGAACAACGATCGAGAGCTGCAAAACCATTTCGGTCCGTGGTACGAACGCTATTTTTCACCACACTGTACCCTATTACCACTATTCACAACAATATAATGCACACTAAGTCAACACAACTGCAACTTTAGGGTTTTGTGAAGAAATAATTTGAGGAATCAGAAAAAAAATAGTTGCTAGGCAGCGGTGACAATAAAACAAGTCTATCGCAATGCTATGGATACTTTTGTTAAGTAAGTAAGCGAACAGCTGATTTTCGCTCGGTCCCCAAATAATGATGACAGCTGCTATGGCCAGCAATACGTAGCTTTCGGCCTTCAATAAACGTGTGTAAAACAGAATATCATCGTAGTGTAGTGAAAATTATAAATCATCCATATTATGAAGGCTCCGTAGAAATAACCCGACATTTTGACGTTAATTTTCAGAAGGTTCCTCTTAAATTCAATTATTCAACTTATTCTTCGTTCCAAGATGATTTTAAAGCCAGTTTAGCAAAAAGATCCTCCTTGATCTCCTCAGTCAATAGACACAGTGTCTAGATACTGTATTGGATAACAAATTTCAAGGAACTATTAAACACACTTAGGAAACCTTATCAATACCCTTAGCAATATGGAAGAGCCCCCAAACACCGATCATAAGTTACATGTTCAGAGACGTGCTCTCATATTACTGAGGGTACCATGAACTGAAACAAATTTCAAGCTCCTTCGTCAAAAGATTCAAAATTCATATTGGGAACGTTTGTAAGTTCCCATTTCTGAACATAAAGAACCATTCAAATTCATTACACGCTTAATCACAACAATAACCCCTACAAATACTTGAGCAATCACTGTTGAAGTTCCCACCACGATGAAGAGGGAGTATATAGCACCTGCTCCATGAACGGAGTCTTTCAAAGCTCATATGGGATGTCCCTAAGGGCTATTAAAATATTTCCTGTCTCATAAAGTAGAGCGGTAAATCCAAGATCTCCCCTGGGTTTCGAAATGTCTGCTGGAGTCTGCAGACAGCTGTGTCTACATCTACACCTGTCTCTGCCTCCCTGCAAGCTGTAGATTGTAGATTGTAGACTGTTGAACAGGCATCTGTCGCTATGCTGCAACAGGCTGTTGCCAGGTGCATGCGTGGCTATAGAACATCGACTCACCCTTACAATCTTAAACCAGTGACAAAGGACTGCGTCTGGATCAAAATGGCAGTTGATAATGGGGAATCGTTTAAGACGGTTCTAATTCACTTTGGATTTCTTGTCAGGTCAGGATAATGCTGAGGTCGTTTGGTTTTTGGAAAACATCGCAACAATGAAAGAGTTTTTGGTGATTGTTAATATTCTTTGTTGTTGAGGTGTGGACTTTAAAATGGCCACCGGGAACGATAAGTTGGCTAAAAAGGAATATTTTAAGTATAATTTGTAAAGGAAAAGAGCGTACTTCACCACGAGTAAGCTAGATTTGATTCAAATTAGATTTTAAACGTTGAAGTGTTTTCCAAATTGAAGTATAGACTTCATTTAAATTTATATTTGTTCGAATAGTCGTTAGAGCAACAACTGTTGTTGGAAGTGTAAAACATGGAGTAAATTATGTTCTTATAGAATTTATTATCTGGAATTGTAACTCTTAGCCTAAGTCGTGTTTATACAGCATCTTGTTTAACTAGTTCTTCAAGACCGTGTAGTAATTTTTTTTCGTCAAAATTTGTCATCAAACCCTATGTTCTCCTTGTTGAGCAAAGGTAATTCCAGAGAGTTGTTTAATTCGAACAGTTAAACATATTTTTTTTAATTGTGAATTTGAATCTCAACCTAACCCTACTTGCACTCTCAATTATTGATAAAATTGAGTCCTGTATCTAAAAAATATAAAACCCCAACTCCCCCTAAAATATTAGCCTCGATCAGAAATTGAATTTCAACAGCTATTATATTTTATAGTACCAAAAATAAACAAATGTATCTGAATCATCAGGTTAATTAATTCTGGCGTGTGTTGGCTTGCATACGTAATAATTGAACCTTGCAGCAGACATGGCGGATAACCTTGAACATCAAGCATCATAGCGGATGAGTCATACTAATACATATGCAAGGTGTCGCTCGCTCACTTCATATAGTACAAACAGTTAATTGTCTATTATCCGAAGTGTACGAGGTTTTAAATACGTCAACGTTCGTGAGGAAATGACGTTTTTAAGTCTTGACGTATTTTTCTTGACGTATTTTACTGAATAGAATTTTATCGTATGCTTTACATGAATGAGAATTATTGGTAAATGGTAGTGACATATTTAACTTGTCATGTCCTGTATTCTTTATGAATGCCTTGGTAATTTATTGTGTCTATATAGAAATGATAGATTTTTATTTAAGTCTGTTATCAAAGATTTGTTAAAAAAATTGCAAAAATATGCGGGTGGATTTATTTGTGTGTGCTACTTGTTAAGTTACTAATAATAGTCAAAGCTAATATCTAAATTGTTCTGAACATCATGGTAGGCTCAGCAAAATATTTCTCATTCGAAAATGAAAGTTTAATGTTAATGCTAAAACTAAATTTATTTAACATTGAGTTTAACCTAAAAGAGTTTTAGTAGCTATTCGTGGGAGTTGGTAGGCATGTGGATACGTTGTGCGAGGTAGTTATCTTACAATGCAGAATTACCATACAATAGTCTGATATGGCAGCACCGGTGTAAAACACCCTGGAATATAGGCACATGCTTACTACAACTGTAGTCTATACTGTACGGGGACCGAGCTTTGCTAAGGGGAAACGCCCCGTAACTGTAGTCTGTACTGTACATGGATAGAACTTTGCTAATGAAAAATACCCTGGTATATAGGCACAGGCTTACTATAACTGTAGTCTGTACTGTACGGGGACCGAGCTAAGCTATGGGAAAACATCCTGTAATCGTAGTCTGTACTGTACAAGGGACCAAGCTTTGCTAAGGGGAAACACCCTGTAACTGTAGTCTTTACTGTACGGGGACCGAGCTTTGCTAAGGGAAAACGCCCTTGGTATATAGACACAAGATTACCATAACTGTCGTTTATACTGTAAAGGGATAGAACTTTACTAAGGGAAACAACCTGATACATAGGCACAGGCTTACTATAACTACTGTAGTCTATACTGTGTAGGAACCGAGCTTTGCTAAGGGGAAACACCCTGTAACTGTAGGTAGTCTATACTGCACGGGGACCGAGCTTTGCTAGGACTTTATCGGTGTAAATCGCCCTGGTATATAGGCACATACTTACTATAACTGTAGTGTATACTGCACGGGGACCGAGCTTTGCTAGGACTTTATCGGTGTAATTCACCCTGGTATATAGCCACAGGCTTACTATAACTGTAGTCTATACTGCACGGGGACCGAACTTTGCTAAGGGGAAACACCCTGGTATGCGGGCACAGGCTTCTATAACCGAAGTGTGTACTGTAATTGGGCCGAGCTTTGCTAAGGGGAAACCCCTGGTATTTAGGCACAGGCCTAATATAACTGTAGTCTATATTGTACAGGGATAGAACATTGCTAAGGGAAATACAGTACATCTCGGTATATTTTCCTTTAGCAAATATAGAAAACCCTTAAGTCTTTTGAATCATGACTAAATAATTAACAGGAAGCACCATTGTACCAATATTTTAATCAAGTTGGATGATAAATTGTGGAATTTCCATACATTGTAGTCAACATATCGGTATGTAGTGAAATAGAAAGTTACGGTCGAAGAAATATGAAAGCGAATGTCCTTAAAAAAGTAAGTGAAAAATGTTTCTTTTAACATTTTTAATGTACACAGTCTGTACTATGACCATGAAACTTGTCTTTGGTCCATTTTCCGTGGATGTTCAAACATTCATCTGACAAAGTTCATGTATAAACTATGAGCAACATTTACAGATCACATTTTCATTGTTTGTTTTCACGACTCATCTAGCCTACTGTTTGAAGTCTCATTCAACAATATTTAACCATAGAATATACATTGTACGTATTTACAATGAATATATTTGATCAAGATTTTGTGGAAATCATTGATTTTTTAACGATTGCCTTGAAGCAAAATGTAATTTTTGCAATAATCATTTTGTAGTTTTTTATATAAGATACTGTATGGTTGAACGCTGAACATTTAAATATCTTACAGGCTATGAAAATTGTTTTCATATCAGCGCGCAATCCATAAAACTGTATTAGTTGTATGTATAGCTCTTGTATGGAACCAAAGATTTCTGTACCCTTTTTGACATTATTTTGGAGCAAATGTCAAAACTTTTTAGAAGATTCTTTCATTTTATGCTAATTGAAATACACATCATACTTATTGTTACTGCTATAAAATTATCATACAGTTCGCTAACCCTATAGTTTAAATGCACTAAAAGTTGAACCATTGATTATTGGATACTGAAGTAGACATCCCATGTACTGTATATGGATCAGCTGTTGCCAATTTCTTATTAAAAATAACATTCTTAAGTAAGACAGAATTCACTAGTGTCCAAAAACTCTATTTTCTACCTTATTTATTGTTGCTGACTTAGTTGATGGGATATAACAGCATTGCTATAGCTCATAATAAGTCTTTCCATCAGTGTAACTTGGTAAAAAACTGTGTTTTATAACATAAATCTGTAATTTAAATCAACTTCATTTCGTCCAAATTTAGTATGCAGACCACTTTATGCTTTTTGCCCCAACAGTTGTACCAAAATTCAACTTCACTCAAGCCATCACGAACTCGGTGTAGAAAATTCTACAAAAGTGGAAACGTTCACAAGCCAAGAAGGGATACAATAACTGAATATTTTCGAATAAAAGAATAACCGAGTACCGGAGCTACAGTAGACATACGGCGCCTGGCCGCAGATGTCTGTTATCACTAATGACTCATCGGTGTTATCAGCAAACATCGACACCTGTGTTAGGTGAGTCATCCATTCGCCTGCAGTTTTATTTTTTATGTCCTTCAAATCCTAGGACGCCAGGACTAAAATCGTTTCTCCCATTACTTTTAGCGGCTCTATCACTGGAATACAATTCGGTGATTGGCGAGATTTGAACCCGGTAACTCGCGGACCGCAGGGGAATCCTTCGTACCCTTAGGAAATGTGACGATTAGTCATATAAAACATCATACGTGTGGTAAAATGAAAATAGCGATGTGACGTTATAGTTGTGATTATTCATGGATTAGATTTCGTCCTTCTCTTTGAATGTTACAGACTTGTCATATTTTGCAAAAACTGGAGCTGTCTAGGTGTACATTTGATGATGTTTGAATGAGTTAGCTTAATGATTTTTATTTTTGGGTAAATTTAGCATTTGAGTCATATCTTAGATTGTAATACAGAGAAGCTAAGTTTGCAAATAGAATGTGTTTTTATGCCAAGCTTGGATAATTCAGTTAAACTTAGAAATAGTTAAAACATATTAACCAACCCAAGCGACAACCGGACAGAAACTTGTCTTGAATTATCTTCAGTTGGCTCCTTAGGACAAGCCAGTAAGGGGGTATGTTTCGACCATACTACTATCCGTTAACCACATAAAATATGCAATTGTGAATTTTTATAATTAACTTTGAAAATGAATATAGTTCTAAGATGTGAAAATTAAATGCTTTCGTTGGATTGGTTTTAAAAATTGATTAATGATTCAACGCATTAAGTAAAATAAATCTAAGGCAGCAATTTTTGAGGTAGTGTCCTAAAAGAGTTATGGTGACAGTTTGCTTATTTTGATATCCTAAAAGAGTTGTGGTGTTTTTAATGTAGATCCAGTTTGCTATCGTGGTATTCCATAAGAGTTATGGTGTATATACGGTATCCCATAATATTTATGGTGTCCATGTATATACGGAATCCCATTAAAGTTATGGCCTATATACGGTATCCCATAAGAGGTGGCTCTATGTATATACAGTTTCCATAAGAGTTATGGTGTCTCTATGCATATACGGTATCCCATAAGAGTTATGGTGTCTCAATGTATACACGGTATCCCATAAGAGGCATGTGTCTATGTACATACGGCATCCCATAGGTGTAATGGTGTCTCTATGTATACACGGTATCCCATATGAGTAATGGGATGTCTATGCATATACGGTATCCCATAAGAGTTATGGTGTCTCTATCTAGATACAGGTCGGCTGTTTAGGAAGCGACACGAGCCCAAAGTATCACTTTCGCTATGAGTCACCTCCCCCCCTCCCCCCCCTCCTCCCTACCTACGAAAGGTACATTTAAATGTTACATCACTATTATCACGTAAGTGATATGTGTGGAGTGTTAGAATTGGAAGTGTTTGACTATCTAATGCATCGTATATGATAAAAGATTATTGCTCTCACTTGAAATTAAATTTGTAATAATGTAGTTTATAATTAGGACATTATCGGATACCATGGCACTTTTCATAGACTTATAGATGGATAATTTTAAAGTTTTCTGAAGTTGGCGTTGAAATATGTTAGGAGTTTAGAATTTTTAATTCGTAAAGACAACATGTTCAGTTTCAACAATTATTTAGTTTATTATAATTAATCAAATATTTAGGCAATATAATTTTAATTAATATAATAATTAATATAATTTTAGGCTTAAGTAGGCATAAAATTTACTAAATTTGATGTGTATCCGAAGGCTAGAAATAATTTATAGTAGTAATTATAAACTAAATTGAATAATAAATGGTTACAAATAAAAACCGTTGAAACTACTTTGACAAATTATGAGTAACATTTTAGTACTATTTTAAGTTAAATGAATTACAATCCTCAATAAAAATATCTATATTTCTTAATGTAACTTTTTTTGAAATTTGTTGTAAAACACATGATTTTTCTTAAATTTTTCATGAAATTTAACATTTGCAGCACATAAATTCAAATGTATTACCCACCCCAAAAATACTCTTTTTTGTTGGAAACAAGTATTCTAAAAAATTATAACATATTTTTTAAAAACTAAAAATGAAAAAAAACTTTAAACACTTTAAAAAATTTTACTTTACTGGAACAAAATAATTAAGGAAAAAAATGCATGATTAGACAGTATTTAGACGTATAATCAGATGCAACTTTAGTTTCGCAAGTTCCTTGTATTTCCTACTTAATATCTTCATGTATCATTTAGCTGATATTCACGAACTTACATAATACTTATTGTCCATGACTAATTCTTCACATGTTACAATATAGCCTGTCTCGTGGATCTTGATACACTTATCTCTCTCATTGTAATAATGAACTTGTTACATAATCTGATGTTTCACACTATCTTTTTTACTATCGACTTGGAATTCCATTTGTTAAGTTTAAATATACACCAGTTTCCAGTTGTTTTTCGTTATCTACTTGATTTTAAATTTCTGGAAATCATGATTTGGAAAAGTTGACGAATAATACAACAATGATACAACAACACTTCGATACTCAAAATTATTTTTAAGCTCTACAAAATAGCTTTGAACGAAATTACAAAATGTTGTATTATGAGGGTCACTCCATCCCCCCTATTTATACCCTCTTATTTTGTCTGTGGGGAAGACATTTTAAAATTTTAATAATCCAGGTAATTTGTTTTCTAACCAAGTGTTTAAATTAACCATTCTTATTCTCTTTACCACCTTCGTTAAGTAGAAATTTACAACATAATTAGGCCTAACGGGCTCAAAATCCGTTACATGACCACAACTTTGTCATTAATTTTAGTTCAGTTGTTAAAAAACCAATTTTAAAAGCTGTTCCTGAAGTTTGGTTGGGTTAGATTTGGTCAGAACAACGTCATCTAACCTAATTTAACCTAACCACCCAAACTTCTCCAATAGCTTAAAATTTGCAGTAGTTATTCTACTATTTTGTGTGTCTTTTCCAAATTTATATAGCGTCTGATGAAAAACCTTCTCTAAATATTGTATTTTCATTTTATTACCTATGAAAGATTTCAATAAGTTATAGAAGTGTAATTGAAAAAGAAACTAGAATTGTGGGCACGTAACGGATTTGGACAACTAATGGTCATTTTTTAAACTATTTCTTCTAAACGTGCTTTTCCTCAAATGTTAATAATGATGTGTGCGATCTAAGTATCATAATTTCAAGTAGCTTTTAAGTATTTACGAAGATATTGCTATACCCCGTTCACAATATTTAGGCGGTTTCAGGGGAAGAACAGCTGATTAAGCAACATAAAAATTAAATACAAAATATATGATGGGGGAATATCCTCTTAATTAATTAAAAAATTGCTCAACAGCTGATTAAGCAACATACATTAAGTCAGTAAAATATATGATGAAGGTATATCCTCTTAATTAGGCTACCTTAAGCCTGATTAAGCAACATACATTAAATACAAAATATATGATGAAGGAATATCCTCTTAATTACCTTAAAAAAATTGCTCATCAGCTGATTAAGCAACATACATTAAATACAAAATATAGGATGAAACAATATACTCTTAATTATCTTAAAAAAATTGCTCAACAGCTGATTAAGCAACATATATAAAAAAATGTGGTGTGGAAACTTCCCCTCAAACCGTCTAAAACTTGCGAACGAAGTATAAATGACAATGCAATGTAGCTTCATGTAGCGTATTTCATCACTGCAAAATCTGGGGGAAGATGTAAATTACATGCGCAGTACTGCACGTGTCTGTTCACCGGAAACAAGATTAACTACAAACCGGAAGCAGTGTCAGCAAATTTACACTTGTATGAATGTACATGCTGTATGTATGAGTACGAATGTCGAGCCATTCATAATGATGTAAACATAAACGTTGTATTTACTGTACGCTGTTCCGTGTTCTAACATACGGTTAGAAAAGAATGTTATTTCCTTCTACAATCATAGACTACACATACTGTTTTCCCTATTGATTTATCGTTATGGATCATCTTTTGATGATTTATGTTAGTAATGTGGGATTCTTGTAACCATCTACTTGATATTCTTACTGTACAATATACTACCAATATACAATATGATACCTTTTTGTACAATCATAGCCAAAAAGATTTGTACAAACGCCACCAACACGAAACACATTAAAACCAGAATCAGATTTTAGAATATGACGTCATGCTACAAGGCTACAAAAATAGTTTCATGTCATTTAAGGAGGTAATTATGTGGTTTTTATATTGGAGGTTATGTTGTTAGACATAGTTTCGTGTGTAACACGTAAGAATCAATTTAACAAAGTTAAATTAAGTTAAATTAAGTTAAGTAAGAATCATTTTAGCAAAGTTTCCCATGTAGGGAATTATGTTCCAGGTTTCATGTTAACATCTAAACCCGGGACAAATTTAATTTTCCGTTTTTAAAGGAACGGGGTGTTATGAAGTAAATAGTGGGTTCCCCCATTTTAACCCATCAAAATATAGAATTTCGCAAATTCTTTATGTGCCATTTTGTAGAGATAAAAACATTTAATACATTGAAGCGTTGTTGTACGCTTAAAGGTTACGGAGAAAATTGTAAATTAAAATTTGTTATGTTATTCTTATGGAGAAATAAACTGTTGTAGTTTGCTTGCTTATTTATATATTTTGATCTAATTCGCAAATTTGCTTATTTCATACTATACTATTAACATTGAAATAAAAATGTAGACTTAACATTCCCTGTAGCAGCAAACCTAACCTACTCAGTAAAATTAATGTAGCCTATTTAAAATAGAAAATAAATCTGACAAAGGAAATATTTTTGTGGATAACCAATCAGAGAAATGAAAATTTTCTTTTTCTGTAGGTTTGATGTGATGGGGGTATTTTGCATTTTTTTGGCAGAGGCGTATTCGCGATTGAAATATTTAATGTTTTCTTATAACGGAACGGACTAAAATTTTGTCTTGACACTGCCATAGAATAATAAACAGGAGTTTTTATTTTATGGTACTCTTTAACGTCGACCTTTTGCTAGATCATTAATAAATTACATATTGGTCCAAAATCTGCATTGCTAAGAATCGAACAAGCAACCTTCAGTATTATTTTATTCACCAACCCCAGCATTCACATTCCACAAAAATTTAAGTAACAGTTTTGAGGTCGTTTCGTGGTTTGGTTTGGGTGGTGACAATTTGAAAATTTCCAAACATAAAGTATTCCGTTAGCGTTGACAATGCGTAAAACAAAAGAATACTATGAGTCGGATCCATTGACCAGGTAGGGTTTGTGTATAGCAGCTGGGAGGTTGGGTCTGTTGTGGAATGTGCGACTAAAACTGGTCTCGGGAATGACTCATCGACACACACACACAAACACACACACACACACACACACACACACACAGCGCGACCCCGTCCTCGCCAACGGCTACCGGTAAAACGGCCGTCTCCACACAGCTGTTGTAAATATACTGACCCGGCATTCCCTAGGGGTTTACTTATCTAGAAGTAAAAATTTGATAAGGATAGGTCATAATAAAGAATATCATTGAATCGATACTAATTGCTAAAAACAATGTATGTAAGCTATCTCCAAGGCAACAAGCCACTTAATATTTAAGGAGTTTGAGGTTCACAGGTAGAAGCTTTATAAAAAACCATCTAGAGTATTTCATAAATGTTTAAAATACATAAATGTCTAAATACATACCGGTAAAATTTATCTATTCATTCCTCTAAAAATATAACGGTTCAGGATAAATTTATTTTCATGTGATTATTTGTTTGTTAACTGACTTATTTATTCTCATTTGATAATTTTATGTATTTTTTATTATTTTCTGTTGCTCTTTTGATTTTTTCTGTATTTGTATTTCGTTGCTAGTTTTATTACCAATCATTGCATTGAACTTCTCTATCACTTTAACAAACAAATTTCAATACATTTAATACATTGTTTCCAGAATATACACTATACGTTTAGATATTGTTTACCAAAGAATTTATAACCAAGGTGAATAAAATGTGTTTTCATTTTATTTATTTATAGTTGTTAACAGTAGAGTTTCTATTATTATAATGCTGCAATTTCTCATAATTTTCTCTGCAATTTCATTTTGTAGCTGGAGTTACCACTGTTGTCATTTGACCAGTAGTTGTTCCGCAGACCTTTGTTCGTAAACACGGAAAAGAATATAAATATGAGACACACCAATAAAAAAGTTTTCCTGCTTGTAAATTGTTTATACAGTGCTAACATTAGTAACATTGATAGGGTAGAAGGAGGAAAGACATATTTGAATATGTATGTTTAGCTATGAATTATATTACAATGTATTCTTGGAAATAAAACGTTTATTTGCATATACATTATCTTTAGTACATTTGAGAATTAAATGTATTTCTTATACGTGCTGACTTAATATTGTTGCTAGCCTCTTAATTCAAAGAAGTAGCCAATATATTTATTTTAGTGGTTAGAACCCACTTTCGACTTAATACCCTTATTTCCTAGCCAAATGCGTCGACATAATCTAATCAAATAGCAAATCCATCCAGAAGTTAATTTGACTGTTTTACAAAGAACTATAAAATCTAAAAGGTCCCAAAATAACATTGCCATTCGCTACACGTATTAATTCACTTCGTCATTTCCTGCGCATAACAGTTTTAAACATAGCTAAACCACTTTCACGACTACAGAGCGTTGAGAAAAGCAATGGAACATAATAAAGTTAAATTTTCCTTCCTGCGTCATAGCCTCGTGCCGCCGGGTTCAAACACTCCACTTAGTCATTGGAATGAGGCGTGAGTGACTTCCTGAGTTCCTTTTTGGAACAAGTTCCAAGAACTTAACACCCCCGACCTTCCTGGAACTCGAGTCAACGTTCCTTCGGTTAGGTCATCTCTAAATGTGATGTATTTCTGAGCTGGCTAATGAATTTGTAAACGAGCTAAGGTATTAAGCAACTAAACAGCTGATATATAACGCCTTCAGTTCTGTTTAGTAGAGTTCTCTTTAGAAATTTAACTTAGTGTGCAAAATTAGGGGTATGTACAGTTAACAAAGTGATTTAATTTCACAATGATTTTAACGGGATAAGTTCTACTTTGTGTAGTCGTTCCCTTTGCTCGTTTTAACTTTGACACACACCAGATTTTCAACTAAGCACGAAATAGTTAGCATGTAACTATTAGGTGAGGTTATGTACATCAAAAGAAATCGGCAATATTAATCGATCTAAAGATCAGCTGTTAAGTGGTCCATTGTTGTTGGTTTATCAGCTGTTACTTTAGAGTAACTGTTAACAGATAGTTTAATGATAACTACAACATTTTAATACATAAATGTATTAAATAATTAATGTACTATAGTAACGTAGATCCACAAAAAATTATGTTAACAGTAATCTAGATACACACACCAAAAGAGTTGGCGGATACAACAAAAAATGTCTAGCTTACGAATTCATCAAATAAAGCCTGGACACTCATATTTGGCATAGCAACTATAACTCGGTTTTTAAGAAATGTTATAAATCTTCTATTTTACTGCTCATCTTGAAATGTTCAACTTCAAAACCAGTTTACAGCCAAAATACCGTACGCATATCAGTTGTCTACACAAGTATACAATTTTCACAGGGTAAAATGTTACAAAAAGTAATACAAATGCTATATCTGCTATTTTTTAACACTGACAAAATAACAATATTATCAAGCGTTTAAACCAACAATCTTGAACAGTAGGGGTTAAAATGTAAAATTTTTCCCTAATAACGAAAAAAATAATACATTTATTGAAAAAAATAATTTTTTGTCACAGAAAACTCACTGTTTCTATTGACTAAAATTTCTAATAGTATGACCAACTCAAACTGGTCATTACTTCAAATTCCATATGACTTGGTGTTCCATGACTTCATTGCATTCTTGCACTCAGCCATCATAGACTCCGTGCATGAGTCATGCTTCCAGGACAATTAGTTCACTGGAGTAGTGACCTAACTAGTGACTCACTAACTGTCATTGGCTGTCATTGCTTAATTGACGGACAAACTATTTTAATTGGTCGGAAACGTCAAGAGGCTCACTTCTTCCTGGTTTTCCGTGCTTTGGAAATGATAATTTACCAGCAAAGATAACTGAAAAAATACATATGTGTATGAACTCCGTCAAGATAAATGAAAATATTCTTTATTGAGGTAAAATGGCATAAGAAGAAGAACAATAATTGAATACAAATAATAAGAATGTTAAATGTAAGTTAGACAGTGAAGCAAATGCAAAATGTACTAAACCCATAGACTAAGCAACACTGTTTTATCTATGCTAAAACATCGATTTTGTAATTTACTAAACAAAAATGTCTATAAAACCAATTTTTATGTTAAAAAATCTGAATTTTGAATTGAAATTTTGATTCATTCCATGTCTAAAACACTCCTTATAATCTTTAAAATGCATTTTTGTTGTATTTTCTTAAAACAAAAGTCTCTGTCTGAAATTTAATAGTACATAACTTGTTTACAATATTTTTGTCGATCATCCAGTTTTAGTTACATTAATTACTGTGACTTTGTTTAGTATATTTTGTATTTAGAACTAATGTCGTTTGATAGAAAATATTTTTGGAAAATTATAGAAACGAAACCAATTTATACTATTTCTATATTTTCCAAAATTGTTCTATTTTTAGCTTAACAGAATACTCAAATACTGTACTTTAATCCGGAAAAATATACCAGTTAACACTAATTGTCTAAACCAGCTACTCAAATTGTAATCATTCGAAACTGTATACAGTAGAAACAAATTAATCTTATTTACTGTTTGTTTATAATAAAATTAAATGCGTAAAATACAATATTAATTTTTTTTATTTAACAGAAATAATTAGTCATAAACCAAATATTGATGCAGATATAAGTTTTCTTTTCACAATTTGTCAACGGACACAGTATTAACAAACACACACTTATTAAAACAGAAGATTAACAATCATTCAATGTCTGCAATTGCAATGATAATTGAAATAAAAAGTACCACGGCGCTAGAGTAGGCAATTATGATGCAATGTAGCGCGGGTTGTGGTAGACGTAATGAAGGCGTCCACACCCTGTATTTACTGTACATACACGGCGGTAACGGTAACAAATATTGAAACACTGAACATATTTTTCTTATACATACTAAACTGAAACCCTGTGAATAATTTGAAATTAAATGATTAATATATTACAGCTTGTATAGTAAAATTAACCTTTAATTTACCAATCGGTTCCGTCGCCAAAAGAAGAAAAGTGATGCACTCTTTTAAACACTACTCTTCTTTGCTTACTGCATTTAATTTGTTAATTTAATATTTAAAACTTTCATTTACCAAACATTAAATTTATAAAATTGTTATCAGTATCACGCAGTTTTCAACACATAGCTTGTGTACTTCTTGGTTGGTACAATATTTTATAAAAAGTTCTTGCAATCAAATTGTGCATAACTTAAAAAAACTATATCTTAAATTACAACCATTCAATACCACACAAAATCGGAGGACACATTTTTATCCAAACAAATACCAACGAAAGTCAGTAAAAAATATTACCAAACGTATAAAGTGGGCGTAAAGATTTATGTTTTACTTGGAACTAAAATATCAAAATTATAAGTAAGAATAATGTAATAAATGCAAGTATGGCAAAAACAGAACAATAATATTTTCTAAATATTTTATGAAAATAACATTAATTAATTTTAAAATTCATTAGCTAAGTTTAAGCGTTGTCTAACAAAATAAATTACTTATAAAACTATATAGTATCAACGCTGTTATACCCGTGGAAATATACAAACCATGTTCGTACGTCCAACTTTGTATAATAAAATATATATTTTTATCAAAACAAATAACGTTAACATGGAAATTTTCAACGCACATGTTGAACTACGTTTTAACTGCAAATCTCTGATTCACTCGACCTTGCACGCAGTAAACACTAATTAGCATCAACATTACTTTTATGTATATCACGGAAAGTTTCTCGAGCTGATACAGGAGGCAGTGTCACCGAGCGCGCCCGAAGGTTGCCGAAGGTCGTCGAGTGCCGAGTGACGTCACGAGCTGACGCATCTCGCCAGCTGCACGTAGCGCTCGCGCCAACAATCAACAATCAGTTTGGCTTCAGAACTCGAAGAGACTAGTAGTTGTGCGAATGTTTTTCGGTTAGCTACTTTCGAGTTTTGTGTTTTGTGCAGTGTTTGTATATTTGAATAACAATTGATAAACACACCATGAAGATCAAGGATTCGCCCTGTTTGGTATTACGTTTTCAGCCTGCGCCTACATGGAGCAGAACAGGTAATTGAGGTTATGTTATTGTTTTGTAAACAAACATCCTCAATGAGGTTAATTGTCCAATTAACAATTCAATAATTGTTTTCTTCAATACAAACTGAAACCAACGGTGTTGATGTGGTTGTTTCAAATTGCAGCCTTTTGTAATTTTCCCAATTATTGTTATTTTTCTATTGACTATATAACTTGAAGCATATTTATGTAAACCCAATAACACATATTTGCCTAAGTTATTAATTAATTAACGTTAGTTCCCACATTCTTTATTATATACGTAAAGGTTTGACTTTATCTGACCTTTTATATGTTTATGTTTAGTTTGAAGGCATGTAAACAAATATACGTAAAACTTACATTACTAATAACTAAAGTTTACTTGTACAACATCTAAAGGCACCAACTGTAAGCCAGTGTTTTATTTAGTTGGGTGATTGTTATAATAATCGAATTACGTTAGTCTTGTTGTATACTAAATACTGTAGTATATCTGTAAATTGTTCTATAAACTGTAAAATAATACAACTACAACGTACATGTCCACTATTCTGTAAAAATGCAACAACGTATTTAAAAGGTTTGCTTGTTATTTCATTGATCATTATTTATACTATCGGCTGATGTTTATTTTAATTTATCAGCTGATTTTCTGTGAATCATACTTGTATAGGTTTGCATACAAAACATTTTAATCGTGAAGGGCCATGTCGTGTAATTAGTTTTATAGTTGGTACAAACAGCTGTTTAAACTGTACAAAACTTTTAAAAAGGCTACGTATTAAAATTAGTTCAACGCTAAACATTGCCTTGTTTATTGTCAAATTCGTTTGTGTGAACGCAATTGTAAGGGTTTGCAGTTAAAAGAGAATTTTTAAAATAAACACGGTTCTATGAAATTGAAAACGAAAGCACTACCCATGGCTGGATTACACTAATAACTTTAGATTGGCAACAGAAACGAATTGATGTTCAAATTGTATGTTTGGATATGACTCTACAGTTTTATCTTGGCAGTGTAAAGCGTTGTTGGCTGAGCTACAAGAGGGTATTTTTGAGGCGATTGAGGGTTAATGAACACCAGACTTTGAGTTTATTTTTAATCCCCGTGGTTGGGTAGCCGGACTCCAAATATACATAAATGTGTATTCAATTGAACGTGTAAACGATTTTTAAACTGCATACAAAATGTTTCACTTACTTTTATTTTGGTTTCAAACTTTCTTTATGATGAGTTTGTTGACATATGAGGTAAATATGTACATTTGTTGACAGTAGTAAGGCTTTTGATAAGATGTGGTTTTTCGAGTAAGTTAGATTGGCTTACTGTAACATACATCATAAACAAATGTTGTGTGTACAGTATATATTGTGGAACTTCGTAGTCAAAATGACAATACACACGACATATTAGAATTGGGAAGAGTTTATTTCGTCATACTGAATTGCTCTTTACCTGTTAAATTGGCAAAATAAAAATTCTCGTATAGCACTAATGAAAAACTACATTTGTTTGGGGGTTTGATGGCAATATTTGATTTAAAGATATGCAAACAATATTTTAATTGCAGTAAAAGTCATTTGATTTCATGTGGTCGACATAGTGGTGTTGGCTTTAAATATACTTGTACGTTGGGTTGTGGCATAAAATTGATAGTAAATAAAAACCGACAGTGTACATAACAATTATTTGATGTTAAACATTCTTCTTTACATGTTGCCCAACAATAATATTTATTCATTATTGAACACATGATTAAAGGCTCGCTTATCCTTTTCAATAACACCATTTGCTAAGGAACATTATCAGCTGTTATACCTGACATACAACAGCTGAGTGACCTTTACGCAACAATCGTAAACACAGCTGTTCTGACTCACTGCGGTGAGTCACTCCAGTATAGTGGCTTCTTTGATAAAACGATAGTTTACGGACTTGTTGCGCTATTTAGATTAGCCCCGGTCGTTCTGGATATAATTAGTCCATTAAATTAGCCGTGCTTTGAACTCTGTTTTTGAGTCTGTGTAATTGACTTTAATGTTTATTTTAGTGCTGAGGTTTAATTTTAGAGGATGGTTTCTAATTTAATAACGGCGGGTTAAATTATTTGTCTCTCCGTGTATAGTAAGACTATTACCTTTATAGTTAGGGGACTTTCTAATACAAAGCCTTGAAGAAGATTATCTTTCGTACCTAGTTTTAGTTTGTGTTCATTTGGTAGGTAGTAATTTTACGTATTGTGGGTTAGAGCAGAGTTACCTAAGAGAATCAGCAAATAATAATATTTTTTTCTAAACTGAACATGCATATGACGATCACCACCAGCCATTTAGGTTTCTGTAAATATTACGGAATCTTAATTGCCATGCTCTTTGGCTTAGCCTATGTATTACATTTTGATCGATTTAAGCATGATCGTGCTGACAATGTCTTAATCGTAAATCTAATCTAACCTCCCTTGACTTTGATGACCAGCTCTTGCTGGGGAGTTAAAAACACTAAAATTATGTATGCACCTACATTTACAAATTTACACTTTTAGGGAACAGTTAAGACGCAAACTTGACAATTAATAGTCAAGTTTGTGTCGTTAACTACGACACTACCTATCTTTTCTTCTAATCAGAGGTTTAAATGTTGACCTCTTTTGGTATCGTTCCAATATTTCACTTAGACACGCTATGAGCTATTCTCAATTCAATGAACCACCGAATAGTAAATAACTGACAGGGTAGCTTATAGTGCCGAACAAAAGGTAACCGGTTCGATGCTGACAGTTCAGTAGCTTTTTGGCGGAAACTCATTGATTCTCATTGGTATTTAAATACATGACCCTAACTAAAGAAACCTATCCATAGATCACGTTCTCCCATTCTTAACTCACCTTGTATGTCCTGCTTTACGCCCCTAGGCGTCTATTGCTGTTTTTTTTACTAATGATCACAAATCGCTGACCTCATTGTTTTGTTTTCCAGGAGGCCACAAGGAGTTCCATCGTCGCCACAAGGACCTGTGCGAAGACACTCTTCTCCCCTCAGAGCCCAGCACCCCTTGTTCCCCGGAGCCAGTTCCTGACATCGACAGCCACCCCGCATCCAGAGTGCTGCCTTTCCTCTATCTCGGCAACGCCAGGGACGCCGCGGACCCTGCCACCCTGGCCGCCCTGGGCGTCTCCCGGGTGTTGAACGTGACAGCCCTTTCGTCGCCGCCCTCCCCGCCAGCCAACATCACCTTCCACCAGCTGCCTGCCAGCGACTCTGGCCACCAGAACATCAAACAGTACTTCCAGGAGGCGTTCCACTTTATTGGTGAGTTCATTTTGATAAACCTCCTGGCGTTTGCGCCTACATTCATGCGATCTAGAACGTTGCATTGACTAGTTTAAACTAATATCAGATTCGATGATGACTTCGTTAGTTAGGAGCGAGCTGGTCTAGTGAAGAGTACGGGACTTCGGTCCCCGAGTTCCCAGGTTCAAATACTGCCAAATAACAATATTTTTTGTTGTGTGTGGAAGTGATGATGCCACAACCCTTAGGCCTAGGAAGTAATGTGAAATAAACGGAATAATGCCTGTCGTCATAGGAATGAAAGACCACAACGTCCTAGATATCATGAATGCAGGTGGTTACACTAATTTATAGTATTTGTGAGTGTTAATACTCTTGTAGTGTTTGAAAAGTGTGGAAACTGTTGTCTTTTAACAGCCTTATGAGATAGTTGTACATATTGTGGACACCGCTCTCTTGTGGAGAGCATATCGCTTATAGTCTGTATTATGGAACTTGTCTCCTGAACCTTCGTCTACCATTGGCCTCAGGTAGACCTGGTCAGAATACAGGTCTCAACATACAGACTACAATATGCATTTTTTGATGAGATAACAAACTACATCACGGGTGGTTCAACACACCTTTTCAAACACTTTTATCCATAGCGTAAGTAAAATTGGTCTAGTGGTGTGAAGTTTCTACAATTGTTCAGAGGATTAAGTTGGCTGTTTTGTACTATTTTGAAAGCTGGGGGGAATTTTCAGGTAGTTAAAAGTCAAAACACAGCGTGTATCAATCTATTATGATTTCTTACTAGGACACAATTAAGATGGTCAAGAAGCCATTTTCAAGAGTTTTTCGGGGTTTCTCCTTTTTGAAAACGTCTAAAATTCTTTGTCTCCATTTCAAATTAAACTCAATACGTAGACCTAAACACCAAACCTGCTTAATCACTCATTTAATATAGTTTGCACATTCGACAAATGGCTCAAGTAAATTAATCAGGTGTAACAAATTGTGCATAATTTGGAGAAAATTACCTCTAAACGACTGTTATATTTAGCTCGTAATTTGTCCAACAATAATTAAGGTAGCACGTGGTGTAAATGTGATATAAGTGTTGGTACATAAAATATGTTAAATTTAACGATAATTTCAATAATCAGCTGTTCGCGTGGTGTAGATTTTGATTCAGTTTAGCTGGGCTGATTCCAGGTGTTAAAGCTTACGACGGTTCTTTACCAAAGACCTCTAAGTTGTAAAGACCGCAATGTTGCCAACATTTATTTGTCCGACACATTCTTGTGTTTCGTCGTGGCAGGAAGGTATGTTGTTAGCCCGAGGTAACCGAGAGGGAAAGGCCGGTGGGCGCCGTAGACAAGGTCGTCTCCTGTCATGACTCATAGCGAGGCCGCTCCTCCGCGCAATAATTGTCACGGGATTATCGTGTTTAGTCGGAATTATCGTATCTTCTGATTGGATTATGGTAAAATTATCGTACATGTTGAAAGACTGTTTTGATTACGTCTTTGTTTTGTTTATTATTTAGTATAGTATTTTTTTTTTTGTGATTAAGTTGGTTTTAGCGTTTAATGCCGAATAACGTATTGTTAAAAATAATAATATTGATTTTTTTCGGATAGTACAGCTTTAAATGAATCGGTATAAAAGTAGCAACTTGGCGGATTTGAGAGAGATATTACCATTTATGTGGTTTGTTTTGCCAATATTGTTTACTATTCGTTCTTTATATTCTATTTTTAGTAACTTTTCAAATCGTCGTAGGCCTATCTGAATTTAATCGCATTCAAAATTTTTGGATAGGATAAATTGAGAACTCGTCCGTTAATACGATCTTCAATTAGTTAGTGAAGAATTTTAGTATGACTTCCAGAATCTTTGATGTACAACTTAATCGTTGGATTAATATAGTTTATTATTTTACTGGAATATCTCTTCTTCGTGTTCATCAACATAATAAATTGGCCCCTCGATTGCCTCCTAAATACTAAAATACCTTCTCCTTACCTAAATCCGTATATCAGGTAATACTTGAGCAGCCACATAAATAAATTCAACAACTCAAGTACGGTGTTCTTGATTCTAGGTTGTGAAGCTTCACTAAAATCTCCTCACCAATTTACAAACATTTTGTCTTGTGTACGTTTTGCACTAGGTCGCTCGGTGTAGCTAGAGCGTGATAGAGGTCGTATCAGTTACAGAATGAGTCACCAGTAGAACAATGAGGTCACGCATCTGCCCCTCATAGACGCTGAATGAACACTACACCCATATGGCCGACACACGGGAGTTAATAGCGAAACCGCCGGATATAACTGATGCTAACGACCAATTTAGGCGGGTAACGTAAACAGCTGAGAATAGTGACTTTCCCGCGCATACCGCGGTGACGCAGACGTCCTTGAGAGGGTGTCGTATTTGGCGGGGATTCCGTGTCTGATGGGTAATCGTAAAAATAGTAGAATTTGACACTCGTAAGAAAGTACTTGGTTGCCGTTTGCCAATGCTATTTCGTTACTTCGGTGAACGAGCGGTGCGTGGAACTTCGGTTCTGATGTCCCGGGTTAGAATCCCGCCAATCAGTAATGAATTTTATTCAAATACTAATACCGCCCTCTAGGTATACCTCAGGAGTAATTTGAAAAACGATTCTAGGCTATATCTTAAGGTTGTGAAACTTGGACGAAAAAAATTTTGGTACCTTTTCATGGATTTTTTCTTAACTCGTCTTCAATACAGTCGACGGGGGTCCTAAGGAACAGCTGATTTGAATATGTAAATCTTGGATCATCTACTGGGTTATAGTATTTCTCACGTCTTGCCACCCCATTGCCACCCTATGTGTGTGGGAATGCGTTCCCAGGTGCAGGGTGTGCCGGAAGTAGGGGAGCTGCCCAGCGTAAGGGCCGGCGCGCACTATCCCGACCACGACCACGACCACGACTCCGATTGGTCGGATACGACCAGTTTTATAATAGGAATAAATGGAACAGCGCGCACTGGTCGACTGGTCGGACCCTGGTCGGGCCCTGGTCGCACGACCAAAATTTTCCAGTTTGGTCGGGCCCGACCCGCTGGTCGTTGCAGCCAAAAATAGCACACAATGTAATGGGACGACGCGCACTACCCCCGACTTGCCTCCGACCCGACCAGTACACCACTCAACCCCCAGTATTCCTAGACTAATCAAACGGCGAGCACTAGTTTTTTGCGCCGGTCTGTGAAGTGACTCATTTGGTAAAATGTCGCAGGATTTTTACACTTTTGAAACCTGTCTTCATATTGACGTAGCTCTTCATAAAATGTTGCAAAATGCCCTTTCAGACCTAACAGTTAACATTGGATATACCCAGTATAGTGTCTTCTTCCGCTTAACGTACTTACAATACAAATGCACCATAAACTACTTCTTCAACAATCATCTTGACACTGAAGTTTGTAAAACATTCGTTGCCTTGGTCGGGTCGTGCTCTGGTCGCATGGTGAATAACAACCACTGGTCGGGCGTTTGGTCGTTTGGTCGTGGTCGTGGTCGGGATAGTGCGCGCCCGGCCTAAAGCGTAGTTTCCGGTGCCAGTGCCTTGTTGATCACGCCGTCGCGCCGCTATTATCTGTGTTTTGACAGTGTGGAGTGGCTGGCCGCCCCCCGACCCCTTGGGTTTTCTGGGGTATTTTGTTTAATTTTTTGTTTTGTTTACTCCTGCTTGTAATGAAAAGGATGTGTCTAGAATGATCTTTAGAACAATTTTTTATTCAGCAACGAAATTGAGGTTTATTAAGGCTCCGGACAGACCTTAAACCTTCTTCTAAAATAATCCATACATTTTTTTGTGAGCCTGTTCCAAGATGTGTATCAATGATTCGGTGCATAGTATATTAAATCAGGATCGTGATCCAAACATATTTTTAGCTGAAGCAAAATTTGAGAGCAACAATTAATTGCTTGGAAAATATATTTTCTGTTGATACTTTTCATTTGAACTTTCCAGCCGTGATTGAGTTAGGCCTAATAAATTTGAATTGTGTGGATTTAAATAATCCCCATCATTTACCGTGAAAACCTTACCGTTAATTACTCGAAATTTGTTTTTTACTTTCAATTGTTAGCCGTGATTGAGTTTGTTAAATTTTATTGTCTTGTATAACAGTTCCATCCCCCATTAAAATCATATCTAATGTGAAACCTCTATCGCTCTCATTTTCTTTTGTTTACTTTCAATTGTTACCCGTGATTGAGTTTATGAATTTAAATCATGAGTATAATCGCTTCCCCTATACCCTCCACTGGGGTGTTGAAAGCCTACCCTCGACCGTTGGATGACGCAAGGCTAGGGGAGGCTTTGTGCTAGATATGGGTCATATGGTGATGTGACGGCTGACGACGACGACTGAGTCATGGGTGACTCAGTTGGACAGGTGGGATCCCTAGGTTGGGTCCGCGCCAGTCGGAGTGTGGGAATAGCGACTGAGTCACTCGGCACGTGCTGCGGACGAGAGTATTTCTGTACGACCGCACTGCCAAAACTGGCAAACAGTCGCAGTATGGTGAGACTACAGGCTTTTAGAGACGTTGTAAAACGTGTGGATTTTATCGAGGTGTTCCTAATTTTTCAAAGTCTGACGCACGAAAAGATGTAGAGCCGATTCTCGAATTTTGTACTAAGGTAGATTTCACAAGTGATCAGGAATTTTATAGGGGTCCAAATTGATCAAAGGAGAATAGGAAAAAAATAGTTACCTACATTGAATGTAAACGGCTGAATAGTCAAAACTTTGTTGAGGATTCGTTAATTACTAAAAATGTATGGAAAGTATTAATCGGAGTTTACGACTACATTTTAAGTTTAATGACCGACGATTGATGAATCTGGTGTCCTACTATTTGCCACCAGTGTCGTTTGCCACCAGTGTCGTTTGCCACCAGTGTCGTTTGCCACCAGTGTCATTTGCCACCAAATAAATATATTTTTACTGATCTGTTTAAAGTAATCGGCCATCTAATTAATAATCTATTACAACTTTACACAATGTCGTGTCAACACATAATCCAAAGGATAATAAATACCGTCCGTTAAGTTACTTGTCCCCCAAAACCCTCTTAGGGGCGAAATACAAGCCGGAAGGCGTCTTCTACCTCTTCTAGCTGATTACGTCACCCCTCAACCCTCCAACAATTAATACACAATCATCGGCAGAAGAGGCGAGTATGAGTCACTGATTTGAATAGCCCGTATCGTGTTTAGGGCTGAATTGATAACAGATTTGGGGTTTCTGCCTCGGGGCGGCTCGTGGGGGGTCGCTTTGTTTTTGGATCCGGCGCCCGTTGGACCAACACACCCCCGGTGATTCATAAAAAGCTAAAGGGTCTGATTCGATCAGTTGTTTGGCGATTAGTCATGACTGTTCACTCCTAGTGGGTGAGTAATGCAGTGCAGGGCTCCATATGACTGAATTTGCATTCTGAATTCTGGTTGATAGATTTTTTTGTTTTGACTTGCCTAAATGATATCCCACCCAGATACAAAAATTACTCGAATTCTGATCGAGCCAATTTCAACAGTATGACAAGGGGTTGGAAAATGTCAAAATCAAAAGAGATGCTGTTTGGATTAGACAGATTCTGAGGAAAACTCTTTGAGCGAGAAAAGTGAATAAATGTATTGTACAACAAGTTTTGATATAACACTTTGCAAAAATAATATGGGTTTGGAAATACTGATTGTGTTCTGATCGGGTCCAATTCAACAATACTGACAAGTGGTTAGAAGATGTCAAGAACAAAAATTTGAGATGCCAATTGGAGTAGAAAAACTCAAAGGAAAACTCTTTGAAGGAGAAAAGTGAATTCAGTTTTTATGCAATGTGTTTTGGGGAAACAATTATTATAAAGAATCATCTAGGTTTGGACCACTTACAAAAACGTGTTTGGCTCCTCTATACCTCTTGGAAAATGCTACTAACGTAGGCAAAGACAAAATAGCGTTTAAGGCATATAGATGCTTTGCAGTCTTTGCTCAGCAGTTCGTAATGATCGCCAACATTTCCACCTCTCCTTTGCCAGCCGTGCGTGGCTAATGTCAGCGCTTGAGAGGCCTGTTTTGGCCACTTGATCACTCCGCCACTTATCTACGAAGGCTGCAGGAGAGTTGAGAGTCTATCAGTCTCCTTGTGCGTGTTTCCCGTGTGAGTCACGCCGTCTGCGCCGCTATGTTTACCTCTCTGTTTCTGTTTCTAACACCACATCTGGACCAGAGCCAACTCGCGAGGCGATGCTTGTAGTCATCGCGCCCTATTTCGGTCGCTTTTAAACCTTTAGGGGCCTGGGCCGCTTGGAATAGGATTTTCAAGTCGTAGGAAAGGGGTTATGATAGAAAAATGATCGAATATAATGTTTTAAAATGTGTCCAAGTTTGATAATCTGAATTAAACATTGGATGAGTAAAACTATAATTTATGGGATGTTCTGAACAGAATTGATTTATTTGTAAATACTGTAAGACGAACTTTAGGGCCATTTATTGGTTGAACCTGATTAGGTTAGTTATTGCTCAATTGCGCTCATGGGAACATTTGTCCCTCCTTTGACTTTCTAAGACGTAGTACCTTGAACCCGTTTTACACATTACTTCATTCTAGACATAGAGGGTTGCAACACTATCACTTAGATCAAATCCTTTAGTGATTGGTGGGAATTGATCCTGGGGCTTTGGAGACCACTAGACCAGCTTGATATCATACAGAATCGATTAGTACTGATATATACTATACTCTTTCCCTCTATGTTTATTCTACAAGTTTCTAACGTGCGTGTTTTGTTGCAGAGGAGGCCAGGACGGGCGGAGAGCGAGTGCTGATCCATTGTCAGGCCGGCGTCTCACGGTCAGCCACCATCGCCATCGCCTACATCATGCAGCATCGCCAGCTCACCATGATAGAAGCCTACAAACTGGTCAAGACGGCTCGACCCATCATCTCCCCCAACCTCAACTTCATGGGTCAACTCCTGGAGTTGGAGCAAGGCCTCAGAGCGGACAATTCCCCGAGTGAATGCAAGCCTTGTCACCAGTGCCGCTGGAGTCATCAGAGCTCCGAACCCCCCACTTCTGGCTGCAGCGTGTAGTCACGTGATTGACGCAGAACATACATTACCTTACTACTGTCGCCGGTCGTGTCGTCTGCACACCGCACAGTTACTGTATTACTACGGATGGATCAAGGAGGCGGTCACTACGCTTTACCGTGACGTTTTCATTCACATTGGATGTTTTATTTGATTTTTAATAGATCGAGGAGTTTTTTTACTTTCACTTTTTAATTTTGCCCGTTGATTTAGTTTCGGAAGTATTTTATTTTGCAGTGAGGTAAAGATTTTAATTTTCTCCGAGTTTCGATGTAAATAGTTGTGACCGAGATTGGCGGGAAGGTCGATTCTAGTCGTTTTTTTATTTATTTTGGGATATAAAGGCTGTGTATTGTACCATGTTGTATAGTTTGTACAGAGCGTATTAGTTAGTACGAGTACCGCGTGTTAGACTATTGTATATTTAGTATAGGTCCTAACCAGGCTTTATTTCGCTTAGTGTAAGTTTTTCATTTCTTAAGACACAAGGTCATACATGTTTTGATTTGGAAGAGTTTTTCATTTGTATTTTGACTTTGGCATCGCCAAGTGGAATGTAATTTTAAGTTTCAGCCAAATATAGTTGTAAAGCACAATGCTAGATTTGGAACTAGTGAAATTTGTTTATATTAGAAAGTTTTTCAGTTCACAATTTTTGTAATCGCTAGATGAGATTTTGATTTTGGAAACTAGTGAGTACGAGTAATATCAATTGTCTTCAAATTATGTGCCTTTAAACAAATATCAAACACCACATTGTATTGTTTTGAGTAGTTCAGCCTTGTTTGGTGTTGAATTTCCTTTCGATATTTAGTGGTATTAAAATAATCTTTATTAAACTGCTTGTGTTGTTATTTTCTTATCCATTATCTGTGTAACTCGTCTGACCTGATGATTGCTCTGATGTGACTCAACTTTGAATGGAAATTACAGATGCATAGTTGTAGTTTCCACTTACAAATGCTGAAGGTAAACCCAAGCTTCGGTTTAAAATAAACAGTTGAATAATGATAGAGATGTTTGTGAAATGACTGAAGACATTACTATCTTTCCAACTCATGGTTTAAATTGGAAATGAAACACTTCTAAACTCTAGTATTCATTTATGTTCTTCTTACACCTTTTAATTGTTAATTCACAACCAGAGAAAGGAATATATTCTGTTAAAAGATGTATGCAAAATTGTGCAACATAATAGACATTAAATTTTATGAGTTGAGTCATAATAAAGAGAAGATGATCTTGACTGTGAGCACCTTATATCTTTGCAACTCATTTTAAATTAACAATGAAACAATTCGAAACTGGTCCTTATTCTTGTTCTTCTAACAACATTTTGTTTGGAATCAGGACAAGAAGAATATTCTATTTAAATATGTGTTCAAAAAACGTGCAACATACTATATGATTTCATAAGTCAACGAAAATAAGAATAGAAGATGGTCTGTTATTACAATACATGAATATGAAGCTTTGCTACCTTTGCAACTTTTTAATTTTTAATGATTTAGTTTCATTGGTTAAACTAACTATGAAGCTCTCATAAGCTCTGGTCATTATTATCATTTTGGAATGACTCCCCTTGAAAGTCTACCTTTTGCACTATTTGGTCAAGATAAAGGCAAGCAGCTACTTGATTTTAAAGCCAGTTAATAGGGAAAATATACCAAGAATCTATAAACATTTTTAAATCTGTGAAAACGTATATTGAACACACACACATGATAAGTGAAGAATACAATAAGAAACACTTTGTGGGAAAAGAGATATGCTTGAAATAAAAAACAACTTTTTGGAACAATAATTATTTATCGTAATTGGACCATCAAATTTAATTATATTTAATAATGTTTATTTAATGAACACAAGGAAAAACTGGTAGACTAAGTACGAAAAATCTTCCCAAAATTTGGCAAAGTTCTTCATTTTATTGTGGACATTATTACATACTAGCTGTTACCCATGGGCTTCACCCCATTTTACTTCATGAGTATCATTGACTATTGGATACAGAAGTATTAATAAAACTATTGATTGGTTGGTTAAGCTGACAGCAAAACAGAATACAGCAATAAAAATAAATAATATCACCTGGTTTTAATAAGGTAATAAATTGAAATAATAACATACAAATAAGTACAGCTGAGGTATTTTTAACATTAGGTATATTGAAAGTTCCCTTTAGAAAGGAATTACGACCTTAAAGGGCAATTTATGAAATAATGGATAGTTTGCGCAAGGATTCTCGTCATGACGTAAATTTTAAGTAAATGGTTTATAGGGGTGTGACTTGTAGATTTTTCAATAGTTCATGGGTACTTTGGGATTTTTATATGGATAATGCAATAATGTGATGTCATTGACCTAGAACATGACCGAGATAATTAACATAAACTCTCTTTGTAAACATACAATAGGGATTACTTTATAAAAACTGTGGACGAATGTTAAAGTTAAGCTGTTTAGCTGATCCCCTTGACGCCAAAGATCCATTTTCTCTAGTGATTAAAATACGAGTACCTACTTCAGCGCTGCAAAGGTGAGAATTATTTTCAAGGCCTGTGGTATAAACCAAAACATACCAGAGTGTTATTTCCAAACGTCTCTTCTACTACAACTATTTCCGCTGTCTCATAAGGATAAAAAGCTAATCCCCTTCTCCCAGGGCATGACTCAGAGCATTGCTCCTTGCAAGATGATCGTCTTAGAGTTGGGGAGAGACCCTTACTAGACCCCCAGCTCCTTAGTAGGGTCTGGGGATTATGTCATCCTAGGGGAGGGGAGATCTAAGAATCTGAGACTGGGCGTTGTCTCACCCTGTCAATCATTTTAGGAAAACAAAGAATTTCCATCCCCAGGTCCATACATTTGGATTTTTTAAACCCGTATACTTAAATAAATCGTATACTTAAAATGTTCGTCATGACGTGAAACCTTGTGCAAAAACTATCTATTATTTTGTAAATTGCCCTTTGGTCGTAATTCCTTTAGGGAACTTTCCATATACCTAATGTTGAAAATACCTCAGCTGTACTTATTTGTATGTTATTATTTCAATTTATTACCTTAATTAAAATCAGGTGTTATTATTTGTTTTTATTACTGTATTCTGTTTTGTTTATTTCCGCTTCTAACCAATCAATAGCTTATACCAATTAATACTTATAAAGTCAATCTTGGTCAAACGGGGTGAAGCCTGTGGGTAACAGCTAGGTTTAATAAAGTTCAAAATGTTCCTGGAGGCTAAACGAATAATCTAAAACCCCCTTTTCTCTCAAAGATTATGTTTTTTAAAGACTGTTATTAGTTGAATAAACTACTAATTTACAATAAATTGAATTTGCTCATTGTGGATCTATACCATAAATACTGATTTACATACCACTTATTAATCAGGTTACAATTATCAATAAAATTATTTCAGTCTAGTCTATTTAAAATTGAATTTCATAAACTGTTTAGTCTCTAGTTTACAAGCTGACTGGTTAACATTCAACCGAAGGACCGTATGTGTCCTAACACGGCGAGGTTGTCTAAGACAGAAAATATTATAGCCAGTCTGGAGACTTGAAGATGAAAATCATTGCCAAGTCCATAATTTATTACCAAAAACAACCAATTTACATTTATTGAGTTATGTAAATAATACTTGAAATCAGGGCTAGATATCTCTAGCCCTGACTTGAAATGCCCATTAGCCATACATTATTTCAAACGATTGAACACCCATACAGTCTTCTTAACCCTTTTGAATAGAGCTTTTGAAACAATTTTGTTAACAATGATAAAAACATAGATTTAGAATTTACAGATATTTCATAGATAACAGTACAGTAGCGTAAATTGCCTTTGTAGTGTGTGTGTAGCTTTGTCACTGACTCTGCCTTTAATTTCAGGTAGGCTACATGCAACGATGTATATCGATGGCTACATGCAGTTGGATTGATAGTCAAAGCTACATGTTAAATGCTAAAATCAGCTGATTTTTCTACGACCATTATTGAAAGTCCAATGATCCACGACAGCTGGACCCGGTTTTTACCCAAAGAAACTACCACGAATATCTGTTTGTGGAACAGACTTTTCTCTGGATCAAAACTAGATTTTGTGAACGTAATTATTGATAAAGAGAAATTGTGTTGATTGTGATTTCCTAACAAAATGAACACCCGTGTATAGGAGCAGTTCCAAAAAGGCCTCAGATAACTTAGTCGTCTGTTTAAACAATTTCTGATATTAAAAACTATCATTCTTGTGTGTTATTATTGTTTTTAGATAATTTCCTATATAGGGGAAACTATCTAAACTATTACCTTAGGTATCATAGTAAGACCTGCACACGGGACTGATTTTTTAAAATTCCCCTAGAGGCCAAAAATAACCATCCGTTCAAATACGCATTTTGATAAAAGTTGGCACAAACGTCTAAAAGGAACAACGCGTGTCCGGACGAGTTCGGGAACCATCACGATTAAACTATGGGAACCCCCTTCTATGGGATGGGTTTATGGAGTAAAAATTTGATTTTCTCATTTTGACCCTCAAACATAAAGGATTGAAATCTCCTTGTATACCATTCTTAAAATCAAATACTTTAGTATATGGAAGCGATGTTGTTCGTTTAATGGTTATGGAGAAAGTTTAAAAGTTCTATAAATTAAAAATTCCCATGTTATATTTACGGGGCTGTTTGTAGTTTGCTTGTTTATGGATATATTTTAGTAAAATTTGGCAAATTTCTTGATGTTGTATTGAATTATTCTATTTGACTAAACTCAACTTTTTCATCATCCCACTACAAATAGGAAATTAATCCGACAGTTAATCTCTTATATTAAATCGTGAGGGCTGTTTTTTTGTGAACAAAATTCCTCCGTTATTTCTGGATCGATTTTAACGTTTGAGGTGTCAAATAATTCGCCTCAATTCGTAGTTTTGCATAAAGGTTTTAGAATTTTAAAACTCTTTACACTTAAGGGCACGAGACGCTCTCAAAGGTCGCATTTTCCCCATAAGAATTACAGTGAAATCAAATTTTAAAACAAACACAGCTGTATATAAAAAGAAACTCGCCAGCTTTTTGGGAGTAAATATTGATGTTTGTAATATTTAGGAGGTTATAGACAAATCTAAACAGCCAATCAGTTTTGTTGGAAGAACAGACAATTTCTTGAGTTTAAAGGAGAAATATTGAAAACTGGAGGATGAGACAATTAATAGGAAATCTTATACGTATGAGAAGAGGAGAGGAGAGGCCTGGTCTCACAGTAAGGAATCCAGGTACACAATCACTTGGGGAGATGAATCATTTTTGCCAGTTATGCTAAACAACTTTTTGGAAGTAAAAAAAAAAAACATGAAGAATATGGACACTTCATGTTATCATAGTGGTACAGTAAACCTACCTAAAGTCAGATCAAATAAATACATGCAAGAAATGTTTACTGGTAATAGCTTTAAGTTGGGAAACATTTGTAGAAAACACTAAAAAATATGGTCAGGTCCAAAAAATTCTAAAATATTTTTACAAGAAGCGTTTATTATTTCAAAGCGCTATTAAAGAGCGTGAGTAATTCAATTAGTTACATAAGTATTTAGTCGGGTCTTTTAAACTCATCGAAAATTATGACCGTTATTACTGTAGTTTTAAAATAACTTCTGTACAATACCGGTACTTGAAAATTGCTCGATTTCGAGCAACAGGTACACATGTTACATGTTAGGTACAGGTTACATGTTAATATTTTTGAGTGAAATACATCTAGGAAATGGAAATTCGCTTAGTCTGCAGGTTTGCTTTGGATTTTTTGGTAAATGACATTCTATCGATGTGAATAAGCTGTTGTATAGAAGATGTGTGAATAATCCAAAGGTCCTTGGAAGTTTCTAAGATCCAAACCAGTCAGTTTTCTGTACCAGAACGTTTGTTTTATTTCTCACATGCGATGAGTAAGAAGTTCCTACGTTTGCACGTCCGGATCACTGAAGGACTTCAGCTGAGTCATTGTACACTTCATCAGATGATGCGGCGATTATATTTAATAGGAAATACCAGTAATTGTCTTCTTGGTAGGTTTCAGACCGAAGAAGACAACCCATAACCACAACGAAATGTAATTTCTCGCAAACACTTAAAAATGTGTTAAGTTAACTTTTATAAAACTTGGCAAAAATCTTAAACGAGTTTTTTTTAACTAAATGCCTTGTTGAGTTTTGTTGTAAATAGTAAATGTAATCAATTCCTGAACTTAAACCTGGTGTCAAATTCATTAGGGTCGAAGCCTACAAAACTTCGGTGGATTTCAACCCCTTGGGAAGCCTGTAAAAAGTCGATGCTCTGTAATTGATACTCCTTTTACATGTAACTTTTCTGTACGACATACATTCGGTTTTACTTTTTTCCTATCTTTACATAGTAAAAAAGTACATTTTATTGGTCAATACCATAACTCATTTTATGTAGACAGATTAATTGCATTACCAAACTAAACTATTGTCGGGACCACATAAGTTTGCAGTTGAGGGAGGAGCCTATTTACCATGTGGTTTTGAATGGACCAATAACAACCGTGCGGTGTTGCCAAATCTAATAATACCAGCTGATTTGAAAATATTGCTTTGCATATTTAATAAGTGTTGTCAATAGGCGATGTGGCAACGTCGCACTAGACTTGTCTTGTGATTGGCTGCTACCAACTGCAAACTTACGTGGTCCCGACTTTATAAGTAACCATATTGTCCAAACCCAATTGATTACATACAATTTAATGAGACTTTCCAAAACACCTTGCTTTGCTTCATATTTTAATTGACAGGCTCAAGACTCAAATGTACGGGCAAACATGATGGTAAAAGAGGCCAAGAAAAAAAAGGATAAGCGTTAACTTCTGACACTCTAGTTAAGGGATTTTTTTAATTTTTAAAATTTAGTTGATTTGTATGATTACTTTCTCATCAAATTACGCGCTAACCATGTTTTCTGATAATGTATATAAATAACTTTAAGTACTGTAGGATTTTATATAAAATGCTATAACACATTTTCCCTGCCAATGCATGGAAATGATCACATTGCCACACCTGTGAACAGTGCGCAAAATAGCTCATTTACGCTCTAGAGTGGGAATCGTTCATTCCCGCTCGCTAATCAGCTGATTTCATTGATGGCGTTTCTACACCAACCGCAGCTGCGGATCAGGTACGTTAAAAACCGGTAAGCAAATAACGTAACCTAAAAAGCAAACATAACCTAAATTATATTTTATATAGAGATATAAAGTTATATGATATGATAAGCTAATTATGGTGGTAGGAAAAATCCGGTGTGTATAACGAGCACAGCTGAGTGCGGCCATACATTTCGAGAGCGGCAATGACGTAATTTGTGCTATTAATACATACATAGCTAATTAATTTACTCCAAATAATCGTACTCACATAAACACTTACTATAACTATATGATATATCTCATTAATATAATGTTTGTATTTCAACAATACACGCGCACAATTCCATAGTTGTGTTTCCCTCCACGCGGGCCGGGGGACGGCGGGTACGAGTACCGCAGGGGGCGAACAATATACAATCAGCTGATCTCTATGAGTGACAGATTACGAGGTGGATTGACTCACACATGAGTCACGGACACGTATTAGTTAATGTGTAAACACAAAAGATGATGGTTCGACCCCATCGCCTTTTTTAATACTCCCCCTTGATCCGTGATTTCACTCAACGGGCGCTCAAGGGGTGAATCATCATCCACCCCCTCATTGCCGTGACCGATTTCGATATTTTATTAATAAATTAGACGTAATGGGTCGTACTTGACGGCCTTAGGCCCGACAAGCCCCAAATTGGCTGTGACGACTTGATTCTCGACATCTTTCCGGGTTAGCTCAGTGCAATGATTTTTATTAGCCTGCCACCAGTTACTAAACATAGGCCTATATGGATAAGTTGAACCAATTTTTTAGGAATATTGGTGATCTTTGCGTTGATTTCTCATATTTATCCTGTACTCTAATACGAGAGCTATGTCTGATTGTGCATTCGTGGTTTCTAAAATTTATTTCGAAATTCAGCGAAAGGATTTAGCCTAAAGTTTGGAATTAGGAACCCGCAAACTTGCAGACTATAGACATTGTTTAAGAAAACTTAAATTCTAATAGGATTTAATCTTTGTTTTATAATTTGTCAGGTTAATTTCCCATTTAATAACATTAGGTTGAGCAATTTAGTTTTCTGGTACATGGAAAGTAGTGTTTTTAGTGAAATGTCAATAGCTTATAGTAAACAAAATAAATCACAATGATCACGCGTGTTCAGGAACATTCAACGAGTGTATCAATTATAGTGTATTCTGGAACCTTCCACAATGATCAGGAATATTCAGTAACATTCTATTGTATTCTGGAACCTTCCACAATGATCAGGAATATTCAACAACATTTGAGTGTATTCTGGAACCTTCCACAATGATCAGGAATATTCAACAACATTCGAGTGTATTCTGGACCTTCCACAATGATCAGGAATATTCAACAACATTTGAGTGTATTCTGGAACCTTCCACAATGATCAGGAATATTCAACAACATTCGAGTGTTTTCTGGACCTTCCACAATGATCAGGAATATTCAGGAATATTCAATAACATTCGAGTGTATTCTGGACCTTCCACAATGATCAGGAATATTCAGTAACATTCTATTGTATTCTGGAACCTTCCACAATGATCAGGAATATTCAACAACATTCGAGTGTATTCTGGACCTTCCACAATGATCAGGAATATTCAACAACATTTGAGTGTATTCTGGAACCTTCCACAATGATCAGGAATATTCAGGAATATTCAACAACATTCGAGTGTATTCTGGAGCCTTCCTCAATGATCAGGAATATTCAGTAACATTCGAGTGTATTCTGGAGCCTTCCACAATGATCAGGAATATTCAGTAACATTCGAGTGTATTCTGGAACCTTCCTCAATGATCAGGAATATTCAGTAACATTCGAGTGTATTCTGGAATCTTCCACAATTATCAGGAATTTTCAGGAATATTAAACGACATTTGAGTCTATTCTGGAACCTTCCACAATTAGGGATGTTCAGGAATATTCAGTAACATTCGAGTGTATTCTGGAACCTTCCACAACTATCAGGAATTTTCAGGAATATTAAACGACATTTGAGTGTATTCTGGAACCTTCCACAATGATCAGGGATATTCAGGAATATTCAACGACATTCCAGGTGTATTCTGGAACCTTCCACAAAGATCAGGGGTGTTCAGTAATATTCAACAACATTCGAGTGTATTCTGGAACCTTCCACAATGATTAGGGATATACAGGAATATTCAACAACCTTCGAGTGTATTCTGGAACCTTCCACAATGATCAGGGATATTCAGGAATATTCAACAACATTCGAGTGTATTCTGGAACCTTCCACAATGATCAGGAATATTCAACAACATTCGAGTGTATTCTAGAACCTTCCACAATGATGAGGGATATTCATGATATCTGACGTGTCACAATGCATCATAATAATACAGAATAAAGAACAGACTTTTTATTCTCTCGAAGGTTCTAAAATCATTCGAGGGCATATATTTTTGCCTTCATATCTTAAAAATATCTATCCTTCAGGTAATCACATCTGGTAAGTCTTGTTTAGTCAAATTACAACAGCTTTATCCTAAATTAGGTAGCAAACAGTACGATTGTCAACATTATTGTTGACTTTACTATCAATACGTGAATGCGATAGTTGAATTATCACTTGGACATCCCCCAATTCGTAAACAAAACAACGTATAACACTTCGGAAAATATCTTAACCAAATACAGTATAATAATCTAACTACACTGTTAATTTTGTAGTACAGTAATCATCATGGGTAAGTATCATGATGAGTATCATTAGTATCATGAGTATCATCATGAGTATCATTAGTATCATCATGAGTATCATTAGCATCATGAGTATCATCATGAGTATCATCATGAGTATCACTAGTATCATGAGTATCATCATGAGTATCATCAGTATCATCATGAGTATAATCATGGGTATCATGAGTATCATCATTAGTATCATGAGTATCATCATGAGTAGCATTAGTATCATGATTATCATCATGAGTATCATTAGTATCATAAGTATCATCATAAGTATCATTAGTATCATGAGTATCATTAGTATCATTATGAGTATCATTAGTATCATGAGTATCATCTAGAGTATCATGAGTATCATCATGGGTATCATTAGTATCCTGAGTATCATTAGTATCATAAGTATCATCATGAGTATCATTAGTATCATGAGTATCATTAGCATCATGAGTATCATAAGTATCATGAGTATCATCATGGATATCATTAGTATCATGATTATCATGACGAGTATTATTAGTATCATAAGTATCATCATGAGTATCATTAGTATCATCAGTATCATCTTGTGTATCATGAGTATCATCATGGGTATCATAAGTATCATGAGTATCATTAGTATCATGAGAATCATTATGAGTATCATTAGTATCATGAATATCATGATGAGTATCACTAGTATAATAAGTATCATCATGGGTATCATGAGTATTATCATTAGTATCATGAGTATCATAATGAGTATCATTAGTATCATAAGTATCATCATGAGTATCATTAGCACCATCTTGAGTATCATGAGTATCATGATGAGTATCATTATTTTCGTAAGTATCATCATGAGTATCATTAGTATCATAAGTATCATCATGAGTATCATCTTGAGTATCATGAGTATCATGAGTATCATCATGAGTATCATCATGAGTATCATTAGTATCATAAGTATCATCATGAATATCATTAGTATCTTGAGTATCATCTTGAGTATTATGAGTATCATCATAGGTATCATTAGTATCATGAGTATGATAATGAGTATCATTAGTATCATAAGTATCATCATGAGTAGGCCTATCATTAATATCATGCGTATCATCATGAATATCATGAGTATCATCATGGGTATCATTAGTATCATGAGTATCATTAGTATTATGAGTATCATCTTGAGTATCATGAGTATCATAATGGGTATCATTAGTATCATGAGTATCATTAGTATCATAATCATCATCATGAGTATCATTAGTATCATGAGTATCATCATGAGTATCTTGTGTATCATGAGTATCATCATGGGTATCATAAATATCATGAGTATCATAATGAGTATCATTAGTATCATAAGTATCTTCATGAGTATCATTAGCATCATGAGAATCATTATGAGTATCATTAGTATCATGAATATCATGATGAGTATTACTAGTATCATAAGTATCATCATGGGTATCATAAGTATCATCATGAGTATCATTATTATCATAAGTATCATCATGAGTATCATTAGCATCATCTTGAGTATCATGAGTATCATGATGAGTATCATTAGTTTCGTAAGTATCATCATGAGTATCATTAGTATCATGAGTATCATTAGTATCATGAGTATCATCTTGAGTATCATGAGTATCATGATGAGTATCATTAGTTTCGTAAGTATCATCATGAGTATCATTATTATCATAAGTATCATCATGAGTATCATTAGCATCATCTTGAGTATCATAAGTATCATCATGAGTATCATTAGTATCATGTGTATCATCAGGGGTATCATTAGTATCATGAGTATCATCAGGGGTATCATTAGTATCATGAGTATCATTAGTATCATAAATCATCATGAGTATCATAAGTATCATGAGTATCATTAGTATCATGAGTATCATCATGAGTATCATGATGAGTATCATTAGTATTTTAAGTATCATCATGAGTATTATGAGTATCATCATGAGTATCATTAGTATCATGAGTATCATCATGAGTATCATAAGTATCATCATTAGTATCATTAGTATCATGAGTATCATCATGAGTATCATGAGTATCATGAGTATCATCATGAGTGTCATGAGTATCATCATGAGTATCATTAGTATCATCATGAGTATCATTAGTATCATCATGAGTGTCATGAGTATCATCATTAGTATCATTAGCATCATGAGTATCATTAGTATCATGAGTATCATCATGAGTAGCATTAGTATCATGAGTATCATGATGAGTATCATTAGTATCATTAGCATCATGAGTATCATTAGTATCATGAGTATCATCATGAGTATCATTAGTATCATGAGTATCATCATGAGTATCATTAGTATCATAAGTATCATCACGAGTATTATCAGTATCATAATGGGTATCATCAGTATCATCATGAGTATCATCAGTATCATAAGTATCATCATGAGTATCATTAGTATTATTAGTATTATTATTAGTATTAGTATTATTATGTGTATCATCATAAATATCTTGAGTATCATCATGGGTATAATGAGTATCATCATGAGTATCATTAGTTTCGTAAGTATCATCATGAGTATCATTAGTATTATAAGTATCATCATGAGTATCATTAGTATCATAAGTATCATCATGAGTATCATCATGAGTATCATTAGTTTCGTAAGTATCATCATGAGTATCATTAGTATTATAAGTATCATCATGAGTATCATTAGTATCATGAGTATCATGATGAGTATCATTAGTATCATAAGTATCATCATGAGTATCATCATGAGTATCATTAGTTTCGTAAGTATCATCATGAGTATCATTAGTATTATAAGTATCATCATGAGTATCATTAGTATCATTATGAGTACCATTAGTATCATGAGTATCATTAGTACCATGAGTATCATCATGAGTATAATTATTATCATGATTATCATCTTGAGTATCATGAGTATCATCATGGGTATCATTAGTATCATGAGTATCATGATGAGTATCATTAGTATCGTTAGTATCATTAGTATCATCATGGGTATCATTAGTATCATGAGTATCATGATGAGTATCATTAGTATCGTAAGTATCATTAGTATCATAAGTATCATCATGAGTATCATTAGTATCATCATGAGTATCATTAGCATCATGAGTATCATCATGAGTATCATTAGTATCATGAGTATCATCATGAGTATCATTAGTATCTTGAGTATCATCATGAGTATCATTAGTATCATGTGTATCATCATGAATATCATGAGTATCATTAGTATCATAATAATCATCATGAGTATCATTAGTATCATGAGTATCATGAGTATCATTAGTATCATGAGTATCATGATGAGTATAATGATGAGTATCATTAGTATTTTAAGTATCATCATGAGTATTATGAGTATCATTAGTATCATGAGAATCATCATCATGAGTATCATTAGTATTATAAGTACCATCATGATTATCATTAGTATCACGAGTATCATGATGAGCAACAATATTATCATGAGTATCATTTGTATCATAAGTATCATCATGAGTATCATTAGTATCATGAGTATCATCTTGAGTATCATCAGTAATATCATGGGTATCATAATTATCATGAGTATCATGATGAGTATCATTAGTATCGTAAGTATCATCATTAGTATCATTAGTATCATGAGTATCATCATGAGTATCATGAGTATCATAATGGGTATCATGAGTATCATCATCAGTATCATCAGAATCATGAGTATCATCATGGGTATCATGAGTATCATGATGAGTATCATAAGTATCATAAGTATTATCATGAGTATCATTAGTATTATGTGTATCATTATGAATATCATGAGTATCATTAGTTTCGTAAGTATCATCATGAGTATCATTAGTATCTTGAGTATTATGAGTATCATAAGTATCATCATGAGTATCATCAGTATCATGAGTATCATCATGGATATCATGAGTATCATCAGTATCATCATGAGTATCATCAGTATCATGAGTGTCATCATGGGTATCATGAGTATCATCATGAGTATCAGTAGTATCATGAGTATCATGATGAGTATCATTAGTATCATAAGTATCATCTTGAGTATCATGAGTATCATCATGGATAGCATTAGTATCATAAGTATTATGATGAGTATCATTAGTTTCGTAAGTATCTTCATGAGTATCATTAATATCATAAGTATCATCATGAGTATCATAAGTATCATCATGAGTATCATCATGAGTATTATTAGTATCATGAGTATCATTAGTATCATAAGTATCATCATGAGTATCATAAGTATCATCATGAGTATCATTAGTATCATGAGTATCATCATGACTATCATTAGTATCATGAGTATCATCATGAGTATCATTAGTATCATGAGTATCATCATGACTATCATTAGTATCATGAGTATCATCATGAGTATCATTAGTATCATAAGTATCATAATGAGTATCATTAGTATCTCGATTATCATTAGTATCATGAGTATCATTAGTATCATGAGTATCATCATGAGTAGCATTAGTATCATGAGTATCATGATGAGTATCATTAGAAACATGAGTATCATCATGAGTAGCATTAGTATCATGAGTATCATGATGAGTATCATTAGTATCATTAGCATCATGAGTATCATTAGTATCATGAGTATCATGATGAGTATCATTAGTTTCGTAAGTATCATCTTGAGTATCATGAGTATCATTATGAGTATCATTAGTATCATAATGAGTATCATTAGTATTATCAGTATCATCATGAGTATCATTAGTATCATGAGTATAATCTTGAGTATCATGAGTATCATCATGGGTATCATTAGTATCGTAAGTATCATCATTAGTATCATGAGTATCATCATGAGTATCATCATGAGTATCATGAGTATCATAATGGGTATCATGAGTATCATCATCAGTATCATCATGAGTATCATCAGAATCATGAGTATCATCAGAATCATGAGTATCATCATAAGTATCATGAGTATCATCATGAGTATCATTAGTATTATGTGTATCATCGTGAATATCATGAGTATCATCATGGGTATCATGAGTGTCATCATCAGTATCATCATGAGTATCATCAGAATCATGAGTATCATCATGAGTATCATTAGTATCATAAGTATCATCATGAGTATCATTAGTATCATGAGTATCACCATGAGTATCATTAGTATCATGAGTATCATGATGAGTATCATGAGTATCATTAGTATCATGAGTATCATCATGAGTATCATTAGTATCTTGAGTATTATGAGTATCATAAGTATCATCATGAGTATCATCAGTATCATGAGTATCATCATGGATATCATGAGTATCATCAGTATCATCATGAGTATCATCAGTATCATGAGTGTCATCATGGGTATCATGAGTATCATTAGTATCATGAGTATCATTAGTATCATGAGTATCATGATGAGTATCATTAGTATCGTAAGTATCATTAGTATCATCATGGGTATCATTAATATCATGAGTATCATGATGAGTATCATTAGTATCGTAAGTATCAATAGTATCATCATGGGTATCATTAGTATCTTGAGTATCATGATGAGTATCATTAGCATCAAGAGTATCATCATGAGTATCATTAGTATCATGAGTATCATCATGAGTATCATTAGTATCATGAGTATCATTAGTATCATGAGTATCATCATGAATATCATTAGTATCATGAGTATCATCTTGAGTATCATGAGTAGCATTAGTATCATGAGTATCATGATGAGTATCATTAGTTTCGTAAGTATCATCATGAGTATCATTAGTATCATAAGTATCATCATGAGTATCATTAGTATCATGAGTATCATCATGAGTATCATTATTATCATGAGTATCATTAGTATCATGAGTATCATCATGAGTATCATCTTGAGTATCATGAGTATCATGAGTATCATTATGAGTATCATTAGTATCATTAGTATCATAATGAGTATCATTAGTATCATCAGTATCATCATGAGTATTATTAGTATCATGAGTATCATCATGAGTATCATTAGTATCATGAGTATAATCTTGAGTATCATGAGTATCATCATGGGTATCATTAGTATCATGAGTATCATGATGAGTATCATTAGTATCATAAGTATCATCATGAGTATTATTAGTATCATGAGTATTATCATGGGTATCATTAGTATCATGAGTATCATGATGAGTATTATTAGTATCATAAGTATCATCATGAGTATCATTAGTATCATGATTATCATGATGAGTATCATTAGTATCATAAGTATCATCATGAGTATCATAAGTATCATCATGAGTATCATTAGTATCATGAGTATCATCATGAGTTTTATTATGAGTAGCATTAGTATCATGAGTATCATGATGAGTATTATTAGTATCATAAGTATCATCATGAGTATCATCATGAGTGTTATTAGTATCATGAGTATCATCATGAGTATCATTAGTATCATGAGTATCATCTTGAGTATCATGAGTATCATCATGGATAGCATTAGTATCATAAGTATTATGATGAGTATCATTAGTTTCGTAAGTATCTTCATGAGTATCATTAGTATCATAAGTATCATCATGAGTATCATAAGTATCATCATGAGTATCATTAGTATCATGAGTATCATCATGACTATCATTAGTATCATGAGTATTATCATGAGTATCATTAGTATCATGAGTATCATCATGAGTATCATTAGTATCACGATTATCATTAGTATCATGAGTATCATCATAAGTATCATCTTGAGTATCATGAGTATCATTATGAGTATCATGAGTATCATTATGAGTATCATTAGTATCATTAGTATCATAATGAGTATCATTAGTATCATCAGTATCATCATGAGTATCATAAGTATCATGAGTATAATCTTGAGTATCATGAGTATCATCATGGGTATCATTAGTATCATGAGTATCATTATGAGTATCATTAGTATCATTAGTATCATAATGAGTATCATAAGTATCATCAGTATCATCATGAGTATCATTAGTATCATGAGTATAATCTTGAGTATCATGAGTATCATCATGGGTATCATTAGTATCATGAGTATCATTAATATCATAAGTATCATCATGAGTATCATTAGTATCATGAGTTTTATCATGGGTATCATTAGTATCATGAGTATCATGATGAGTATTATTAGTATTATAAGTATCATCATGAGTATCATTAGTATCATGAGTATTATCATGTGTATCATTAGTATCATGAGTATCATGATGAGTATCATTAGTATCATAAGTATCATCATGAGTATTATTAGTATCATGAGTATCATCATGATTATCATAAGTATCATCATGAGTATCATTAGTATCATGAGTATCATCATGACTACCATTAGTATCATGAGTATTATCATGAGTATCATTAGTATCATGAGTATCATCATGAGTATCATTAGTATCACGATTATCATTAGTATCATGAGTATCATCATAAGTATCATCTTGAGTATCATGAGTATCATTATGAGTATCATGAGTATCATTATGAGTATCATTAGTATCATTAGTATCATAATGAGTATCATCAGTATCATCATGAGTATCATTAGTATCATGAGTATAATCTTGAGTATCATGAGTATCATCATGGGTATCATTAGTATCATGAGTATCATTAGTATCATAAGTATAATCTTGAGTATCATGAGTATCATCATGGGTATCATTAGTATCATGAGTATCATTAGTATCATAAGTATCATCATGAGTATCATTAGTATCATGAGTATTATCATGGGTATCATTAGTATCATGAGTATCATGATGAGTATTATTAGTATTATAAGTATCATCATGAGTATCATTAGTATCATGAGTATTATCATGGGTATCATTAGTATCATGAGTATCATGATGAGTATCATGAGTATCATTATGAGTATCATTAGTATCATTAGTATCATAATGAGTATCATCAGTATCATCATGAGTATCATTAGTATCATGAGTATAATCTTGAGTATCATGAGTATCATTATGGGTATCATTAGTATCATGAGTATCATTAGTATCATAAGTATAATCTTGAGTATCATGAGTATCATCATGGGTATCATTAGTATCATGAGTATCATTAGTATCATAAGTATCATCATGAGTATCATTAGTATCATGAGTATTATCATGGGTATCATTAGTATCATGAGTATCATGATGAGTATCATTAGTATCATGAGTATCATCATGAGTATCATCTTGAGTATCATGAGTATCATGAGTATCATTATGAGTATCATTAGTATCATTAGTATCATAATGAGTATCATTAGTATCATCAGTATCATCATGAGTATTATTAGTATCATGAGTATCATCATGAGTATCATTAGTATCATGAGTATAATCTTGAGTATCATGAGTATCATCATGGGTATCATTAGTATCATGAGTATCATGATGAGTATCATTAGTATCATAAGTATCATCATGAGTATCATTAGTATCATGAGTATTATCATGGGTATCATTAGTATCATGAGTATCATGATGAGTATTATTAGTATCATAAGTATCATCATGAGTATCATTAGTATCATGATTATCATGATGAGTATCATTAGTATCATAAGTATCATCATGAGTATCATAAGTATCATCATGAGTATCATTAGTATCATGAGTATCATCATGAGTATCATTATGAGTAGCATTAGTATCATGAGTATCATGATGAGTATTATTAGTATCATAAGTATCATCATGAGTATCATCATGAGTGTTATTAGTATCATGAGTATCATCATGAGTATCATTAGTATCATGAGTATCATCTTGAGTATCATGAGTATCATCATGGATAGCATTAGTATCATAAGTATTATGATGAGTATCATTAGTTTCGTAAGTATCTTCATGAGTATCATTAGTATCATAAGTATCATCATGATTATCATAAGTATCATCATGAGTATCATTAGTATCATGAGTATCATCATGACTATCATTAGTATCATGAGTATTATCATGAGTATCATTAGTATCATGAGTATCATCATGAGTATCATTAGTATCACGATTATCATTAGTATCATGAGTATCATCATAAGTATCATCTTGAGTATCATGAGTATCATTATGAGTATCATGAGTATCATTATGAGTATCATTAGTATCATTAGTATCATAATGAGTATCATTAGTATCATCAGTATCATCATGAGTATCATAAGTATCATGAGTATAATCTTGAGTATCATGAGTATCATCATGGGTATCATTAGTATCATGAGTATCATTATGAGTATCATTAGTATCATTAGTATCATAATGAGTATCATTAGTATCATCAGTATCATCATGAGTATCATTAGTATCATGAGTATAATCTTGAGTATCATGAGTATCATCATGGGTATCATTAGTATCATGAGTATCATTAGTATCATAAGTATCATCATGAGTATCATTAGTATCATGAGTATTATCATGGGTATCATTAGTATCATGAGTATCATGATGAGTATTATTAGTATTATAAGTATCATCATGAGTATCATTAGTATCATGAGTATTATCATGTGTATCATTAGTATCATGAGTATCATGATGAGTATCATTAGTATCATAAGTATCATCATGAGTATTATTAGTATCATGAGTATCATCATGATTATCATAAGTATCATCATGAGTATCATTAGTATCATGAGTATCATCATGACTATCATTAGTATCATGAGTATTATCATGAGTATCATTAGTATCATGAGTATCATCATGAGTATCATTAGTATCACGATTATCATTAGTATCATGAGTATCATCATAAGTATCATCTTGAGTATCATGAGTATCATTATGAGTATCATGAGTATCATTATGAGTATCATTAGTATCATTAGTATCATAATGAGTATCATCAGTATCATCATGAGTATCATTAGTATCATGAGTATAATCTTGAGTATCATGAGTATCATCATGGGTATCATTAGTATCATGAGTATCATTAGTATCATAAGTATAATCTTGAGTATCATGAGTATCATCATGGGTATCATTAGTATCATGAGTATCATTAGTATCATAAGTATCATCATGAGTATCATTAGTATCATGAGTATTATCATGGGTATCATTAGTATCATGAGTATCATGATGAGTATTATTAGTATTATAAGTATCATCATGAGTATCATTAGTATCATGAGTATTATCATGGGTATCATTAGTATCATGAGTATCATGATGAGTATCATAAGTATCATCATGAGTATTATTAGTATCATGAGTATCATCATGATTATCATTAGTATCATGAGTATCATCATGAGTATCATTAGTATCATGAGTATCATCATGAGTAGCATTAGTATCATGAATGTCATGATGAGTATCATTAGTATCATTAGCATCATCATGAGTATCATAAGTATCATCATGAGTATTATTAGTATCATGAGTATCATCATGAGTATCATTAGTATCATGAGTATCATGATGAGTATCATTAGTTTCGTAAGTATCATCTTGAGTATCATGAGTATCATTATGAGTATCATTAGTATCATTACTATCATAATGAGTATCATCAGTATCATCATGAGTATCATTAGTATCACGATTATCATTAGTATCATGAGTATCATCATAAGTATCATCTTGAGTATCATGAGTATCATTATGAGTATCATGAGTATCATTATGAGTATCATTAGTATCATTAGTATCATAATGAGTATCATTAGTATCATCAGTATCATCATGAGTATCATTAGTATCATGAGTATAATCTTGAGTATCATGAGTATCATCATGGGTATCATTAGTATCATGAGTATCATTAGTATCATAAGTATAATCTTGAGTATCATGAGTATCATCATGGGTATCATTAGTATCATGAGTATCATTAGTATCATAAGTATCATCATGAGTATCATTAGTATCATGAGTATTATCATGGGTATCATTAGTATCATGAGTATCATGATGAGTATTATTAGTATTATAAGTATCATCATGAGTATCATTAGTATCATGAGTATTATCATGGGTATCATTAGTATCATGAGTATCATGATGAGTATCATTAGTATCATAAGTATCATCATGAGTATCATAAGTATCATCATGAGTATTATTAGTATCATGAGTATCATCATGAGTATCATTAGTATCATGAGTATCATGATGAGTATCATTAGTTTCGTAAGTATCATCTTGAGTATCATGAGTATCATTATGAGTATCATTAGTATCATTAGTATCATAATGAGTATCATCAGTATCATCATGAGTATCATTAGTATCATGAGTATCATCATGAGTATCATTAGTATCATGAGTATAATCTTGAGTATCATGAGTATCATCATGGGTATCATTAGTATCATGAGTATCATTAGTATCATAAGTATCATCATGAGTATCATTAGTATCATGAGTATTATCATGGGTATCATTAGTATCATGAGTATCATGAGTATCATGATGAGTATCATTAGTATCATAAGTATCATCATGAGTATCATAAGTATCATCATGAGTATCATTAGTATCATAAGTATCATCATGAGTATCATAAGTATCATCATGAGTATCATTAGTATCATGAGTATCATCATGAGTATCATTAGTATCATGAGTATCATCATGAGTAGCATTAGTATCATGAGTATCATGATGAGTATCATTAGTATCATGAGTATCATCATGAGTAGCATTAGTATCATGATGAGTATCATTAGTATCATTAGCATCATGAGTATCATTAGTATCATGAGTATCATGATGAGTATCATTAGTTTCGTAAGTATCATCTTGAGTATCATGAGTATCATTATGAGTATCATTAGTATCATAATGAGTATCATTAGTATTATCAGTATCATCATGAGTATCATTAGTATCATGAGTATAATCTTGAGTATCATGAGTATCATCATGGGTATCATTAGTATCGTAAGTATCATCATTAGTATCATGAGTATCATCATGAGTATCATGAGTATCATAATGGGTATCATGAGTATCATCATCAGTATCATCATGAGTATCATCAGAATCATGAGTATCATCATAAGTATCATGAGTATCATCATGAGTATCATTAGTATTATGTGTATCATCGTGAATATCATGAGTATCATCATGGGTATCATGAGTGTCATCATCAGTATCATCATGAGTATCATCAGAATCATGAGTATCATCATGAGTATCATTAGTATCATAAGTATCATCATGAGTATCATTAGTATCATGAGTATCACCATGAGTATCATTAGTATCATGAGTATCATGATGAGTATCATGAGTATCATTAGTATCATGAGTATCATCATGAGTATCATTAGTATCTTGAGTATTATGAGTATCATAAGTATCATCATGAGTATCATCAGTATCATGAGTATCATCATGGATATCATGAGTATCATCAGTATCATCATGAGTATCATCAGTATCATGAGTGTCATCATGGGTATCATGAGTATCATTAATATCATGAGTATCATGATGAGTATCATTAGTATCGTAAGTATCATTAGTATCATCATGGGTATCATTAGTATCATGAGTATCATGATGAGTATCATTAGTATCGTAAGTATCAATAGTATCATCATGGGTATCATTAGTATCTTGAGTATCATGATGAGTATCATTAGCATCAAGAGTATCATCATGAGTATCATTAGTATCATGAGTATCATCATGAGTATCATTAGTATCATGAGTATCATTAGTATCATGAGTATCATCATGAATATCATTAGTATCATGAGTATCATCTTGAGTATCATGAGTAGCATTAGTATCATGAGTATCATGATGAGTATCATTAGTTTCGTAAGTATCATCATGAGTATCATTAGTATCATAAGTATCATCATGAGTATCATTAGTATCATGAGTATCATCATGAGTATCATTATTATCATGAGTATCATTAGTATCATGAGTATCATCATGAGTATCATCTTGAGTATCATGAGTATCATGAGTATCATTATGAGTATCATTAGTATCATCAGTATCATCATGAGTATTATTAGTATCATGAGTATCATCATGAGTATCATTAGTATCATGAGTATAATCTTGAGTATCATGAGTATCATCATGGGTATCATTAGTATCATGAGTATCATGATGAGTATCATTAGTATCATAAGTATCATCATGAGTATCATTAGTATCATGAGTATTATCATGGGTATCATTAGTATCATGAGTATCATGACGAGTATTATTAGTATCATAAGTATCATCATGAGTATCATTAGTATCATGATTATCATGATGAGTATCATTAGTATCATAAGTATCATCATGAGTATCATAAGTATCATCATGAGTATCATTAGTATCATGAGTATCATCATGAGTATCATTATGAGTAGCATTAGTATCATGAGTATCATGATGAGTATTATTAGTATCATAAGTATCATCATGAGTATCATCATGAGTATTATTAGTATCATGAGTATCATCATGAGTATCATTAGTATCATGAGTATCATCTTGAGTATCATGAGTATCATCATGGATAGCATTAGTATCATAAGTATTATGATGAGTATCATTAGTTTCGTAAGTATCTTCATGAGTATCATTAGTATCATAAGTATCATCATGAGTATCATAAGTATCATCATGAGTATCATTAGTATCATGAGTATCATCATGACTATCATTAGTATCATGAGTATTATCATGAGTATCATTAGTATCATGAGTATCATCATGAGTATCATTAGTATCACGATTATCATTAGTATCATGAGTATCATCATAAGTATCATCTTGAGTATCATGAGTATCATTATGAGTATCATGAGTATCATTATGAGTATCATGAGTATCATTATGAGTATCATTAGTATCATTAGTATCATAATGAGTATCATTAGTATCATCAGTATCATCATGAGTATCATAAGTATCATGAGTATAATCTTGAGTATCATGAGTATCATCATGGGTATCATTAGTATCATGAGTATCATTAGTATCATAAGTATCATCATGAGTATCATTAGTATCATGAGTATTATCATGGGTATCATTAGTATCATGAGTATCATGATGAGTATTATTAGTATTATAAGTATCATTATGAGTATCATTAGTATCATGAGTATTATCATGGGTATCATTAGTATCATGAGTATCATGATGAGTATCATTAGTATCATAAGTATCATCATGAGTATCATAAGTATCATCATGAGTATTATTAGTATCATGAGTATCATCATGATTATCATTAGTATCATGAGTATCATCATGATTATCATTAGTATCATGAGTATCATCATGAGTATCATTAGTATCATGAGTATCATCATGAGTAGCATTAGTATCATGAATGTCATGATGAGTATCATTAGTATCATTAGCATCATGAGTATCATTAGTATCATGAGTATCATGATGAGTATCATTAGTTTCGTAAGTATCATCTTGAGTATCATGAGTATCATTATGAGTATCATTAGTATCATTAGTATCATAATGAGTATCATCAGTATCATCATGAGTATCATTAGTATCATAAGTATCATCATGAGTATCATTAGTATCATGAGTATCATCATGACTATCATTAGTATCATGAGTATTATCATGAGTATCATTAGTATCATGAGTATCATCATGAGTATCATTAGTATCACGATTATCATTAGTATCATGAGTATCATCATAAGTATCATCTTGAGTATCATGAGTATCATTATGAGTATCATGAGTATCATTATGAGTATCATTAGTATCATTAGTATCATAATGAGTATCATTAGTATCATCAGTATCATCATGAGTATCATTAGTATCATGAGTATAATCTTGAGTATCATGAGTATCATCATGGGTATCATTAGTATCATGAGTATCATTAGTATCATAAGTATAATCTTGAGTATCATGAGTATCATCATGGGTATCATTAGTATCATGAGTATCATTAGTATCATAAGTATCATCATGAGTATCATTAGTATCATGAGTATTATCATGGGTATCATTAGTATCATGAGTATCATGATGAGTATTATTAGTATTATAAGTATCATCATGAGTATCATTAGTATCATGAGTATTATCATGGGTATCATTAGTATCATGAGTATCATGATGAGTATCATTAGTATCATAAGTATCATCATGAGTATCATAAGTATCATCATGAGTATTATTAGTATCATGAGTATCATCATGATTATCATTAGTATCATGAGTATCATCATGAGTATCATTAGTATCATGAGTATCATCATGAGTAGCATTAGTATCATGAATGTCATGATGAGTATCATTAGTATCATTAGCATCATGAGTATCATTAGTATCATGAGTATCATGATGAGTATCATTAGTTTCGTAAGTATCATCATGAGTATCATGAGTATCATTATGAGTATCATTAGTATCATTAGTATCATAATGAGTATCATCAGTATCATCATGAGTATCATTAGTATCATGAGTATCATCATGAGTATCATTAGTATCATGAGTATAATCTTGAGTATCATGAGTATCATCATGGGTATCATTAGTATCATGAGTATCATGAGTATCATTAGTATCATAAGTATCATCATGAGTATCATTAGTATCATGAGTATTATCATGGGTATCATTAGTATCATGAGTATCATAATGAGTATCATTAGTATCATGAGTATCATCATGAGTAGCATTAGTATCATGAATGTCATGATGAGTATCATTAGTATCATTAGCATCATCATGAGTATCATAAGTATCATCATGAGTATTATTAGTATCATGAGTATCATCATGAGTATCATTAGTATCATGAGTATCATGATGAGTATCATTAGTTTCGTAAGTATCATCTTGAGTATCATGAGTATCATTATGAGTATTATTAGTATCATTAGTATCATAATGAGTATCATCAGTATCATCATGAGTATCATTAGTATCATGAGTATCATCATAAGTATCATCTTGAGTATCATGAGTATCATTATGAGTATCATGAGTATCATTATGAGTATCATTAGTATCATTAGTATCATAATGAGTATCATTAGTATCATCAGTATCATCATGAGTATCATTAGTATCATGAGTATAATCTTGAGTATCATGAGTATCATCATGGGTATCATTAGTATCATGAGTATCATTAGTATCATAAGTATCATCATGAGTATCATTAGTATCATGAGTATTATCATGGGTATCATTAGTATCATGAGTATCATGATGAGTATCATTAGTATCATAAGTATCATCATGAGTATCATAAGTATCATCATGAGTATCATTAGTATCATGAGTATCATCATGAGTATCATTAGTATCATGAGTATCATCATGAGTATCATTAGTATCATGAGTATCATCATGAGTAGCATTAGTATCATGAGTATCATGATGAGTATCATTAGTATCATTAGCATCATGAGTATCATTAGTATCATGAGTATCATCATGAGTAGCATTAGTATCATGAGTATCATGATGAGTATCATTAGTATCATGAGTATCATGATGAGTATCATTAGTTTCGTAAGTATCATCTTGAGTATCATGAGTATCATTATGAGTATCATTAGTATCATAATGAGTATCATTAGTATTATCAGTATCATCATGAGTATCATTAGTATCATGAGTATAATCTTGAGTATCATGAGTATCATCATGGGTATCATTAGTATCGTAAGTATCATCATTAGTATCATGAGTATCATGAGTATCATAATGGGTATCATGAGTATCATCATCAGTATCATCATGAGTATCATCAGAATCATGAGTATCATCAGAATCATGAGTATCATCATAAGTATCATGAGTATCATCATGAGTATCATTAGTATTATGTGTATCATCGTGAATATCATGAGTATCATCATGGGTATCATGAGTATCATCATGAGTATCATCAGAATCATGAGTATCATCATGAGTATCATTAGTATCATGAGTATCATTAGTATCATAAGTATCATCATGAGTATCATTAGTATCATGAGTATCACCATGAGAATCATTAGTATCATGAGTATCATCATGAGTATCATGAGTATTATTAGTATCATGAGTATCATCATGAGTATCATTAGTATCTTGAGTATTATGAGTATCATAAGTATCATCATGAGTATCATCAGTATCATGAGTATCATCATGGATATCATGAGTATCATCAGTATCATCATGAGTATCATCAGTATCATGAGTGTCATCATGGGTATCATGAGTATCATTAGTATCATGAGTATCATGATGAGTATCATTAGTATCGTAAGTATCATTAGTATCATCATGGGTATCATTAGTATCATGAGTATCATGATGAGTATCATTAGTATCGTAAGTATCAATAGTATCATCATGGGTATCATTAGTATTTTGAGTATCATGATGAGTATCATTAGCATCAAGAGTATCAACATGAGTATCATTAGTATCATGAGTATCATCATGAGTATCATTAGTATCATGAGTATCATTAGTATCATGAGTATCATCATGAATATCATTAGTATCATGAGTATCATCTTGAGTATCATGAGTAGCATTAGTATCATGAGTATCATGATGAGTATCATTAGTTTCGTAAGTATCATCATGAGTATCATTAGTATCATAAGTATCATCATGAGTATCAATAGTATCATGAGTATCATCATGAGTATCATTATTATCATGAGTATCATTAGTATCATAAGTATCATCATGAGTATCATCTTGAGTATCATGAGTATCATTAGTATCATAATGAGTATCATTAGTATCATCAGTATCATCATGAGTATTATTAGTATCATGAGTATCATCATGAGTATCATTAGTATCATGAGTATAATCTTGAGTATCATGAGTATCATCATGGGTATCATTAGTATCATGAGTATCATGATGAGTATCATTAGTATCATAAGTATCATCATGAGTATCATTAGTATCATGAGTATTATCATGGGTATCATTAGTATCATGAGTATCATGATGAGTATTATTAGTATCATAAGTATCATCATGAGTATCATTAGTATCATGATTATCATGATGAGTATCATTAGTATCATAAGTATCATCATGAGTATCATAAGTATCATCATGAGTATCATTAGTATCATGAGTATCATCATGAGTATCATTATGAGTAGCATTAGTATCATGAGTATCATGATGAGTATTATTAGTATCATAAGTATCATCATGAGTATCATCATGAGTATTATTAGTATCATGAGTATCATCATGAGTATCATTAGTATCATGAGTATCATCTTGAGTATCATGAGTATCATCATGGATAGCATTAGTATCATAAGTATTATGATGAGTATCATTAGTTTCGTAAGTATCTTCATGAGTATCATTAGTATCATAAGTATCATCATGAGTATCATAAGTATCATCATGAGTATCATTAGTATCATGAGTATCATCATGACTATCATTAGTATCATGAGTATTATCATGAGTATCATTAGTATCATGAGTATCATCATGAGTATCATTAGTATCACGATTATCATTAGTATCATGAGTATCATCATAAGTATCATCTTGAGTATCATGAGTATCATTATGAGTATCATGAGTATCATTATGAGTATCATTAGTATCATTAGTATCATAATGAGTATCATTAGTATCATCAGTATCATCATGAGTATCATTAGTATCATGAGTATAATCTTGAGTATCATGAGTATCATCATGGGTATCATTAGTATCATGAGTATCATTAGTATCATAAGTATCATCATGAGTATCATTAGTATCATGAGTATTATCATGGGTATCATTAGTATCATGAGTATCATGATGAGTATTATTAGTATTATAAGTATCATTATGAGTATCATTAGTATCATGAGTATTATCATGGGTATCATTAGTATCATGATGAGTATCATTAGTATCATAAGTATCATCATGAGTATCATAAGTATCATCATGAGTATTATTAGTATCATGAGTATCATCATGATTATCATTAGTATCATGAGTATCATCATGAGTATCATTAGTATCATGAGTATCATCATGAGTAGCATTAGTATCATGAATGTCATGATGAGTATCATTAGTATCATTATTATCATGAGTATCATTAGTATCATGAGTATCATGATGAGTATCATTAGTTTCGTAAGTATCATCTTGAGTATCATGAGTATCATTATGAGTATCATTAGTATCATTAGTATCATAATGAGTATCATCAGTATCATCATGAGTATCATTAGCATCATGAGTATCATCATGAGTATCATTAGTATCATGAGTATAATCTTGAGTATCATGAGTATCATCATGGGTATCATTAGTATCATGAGTATCATTAGTATCATGAGTATCATCATGACTATCATTAGTATCATGAGTATTATCATGAGTATCATTAGTATCATGAGTATCATCATGAGTATCATTAGTATCACGATTATCATTAGTATCATGAGTATCATCATAAGTATCATCTTGAGTATCATGAGTATCATTATGAGTATCATTAGTATCATTAGTATCATAATGAGTATCATTAGTATCATCAGTATCATCATGAGTATCATTAGTATCATGAGTATAATCGTGAGTATCATGAGTATCATCATGGGTATCATTAGTATCATGAGTATCATTAGTATCATAAGTATAATCTTGAGTATCATGAGTATCATCATGGGTATCATTAGTATCATGAGTATCATTAGTATCATAAGTATCATCATGAGTATCATTAGTATCATGAGTATTATCATGGGTATCATTAGTATCATGAGTATCATGATGAGTATTATTAGTATTATAAGTATCATCATGAGTATCATTAGTATCATGAGTATTATCATGGGTATCATTAGTATCATGAGTATCATGATGAGTATCATTAGTATCATAAGTATCATCATGAGTATCATAAGTATCATCATGAGTATTATTAGTATCATGAGTATCATCATGATTATCATTAGTATCATGAGTATCATCATGAGTATCATTAGTATCATGAGTATCATCATGAGTAGCATTAGTATCATGAATGTCATGATGAGTATCATTAGTATCATTAGCATCATGAGTATCATTAGTATCATGAGTATCATGATGAGTATCATTAGTTTCGGAAGTATCATCTTGAGTATCATGAGTATCATTATGAGTATCATTAGTATCATTAGTATCATAATGAGTATCATCAGTATCATCATGAGTATCATTAGTATCATGAGTATCATTAGTATCATGAGTATAATCTTGAGTATCATGAGTATCATCATGGGTATCATTAGTATCATGAGTATCATTAGTATCATAAGTATCATCATGAGTATTATTAGTATCATGAGTATTATCATGGGTATCATTAGTATCATGAGTATCATGATGAGTATCATTAGTATCATAAGTATCATCATGAGTATCATAAGTATCATCATGAGTATCATTAGTATCATGAGTATCATCATGAGTATCATTAGTATCATGAGTATCATCAATTAGTAGCATTAGTATCATGAGTATCATGATGAGTATCATTAGTATCATTAGCATCATGAGTATCATTAGTATCATGAGTATCATCATGAGTAGCATTAGTATCATGAGTATCATGATGAGTATCATTAGTATCATTAGCATCATGAGTATCATTAGTATCATGAGTATCATGATGAGTATCATTAGTTTCGTAAGTATCATCATGAGTATCATGAGTATCATTATGAGTATCATTAGTATCATAATGAGTATCATTAGTATTATCAGTATCATCATGAGTATCATTAGTATCATGAGTATAATCTTGAGTATCATGAGTATCATCATGAGTAGCATTAGTATCATGAGTATCATGATGAGTATCATTAGTATCATTAGCATCATGAGTATCATTAGTATCATGAGTATCATCATTAGTATCATTAGTATCATGAGTATCATGAGTATCATAATGGGTATCATGAGTATCATCATCAGTATCATCATGAGTATCATCAGAATCATGAGTATCATCAGAATCATGAGTATCATCATGAGTATCATTAGTATCATAAGTATTATCATGAGTATCATTAGTATCATGAGTATCACCATGAGTATCATTAGTATCATGAGTATCATCATGAGTATCATGAGTATCATTAGTATCATGAGTATCATCATGAGTATCATTAGTATCTTGAGTATTATGAGTATCATAATTATCATCATGAGTATCATCAGTATCATGAGTATCATCATGGATATCATGAGTATCATCAGTATCATCATGAGTATCATCAGTATCATGAGTGTCATCATGGGTATCATGAGTATCATTAGTATCATGAGTATCATGATGAGTATCATTAGTATCGTAAGTATCAATAGTATCATCATGGGTATCATTAGTATCTTGAGTATCATGATGAGTATCATTAGCATCACGAGTATCATCATGAGTATCATTAGTATCATGAGTATCATTAGTATCATGAGTATCATCATGAATATCATTAGTATCATGAGTATCATCTTGAGTATCATGAGTAGCATTAGTATCATGAGTATCATGATGAGTATCATTAGTTTCGTAAGTATCATCATGAGTATCATTAGTATCATAAGTATCATCATGAGTATCATTAGTATCATGAGTATCATCATGAGTATCATTATTATCATGAGTATTATTAGTATCATGAGTATCATCATGAGTATCATCTTGAGTATCATGAGTATCATGAGTATCATTATGAGTATCATTAGTATCATTAGTATCATTAGTATCATCAGTATCATCATGAGTATTATTAGTATCATGAGTATCATCATGAGTATCATTAGTATCATGAGTATAATCTTGAGTATCATGAGTATCATCATGGGTATCATTAGTATCATGAGTATCATGATGAGTATCATTAGTATCATAAGTATCATCATGAGTATCATTAGTATCATGAGTATTACCATGGGTATCATTAGTATCATGAGTATTACCATGGGTATCATTAGTATCATGAGTATCATGATGAGTATTATTAGTATTATAAGTATCATCATGAGTATCATTAGTATCATGATTATCATGATGAGTATCATTAGTATCATAAGTATCATCATGAGTATCATAAGTATCATCATGAGTATCATTAGCATGAGTATCATCATGGGTATCATTAGTATCATGAGTATCATCATGAGTATCATTAGTATCATGAGTATCATCTTGAGTATCATGAGTATCATCATGGATAGCATTAGTATCATAAGTATTATGATGAGTATCATTAGTTTCGTAAGTATCTTCATGAGTATCATTAGTATCATAAGTATCATCATGAGTATCATAAGTATCATCATGAGTATCATTAGTATCATGAGTATCATCATGACTATCATTAGTATCATGAGTATTATCATGAGTATCATTAGTATCATGAGTATCATCATGAGTATCATTAGTATCACGATTATCATTAGTATCATGAGTATCATCATAAGTATCATCTTGAGTATCATGAGTATCATTATGAGTATCATGAGTATCATTAGTATCATTAGTATCATAATGAGTATCATTAGTATCATCAGTATCATCATGAGTATCATTAGTATCATGAGTATAATCTTGAGTATCATGAGTATCATCATGGGTATCATTAGTATCATGAGTATCATTAGTATCATAAGTATCATCATGAGTATCATTAGTATCATGAGTATTATCATGGGTATCATTAGTATCATGAGTATCATGATGAGTATTATTAGTATTATAAGTATCATTATGAGTATCATTAGTATCATGAGTATTATCATGGGTATCATTAGTATCATGAGTATCATAAGTATCATCATGAGTATCATAAGTATCATCATGAGTATTATTAGTATCATGAGTATCATCATGATTATCATTAGTATCATGAGTATCATCATGAGTATCATTAGTATCATGAGTATCATCATGAGTAGCATTAGTATCATGAATGTCATGATGAGTATCATTAGTATCATTAGCATCATGAGTATCATTAGTATCATGAGTATCATGATGAGTATCATTAGTTTCGTAAGTATCATCTTGAGTATCATGAGTATCATTATGAGTATCATTAGTATCATTAGTATCATAATGAGTATCATCAGTATCATCATGAGTATCATGAGTATCATCATGAGTATCATTAGTATCATGAGTATAATCTTGAGTATCATGAGTATCATCATGGGTATCATTAGTATCATGAGTATCATTAGTATCATAAGTATCATCATGAGTATCATTAGTATCATGAGTATTATCATGGGTATCATTAGTATCATGAGTATCATGATGAGTATCATTAGTATCATAAGTATCATCATGAGTATCATAAGTATCATCATGAGTATCATTAGTATCATGAGTATCATCATGATTATCATTAGTATCATGAGTATCATCATGAGTATCATTAGTATCATGAGTATCATCATGAGTAGCATTAGTATCATGAGTATCATGATGAGTATCATTAGTATCATTAGCATCATGAGTATCATTAGTATCATGAGTATCATCATGAGTAGCATTAGTATCATGAGTATCATGATGAGTATCATTAGTATCATTAGCATCATGAGTATCATTAGTATCATGAGTATCATGATGAGTATCATTAGTTTCGTAAGTATCATCTTGAGTATCATGAGTATCATTATGAGTATCATTAGTATCATAATGAGTATCATTAGTATTATCAGTATCATCATGAGTATCATTAGTATCATGAGTATAATCTTGAGTATCATGAGTATCATCATGGGTATCATTAGTATCATGAGTATCATTAGTATCATAAGTATCATCATGAGTATCATTAGTATCATGAGTATCATGATGAGTATCATTAGTATCATTAGCATCATGAGTATCATCAGTATCATCATGAGTATCATTAGTATCATGAGTATCATCATGATTATCATTAGTATCATGAGTATCATCATGAGTATCATGAGTATCATGAGTATCATCATGAGTAGCATTAGTATCATGAGTATCATTAGTATCATTAGCATCATGAGTATCATTAGTATCATGAGTATCATCATGAGTATCATTAGTATCATGAGTATCATCATGAGTAGCATTAGTATCATGAGTATCATGATGAGTATCATTAGTATCATTAGCATCATGAGTATCATTAGTATCATGAGTATCATCATGAGTATCATTAGTATCATGAGTATCATCATGAGTAGCATTAGTATCATGAGTATCATGATGAGTATCATTAGTATCATTAGCATCATGAGTATCGTTAGTATCATGAGTATCATGATGAGTATCATTAGTATCATTAGCATCATGAGTATCATTAGTATCATGAGTATCATGATGAGTATCATTAGTATCATTAGCATCATGAGTAGCATTAGTATCATGAGTATCATGATGAGTATCATTAGTATCATTAGCATCATGAGTATCATTAGTATCATGAGTATCATGATGAGTATCATTAGTTTCGTAAGTATCATCATGAGTATCACCAAAACACACATTTTAATTTCAACTCCACGAGTAGATAACATTTAATCAAGTATCCAGCATTCAACACACATTGAAACGGGACACATTTTACAGCATGATATAGAGACTACTTGCACTCTTAAAAGTCCAATATTAACACTTGACTCCATACGTTAGTTTGCTTACTATGCACAGATATGGTTTTGTAAGTTTCAAGTACAGTAGCCCCCGCTAATCTATAGACTAAGTAAATTTCCATCTACCTGTCTGGATTTCCTTTTATGCCCTTAAAATTGTCAGATGTATTCCCAATTGAAATGACGATAACTTCAACTACTTATTAGGTTTTCTGCTACAGAAAAGGTATAATGTGCGTTTTTGTAATGGAATGTCGATAGATTTGTATGAAATTATTAAAATATCGATTAAAAATATACCCATAAACAAGCGAACCTACAAGTTTATTTATTCTCCATAAGAATAACATGGACATTTCAAATTTACCCTTTTCAAAACTTTGGGTTCAACAATTGGTGAACTCGTTCGAATAAACGTAGGTTTACACGTTCGTAAGACGTAGTCAAAAGCGGACCATTTTTACTCGAGTTATCCCGCTGGATATCCTGCCTTGGCCTCTGGGGACACCAAAACGAAAAAGTAAATTGGTCCCGGGTCTAGGTCTTACCACCTACAAATAGCTTATTCCTTATATGGAAAATATACTTAAAGGACAAAAAGAACCCCTATAAAAACTATAATTGACTGAACATTCTATCAACTTCCCCAGTAACTTAGTGACGGGCAAGCTATCAACTAAGAAGACTTGTTCACGACCGATCGCTCTCGCGAATCGCAAATTAAGCTATTAACTTATCAAGAAGACTTGTTCACGACCGATCGCTCTCGCGAATCACAAATTAAGCTATCAACTTATCAAGAAGACTTGTTCACGACCGACTTATCAAGAAGACTTGTTCACGACCGATCGCTCTCGCGAATCGCTAATTAAGCTATCAACTTATCAAGAAGGCTTGTTCACGACCGATCGCTCTCGCGAATCGCAAATTAAGCTATCAACTTATCAAGAAGACTTGTTCACGACCGATCGCTCTCGCGAATCACAAATTGCTCAAACCGCAGGATTATGATTCACTGAGGGGAGGTTTAGAGCATTGTTCAAACAGGGTGACGTGTACATCAAACACTGTCATATGGCGGCTGCACCCCCGCTGTGATAAGCTATCAATGACGTCATACCCGCATGTTGCACGTGGTGAAATAACATGTGAGTTCATGGATGAGGAACATGGGACAGGTGGGGCTTGAGAGCGTGAACAGATATAGTATAGTTTGGGATATTTTTTAATAGTCTAGTCGAGATATGAAATAAAACCCCTTAACCTTAAAAAAAATGCTTTAAAAGATTTTTTAATGGTTTACATTTCCAATAAGTATGTGAAATATTATACTAAAAGTCTAATAAAATCGGAGTCTCGGAAATCGGGTTTTTTTCAATATGGCGTCCAGAAAAAAAATAAACCTCATAATTTTTTCCGTAAAATCTCTTCTTGTCTTCCAATTAAGACCAAATTTGGTACAAACCTGTGAATTTGTATTATCTCGAAATACCCCAGCCGCAGAAAACCTGCAGACTAAGCAAATTTCCATCTACTTGGCTGGAATTCCACAAAATTATTCCCTTAAAATTGTCAGATTTATTTCCTATTTTAATATCATTAAATATAATGTGTACTAAGGTTTGTTGCTACAAGGAAGACAACGTGTGTTTTTTATTGAAATATTTATAGCTTAGTAAGAAGTAAAAAATTACCAAATTTCACTAAAATATGTCCATAGACAAGCAAGCTATAACACTTTATTTATTCTCCATAAGAATAACATGGTAATTTTAAATGTACACTTTTTTATTTTCTCCGTAACCTTTAGGCATACAACAACGCTTCTGTATACTCAATTATTTATTTTTATGATCCCTTCAAAATGGTTTGGAAATAAATTACAACTTTTTACAAGTACTTTGTGTAAGTTAATGGTTTAAAATACAACCTAATGGATATAAATACCATTTTTGCTGTGCTTCTCTAAAAGTAATTTCGACACAATTCTTTGCTTGTGAAATAATACTGGTCCAGTGAAGAAATAAAAACAATAATTGAATTACCTAAAAAATATGTTGAATAGTGAACAAAGACAAAAAACATGTGTGCGTGTTTATTTCAATATAACAATATTTGTACAGAAAGGTGGCTATGACTGTATTCGAACTGTAACAACAGCAAATGTCAAAAAATTTGGGTAGTCAGAATTACTGGAATGGTTTCGCGAATACAGAAACAGAAAACGGAATGGGTCATAAACATAAACAAATGACGTCACTGATTCAAATGTGGTACCGTTGTACCAATAACTTTAACATCTGGGGCCCATTTCATAATAAAGTACAAACTAATATTATTAGTAAATCAGCTGATCGCCCAATGCAAATCTAATGGAAATTACAAGTTACAAGTTGTAACTTGTAACTTGTAGTTTATTATGAAATGGGCCCCTGGTTTCGAAGTTTTTGAACAATTCCATTTAAATATGGTACAAACATGTTGACTTTCTTATACCAGGTATACAGACTATCAAACAATAATACATTGTTCTTTCATTTCCATTGTTGCATTACGGAACAGCTGATAAAGTTAGTAGATATAATATGATGGTTTTACCTCACTTTTGGCGTTTTAGAGGCACTTTTAGGGCACTTTTTATAGGGGAAAAATGAGAAAAATTAGTGGCTCATTTTTTTGGCCACTTTTTTTAAGACCCAGCTCTCGACCTATACACCCCTATATAAACTTTCTACTTTTTTAATACTAAAAAACACGTCTGGAATATGGCTCATTTTTTTTGCCACTTTTTTAAGACCCGGCTCTCGTCCAATACAAGCCCATACAAATGTTCAAACTCCATTAAAATTTCAAATCCACATCCATTCCTATGTATATTCTCAAAATCATGCGAGGTTTGTGCGTGAACTCGGGCACGCTTATGGCTATGCGTAAACTATGCCCGACTCAAATGAATGACTGTGAGTGTAACCTAATGACCCCAATCAAAACCAATTGTCAACATTCTCTGTCTGTCTGGCGCCAGTCTGTCTGGGGCAGGTTTAGACAATTACCAAATATGTTTGATTGATTGACCTCAATTATTCAATTGTTCAATTTCAGTTTGTTCAATTTCCATTGTTAAGTTCTAAATTAATTTAGACAATTTTGTGGTATATAAGGGGGGCATTCTATGGAATCATCACTCACTCTTCCACCTGGATCTTCTTGTTTTGGTAAGTCTTTGACATCTAAGCTAGACTATTGTAATATGTTGTCGCGTGTCGGGTCATGGGATCAATTGGTGACGTAATTGATGCTTGTACTCGTACTCTGTATTTCTTTTAACTTAGGAGTGTAGCTAATTTCCCGAGTCCATTTTTAAAAACTTAGCTGAATTGAGTCACTAAGGAACTTGTAAAAAATGTATATAAGTCTATTTTTAAACACTTAGAGTATTTTGAACAGTCACCAAGGAACTTAAAATGTATATAAATCTATTTTAAACACTTAGAGTATTTTGAACAGTCACTAAGGAACTTAAAATGTATATAAGTCTATTTTTAAAAACTTAGCCAAATTCACTCACGGGGGGACTTTGAGTCAAAAGTTTGCACAAGTTATTATTTCAAAACTTAGCCAAACTTCACTCACCGGGGGACTTTGATTCAAAATGTGTACAAGTTATTATTTAAAAACTTAGCCGAATTATACTCACTATATAATTTTGTCAAGTCCCTTTTAACATAGGTAATATAGTCTTCTCTATAACTAACACTCACTCTGTATATATGTAGACTCAGCAATCTGAATTGCTAAAAAGTATTTTTATTTAAGATTTTGGATTTAGTTTTGATTTAGAAAATTACAATTGCCAAATCTTATTGTACGAAATTGTTTTGAATATTAAAATTTAAAATTCTGATTTAAATTATTATTTCCCATTAATTGAAATTGTCTAAAATGTAATTTCCACCAATTGTTTTTTTAGTTACATGTCAACTGTGTGCTGCTTCTCTATCCAAAAAAGTAACTTATTTTGTTATTACTATTTTTAAGCGAGTCAAAAATATATACAAGTTATTATTTAAAAACTTAGCCAAATTCACTCACCGGGGGACTTTGAGTCAATAGTGTGCACAAGTTATTATTTAAAAACTTAGCCAAATTCACTCACGGGGGGACTTTGAGTCAATAGTGTGCACAAGTTATTATTTAAAAACTTAGCCAAATTCACTCACGGGGGGACTTTGAGTCAATAGTGTGCACAAGTTATTATTTAAAAACTTAGCCAAATTCACTCACGGGGGGACTTCAAATCAAAAGTGTGTACATGTTATTTTTTTAAACTTAGCCAAATTTACTCACCGGGGGACTTTGAGTCAATAGTGTGCATAAGTTATTATTTAAAAACTTATCCAAATTCACTCACGGGGGGGACTTTGAGTCAAAAATGTACATACAAGTTATTATTTAAAAACTTAGCCGAATTATACTCACTATATAATTTTGTCAAGTCCCCTTTAAAATAGGTATTACTCACTCTGTATATATGTAGACTCAGCAATCTGAATTGCTAAAAAGTATTTTTTATTTAAGATTTTGGATTTAGTTTTGATTTAGAAAATTACAATTGCCAAATCTTATTGTATGAGATTGTTTTGAATATTAAAATATAAAATTCTGATTCAAATTATTATTTCTCATTAATTGAAATTGTCAAAATATAATTTCTACTGTATAGAAGATGCCAACCTAGTTTTTTAGTTACATATATAAAAATGAAGACTACATGTCAACATTGTTTCGCATCCCTCTCCAAAAAAAGCAACCTTATTCGCCACTACAATTTAAAACATAAAATGAAGGTATGTAAACTGTGTGATTTAATCTGTGATAATAATGTGGCTCTAAAATCTCATATATTACAAAGTCACAAGACTTGTAATTTCTGTAAAAGAAATGTTGTTGGCCATTTTAAAAGACATGTGAATTCTTGTAACAAATGTCCATATACAATGATTAAATTTGTTGGTGAATCGATTAAAACTGAACTTAAAAGTACTCTTCAGTCTTGTCCTCTACCGATAAAATGGACTTTAGTAAGGAGAATCAAATTTATAAAATATACAATAGATCAAAATGGAAAATTAGTTAATGAGAAAGAATGTATTGCAGATTTCAGAAGCCTTACTATCCTTACCATTGAGAAGAGAGATTTAAAGCCTCAAATTGAAAATGCTCTTTTAAAGATTGACGCTTCCATGCACAAATATCAAGCGGAAGGTAGTGGATGGATATATGACCACACTAAATATTGGCAGTTGCACGTTTACAAGTATAAGCCCCTAACTCCAACGTCATATATCCCCACACCAAAAAGTATTCAATCAAAACATGCAGTTTTAAATATAAGGAATTCTGACAATAAATGCTTCCTTTGGTCAATTTTAGCAGCTTTATATCCAAGGAATGCAAAAAATGCTGAAAGGGTATCGAAATATGCACCCTATGAAAATCAGTTAAATATGACAAACATAAAATATCCCGTAAAAATATCTGACATAGATCAATTTGAAAAAAAGAATAATATAAGTGTTAATGTATTTGGAGTTGAAGACCAACAATTTATATATCCATTAAAAACCACCAAACTAAATAGTAATACTCATATAGATTTATTATTATTACAAGAAGGTCGTAAATCACATTACTGTTTAATTCGTGATTTTGATAGGTTAATGTTTTACTCTACAAAACATAACAATAAGAAGTATTTTTGCAAGTTTTGTTTACAACATTTTTACACCAAAGATAAATTAGAACATCATATAACATATTGTAAAAACTTTGATGCACAAAGAGTGGAAATGTCTAAACAAGATACATTACAATTTAAAAACTATAAATATCAACTTAAAGCCCCATTTGTGATTTATGCAGATTTTGAGTGCTTTATAAACTCCAATATACATATTCCATCGGGATTTGCATTTGTAGTAGTAAAAGATTCTAAGATTATTTCTGAAGAGTTATATAGTGGTGCAAATGTTATGGATGTGTTTTTCGAAAGATTATTTGAGACTTATGATTTTATTAAAAGTCAAATGGCGATATATATTCCCCTTGTAATGACTCCTGAGCAAGAGGCATCTTTCCAAAACTCAACACATTGTCACATTTGCGAAAAGCCCCTATATTTTGATAGGGTACGGGAACATTGTCATTCAAATGGCCGATACCGTGGAGCTGCCCATAATGATTGTAATTTAAACTATAAAGTAACAAAGAAAATACCAGTATTCTTCCATAACTTGAAAAATTACGATGGACATTTAATAATGCAACACTTAGGAAAATATAATCGTAAATTAAATTGCATAGCCAAAGATATGGAAAAGTACATTTCATTCTCTGTTGATGATTTAGTATTTTTAGATTCCTACAACTTTCTATCCCTTCCATTATACAAATTAGCTTCCAATTTAAATACATTTAGATTTATAGACAATCCACTACTACAACGCAAAGGCGTATTTCCCTATGAATATATGACAGGACCAGATAAGTTTACAGAGTCTCTACCTCCAATTGAAAAATTTTACAGTACTTTAACTAAAGAACATATCTCTCCCAATGAATATGAACATGCTAAAAATGTCTGGACCCATTTTAATATAAACAATTTACAAGAATATCATGATTTATATCTTAAAACAGATGTATTGCTACTGGCTGATGTCTTTGAGACATTTAGAGACCTGTGTTTAAAAGATTACAAACTTGACCCCGTACATATGTATTCACTTCCAGGACTAACATGGGAGGCCTGTCTTAGAATGACTGGTATAAAATTACAATTATTTCAAGATATTGACATGCATTTGTTCATAGAAAGTGCAATCAGAGGAGGAGTCAGTATGATTTCCACACGTTACGCTAAAGCTAATAATAGATATATGGGTGAACATTATGACCCCAATCAAGAGAGTGTCTATTTAATATATTTAGATTGTAACTCGCTATACTCCACAGCTATGTGTGAGACACTACCTGTGGATGGATTTCGTTGGACGAATGAGATAGACTACAAAATATACAAAAACAATCAAAATGATGAGTTTGGATATATTTTAGAAGTTGATTTAAAATATGATAAAAGCTTACATGATTTACATAATGACTATCCATTAGCACCTGAGAAAATGAATGGCAAATTAATACCTAATTTAAATGACAAAACTAAATATATTTTACATTATAAAGCATTACAAAAATATGAGGAATTGGGTTTGGTTGCTACAAAATACCATAGAATTTTAAAATTTAGACAGTCCAAATGGCTTGCGCCCTATATTAATTTTAATATTGAAAAACGCAAATGTGCTAAAAATGATTTCGAAAAAGACTTTTACAAATTGTTAAATAATAGTCTCTTTGGTCGAACAATTATGAACCAACGCAAGTTTCGTGATATATATCTCAAGGATGAGTCACTATTAACTAAATATGTCACTAATCCAAGGTTCGACTGTAGCAAAAAGTTCGATAACAATTTGCATGCTATACATTTAAATAAATTAGTTGTAAAGTTTAATAAGCCGATATATTTGGGAATGACCATTTTGGATATTAGTAAAGTAATAATGTACGATTTCCACTATAATTATATGTCAAAATTTAAGAACAAAAGATTTCTTATGACAGATACAGATTCTTTAATGTATTCTATAGTTACAGAGGACTTTTACAAGGAAATAGAATGTGACTTGCACTATTTTGATACCTCTGGTTATAGTAAAGACCATTTCTTATACTCTGATAAAAATAAAAAAGTCACTGGCAAGTTTAAAGACGAATTAGATGGTCATATTATGTATGAATATTGTGGTTTAAGACCAAAGTTATATTCTTATATTCCTCTAAAATGGTTATATGAAGAAGACAAACAAGCTTTAGAGGTGAAGAAAGCTAAAGGAGCTGATGGTGCTACAGTTAAACATCTCCTTAGACATCAACATTATTTGAACTGTCTTGCCACTGGGCAAGATTACTATGAGAATGTGACAAGAATTAAATCTACAAATCATCATCTTCAAACCTTAACTATGAATAAGAAAGTACTATCTTTTGACGATGACAAGAGGTTTATTCTGGAAGATGGTATCAATACTCTTGCACTTGGTCATTATAAAATTGATCAAACATAAATCTATATTTGCCATTATTCTTTAACCTTTCTTTGTCTATTACAAAAAAGCCATATTTAGTTTTATCCCAACATTGATGACAGAGATTTCTAAATTGGTTAAATGAAAAATCATTACCAACATGATTGTTATATACATGTTTTAAATTCAAATCATCTTGTTTAAATAATATTAGGAAATTTACATTATCACGTAAATGTTTGTGTACTTTGCTGTAAGATTGACACAAGTAAAAACTGTTAATATTTTTATGTCGACCCATTGAGAAAAATTGTGTAATATTTGGACTATTTATATCATCAAATACAACAACTGACTGTGATTTTACATCATTTGGTGTGATTTCACAGTCAGTAAACGTGTGTAATTTCACTTCGTCACACAAACTAAATATTTCAATTATTTTTTTATATTTTTCTTGTTCTAAAGATTTAGATATTAAATATAGATTTGTAAATTTTAATCCTTCCTTTCTTACAATTAAATTATAAATTACAACCGTTTTTCCACTTCCACTGGGACCACAAATAACACATCGAATATTGGTAGGAAAAAGACCCAACTTCTTTGGTATATTTTCCTTAGTATGTACTATTTTAAATTTGTGTTTTTGTTGAATAAAAGACATTTTTTATATAATAAAAATGGTAAAAAATAATAAGAAAACATGTAAAAAGGGCAAAGGTTTATTCCTAAAGCCTTACAGGGGTCGAGGGTTATTGAATACTCTTATAAATAACCTTCCATTTCCACTTCACATACCATCATATCGGTACTGTGGACCTGGAACGAATATACGTGAGAATTTAGCTAAAAATGTACCTCCAAAAAATAAACTAGACTCTTATTGTAAAGAGCATGACATATTCTACATGAATAATCCCGATACCGCTGCTCGGAACAAAGCAGACATGAGATTAGCAGACTTAGCTTGGACTAGAGTAACGGCCAAGGATGCAAATCTTGCTGAAAGAGCTGCAGCTTATGCGGTGACAAATTTGATGAAGGCAAAAGCAAAGATGGGAATGGGATTAAAATTTAATAAAAAATATGGACAACTACCAGCTGTTAGAGGCCGCAAAAGACGTGCCTCACTTCCGGGGGGTGTACCTAAAAAACGAGCTAAAAAATCTAACACCAAAAGTAAAAGAGTGCGGAATAGTTAATTTAGACAGTTCATCTGGCACACATTGGACAGCATATCGTAAAAATAAAGATATTGTAATTTATTTTGACCCATTTGGAATCCAACCTCCAAAAGAAGTAATTAAATATTTTGAGGGACATAAAATATTCTATACAACCGATCAAATACAAGATTTAAATAGTTCTATTTGTGGAATTTTATGTTTATCATTCATAAAAAATTTTTGTTTATAAAAATGGATTCATTTACTATAACATTTTCGGGTACAGAGCCAGAGCTAAAGTCAGTGTTCTTTCCTCCCATAGAATTAAATGATGATTATGTAATTGGATTAGTAGATTTTCAAAGTTATAATTCTATATTTAATGTAAAAAAACCACTTAATACTTTAACATATTACAAAGTAGAGAAAAAAACATTACCAAAGGGAGAGATCTTAGTTGATGATTTAAACCAGTTATTAGATGGTAAACTTAAAGTTATAATACATAAGAATGGAGAAGCATTAATTAATACTAAAGTCAAACTTTTATTCAAAGGGCTTATTCCAAAATTAAATCAACTTAAAGGCAACAAATTAACCATTGAAGAAGGTGATGATGTTTTCTATTATGACCACAAAGCTCCAGTTACAATAGAAATTTCTGAAGGAACATATGAGGTGGTTGAGCTTGCAAAGGAAATTCAAAAGCAAATCCCAGACTTTTTCCTTACAGCTAATAATAAAACTATGAAAGCGACATTACTTTCTAGCCACGTGTTTGATTTTACAAAACCATGTTTAGGGTCTGTTTTATTGGGATTTAAAGGTGTTTCTACTCCTGGTGTTCAGTTTGAATCTACAAATAAAATAAACATTAATAATGTAAATGTGATTAGAGTAAAATGTAATATTGCAAACGGGTCCTATTTAAACGGAAACAAATCACACACCATACATAGCTTTTATCCAGAAGCTCCTCCTGGCTACAAAATTATTGAAGTTCCAAGAAATATTATATATTTTCCTGTAAATAAGAGAAGTTTAGATGTTGTCAGTATTACATTTGCCGATCAGCATGACAAGGCAATTGACTTTAATGGAGAAGAAACTACAATTACTTGTCATATAAAAAAGATATGAGAATTTATAAGAATTTATCTATAAGTGTACAAAATGCTAGGTTCCTACGATCAATAGGACTAAAGTTAAAATTTTCTATTAATAAAAATGGAAGATTTTCTAGACGTTACAGGGAAATCCCAATTCGACGATAGTGTGGTTAAAATTACAAATCACTCCTATGTTCCCCACAACACTTTGGCAATAAATAATTCCGATGAAATTCGAATATGTATTAATAATCAAGATTTGCTAACTCTCCCGTGTAGGAGTTATCTGTATATTAAGGGAGAAATTGAAAATCATGATAAAGGTCATTTTATAAATAATGCATTTGCATTCTTATTTGATGAAATTAGATATGAAGTCGCAGGTAAAGAAATAGACATTGTAAGAAACCCAGGAATTTCTAGTCTTATGAAAATATTGAGCTCTTACAATAAAACTACTAAATTGTCAAATGTGGCATTTGATTCTGACACGAATTTAAAAGAGTTCCATAAAAGTGGCAAGTTTAGTACTTGTTTGCCATTAGAACTGTTAATGGGTGTATTTGAGGATTTTAATAAGGTATTAGTAAATGTCAAACAAGAATTGGTGTTAAAAAGATCCAAAAATGATTTAAATTGTATATTAACAACCACTAGTGCTCCAGCCAGTGGTACTGCTGATATGATTCCTAAAATTACACTTAACTCAATTCAATGGGTGATGCCACATGTAATACCATCAGATGGGGAGAAGTTACAATTACAAAAGATGTTACTGCAAAATAAAAATTTGCAAATTGCATTTAGAAGCTTAGAGTTGCATGAACTTCCATCATATCCCAATACTACAAGACATACATGGTCAGTAAAGACATCTTCAAGTTTGGAGAAGCCTAGGTATATTATATTTGGTTTCCAAACAGCTAGGGATAATAGTGCACGAAAAAGAACTGATGAATTTGATCACTGTAAGTTAAAAAATCTCAAAGTATTTCTAAACTCTGAATATTATCCTTATAGTGATTTAAATCTCGACTTTGAAAATGGAGATGTCTCTAAAGCTTATGAGATGTTTATGAGGTTTAGAGAGACTTACTATAATACTATCCCAGATCCTATGATTAGTAGGGCTGAGTTTATGAAGAAATATCCACTAATTGTAATAGACTGTTCTAGACAGAATGAAACAGTGAAGGAAGGAATTGTTGATATTAAATTAGAGATTGAAACTGCAGAAAATGTGCCAGCAAATACATCTGCATATTGTTTGATAATACATGATAAAGTGTTTGAGTACAATCCTTTGTCAAATGAGATAAATAAAATGTAAATAAAAGATGAAAAACATTCAACAAGAATTGGTTGACTCTGCAAATCAAATACGAGAGAAATATAGAGCTTTAAAACGTGGCAAGTTTCTAGAGGCTGAAGAGAGGTTCCAAACATTCCAACCTTTAATAGAGCCATTACAAGAATTAAAAAAAATCGCCAAAACAGAGAGGCCTCGAATGGAGATTCTCCCAATGACTCCATCTAGAATACCAATAATACCAAGATTACAACCATTACAACAACCTACTCCACAGAAATTAGATTTTGGTCTTTTAGCATCAGACTATTTAGGAAATTACCTCAGTAAAAGTAGTATGACAGACACTACATATGGTATTAGACGAGAAGCAAATAAATTTTTTATTGGAAATAAGGAAGTTGATATTGCCAATGATGATGTTACAATTGCAAATAAAACCTACAAGGGGACAAAAGGTTTGTGGCAATTGTTAACTTTAAAAGAACCTGAGGATTATACTCCGGCTGATTTGCAAAATTATAAAGAAATTTTGGAAGCTACAAATGGACATTTAAAGAGTTACAAAGATGGTGCACCAATTTCAAGTAATAGACATACTAAATATCTTAATATAATTAAACCTCTTTTTAAATCTGTTGGTGAAGGTTTGAGACAAGTGACTGGTAAGAAAATAGACTATATTTATTGGGACGATCCTAATGAGCTTGTAGATAGGTTAAGACTTCTTTGGCTAAGTCGCCAAGCCGGTAACTCAGGAGTGGATAATGAAATAGATTCCATTATTGAGGAATTGAGAGAAAGTGGAATTATTTATTAAATAAAAATATGTTTATAGATAAATTTTATCGTTTATATAATCCATATAATAAGCCTGCAGAACCCAGGGCTAGTAGTGAACCTACTTTAAATTTACAAGACGATAGTTGGAATGGTTTAAACCGTAAACTTGGTAATGTTAAAGATGGGGAGTTTGTAGATGATGTATCAACTTTGGGACAGACATTAACTAGAAAAGGTGATGTCTTCTTACAAGGTAAAACTAAATATGAGTTTTTAGAATCCAAGAATAAAAATTGGAATGCTAAAAAACGGAAAATTACTAATGTGGAAAAGGGTGAAAGTTTAGATGATGTGCCCACTTTACAACAGACTTTAATACGAACAGCTGGTGGTACATTTGTACAAGACAATAATAATTATGAATTTTTAGAATCAGAGAATGGTATTTGGAATGCTAAGAAACGGAAAATTACTAATGTGGAAAAGGGTGAAAGTTTAGATGATGTGCCCACTTTACAACAGACTTTAATACGAAAAGAAGATGGTAAATTTGTACAAGACAATAATAATTATGAATTTTTAGAATCAGAGAATGGTGTTTGGAATGCTAAGAAACGGAAAATTAGTAATTTGATGGAAGGTACAGATAGTAAAGATGCTGTGAATGTTTCACAAGTTCCAAAAATGGAAGCAGGCTATTGGAGTTTTAATAGTAAAAGGTTAGTACGTGTTAAACCTGCCATTGATGACACTGACTGTGTTATAAAAGAACAGACTATAACTTTTGATAAAAAAGAAAAATGTTGGGATGCCAAAAAACAATTCATAAGAAATCTACCAGAGGGGGAACATTTGGATGATATTTGTCTAATGTCACAATCTATGCATTATGATGGATCAAAATTTGTATATGGAGAAAAAAAATTTAATTTGATGGAATATAATCCTGATTTATTAGTTGCTGACCCCACATCTTTGAGTGGATTTAAGTATATAGATAATAGACCATATATACCAGAAAACTATGTATTTAAAAGAATGGAAGATAATCTATTGATTGGGGCTAATGGTGATGTATTTAGAGTTACAGGAAAGGATGATGTTATAAAAAATGAATGAAATTGCATACGAACTTCATAAACCTGCAAGAAAGAATTTCATAAGAAGGTCTTTCAAAGTATTAGGTATAAATGAAACCGTACAAATAGATTTAATTGATATGCAAAACTATGCTAGAGAAAATTCTGGCAATAAATATATTTTAACTTTAATAGATACATTTTCTAAAAAAGCTTATGCTGCTCCACTAAAGAATAAGACAGGGTTAGTGGTTACAGAAGCCATTAAAACCATTCTACCAAAGGGGGTTAAAAACATTCAATCTGACAATGGAAAAGAATTTTTTAATCAATATTTTAACAAACTAATGAAAAAATTAAATATTAATCACTATCACACATTTTCTACAACTAAGGCTGCAATTGTGGAGAGGTTTCAGAGAACTTTAAAGAATTGGTTATATAGGGAATTTAGTGCTCAGGGGAGTTATAAATGGTTGGATTTACTTCCAAAGTTAATTCGAAAATATAATAATAAAGTGCATAGATCTATAGGAATGAAGCCTAACCAAGTGAATGTTAAGAATAGTAAATATGTGCATGAGAGGTTGACTTCTAAAGTAGAGCAAGTTAAAAAGCCAAGATATAAGGTAGGTGATAGCGTAAGGATTTCCAAGTATAAACATGTTTTTAGTAAAGGTTATACTCCAAATTGGACAGGGGAACTATTTACAATAGCAGAAGTTAAGAATACAAAGCCTGTGACTTATATCTTGAAAGATGAAAATGGCAATATAATCAGGGGAGGCTTCTATACAGAGGAGTTGTTAAAGACAAAGTATAAGGACATGTATTTGGTAGAGAAGATAATTAGGAGAAAGGGTGATTCGTTGTTTGTCAAATGGCTTGGATTCCCAAGTAGCCAGAACTCATGGATTTCCACCAAGGATGTCCAAGGGAGCATGTCATAAGCCATAAGCGTGCCCGAGTTCACGCACAAACCTCGCATGATTTTGAGAATATACATAGGAATGGATGTGGATTTGAAATTTTAATGGAGTTTGAACATTTGTATGGGCTTGTATTGGACGAGAGCCGGGTCTTAAAAAAAGTGGCAAAAAAAATGAGCCATATTCCAGACGTGTTTTTTAGTATTAAAAAAGTAGAAAGTTTATATAGGGGTGTATAGGTCGAGAGCTGGGTCTTAAAAAAAGTGGCCAAAAAAATGAGCCACTAATTTTTCTCATTTTTCCCCTATAAAAAGTGCCCTAAAAGTGCCTCTAAAACGCCAAAAGTGAGGTAAAACCATCATATTATATCTACTAAAGTTGATAGATCTTGTTTTACGACTCATTTTATGATGTCTGTGTCTGGAGAGTAGACACGTGTATTGGAATTACTGGTCCGTTTTGATTAATACTACCGTACTCAATGCTATTAGTAAGAAATTGCCTATTGGCTGAAGATATTACAGAAGGTAACGATACGTTTCCAAACCAACTATCATGTATGCACATTGATCCTGAGGGATTGATAAGATCTTGTTCAGGACTCAGTAGTAAGGTGGTCATGGTTGAGATGAATCATGTAAAGATACAACGAAACTAGTAGAAGATTAGATTTTGATATGGTTTGGCTGAATTACACATTCTTAAGTTTTAAGGAGTATTTGAGAAGTGTGAAGACTCTCAAAACCATTTATGGTTATCTCGTTGGATATGGACACCCAGGATTTGTTATAATGGGCCTAGTTTGTTAATAAACAGAATGATCCAGATGCCAGTTTATTGAATGGTAATAAACCTGAGTCCAGAAAACCGATGGCAATTCCCTTAAAGTTGAATGTAATGTTATTAAGCTAGAATAAGACAGTGGCTTCGTACTTGTTTGTAGACTGCTCAACAGCTTCTACTCACACACAGCTTTGGGTGAGTTGTGCTGATCAGCAGTCTCGCTTGGGTCTGGTAGCTGCGTCAGCAGTCAGCGATACGTGGAGTGGAGACTAGCATTCAGTGAGTCAGTTGCTCACATCCACCTACAGTAGCTGAGATGGTAAGTTTTATTTTCTCATAAAGCAATCGCATGTTTGAAAAGTTGTCTATAAAGAGTGTGACCATTGCCACATATACCATGGTATAGGGTATAGTCAATAGTATGACTAATAACTATGCAAGTAACAATCTCAAAATACCCTTGCCACAGTGTTATGCAGACTAAGAAAATTGCCATATTTATTGAATTTCCACTTAAATATTTAATATTTCAAATGACCTTAGGTTTGGAGAAGGTAATAAAGTTTGTTTTAGTAAAATGTTAATAGCTTATCATACAAGGAAAGAATTACAGTAGCCAAGTTTTATAAAAATACTAGCAGAGTACCCGTCCTTCGTACGGGGTTGGCATATAAGTATAAAATACTTATTGCAGTTATGGGTGAGGACATGGTTTAAGAAAGTTTGGTTCTTTTCGTTCTACCACTGCCCCTGAACCATAGAAAAAAGTAAAGGTCTCATTCTGCACCACAGCTTTTTGTTGCTAGTTGGTTCAAATTAGCTGTTGTCATAGATACAAAAAAATAATAGTGCTGCACCCTGTAGGTGCTTAAAACCTGTTAATGCTATTTAATAACATAGAACTAACTTGTGCAGTTGAAACAGCTGACAATAGTTATTTGTGTAACTAGTGGGCAAAGTGGCACTTTGCTGCACACGAGAGCAATGTTTACGAGGGAATGATCTTGAGTGCAGCAAAGGCCTTTTGCACTCGTGTTACACATTATATTTTTCCTTCAGTCACTATATAAAGCATATAAATAATTAGTCTTTCAAACACTATACAACACGTTTTTAGGTTCAGCTGGCAACACAAATAGGTGTGCAATAGAGAAAGTAGTACCCGGTCCGTATCACTCCGATATTTTTCCTCGGCAAGAAATGTGCTCCGCGTTTTGAGAATATAGTTCCGTATATTTTTGCAATTTGAAGTGGTTTCCGCGTCTTAAAAATGCTTTAAAGGTATTTTCTTGTTTATTAAGATCGTAGGGATGTTTTAAAAACGTTTAAAAGAAAAGTCCAGAAAGTTCAGAAATGCCGAAACTATAAACACGAAATGACAGGTTAAATCGCAACTATAATAGTCAATCAGCTGCTCATAGTATTATTATCTTCAAATGTGGCCAACATATTTCCAAGCGTACACGGATTACGTGCATAATAGAACCACGCTGTTTTGTGTTGTTTCGTTGGAATCCTGATGTGCGGCAAAGTATAAACCGTACGGCAAAGTATAAATATGCAGCAATTAGCAACTTTCTGTACTATAAACAGTACAAGGAAGCCAAATTTGTCGGATGACAGTAGGAAATGGTTATTTGTGCAACTAGTGAGAAAAGTGAGCAATTGACTCACTCGAGGGAATATAGGCGAGTGAGGAATGGTTTCTCGAGTGAGGCAATTGTACTTTGAACTCGAGTTGCACATTATACTTTTCCTACAGTTACCATAAAACAAATAAATTTGTGAAGAAACATAACCCATTTTTACACAGAAGTGAACTTTTAATATAACATTTGATGTGAAGTGACAAATACAACAGTACAACAGCTGACCAGCTGATTACAGCCAGTGCTGCCAACGTATTTCGCGCGCATACGACGTTGCCTGCATGTTACGCGCTCACTATTTCGTGCCTTCACGTTGCAAATCTGGAGTGAGACAAAGTAATTAGAGTGAGACAATGTTAATAGATGTAAACACTTAGTATCTACTAAGGGAGTATGGTGAGTTGTTAACATTGTCTCACTGATGAGCGAATTGGCCACTTTGCTTTCTCAAATCAGTGAGAGAACATGTACAATGTTAGGTACCTGTAGGAAAAGATATTTTCCTGTAGATGAGCAGAATCCATTTAAAAATTAAAATAGGCCCAAAAATAAGCACGAAAAATGAATTCTACAGTAAAAAAATAACATGGGTTTTATGGGTTACCATGTTGGTAACGAAATGACAACAAAATATCAACAGAAAATCTTAACTAATGGAAGAAATTTCAACACATGTTTTATTTACAGCGTAGGGTGAAAATATAGACATTTGCACAATACATACTTTTCGTCGAGTTTTCGACCACGGGGCGAGCTCTCGTTTTTACTAAAATATTTCCATGAATAAGAGATATTTATTCCCAATTTTAATAACATTAGATTTAACGAGTGCTTAGGTTTGCTTCTACGGGAAAGGTAAAACGTGTTTTTTGACCAAACGTCAATAGTATAGAATGAAATAAATAAATTTGCCAAATGTTATCAACTTATATCAATTAACAAGTACAACACTACAACAGTTTTTCTCCATAAAAATAACATTGGAATGGAGAAAGTATTGTTTTCGTCAAAAATTTCGAGTTTGAGTTTTGACAAAATAGTGGTTTTCGAAGTGATGTCTGTTGCGTGTGTGTGCGTTAGAACGATAACTCGAGCAAAAATGATCCCCTTTAGATGAAATTTGGTATCGACGTGTAAACCTACATTTTTTGTATCGTGAACCATGGGAACTATGGGACTATGGGAACGGGGGTTCATGGGGGTTTTATGGGGTCAAAATGGTTTTCCCCATTTTTTACCCTAAAAATACAATTTAGCAATTTCGTTTCAAACCATTTTTTATAGACTAAAACTTGTTTATAAACCAATGCTTTTTAAATGGGGAATAAATGTGATATTTTTATGGAGGTATTTTAGAGTAAATCCGATGAGGCAAATAGAAATTCTGTTAGTCTGCAGGTTTGCTTCAGCGGGAGTATTTTTCCTGAGTGGAAGTAAAAAAAATCTGGTCCGCAGTCCCCTAATGGTATTAATGAAAAAGTGGAATTACTTATTAGCTAGTGTCCTAACCTCCTATGTTTATTCGCAGATTTGATTCTAAAAAAATGGTCGAGTTCATTTAGTTGTATCAGTACGGTATAGATTAGCCTCTCTGGTGTAACCACCGTGGATCACAATAGGCCTATAGTGCCTCCATGCAGGCCACGAGGAGAGTTGATGCAACCAGCATGACTGCCGACAACTCTTTTACTTAGGTTAGAAGAACATTTCTATCGAAGAGTCAAGTAGTGCCAGTTTAGCAGTTGTAAACTACTTGTCCTAGCACTCTTGTTGGTTAAAAACATTTTTGTCATAACGTATGGTAGCGCCCGTCACGGGTCCGGGTCCCGGTAAAATTTCCCGAACAATCCCAGTCAAGGCTTGCCCCCCCTCACTGCACCGCGGACCCACAATTGCCACCTATGACCCCATCCACAGCCAACCTGCACACTAAACAATTTCAATTTGTCTGATTAGATTACATTTTTAATATCCTATACTCTAATACGATCAATTATCTCGAAAACGGCTCCGACGATTTTCTTCAAATGTTGTAAATAGCTTATTTCTGGTCTAAAAACGAGTTTACTGCAGTTAGAACTGCCAACAAAAATCCAATTACGTAGAAAAATGGAACTGAAAATTACATTTTTTTAACATTAGTCTTATGGGTTGCTAGGTAACCATGTTGGATGAATTAAATAACAAGGATAAAGTAAACAAAAGACTTGAAGTTGTAGCATGTGTTCATAAAAGCCAACTACCCACAGTATACTAGCAAATTACAAATACAGAACAAGAGGAAAAACATCAGTTGTTACTATTGAGCAAAGATTATACTGAAGATTACTCGATACATTGTAATTAAGAACTACATTGCAATTAAGAGAACACTGCATTGCGGAGTGTGAAAAGCGTCTGCGGCAGTTGGATTACATAGGCTATCTAAAATACTTAATCCAACGGGATGCCTATATTATGCAGAGATCACGTCTAATATAATTCGCTTAGTCGGCAGGTTTGCAGCAGCGGGGGTATTTTGTTTACAGTTTCTTTCTATTATTTTAGGGTTAGTTTTGAAATAACAAGAAACAAATTGTAAACAAAACAGAAAACCGGACAGAACTAACAATAAAATTGGCTTCAGCTGTTCCATAAGGATGGAAAATCTACTAAGGGACTATGTTTTATCATGTTCTATTTATGCGTTAAGATATTTAGTATGAAATTATGGAAAAGTGGTACAGTATGTCAATCATATGAGCTTTATGCAAGCGCATACTTTGGTAACTATATATTAACTCTAGAACGGTAAAAAGTGTATTATATACATTAAGACTATATAGCTAGCTCGAAAGAATTCGGATATAGTATATTTTATTATTGTGGTTAACTTGGTTTAAAATCTAGAGTTGACTCAATCCGATTGGATTGTATTATGTCATTATGCATTATGGCAAAACTAATACTGAAATAAAAATTTTGCATTATGCACATGTGGTTAAGTCACATGTTAGTGATTAAAGTATCAACAATAGAGTTTTGTTTGTAAACATATTGCCTCAAAAAATTCGTTACTAGATGGAAATAATATACTCAACAAAAAATCTAAAATCATGAAAAGAGGACGACCACAAAATAAAAGTTTGAAAAAGTTGGGGAATGTCTTTAAAAGGAACAAAGCTGATGAAGACCAGGTAAGTTAAAAAAATATATACATTTATTAATTTAATTACATATGCCTGCATTAAATTCGTGTGGTATGTCATTGATGGTCATTATAGCTTACACCACCAAAACAGAAATTTGAATAGAGTTGCTTATTTTATATTTCTCTATAGCTCATTGTGTGAGGTACGTTAAAAAGATTGATGACAATATTTATGATTGTTAGTTAAAAATTATTAACTAATTAACACTGATCTAGATTATACTAGGCCTAATCTTGATTATATGATATCAATGTTCTTCAAAGACCATTACATTCTTTTTTATTCCATGGCAAAGCTAATGGACACCCGTTTAGCCTAAAATGTTATAGAGTCCCAACGAAAAGAAAATGTGAGTTTTTTACAATTAATTTTGTAAACATCATTAGGCTATTAACATTGAAATAATTCCATATTTCGTTTAGGACGAATTAAAACTATTCTATAACGGTATGATAACTAAGGAATACGCTTATTGGTTTAATTAAAAAAAGTGAATTTTTAACTTTTGTCCAACTTACTCGTCACTATGGTTAAATAAATATACGCCTAATGATGTCAGTTTCTCTAATAAATTTAAGTAGTTAGGCAAGCACATAAGGAATTTAAGGTAAGTTTTCAATAGGCTACTTAAAAAACCTGTAGATAAGAATGGTTTTGTATGAGCCAGCAATTATAAATTTGTAAAATCTAATATCATTCCGGAATTTGCTCTATTAAAGTAGTAAGAGTGTTTTAATTAGAAAGTTTGTGCCTTTTTCATCCAAACAATAGAGAAGCAGGCCGTAAGTTGAATGTGACATGGTGGGGAAACCGTCTTGAGCATTGTCCTACACACATATATCTTCATGTCATACTTCGGTCCAAAAAGAGCTTCATATCACGAACACGACATAACATTTTTTTAATAATCCTATACTCTAATACGAGCAATGTTTGCGTGTATGCTTGCTTGCTTGCTTGCAGAAAGATCTCGAAAACGGCTCCGACGATTTTCTTCAAATCTGGTAAATAGTTTATTTTTGGCCTAAAAACGAGCTTCATGCAGTAAGAACTCCCAACAAAAATCTAATTACGTAGAAAAACGAAACTGAAAGTCACATTTTTTTAACATTAGTCTTATGGGTTGCTAAGGCCGGACGCACACAGATCAAGCATTTCACCTGAAGCAAGTGTTGCGAGGCAAAATGTTTCGCTGGGTACGAGCGCTCCATGTATTTCAATGGGACGCCGCACACTGATCAAGCAAACGTTGCGAGGCGCCTCGCAACGCCTTGAAACATTTGAGCAGTTGCTCGACGAATGGATCCCATACAGCACGATGTTTGATGTTTCAAGGAGCAAAACGTTATGCGCTTTCGCCAAATCCCTTCTAGTAAAGAATTAGTGCCTTTCAAAATTCAATCGACCATTTGTTGTTTAAAAAATAACTCTTCTTTCAAAAATGATTTTTAAAGTTTCAATACAACTTAAAAATTTAATTTTTTTAATTTCAATTCAAACCAAATTGTTGTTTAATTTTTCTTGCTACCACTTTGATACAGGTACTGTAGTAGATAATAAAGAAACAACCCAGGTTATTTAACTAATTATTTAAAACCATCACGACATTATCAAATAATAATTTCTAACGATATCACTTAAGTTATTATAAACCCTTACAATAAAATACTGTAGCAATTATTCGACAATAATAATTGTAAAATTTTCCTGGATTGGAATTAATTTCTGAGAGCATTGATGTCTATCATCTGATTGGTTGAGTGAATCCCATGTTTTTTCTTAGTCTAGCATTTGCAAAAACTGACATACAGCAATAGCTACGTTGACTTCCTCGTCAATGTTAAAACAATACTGTAGAGTACCAGTACAAGCAATATTTATTTTTGCTTGAAACCAAATGCTGCATCATGCTTGAACCTCTCGCACACTGGAGAAGCAAAGAAACAAAACGCTTTAAGCAAATCGCTGTGCAACAGTTTGCTTCAGGTAAAATGCTGGATCAGTGTGCGCCCAGCCTAAGTAACCATGTTGGTTGAATTAAATAACAAGGAAAAAGTAAACAAAAGACTTGAAGTTGTAGCACGTGTTCATAATAAGCCAACTACCCACAGTATACTAGCAAATTACTAATACAGTACAAAAGGGAAAGCATCACTTGCTACTATTGAGCAAAGATTATACTGAAGATTGCTCGATACATTGTAGGCCTAGTAAAGGCAAGCAGTACGAAGTGTGGGATCTGTTTATGACAGTTAGATTAAGGTATTTGCAATCAAAAAATGCTATGGGAAGGGAGGAAAACAGGTCCGCGACGTAGGAAGTGGTGAAGGAAGTAGTCAAGGCGAGCTGTCTGGAGTGTGGGAACTGTTTATGACGATTAGATAAGGATATTGGCAATACTAAAATTCTATGGGAAGGGAGGAAAACAGGTCCGCGACGTGGGAAGTGGTGAAGGAAGTAGTCAAGGCGAGCTGTCTGGAGTGTGGGAACTGTTTATGACGATTAGATAAGGATATTGGCAATACTAAAATGTTATGGGAAGGGAGGAAAACAGGTCCGCGACGTAGGAAGTGGTGAAGGAAGTAGTCAAGGCAAGCTGTCTGGAGTGTGGGAACTGTTAATGACGATTAGATTATGGTATTTGCAATCCTAAAATGCTATGGAAAGGGAGGAAAACAGGTCCGCGACGTAGGAAGTGGTGAAGGAAGTAGTCAAGGCGAGTAGTCCGGAGTGTGGGAACTGTTTTTGACGATTAGATTAAGGTATTTCCAATCCTAAAATGCTATGGGAAGGGAGAAAAACAGGCTCGCGACACAGGAAGTGGTGAAGGAAGTAGTCAAGCCGAGCTGTCTGGAGTGTGGGAACTGTTTATGACGATTAGGTTAAGGTATGTGCAATTTTTAAATGCAATGGGAAGGGAGGAAAACAGGTCCACGACGTAGGAAGTGGTGAAGGAAGTAGTAAGGCTAGCAGTGCTGAGCGTGGGAACTGTCTGTGGCAATTACATTAATGTGTCTTCAATCCTAACATGCAATGGGAAGGGAGGGAAACAGGTCCACGACGTAGGGAGTGCCGAAGGAAGTAGTAAAGGCGAGCAGTGTTTGGGAATGGATTTATGTATCTCTGCAATACTAAGACTGCTTTCAGAGCAAACTAATGATTTTCCCGAGCAAAGCTCGGTCACCAGGTCCTTTTTTTTATAAACAAGCATGAGTCTTATTTATTTATCATTTAAATAAAATTTGTATAATAAATAACAAGGGAATTTTAAATTAACTGATTTTTTTATCTTTTTCCATAACCTTTAATTGTACAACAATGCTGCAATATAATTTTGTTAGTGTTTGTAAGTTCTAGATGGTTCTACAATGGCTGTGATAAAAATTGGGCATTCGCAATTTTCAAGAGTAAAATTTGAAAACCCCCCTTAATATGTTAATCTAGTTTATTCCAGGATGGCCAATTGAATATAATTATAAATTTAGATCCACTTCCTTTAGCTCGCAGATCAGAGCCAAGGGGGTCGCCAAGTTGACCCGTGAACAAGGGGAGTCGAATAATAACGACTCAGTGAATTACGGTTCAACAATTTATTAATTTTTAAACAAAATAACCCTTTACACATATGCTAGCCTTAATTGTTATTAGTACCCAAAATTATGAAATGGTACATTACTCAATACAGCAGGGGCGGGCTGGGCCATCTTAAGAATTAGCTGTACAAATTTTTACTCCCGTATTATCACAGGAGCCATGCAAACTTGTAGCCAGCACCCCCACTAGTACAATGATATGATTTTAAAACCCAACGGACAGATAAGCACTGCCGACCTCGGCCACCGCAGGTGGCGCTAAGGGCGGGAAATTCAAATTAAATTAAAATAGGCTTTAAAATTTCACAACACACTATGTACTGGCATAAGTTTTACACATCAATGCCAAAGTTACTGTATATACTGTATTATATAGGTACACAATATTGTGTTTATGGACACACACATACAGGGTGTTTCAGGAAAGCGTAGCGGGCTCAGATATTCAATTTAAAGCAGTTGGTAATTCAACCAATCCACATTTACCTCTTATTTGTTCACAAAAACGTTGAAACAATTGAAATTGAATATCTCATAATATGTTTTTCTCACTAGTTTCTATTGAATTAAACTTTGTGATTTTAAAATGACTGCGATTTTGATCATAAATAAATAAAACTTACATAACGTTTTTATTTATTATACGGTTTTCGCAAATAAAGTGTCATTCGATTTGTAATAAATAAAAAGGACTTTAAATTGTGTTGCAAAATTGTGTTTTATAATCTGGTTTCCATAGAATTTGACTTAAATGATTTTAAATAGCCGCCATTTTGAAATTCGATGAGCCTGATCAAAGATATTTTCAGAGAATGTTTATAGCTGTAGATTTAAAATTTATACAAAGTTTCATAAAATTATCTCCAAGGACTTTTGAGTTCTAAATAAAAAAAAAACAAAATGGCGAATTACGGCTGAGCTAAGCCGAAATCTGAAAAAAATTATTTTACATTTTTTACTTATTTTTGCATGTAGAATCTGAATCTGCATAGCCCGCTACGCTTTACTGAACCACCCTGTATAAACAGTACATTCAGAATGTATATACAGGGAAATGTTAGTATAGCGGATGATTAAAATACAGCTCTATAAGCTAGGCGCCCACCGGGCAACCCAGCGGGTGACGCGACGCGACGCGGCACGGCGCGACGCGGAGAAAAACTTCCGTCCGCTTCTCCAGGGTTCGCGCCCACCAAGCAACTCTAGCGGAAGCGCGGGGCAGCGCGGAGAATTATTCTTTTGGAGGGGATGCACAGTGCACTTCGATTCGGACCCGAACACTCCCGAAGGGCTCGCGATACTTTCCGAAAACACCCGAATGAGCGGCAGACGAGGGGCAGACGCCGTTTCCGTGCCTCTACCCCGCGCCCACCAGGCAACTCAACGGAGGCGCGGCAACACGAGAGGAAGAAATTCTCCACCGAATTCTCACTGCCGGATTCGAGAAGAAGTTTTTTTCCGCGCCGCGTTGCGCCACCCGCTGGGTTGCTAGGTGGGCGTCAGTCCATAAGATAACATGGCACGGATACGTGGCAACTTTTTTCCACGGCGTCGCGCCGCGCCGCGTCACCCGCTGGGTTGCCCGGTGGGCGCCTAGCTTTAAGTATGCTTGAAAGGGAGGCTGTGGATGATTCTGACAGCTCTCTTTTGAAGGTGGAACAGGAAGTGAGTTCTTGTGCTTTCACCACCCCATAGTGCCTATGTATGTGTGTAAAAAGGAGAATAGGTGTTCTCATTATTTTGGTTACACAAATTTGAGCGAATTGTGTTTTTTGCCTTTAGGTACATCCAAATGAAAAAGTAAATCATTCCCAGTAGTAGGCCTTTCTGTGCTACCTAATTGGTAATAGTTTCTCTATAAGGAAATTCAGTATTAAAGATTGTATGCTATTCAATATAAAAAGGTTCCAAAAGTACTTTAGCATATATATTTTTGCAGGAGGAGTCACAGGATGGATACAAACAGATAGCGCTTGGGACACAAACAATTCTGGAATGTCCAGTGTGCTTTGAGAAGATGGACTCTACATTAAGACAATGCATGAACGGACATGGAGTATGCAGACCATGTGCATCAAAGATTGACAAATGTCCTACTTGTAAGGAAGAGTTCTCCCTGGCACTTCATCAGAACACATTGTTGAATCAATTACTAGATTTGATTCCTAAGATTTGCCCTTATGCTGAGGAAGGTTGTAACTCGGTGATCATAGATCAGGAGCATCAGACCTACTGTGAATATCGACCAACTGAGTGTAAGATATGGTCGTGTGGGTGGAGTGGGCGTGTCAAAGACTTACTTGAACACTTAAAAAGTAGTCATGAAACTGGGATTATTAATGTTAATTTAAATGAAAAATATTCAAGATTCTATTCATTTCATTCATTTACGACAATAGAAACTTGGAGTCCAATTTTATGCCAAAATCAAATTTTTTGGAAGTGCTTTTATCATCCAAAAGGTCATATAAATCATATCTACCATCGATTATATTCTGTTCCAACAATGAAGAAGTCTTGTGATTACTACATGGTAATATCATTTGAAAAAGGTGATTTAAAATTTGAACATTATTGCAAAGCGGCAAACTTAGATGACCAAATTGAACCTGAAAATATAGAGGGTGGTCTTATCATTCCTGTTAATGAGTTAAACAGATTTTTGGTGCAAGGAACACAAAATAAGTACGATTACAAGCTGAAATTGGTGAAAGAAAACATTTCATAGATTCTTGTGTGTCATGTCAAAACAAAATGTATAATTAACGCTGTTGAAGACCATTAAACAAATTGTTGTTTGACATCACAAGATAAAGTAAAATGAATCCAGTACAACAATGGAAACACATTCTAACTTGGCTCCTTGTTTAGTCCAATCAAAGTGTAGTCAAAGATTGCATGCATAGTTGGAATAAAATTGTTCAATATTATGTACGTTTTATTCTTTTTTCATCCAAAATCTCAAAACTTGTATCACGTTTTAGCAAATTTCCCACAAGGGGGGAAACGCATCTAATACATATCAAGGTCTTGAAATATGTAAGAAACAGATAACAATATCCAATCTTATTTAATTAGATATTGATTATTTTTTAACACGGAGAAAACTAACAAAATGTTTTTTTCAAAGGCACGGAGCAAAGAAAAAAGCTATTGCTCGTAGAAGAGTTATATTGACATAGAAATTAAGGAACAGTTATGCCACTTACAAAATAAAATAACTTAAGTTTTGAAAATTACCTCACTCAAACTGCGCCATTGAAACGGACACATATTTTCAAGCCTTGCCCAAAAATGTTCCACTTTGTTCAGTAACTATTGATTTATAAGTTCCATTTGACTCCTGATTGTGGCTTTCAATTCTTCCAGAGAAAGTGGTTTTTTTCTTTTTGAACACCTGTCTTCATGTGACTTCACAGGGAAAAGTCATTAATTGACAAGTCCGGTGAACGCGGTAGCCACACAACATCACCAAACCTTAAGATCGATCACACGCCCAGGAAATAACATTCAAAATGCTGCCATAGAGGCATTGGCCGTGTAAGCAGTTGTCCCATCTAGTTGAGACTATATGTTCTTAATGCAGATTTTCTACCCTTTAAGTTCGGGATGAAAAAGTCTTTTATCACGTTCATGTGTTGTGCAGATTAATTAACAATGACAGGAGTTCTTCTCTTCAATGATTGATGGATCATAGATCCTTCATTTTCCTACAGCACACTAAACTGTGTTCCTGTTGTGTTTGTTTTCGTAACTGACCCTTTAATTATAAATTAGAAGCCCACATTAAAACTGTATTCTGACTCGGAAGTTCACTTTGACGACCAATATGAAAGTAATGTCTAAAACATCGTTGAGTTTTCACTCTTGACCCACCACTTTAAAAAAAAGCATCCTATGTCAACATGCAATGATCGAATGATCTTTCGTCCACGGTGACATGATGGCGACTAAATAGCATTGGATGGGGAGCTGAATGACCAACCTTAAACCCGAGCTTCTCACTCCAACAGTCGCCAAGAAATGTGCGATTCAAAAGTGTCCGTTTCCCGTAGACCACCCTGTATAACCATTGATAATAGTAAAATAAATACCACTAAAATGTCGCAAATCTTATAGGGATGGAAGTTGATAATAATTTGAGATGTACATGTTCAAAAAGTACCTAACAAAATTTCCACAGGACTATACAGTACATTTTAAATAGGATGTCATTTTTATGCAATGTTGATAGTTGATACTTTAAAATAAATATGCTCATATTCATTCACATTTATCTTACGGGCTGGCAATTTATGGGGGATATACAAAGCAAAACATGGTCAAAATCGTAAAACTTCAAAAAAGAGCTTTGCCAATAATGTTAAATCTAGAATTAACATTCCCCAAACTTAGATTTTTTTGGAAAAAGCTACGTACATGGGGACAAAACTTTAAATAAATTGCCATTTAATTTAAAAACTCACATGGAAAAAATGTTTTAGAGATTAAGTAAAAGCCTAACTCTTAAAAAAAAACTTGCTATTCCATAGAAGAGTTCTTAATTTGAGTCACCAGACGATAGAGTGGACTTTTAAATCTAATAACAATCTCAGTTTTAAATTGTATCACAGTACCGTGTCGTACAACTGGCAATATAACAGGAGTAGGTTATAAAAATATTAACTCTAGGCCTATACATATACATATGCCTATACATATGGGGAAAACGTGTTACTATGGCCGTTTATCAGTTTTGTACTTTGTGCTAGTTACATAACAAGTATTTAATATATTTAAAGGGGTTTACTGGGAAAATCATCAGTACTATTTTTTATATGGTAAACTATTTTACCGTCGTATTTACGGGTATTTTCGCTCTTGTTTTACTTTACGTTGGCTACTCTGCGTGGCCGTTGCCATAGCAACTAACAACAAAACAAACAAACAAAGACAAGGCCGATCAGGATCGACGTTTTAAATGACTTGACATTTCTTTTTGGTAGTTTTAAATTAAAACTAATGTGTTATTTGTAGCCTACTGTTTCATGCCCTAAGGAACCATTTAGTGAACAACGGATTCAGGCTAGCGCGAAAACGGTCTGTGTGTGTTTTAGTGGTCATTGCAAATTGAGGTTAGAATAGTCTATTATCCATTTAAACAGTGAACTTATAAACACTTTTTAAAATGACTAGATCATCACTTATACTAGAAGTATCTTTGTTCCTCCACTCTTATTACTTTGCGGTATTCATTTTACTCGAAGTTGCATTTGGAATATACAAGGTGGTTAGGCTTCCTGTTCAAAGTAACAATGTTATCATCGAATCACTCATAATTTTGTTTCTGGTGTGCATTGAACTTGTGCGAATATATCTGGGACGGAAAGGAAACCTCACACAAACATTGTTACCGCTGATTGTGTCGACGATTCTAACTGGACCATCCGTCGCTGCGATTGTCTACCTCGTCCGCTGGCAAACATATGTTTTGTGGTTGGAGGTAATTCTGTGCTACATACAAATTTTTCTTCAGGGAGTTGAGTTTGTTCTTTCTTTAGTAACGATTGGAACATTTTATAAATATATGGCTTATTAATGTTTTGGTTTGTAAATGCGTTCCTACATTCCTTTAATTACCAATTTTGGTAAGTATGAGATGCAAAAATTATTTGATTCATCATGAGCTATAAGCTTCAAAAGAGTAATGAGAAACATTTTCTGTGTAAGATGCAATTCAAAAGTCTTTTGGCTTTCCTCTTTATCTTCTTTTTCTCTTTTTCAACCGGCGCACACTATTTAGCCCTGGGAGTACCCTTCCTCTCTTAAGAATATAACTTGATCCGTTCTCGACTGAATTTAGCTGTGGTCGTTGCAGGAGACTTGCCCCCTTGTCAGTTCGGCTTCAGGAAAGGGCGGTCAACGGTCGACCCCATCGAGGTGGTAAAGCGAGCCGTGATGGGAGCTTAAGATTTTAACCTTGTCGAGTTGTGCTGCTCAAAGCACACACTTGATGAAACAACAACCAAACAATTTTAATTCGATGACATGATGCGATATATGCTGGATCCTCTGGAGAATACATTCCTTTTCCCGTCATACCTTATACACATCAATATCATAGAGATTTACCTACGGCTCCGCCTACTCATTTATGAGGAACTTATGATTCAAAAGTGGCTACAGCCGGTTCCCATCAATCATTATCGTATAACAGAATAACTTCCAGTAAAAGGATGGTCCTATCCCTGAAATTTTTTAAAATTTAAGTACAAAATGGTTGATTTTAAGATTTTTTGTACTGTACCATACCATTTGTTTTGTCAATAAAGTTTCCATCATTTCAACATTTTTCAACTTGCTTCTGTGGCCACTGGCATAGTGTAAACTATTTCATTTCTATGTTTTTGAAAATTATTGTTTATAGTGGGGTCTGGAGCCCCTCCTAGCCCATATTGATGGACTCCCACGAACACCTATGCAGGTTCTTTGCCGGCGCATATAAAACAAGTATATGTACTACTATTTTTACACTCGATTTGTTAATGAAATTCAATGCAATTATGAAATCAAGGTAAAAGAGTCAATCTATATGTTGATCAACATCAGTGGATTCTATGAAGTGTTTGCAGATGCCTATAATAATAGACTATTGTTGAATTATGAATCATTCATTCCTCTTTTCAAAAGAGGTAAACTAGGCTACAATTGAGATAACAAAACTCATTACACTCTGTGTTAGTCATTGCACTGGACAGTGAAAGAATTTCCTCACTGATCACTGAACTAGCAGTGTCATGATTTAAATACAATTGGGTTGAATCATCCTTAGTCACAACTCTTATCAGTCAACCTCTTTGTATTCAAACCAAGACACATAGGTTTCCTTCAAAGAGACGTGCCTATTAATTTGTTAAATTTATTGTTTGAACCTAATCGAAATAACCTAGGGTAACCAATATACTATTTACAGACATGTATTGACCTTAAATTACTTTAATAAAAATGTTTGTCTCTGCTAAGTTAAAAGTTCATTGATGTAGAGTAATTCTTTTGTTCCCCCTTCACACCCTAGGGCACTAAGCTCACTGGTACGTTTACACATTACTTCAGTCTAGTCCTACGGGCTTGCGGCACTGTTACATAGATAAAATCCATTGGTGGTTGGAGGTATTTAAACCTGGGACCTCGGGACAGAAGCCCTGTGCACTATCACTATTTTCAGCTCGCTCCTGAAGTACAGTAATAAAGACAAGGGAATTATTTCACATCTATACATGAAGAATAGGTTGTGAAATATCAGTAAGATGTGCAAGATGAAGTAACCATTCTAAAAATATCGAGCGTCTCAAATTGGTTACAAACTTGTAACTGAATATCTATTTACGGATTTTACCCTATTTTGTCTAAGTCTAAGAATTGGGATCTTTTCCAAATAACGATTGGGATCATAGGCTCCCTGCAAAATTTTCTTTAGGGGAGCGAGCCGGTATGCCTATCCTTTACCAGAAGTCCTAGAAAAAGGCTTTCCTCCACTAACAAGTTTATGTAAAAAATATGATGGTTTTTAGGTGTCTAAAAGCCAGAACCATCTTTTAAAAAGTTAATAAGGTACTTATTTGTCGCTATTTCTGTATTTTGTTTATTTGAAATTTCGTTTAGGTTAAAATGTTCGAAAAGATGAGATCATATTTTACGTGATTATTATGTAATTTACCATTGGTAACTTGCAGTTTAAGATAAAAGAAGGGAGATAAATAAAACACAAGATAAATGAATATAGTTCTTTCTTTGGTAAATTTGTGTTCTAAAAATAACTAACAATGGTCACAACACCAAATCTGGCAACGTTTAACACTTATTTCGCGAACATTGTTCTAATATCTCGTAGAAGCTTTGATAGCTCAAAACGTAATACGTTTTACAAGGCTGTAAGACAAGCTTAAACTAAACTTAAAATAATTAAGTAAAATCTCAAAAATTTGTGTTACTCGCAGTAGCTTCCTCAATGCAATACACACACAATTTTCCACTACATTGTTCTATGGCAAATGCAAATGGCATGGATGCATATCTAGTTAAGATTTGGCCACAAATAATATCATAATATGAAATAAAACGATACAAAGGCATAGCTTGCTGTACAGAAAGGACTTCCTCCACCACCTAGCCTCAACTAGTAACAAATATTGTGATGTTAAAATCATTGAACTTGTAGGCAGAATTTTGTAACTATTCTTCATACAAACTATAAATTATCATACAATATTAGCAATTGTTTCCTAAACGTATAATAGCATCCTAGTCAATCCATTTTGCTACATCGACGTACATGATAATCCAGATTTAATGCAAAAGAAGGCAATAATTCTGAAGGGAACACTTTTACTCTTGATATCATTTACTAATGCCAAAATCTATTTTCCACAGACATGTTTTGCATCGTATTCATTGCTGATAGTATGTTGTCGCTAATTATTGATTCCCTCCGAAACACTGGTTTTTAAACTATCTCTGACAGATAGATTCACTGCCACCTTTAATATGGGATCAGGCTAAAGATCAGATCTATAACTGTAAAAAACATCCAAAAAATGTTTGCAAATTACAAGTATGACAGCAATAAAAACTGCAGTATCAATAACTTCTACAAACTTTTGATCTCTTTAAGGCTTTTAAGAAGCAAGATGTGGCAATTAAACAATTTCATGCTTCTAAATCCTGGAATCATATACCACGTAATAAAAAATGTAAACATACAATTTGATTAAATTAATCTTGTTCCCTCAAACTTGATCTTTTATATTAAGGATCCTTTTCTGCATTCTTGAGCTAAAAGGTTGTGTTTGATCTTATACAAAAGCAAACTATTTCTGCTGTACGTTCATTATTCCCACTAATAAAACATTTACTCTATTCACATACCCCTACATTACACCTTTGACTATTAATACAACAACTTCTGTATCCAATAGTCAATGATTACACCCTAGTCTATTTTTCACACACTCAACATCAAATGTAATCCTTTGGTAAGCCTTAATAAATACCTAAAAATACTGCACCATTTGACGATATAAACAGATCACAGATTTCCACTCTCAAAGTGAATTATATTTTATATCTTAGTCGCTGCTGCGTTTTGCAGTCGTCTTTTGTGCGCTTTGATTCTCTGGTTGCAATAGATTCGGAGGAAAACTGCAGCGAAGATGACGATAACACCCAGAACGCCCAAGAAGGTGATGGAATGTTGGTAGATCACACAGGACAACAGAATGGCAAGCCCCTGTAAAACAAACACACACATACAGATAAAGTTGAGCATTTTATATTACAGACACACTACTATAATATCACTTGTCGCGTAACTTGTTCCATAATGTCCAGGGTTGCCACCTTTGATTAGGAATAAATCAGGACGGTCCCCCCCTCCGCTGCAGAAAAAGGGACCGAAGTCAGAACTGTCGTGATAGAATCAGGACGGGTGAAAACCCTGATAATGACATTAATTTGGCTTTGAACTAAACGGAACAGCTGTTTTTTACTAATTAGCTTTAATATTTTGGCTAATTACATAGATCTTAAGTGCATGTGTATGTGAACAAAAACATTGAAATTTCAGAATTCCTTAGGGAGTAGAGTGGTAGTCCGAAGAAATGTTTAAGTACGGCCTATGAGTTGGCCGCCTTTTTTCGGACAATTTTCAGCCTAGTCAATTTTGTAATTTTTGCTTTCACCCATAACAAATATTGCCTCATCTCTAAATGATAGTTACTAATACAACACGTAGACTGTATAAGGGAAAAACTGTTCAAACGGTATACATAAAACTCGACAAATTGGAATTGGACTCAAGACAACATAACTTACTATATTATGTGATATCAATATTAAAGAGTGAGCTTAAAGTACCTGACGTATGGTCATGATTATCACAAAGACGACGGGGCCGAAGTTGGCAATCGTGTAGAAAATGAAGAGTTGACCAGCGGCCGAGCTGATAGACAACAGCATGCAGTCTATAGTGAACATCGGGAACTGGAAAATATCATACAGTTGTAAAAACATCTGAGAAAAAATTGCCATTACTGTTCTTTAATATTTATGAAGAAAAAAATACACTACTGTTATGTGATCAAACCTATTTGCTTCTTCCAGTACGACGGTTTCTGGGTTAGAATAGGACCAAAGCCTTCCCTGGCTTGTCGTAAAAGTGAATAACAGGGTTTAGAAGATCCTTCTCTTCATGGTCTCAACTTTCTCCAGGTCCAACACCAGGAAAAACCATGAATTTCCAATTTGAATTGAGCTTCACAGATAATGGGCAGAGTGGTCCAGGACGCTGATTCCCGAAGGCGAGAACCTATGGGACATCATCCCCGCAGCCCTCCAAGACCGGTCATAGCCAGGACCGGAAGTACAGAGGTTACAGGCGCGATCCCCCACTTGTTTTTGTTGTAGTCAGAGAGGTGATGTTAGGAGATTTTGCTACCAAAACGAGAGAGCTAATGATAATTCCTGACTGGCAGTTTAACAAGAAGGAAATTTGATGTAAGTTAAGCTACCCAGAAGTTCTAAAGCCCACTTCCTTTCTCTTGTTTTTTATCTAACTTAAAACCATGAGAACTTCCTTCTCATCTTTGGCTTGGTCGTCAAAATCTTTTGATTTCCTTTTTTCTTCAACCATGTTCCGTGAGTTATTCCTTTGCTGAGGGGCTAGTCTTAACATTTTAAAAAGCTTCCATAAATGTCTATGTACGTTTTCCCAAAGATAAAAAAGAAGCAGTTTGTACTTTCACAAAACACCCCTGGTAACCGATTGTTGTTTACACTGGCAAAGCAACACTTGTTATCACAAATAGTTTTGTTTAACTCACAGGATATAAACTAATCTTTTACTTTCTAAGTTATGAATCATCTAATGTTTAACCTTGGACATGAACTGTAGCGAGTGAACAAATCCGCTCTGTTGTGCGAGAGACGTAGCGGTGAAGATGCATGAGAAGAGGTTGACCCCACACATCATCTGGACGGAACTCATCGAGTACTGTTTAAACAGAGCACTCTGCCAGTTGGACGTGAAGCTATCAAACACCATGTAGGCTCCGAGCAGAATAACTCCCGAGAATGTAGTTACTGTCTCTGTAATAAAAACAAAGTGAGCTTAGTTCTAACTTTAAAAACCTTTTCCTCAAACGGTTTGAGCCTTCTTCGTCATGTGTAAAATACTGCTAAGGTTTGACTCTTGTCATATTACAGCCTGGCAGGTAGTGGAATCTGATGACAAGTCAGGGAACTAATTCAAAATAGGAAATCCCGAGGAGTCCGGATAAGAGGGAGTCTACTGTACTGAAGACCTGAAATAAAATACATTGGCGATTGGCAGGATTTGAACTCAGGACTTTAGGGTTCAAAGTATGTGTATTTCAGCTAAAAACAAGCAAATGCTTTAACACTAGTGTTAGGGTGCCAAAAAAGATATTAAGATGAACAGAAGTTCGGCTTTTCTCTGTTTTCAAAATTGAACTAATCCAGTTAAAATGTTAATGGATTGCTAGAATTTTGTTTGTACTGGCCTCTCAGTTCTGAATGTTTCATTTTATAACTATTGTACCATAAAGAGTAATGGTCCTTTACAACTAATATTGACAAAGCAATATTACCTTTATCGTTGTCCGAACTGCCGAACAAAAACATGGCCATGCCCAGGGAGATGAAGCCTGCTGTTACATACTCGTAAAACTCGTACTTTTCCCTTGAAACGATTTTCCCCATTATCATAACGGGAATAATTTTTGATGCTTTAGCTAGAACCTGAAAAACAGAATTAATTTTGAATTATTTCTGTAAGTGTAGCTAGTTTTAGGGTAGTTGTATAATCTTACATTTGATTGGTAGCAGGCTTACCCGTGGAAATTAATTCCAATGTCGTACAACAATCATGTCACTAGCTAATTGTACCATACACATGAACACTACTTGGTATAGAATGGTGTAGCATATTTCAAAAAAGGATTTGTACTTTTTACACGGTATGCAGTCACAGATATGTTTTTGTCACACTTTCACAAACTAGAATGCTAGGCTTTTGCTTGGAACTGTTTTCACATTACTTAGGCCTTAAGGGTTACGGCATTATCACTGAAATAAAATACATTGGCGATTGGCAGGATTTGAACTCAGTACCTCAGGGTTCAAAGCCTGAGCATTGACACTAGACCACCTCACTCCCCCAGTTATGTTAATCATATGACTATGAGGATTAGACATTCCCGGTGTTTAATACCAATGTTGGTTCGTCATTCAAAATGTCACTGTCACTGAACACTGAGGAAAAAGAGCTTTTAAACCTGTATAAACTTCAAAGGACCTCAATATAGGCTGTTTGATCTTAAAAAAATCCGTAGCATTTTGATGGTTGAAAACTGGACCCAGCTGTCCTTGATTATAGGGCTTTAAATATGGTCATGGCTACTAAAACAGCTGATCTTAGTCAGTAACAAAGCTACAAAAGGCATCTCACTTCATTCTACACTCACCTTGTTTTTGAAGTCATGTTCAGTTTAAAATACAAGCCTGGTGTGTTGCTTTCTGTAAATGATAACCATTCAAAAATTGATACACACCTGGGTAGGAAACGAGACAAACTTGAGCGCCTCGTATTGACACCAGGAACTCATGATGTTGGAGAACGAGCAGTAGATGTATTTGTACAGAGGCATGGAATGTCGGGGCTGTCTGGTTGATATGATGTAGACTCCAGAGAGCGCAAACGCAAGGATACGGTTGACAAACACAAGAAACTGAGAGTCCTTGAAGTGACCTGTCTGTCCTTGCGAGTTACTGTATTCCTGGAGACAAGTTTGAAATTAGCAACGATTGGGCTTATATTAAGTTTTGGTTAAACATAAATCCTTTTAAGCGGTACAGTATATGAACTTTATAGGCCTAGTACAGAAGACCAGAATTTGGTCGAAAAAAAAATGTACCAAGTAGCCTATAGTTTGTAATCAGTGGTCTTTCAATGATTATTAGTAGCAATATTAAGTTACGTTAAAACTGATTTCCAGTTTCACTTACCGAGAAGAACTGTGTGCTTAATCAATTGTTAAAACCTTTTCCACCACTTTTTTTAAGAAGGTATCTAGCAAAGCAAGGGGTGAGCCGGTACAGTACTAAGGTGAACTGTACTGATAAAATGTTTACGGCAGTGACTAGGATTCGAACCCACGACATCGCTGCCTAGGCCCGAAGTCCGTGACTCTACCGACTGAGCCACCAACTCACCACCACTATGTTTTTTAAGGTTGAGAAAAGTAATATTTATCTCAAATAAATCTTGTTTAGGGTTAGCCGAAGTTAGGTTTGGTTAGATAGAACCTTAAACAAAACCTTAATTGTGTATTGTTATGAAAAATGCACTTAACATGAAAATCCAACAAACTCTAATAATGGTATAAAACTCCAAGCTATAGATACATTCGTTCTCGTTCTTCCTGACGTTCCAATCCAGAGAGCTGAAACCCTACTACTGAACTGAGGCTGTTATAGGACTTAGTCCTCTTCAGCCGGGGAAAGGATAGCAGCAGCAGCCGAGACGTGTAAATAACAAGAGAGTGTGTAATAACAAAGCGCTATTCTGCCACTACTGCCGGTTGCGGTTGGGTAAATTTAACATAGGCCCTAAGCAGTGTTATAATAAGAATATTACAGTGGAGCTATCCTTTTGTAATGTGGAGGTAAGGCTGGTTTTATACACTGTAGTCGCTGGGCATTTTTAGTTCTATTGAGTTCAATTGACGCAATTACACACTGCGTTAAATAAGTGTCACCAGAGCATCGCAGCCTTTTAGCGAATTTCCCATATAGGGAATAAGCTATTACCGTAGTCCTCATGGTAAGACCTGGACGCGGGACCGATTTTTTTTTTCGTTTTGAGGTCCCTAGAGGCCAAAAACACCATCCGTTCAAATTCATATATATATATATATATTTATATATTTATATATTTATATATATATATATGTGTCCGTCAGCACGATAACTCGAGCAAAAATGATCCGATTTTGATGAAATTTGGTACAAAAGTGTAAACCTACGTTTATTCGAACGAGTTCGCGATCCAGCATGATCGGACCATGGGAACGGGTGTTTACGGGGGGTTTTATGGGGTAAAAATAGGTTTTTCCCATTTTTGACCCAAAAAACATAAAATTTAGCAATTTATTTCCAAACCATTTTGTAGAGCTTCAAAAAACAAATAATTTAGTATATTGAAGCGTTATTATGCGCCTAATGGTTACGGAGAAAATTCCAAAAAATTGTAAATTTAAAATTCCCATGTTATTCTTATAGAGAGAGAATGAGTAAACTGTTGTAGTTTGCTTGTTTATGAACATATTTTGATCAAATTTGGAAAATGTTTTTATTTCTTACTAACTATTAACATTTAAAAAAAACCAGTTTTACCCTCCCTGATGCAGCAAACCTAAGTACTTGTTAAACTAATTCTATTTGAATAGGGAATAAATGTTATATTTTTAAGTAGACATTTCAGTGTAAATCCAATCAGTCAAATGGAAATTCGCTTAGTCTGCAGGTTTGCTGCGGCGGGGGTATTTTTAAATTCCGCTCATCAGTAATTTGCTAAGGAAAACAGTCACTGTCACACTCATCACAGTGCATAAAACCAGCCTAAATCATATGGTGGCCTTCCAAACCATTCTAAGTCCGATCCAAACAAATAGGGACAAGAACTGCACACTCAATCTCAAAATTAGCCAATCTAGTCAGCTGTTTAGATAACGTAACTTCCTAACCTGAGTCATGACCTTCTCCTGCAGTAGCCCCCATGTGAGGTAGGAACCTTGCAGACCGATGAAACAGAACATAAGCAACAACGCTTCCTGTCTGAGCGTGCGAACTGTGGAACTACTGGACGGCAACTCACTGCCTATCAGAATGTCCTTCTCTGTGCCGGTGAAACACGTCCTGACAAGCGCTGGGAAACATCCTGGCACTGGGGACAAACAGGAGGTTAAACGTAAACGGGTGAATTGGTCACATTACATTACTAGTACATTAAATGGTAAAAGGTAGCATGTTAGTATGGTTAATATTGTTTGAACTCATAGAAACTGACACCGTGATAAAATTTTCTAAAGAAACAGTTTTCAGTACTCACTAACCACACCGGGTTAGGTTAAGCAACCAAACATTTTAAAATGAAAGAAAATGATTTTTTAAGTTACAAATGGCCTAACCTACAACTTTAGTAAGTTGGCTCAGGCAGTAGCAGGACGGACTACAATCATAACATTCACGTTTTAGGTTCGTTTTTCAGTACCTGTCACTAACATTTTTAGTTTATTTTACTCTTGTATTGTACTAGAGCCTCCTTTGCTTGATAGGTTACACACGGGCGTAAGCACATATAGACAAGCAATATAAGGTTAAAAGATGCTACTAACCTCTTAAAACAATATCTGCTAATAGCGTACAGGTACATCATAAACTGTGAAAAATACAGACAATGTGGTTTAAACACATAATGGATTGCATGAATTTAGCCTTTTGTAGATGACAAAATAATCCCGTTTTATGTACATATTTTGCTTGATAGTTCTTGCAGCAACCTGTTTTTTTTTTATTGCCAAATCATTAGCCTAATCCTAAGTTGATATAAAAGTTAAAATAACTTTGCACACATATCAGACTAAAATCATAGCCTCCTCTATTACAAGGTATTGGTGTGTGGCAATTTCGAACCAGCTGGCTACTGCCATGGTTATAACAGTAATAACAAACGTGTAAACATATTCACTTATAACAGTCACAATATAAACAAAAAAACACAGTATAGAAACTTTATAGGCCTAGTACAGTAAGGAACCAGAATTTGGTCGATAAAATGTACCAAGTAGCCTTAGATTACAAAGATGTATTCAAAGATGTGTACAAAGAAATATTTTTGTAATGAGTAAATTAACATTTTAACATTGTACAGACACTACATTATGAATTTGTGCAACAGCTGTTTTAGTGGGCCGGGAGTGTAGCAAATACTTTTGCCTCGCCTTGTATTAGAGGAGGCTATGCTAAAATAAGAATGTAGAAATCTGTACGAAAAACTAAACTAACGTATTATTTTGACAACTACAAAGTGAAACCCACCTGCTCGGTCTAGATACTTGCTGGCCTTGACGTACTTAAAGATGATGGCACCAGGCAAAAGGATGGTTGCGTAGCCGAGTACGTTGAGAGCCAGAGTGAAGAGCCAACTGGCCTTGAAACTGTCAGGGATTGGCTCATCGTCTCCTACGAGCCAGTGGAGTACTTGGGTCACCAGGTAGATGATGGCTATTGAGCACACCACCACAAAACTGCAAAACAAAGTAACATATGTATAGTATGGTCATTAGGAAACAATAGCCTAATTGTGCAGCTCGCTATCACTGTGAATGGCTGTTGACTTAAGACTAGATGCTAACTCGGAGAAATCTTGAGTTTTAATATCTGAACTAGCCGGAGGACACCTATGGATGGAGTTTGAGAGTATACTTGGCCAGCAAAACATGCTTTTAAAACAAAATTAAGATACTGGGCAGAGCACTGTAAGCTAGGCTAATTTTATTCCTTCTCCGCTTTCAGATCCAATCGTTTCTGAGGTGTTATCAGTTGTTAAACCCACCACATATAGTATCAGTTCTACCACATCCTTCGGGGATGTGATCAAATTTCAAATTTAGCTTTTGAATGCAAACGTTCAAATTCATTGTATTTTCGTTATTCGCAAAACATATTTTTATAAAATGGCATCATATTTTTACTATACCTACAATAAGAGTAGTACCGGTAAGCCAGAAACCATTTAAGAAAAACATACCTACTTTTATTCATTGCTCAATTAATTTGTTAACTTATTGACAGAAAACTGTTTTGTCAAAAAATAAAGTTAAGAAGATAAGTTATGGAACATAATTAGCCTACATAATATGTTTATTATTTTGGGTCAATTTAAGCTTACATCACAACAATTTTTGTTCTATCTCAATAAAAAATAGGAGACAAGCAAACGTGAAGACTGCCAACCTTGTAATTTAAATATCTTAACCTAACCTAATTTAGGAAAAGTTAGATAAAAAGCTATGCACAACTTAACCGAACTTACTTACTATCTTAAAAACGAACAATTCATTAGTGAATAATTATATTGGTTCTTTATTTTTTAATAAATATCTACAATAAGAAAATAAATAAAGTATGAAGAAAACACTGTGCGACGTAGCATCACCATCTCAACGTGGTGATAACATAAATACACATTGCACGATACAGTTTCTTATGGTCTTCATTTTCCTAGATCTATGAAACAACAGCGAACATATGTAAGTAACTCGAATATTGTTTGAGGTGTGAGTATAATTATGAAGTTTAGTAATTTATAGGAGCCTATACAGCTTAAAAATTATTTGTAATTAAAAATATTTTTGTAATTACATGACAGTTGTAGTAAATTTTACTCTCGCCTACTAATTTAATTACCGGTAAGATCAAATGAAATTTGATGGTCTTGCTAAGTTACTTATACTGTACATTTTTAATGGTTAGAAAATCTGGAAACATTAAAACTAGAGTAACTTACCGGTACAGCAGTAGGATTGCTTTTTTTAATCGGATCTGTTCAAATATTGTTTTTTGTGGCCATCCAAGATTTTTGACACTTAAAATAAAAACTAATAGCCTAGATTAAACTTACAAAGCACATATCTGACTTCTTTTGAAATAATCAATTGTTCGGGAAAAATTTGATAATTAAGTCTAGCAACAAAATGTCTGGACTATTACCTAAAAAAAACTTACCAGATGACGATTTCAGGTGCTCTATTCCTCATCTCAACAGATGACACTGTTCGCTTTCTCTTCAATCTCGGAGACTACCGGTACTTGATACAACCTCTTCATATTATACTGATAGCATTTTATCTCTTCTCGGCAGGGTTTCACTCATCTGAAGAGATTAATAATTTGGTGAATGAGATTTTAGAGATGGGAAACCCATGTTACAAAACATTCTCATAACTTACAGGTATGGATTTAGTTAAGTATTTACGTACCTATTCACTTGCTCACCAATAGGCCTACTACAAACCCAATGAACTCTACTAAACTTATAGCGTGAAATAGTATGTTTGCTATCGAGGAGTGATATATAACATCAATAGGGCTAGTATATAAGTTAAATTATATTAGGAAAAATACTTCCGCTACAGCAAGGCAAATTTCCATCTGCCTGATTGGATTTTCACAAATATATTTTCTTAAATAATGTCAGATTTATTCCCTATTTGAAAAACATTAGTTTTTAACGAGTAAGTTACTTATTTTTGCTGCTACAGGAAGGTAATAAAGTGTGTTTTAGTGGAATGTTAACTTAATTGTTTGGTATGAAATAGGCCTACCTAAATAAATTTGGCAAATTTGGTCAAAATTATATCCGTAAAAAAACAAACAATTATAAAATTAAATAGTTTAGGCTATTTCCGTACTAACATGGGAATTCAAAAGTAAAATTTTTTGAAATTTTTTATCTATCGAGCCTAAATTGCCTCTTCACCATACTATAGCCTTATTTTTTTAAGCTCTACAATATGGTTTAAAGAAATTGCGACATTTTATAGTTTGAGGGTACCTAATAAATTGGAAAAACCTCTGTTCACCCTGAAAACCCCATTCCTATAGCCCAATCATGCTAGTTCGCACAATCGTTTGAATAAACATAGGCTAGGTTCACACATTTGTATCAAATTACATCAAAACCAGATGATTTTTACACGCGTACACATTGTTTACTGTTTTATGAATTTGATCGGATGGTGCTTTTGGCCTCTGGGGACATCAAAGTAAAGCGGTCCCGGGTCTAGGTACTTCCATTCGAGACCTACGGTAATAGCTTATTTCCTATACAGTATAGGAAATTAACTAAAAAGTAAAAATACCAATGGCATGCATAGAGTGCAATAATACAATGACAATTTTAAAAAAAAGTAAGATGTGGGACAAAGTTATAGCCTAGCTTAGTTAAGGTGTGTTCTGTGTTTGTTGTTAACATACGGTAACTTAAACTGTTTAGTGGACTAAGCAAAAATGAACCTTGCTCGAGGTTCATGAATTAGCATTCATTAAATTTAAGTCTGTAAGTCAGTCCTTTCAACTAATCTGTTAAACAAATTTAGGTACTGTTACAGCTTAGAATTTAAGGTGCAACAGCTGAAGATTTCTGGAAAAATAGCCTTGAACTTGGTTACTTCCTACAAGATAGGCCTTTTAGGAGCCGCAACGATTTGCAAGATCCGTTAAGGACAAGGACTTTGATATATAACTGACTACATAGTACATTGTATGTACAAATAATGTCTAACCATAGAGAAGTAAGATAGGCCTACATTGGATTCAAGCGCTATAATATGGGATAACCGTGGGCTTTTAGCTCTGCTGTGCCGGGGCGGAAATGTAAGTTACTCATAACGAGCCAGGAAAAGCCCGAATGGTGATGGCCAAATAGCATTGTTGTAGCTGTTTTAGTGCAGCAATGTAGTAAGTTACATGATGGCGAGGGGAAAGAAGAGCGGGAGGGGATGACAAATAGAATTTGCTCTAACACCAGTTAGGTACTGGTTAGTTAGGTAAAGTTAACCTAACCTAACAAACCAAACGATATATCGAATGAAACAATCGATTAATCAATAAATATTTTCATTCGAATGAGTGTAGGACCTAAAGTAAAGTGCAGCCGAAAAGAATAACAAAAAATACTATCAGAGATAAAAGAAATATTCAATCCACTAGGCCTAGACCTATTTAGAAGTTGAGGGTAAGACTTAAAAAAAAAATATTTTGAAATGGTCGATGGTAATAGATCTGTAAGGGTGATGTGATAAAAAACAATACTAATCTCCAAAATGATGGTAAAATAAACAAATTTCTACTTTAAAATAAAGCCATATGACCTTAACCTAGGCTTAGTAGTAAATGTTGCTATACAAACCTTGTCAGTTTAGGCCTACGGAGAATTGTAAAACACGATGAGTTATGCGTTGAAAAGTTACAACTTTTTAGCCAGTAATGTTACAAACAAAAGAAATACTTAAACGTAACGTAAGTATAGGGTTTTTTGTGGTTAAGCGTCAGCGTACCGTCAGCACCTATAATAAAGGAAGACAGCAGCCAGCACGCAGCAGACAGCACTCAGCAGTGTACGCACACACAGACACAGACAGTAAACGACTCCATTCAATCAGGACTCGGTACCCCCCACCACCTCGCCCGGGACAGTGGAATTGGTAAATGGTATCGGATCGGAACGGAACACGGAGCATCCGAACTGAAACGCGGCAGACGATTATTGTTTGTTATTGTTGTTGTTATCACTGTAAGTTTAACAACAGTTACTGACTGTCGTCTTCTGCCCAAGTTAACTAACGTATTTGTGTCCGGGTTTCATTATGTCTTAAAGTATTTATTACAGTATTGTTATTACCTGTTAATAATGCATGTTGTTTTCCCACTTATTGTAAAAGAGATGTAGGCCTACCTCATTGAAGCAAAAATGCAGAGGGCAGCCCAAAAGCACTTTTAAGTATTGAAAGCCACATTTTTACTTGCATTGTTTTTGAAAATTTAAACTCGATTAAGTTAAACAAAGTAGTTTGAAAAGCTGACAATTATCTAAATTTTTAATTATCTTATTAAGTAAACAAAGATTTAGTATCATCAATGTACCGAATAAAATTGCTTTTGGGCTGTAATGCAGGGTTCTGCAGTCCAACAGAACACGGTCCCCACCCCGATAAAAAAGTAAAAGTAAGTAGTATTCTTACTGTAAGGGTAAGAAAAAATTTTTGTTTATATTTTTTAACTAATACCATTGACTGAAGTGAGACAATTCCCCCATCTATACAGACCAGCTTTCACAAATTGTTTTTGCAATGCAGCTTAATGGGCTATTTACATAGGCTGGTAAAGAGAAAGTTTAATAGGCTGGTGTCTAGAATTCTATTTTCATCCTTTTATTTTGCTACTCAGTTAGTTAAGGTGACATAAAGATACTACAGTCGACTCTCGATAGCTCAAACCTCAATAACTTAAGTTGAATTCCTTGATACCGGTAACTCAAATGTTTTTCCGTTCCCTTGAGAAAATCTGCCTAAGTCGAAAAGAAAACCATACTTAGGCTAACTCGAATTAATTTTGCACCCAAATTTTACCTCTATAATTCGAAGTGATAGATAAATTACCTCTATAACTTGAAGTTCAGTAGGTAAGTCGAAGTCCTTAAATACATTACCTCAACAACTCGAAATTTTCAGATCAACCTTCGCTAACTCGAACCGGTCTGGATATGTCGCTGAATTTTCCAACTGCTTGCCAAAGGTTTTAAAGGATGTAGGAAATAAAAAACATTGTTTATTTGTACCTCTATAACTCGAATTTTATTTTGTTTACCCCTGTAAGTCGAATTTAGTGAAATATTACCTCTATAACTCGAACTACTCAAGTCGAACTATACGTAACTCAAAGAAAACAGCCGTTCCCTTGAAATTCGAGTTATCGAGAGTCGACTGTATAGCTTACAATAAGTTGGCCTATCGCTTTGACTTGGTAAAAAAGTAGGCCGATGCATATATTTGACGGAAATCAGTAATTTATATCAGCGCAATCTGGGGGTGGCTCACTAACTTGATTAAGAAACTGGTGACAGCTTTAAAATGACTAACTTATAGCATAATTGGGCTTTAAATAAATGATCCTGACTAATGAAACCGCTGATCTGTAGTCAGTAGCAAAGCTACACAGATCATCTCACATCATTCTACACTTTTCCTTCACTCATATTAGGGTTAAAATACGCACCTAGGTGGCGTCCCCATCTCAAGAATTGATAATTGATAATAACTAGTGATGTCAATGGTCAAAGCTCCACCAGTGATATCAATGATATTCAAGTTTGTTTTGCCTAGTAATCGTATTGCACCTTATGTGACCATCTTACAGGGAGAAAGTATCTGGCTGATAGAATCTATCTGCCAGAAAGCACTTAAACACCAAAGATCAGCCTAATTTGTTTATTATTTGAATGAGCTTCAGAAAACACTGAATCATTTCTTGCCTTAAAAAGCTGATTTTAAGGCTTACCAGTTACCAGCTCCACTAAAGCCAAAACACTGTCCAGTAAACTTATAGTAAGTTTAGTAGTCTGGTTCTGGTTCATGATGGCCCAGTTATTGCAAGATGTTGGTTAACTATACTAAGTTAAAAACCTTTTTCGGATTTAAACATAATCTTTTATGCCTAAGTTACTAAAATATGGTTAAGAATTACCAAAATGGATTTTTCAGTAGGTAATTTAGTAAGTTAACTTAGGTTATTTTCAGCTATGTACAAGTAATTAATGTGAAAGCCTCCCAACAAATTAAGCCTACCCTTTTTAGGTGCATGGTGCATGCATTAAGAAAGGAATGGAAAGTCAGCCGTTTGTAGCTGAAATCGAGGCTTTATTTCATTCCATTACAATTAATAACGAGACTAAATCAATAGGAACAAACAAAGCCGTAGAATGAAATTATATATTTGTGTTCAAACTCCTAACCTAGGCCTAACTAAGTTTATTTAAATTTCAAACATTAAGTTAAGCTTACCGTACTGGTAATTAAACTCAGTAGGCTTAAAGAATAAATTGTTTTAAGTTAAGTTAGGCCCTAACTTATGTTTTATTATAAAGTAGCCTATAGAATAGGTGATTTAGGCTAACTTAGGCTATATAACTTAAGATGCAAACAGTAAGTAGGCTAAGATGTTATCTCACCTTAAAAAGAAATTGTCTAAAGAATCAAAAACAAATAATAAAGGTGATATATTTATATACAAAATCATTACCTAAGTTTATTAAAATTTCAAACACAACCAACTGGTATGTTATCCTAATAATTAGGCTAATCAAGTTAGCCTATTGAATAAAAAAATTGCTTTGTTTAACTTATACCCTAAGTTATGTTTTATTATTATAAGGTAAGGTATAAGGTAATAGGCCATAAGATTTTCTATAAGATGCAAAAGGTAACTTGAATGTTTCGTAATCACAAAATTTATTTAGGGTCCATCTTACTCCTTACAATTGACAACAGTTTAAATTCTTTTACCTGACTTTCATAATTACGTATAACATATTTAAATAAAATATCATAATAATACTATTATCAATAATAAAAGGTAAGGTCAGTTAAATAAAACCCTTCAACATATTTGTACAACACAGAACATTGTTTTATAAAGATCCAAAATTAACTTATTAGGCAAGGCCTAAATCAATTAGGCTAATTAATTGGTTTCTAGAAATATATCCATCGATTGATCTGACAAACACATTTTGAAATTAATAGTAAATTAGTTATAAAGATTGGGAACCTAAGTTAGTAAGTTTTATTACTATTACTGGTTATTGTAACTCCGCAACATTAATTATACAATAACAATAAACATAACCTCAATTAACCACCAAACCAAATCGTTCCGATTCCGATTCCGCTGTCCCGGGCGAGGTGGTGGGGGGTACCGAGTCCTGATTGAATGGAGTCGTCAGACAGTAAACGAGTAAACACTAAAAAAAGTCGATAACATGTGTTTTTTTAATTCCAATGTCAGCTGACATGTTGAGTGAATATATTTAACGGCCACCTAAAATAGAGTTGAATAGCTTTGATCAGCAGGTGATTCTCCGTTGACGTCATCGGAGATTCACTATGTTGTAGCATAGACAAAAAGAATTAAATAGTACCGGCAGCACGTTTTGTAGCCTCTGTTGCCCTATCGTTCTCATGGGGATTTCGAGCCCTTGTGGGCCATTTTGTAGTGTCTAAGTTAAGCGAAATGGGATAACATTGAAACCATACAAATTAAGTACCTATTCATTAATCTTTAAAATCTATCTTCCGAGCCAGTGCACGGCCACCTTTAATTCCGGGCCACGGCCTGGTAGTATATTGGCAACGTTGCAAGTAGGATTGTTTAGTGTTAGACGTCCCATAAGATAACATGGCAGAGGTGACATCAGCTCATTAATTAGCACTTTATTGATTTAAATTTAAATTCTTGAACATAAATTTATTAAAATATTGAGAATTATAACATACACAATTGAAAACCAAAACAATATGAATTGAGAATCTATATCCGTAAATTTTTAAGCAGAGTCAATATTTTCATTGTCCAGTAACCAAGCTTTCGTAAATACACAAATGTGACCTGCCAAGGGAATAGGGACCTTAACTTCCAAAAATTCAAAATTGAGTTATTGGTATATTCTTAATCTAGACTATTACCCAAACACACTGGTGAAAGAATTATTAAGATATCTTAAAAAATGTCAAAGTTATAAGTGGTTAAAGTTTTTATTTTAAAATTGTTAGTTTTAAGAAATCGCGCTCCAAAGTTTTCTAATTTTCAAGCAAAGATATTTTTTATACTACTTGGATTATTTGCCATGTTTTACATATCATTTTGTCAGGAATTTAAAGCAGAATAATAAAATTGATGATTGAATTTGAGATAATTATTTACATTGTTAGCCCACTGATCACATATCTCATATCACACATCACAGGTAACAACACAAATCACAGATCCACGATCACAGATCACAGGTTACAGATCACAGATCACAGATCACAGGTAACAGATAACACAGATCACAGATCACAGATCACAGATCACAGATCACAGATCACAGATCACAGATCACAGATCACAGATCACAGATCACAGGTTACAGATCACAGATCACAGATCACAGGTAACAGATAACACAGATCACAGATCACAGATCACAGATCACAGATCACAGATCACACATCACAGATCACAGGTAACAGATAACAAAGATCACAGATCATATATCACAGATCACAGTTCATAGATCACAGTTCACAGATCACACATCACAGATCACAGATCACAGGTAACAGATAACACAGATCACAGATCACAGATTACAGATCACAGATCACAGATCACAGATCACAGATTCCAGATCACAGATCACAGATCACAGATCACAGATCACAGATCACAGATCACAGATCACATATCACATATCACAGATTCATCAGATATCACAGATTCATCACAGATCACAGATCACAGATCACAGATCACAGATCACAGATCACAGATCACAGATCTCAGATCACAGATCATTGTGTAATAAGACACAAAAACAAAATGGACCTTAACTTCCAGCCATTTAAATAACATTGGGGAAGTTAAGGTCCCTTTTCTGCAGCTTGCAAGGCTTTGGGAATTAATTATTTTAACCATGTTCTAGGTTGAATTCAAGTGTGTAGTTGACTGAATATTGTTTAGAAACATACATAGAGTAAGAAACTATCAAAAACATTTAATAACATGGTATTTAATACCATTATAAGCTGCTTCCAAACAAGAACAGCTGTTACAACCCTACTTGCGACGTTGCCACTTCGAAGGCCGTGGCCTGGATTTAAAGGCGGCCTTTTCCATCGGCGTAATTTAATTTGTTTATGGTTATCATAATCCGAACAGTTTCTCTTCCTTGCCTATTTAGGGTTATGTATTGTAGAATATTATACGCCATTGACTAACCAACGTATTCTATACAAATACAAAAACGTAAGAGGGGGGGGGGGTTTGCCCAAAGATGACCTGCATCAATCACTTGACGGATTTCATGTTCCTTCTATTCGAAGGGAATTTTTGAGAGGAGAGGAATGTCAAAAAGTATTAAGTCATCATTTTAATAAAATAGCTAAGATGGTTTCAGTCTTAAAATTTAATTTTAATTTAAGTCTTGAAGCCTGTGCTAAAACATACCTTTTACCAAAATATTGTCTAAGACGATTGACTTAAATTAAATGTTCTGGATACAGTTCAGGCTTCGGAAAAATGATAAGACACAAGACATAAAAATTCCGTTAGGCCTACTACTACCATAATGACCCTCTAATAGTAGCCCTAATAGTAGCTCTAATAGTGGCCTTATGTTCTTTTCGAAGTACCTTATTTACTAAAAGACGATACGATGGTTAAGAATAATACATAAAATCCATTTCATTCTCCGGACAAACATTATTTACTGTTTCATTGGTGATTTTTTATTAACCTTGGGCCCAGGTTTTCCCTCTTATCCTTATTTTGGATAAAAGATCGTCTTCGATGGTATTTTAATGATATCCTTAAACCTAAGCTCTGGACAATTTACTTCCATATTGATTCGCAGACTCGCTTAATCGTGGTTCCATGATCTCTTAAAAATCACCTGCTTACTAGACCACCAAGACCAACGATTGTTTAGCAAAACGTACCTACTGGATAATGCTCCAGGCAAACAAATTTGTCTTTACTTCATACATTATGACTTCGCGCCTTAATCATGCGTGTGTTCCCCTCCTATCCACATGTTTACACTTAAAAGATGATCCAGCGTGCCGTCATAATAAATAATTATCAGCGTGCACTGAATAAATATATAAATAATCTAAATATATAAAAGGCAAAGCCCTCACTGACTGACTGACTGACTGACTGACTGACTGACTCACTCACTCACTCATCACTAATTCTCCCACTTCCCATTTACCTAGGAAGCTGAAATTCGGTACACTGATTCTTTGGGCATTAAATAGGAAAACTAAGTGGTTTTTATTCTGATCGGGCTTTCGGGCTCCGCCCCAGTGGCTCTGGAGTTTCCCATGTTAACCTTATGATTTTTCACATTTAAAAAGGAATTAATGAATCTTAACAGCTGTTTCAATAAACGAGTTGGTTCTGTTCTATGATGTTCAATAGCATTAAAGTTACAAGGATTACCAACAGGGTGCAGCACTACTATTATTTTTTTTATTTATGACAACAGCTAATTTGCAACCAAAAGGTGAATGAGCGTAGCGAACGAACTTCAACCTGGAGGCAAGTTAGCGTAGCGAACGAGCTAACCTGAAGGCAAGTGAGCGCAGCGAACGAGCTCCAACCTAAAGGTGAGTGAGCGTAGCGAACGAACTTTGATCAGGACGTGATTGAGCCATGCGAATACTTATGAAGTTAAACGGGGCAAAGCCCGCGGGTACAGCTAGTTTATATATAAATAAATAAATAAATATCATGATCCAGATAAAATACCTACTACTTCCATTATTACTCTTTAATCGAGGACCCGTATTCCCCTCCTATCCACCTTTGTAGGCTACCAAAAGATTATTATAACATGGTTTAGCATAATGTACAGAATACATTTGATTCTTCGGACAGAGTTACTTTTGCAACTTCCAAAGAGACTCCTCTAATCTTGGTGTTCCCTTCCTATCCAACTGTACTAATATTATCGACGTTGGTTCTTTTGTTCTGGATACATTTTATGCTTCCCTCACTACAACAATACAACATTTCAAAAAATATCTGCTATAATGGTTTGTAAAACACCATTTTTAATATATTTAAAGCCCATACTTTTATTTCGGCGCTTAAATACTTTCAAAATTACTGTGCCTTCATCGTGCATTCAAAAGAACAAGAATTTAATCCAGGAAAGTGAGTTTAGCATATTATAATCAGCTAGTTTTGAGTAAAACAATACATTGGATATAGTTAAATAACCAGTAAAAATAATACCATTCACCATGTATACTTAGGCCTGTAGGTTACTGTATTTCCGTAGTTGCATTTAACTTAAACACATCTTCCTAATCCTATTTTCTTGTTATATTGAACGAGGTGTAAGCCCGTCCTACGTACGGGAATTCAGTAGTCAGTTAAAACCGTGTACAATTCAGATCAGCTAGTTTACACATGGTTTACACATATAAAGACAAAGTTTCTTGCAGTTTTAATGTGAAAAATCATCTTGTTGTGAAAACATGTTGTGTGACCAAATGTGTTTTTATTCCATCATAGGCCTATACGATATGCATTTTAAATCCGATAATTTTACAATAAAACAGCAATTCTGCAATTTTTACTATGTGAAAAGCGTTGAAGTGAGATTTGCAGCCGATTCGCACAGACGCACACTGATTATAAGTAGCCTACAGTAGAGAGAGTAATAGTCAATTGAGAAGTGTATAGACCTAGTCAACGATACCGCCTTCCATAGCATACCTGCATCTTCCATAATTATTATCACCACAATACAACTACTATACACAATTTCCAGTAGGTCTGAATAGAAACGACCTAAAATAAAACGATAATATCCAATAAAATTCACAGTACACATAATTTAACTTTGGTGTCCTAAAATCAAAACTAATCGTCACACCTATCCTTTAAATCAATTTCACAGCATTAATTGCTAAATAAATAAGTGTAAACAAAGAAAAGTAAAAACAATAACAGTTTGTTTTGAAACAGCTGTTTGGTTCAAATAACATTCATTTGCAAAAAGAACTGGTCACATGTAGCAGGAATATAAAAAGTAAACACGCTAGTAAAGCTAATGACGTAATTGTCAATGTTTATCATCCATACCGTTATCAGTTCTATCCTTGATAATTACCCACCCTCATTGAATAAATGTACATCGTAATTTCCCATATTAGTTAATTTAAATATTCATAGTTGAAATAAAAGTGATATTTTCACGTTTGGGGGCGCTGATATAGGCACCCCCAGACGTAACCACAACTGAACACGATTTCATAAAAGGATGGTTTGTCTAATTGCAGTATCCTAGGTCAATGTTGACGTTGTGTTCATCTATGTCATCCATCTGTTTATCTTTATATAAAACCCGGCTGAGGTTGTGGTGGTAATTTAAAATCGTGATTCCTGATTATTCTTGATCTTCTTTTTATGACATCAATATTTCCGGGCCATATCCAAACAAAGTTAAAGCAGACAAACATTAATTGTAAAGAAAAAGCTACCATGAAGAATTAAAACATGTAAACATTGTTATTATTCTAATCTTTCCTTGAAAAGTGGAGTAGTAAAATAATTTGCATTTATCCTTTTTTATTAAGACTCGTGTACAGAGCCTCGATTTGTACTGTGGTTTAATTAATTTTGGTCTAAACTATTTTAAACTGTGGTCTAATTATCTCTACTAATCTTACTTATTTCCTATAATCAATGACAAAATAAGAGTAAATAAAATAACCTCATAGTTCCATAGTTTATATTTAACCAGCTGTTAGTTAAAACAAATAATTATATTGCTCTAAAACAAATCGAAGATTACAAACATTGTTTTAAAAATAATTTGAACATCCTAGTATTTTACTATGTATAATTTAATTAATCTGTCATCCTCTTACAGAAGAATTGAACGTATCAATGATTAGCATTACACATAATATAAATAAGTCAACCCTAAGTATGTCTTTATATTTTTATCCAAATGCTGAATTTGTGACACAAAAGCTGAATGTTTACAGCTGTTATGTTAAGCAAATTATTTTATGCCAAAAGCTAGTTTAGAATCTTAGCGTCGGCTGCTAGACTTTTTAAAAATTAAAACTTAATTTCTAAAAAACTGGGACCCTAAACTAAATTTATGGCTTCGACATTCCCTAGTTCTCAAAATTATCTTTCTTTCAACACAAAAATCATGAAAATCCGTCGAGTGGTTGATTCAGAATCGTGAAATAAAAAAAACCCTGTTTCGTTTTAATATTATAGATAATGTGCATATTGTAATACGACAAATTACTGTAAATAGAACTTTGTAGCTTATTAATGTTGGCTTGTATACTAACCGAAAGCATATTTTTTTAACAGCTGATCGTTAATAGTTTCTCATTAGTTTATTGTTGTATTTCTTGTCGGTAAACAATGCTATGTATTTTCATGTTCGTTCGCGCAATATAATTATTAATTTGAAGTGATTTGAATACGTGTGTCCTTATAGTGTAGTGATGGAGTGTTAGTATATCTATCGTGTAGTGTGTTTGTGTCAAGTTTTGGTGACAAAGGCTGATTTTCCTGTGACAACATGCATCTTTATTTCGGCGATTCACTAGCATTCAATATAAATGCAGGTTAGTAATTTCAATACAGTTTGCTTTATTTACCAAACCCGTCCTATGGATTCAAGTATCCTTAAAACAGCTTCAAGACAGCTAGTTTACACACATATAGACAAATAAATTCGAACAGTTTTAATATATATATATATATAAAATATAATATTGTAAACAAATGTCACTTGACCACGTATTTCTTTCATCCAATTACAGGCTCATGGCATATACGATATGCATTTTAAATCCGACAATTTTACATTAAAACAGCAATTGTATCGATTTGAATCCCTGCCTGGAGATATATTTCATTAGGCCTACTTGGTCTTTCCACTTCATTTTAGTGAATTTCCCATATAGGGAATAAGCTATTACCGTAGTACTCATGGTAAGACGTGGACCCTGGACCGATTTACTTGTTCGTTTTGAGGTCCCTAGAGGCCAAAAACACCATTCGTTCAAATTCATATAGGTATATTTATACTTGACTGCAACGTTTTACCGATCCTTGCGTGTAGATCGGCCTTACAACGATCATAAGGTCGATTCACACACATCAGTTACGGCACGTCACAGTAAAGTCACTTCAGGCACGTCACAGTTAACAAAAATATTCTTTGATGGATTTTCTATTGCGCTATCTACACTCATCCGTTGCAGTCCCGTCAGTCTCTCTGCCGGCATCCGTCAGTCAATTCAGATTTTTTTTCACCGATATTTTTTGATTGTTCGGACGCCTGATGGAACTGTTTGAGGTTAGAAAATAGTGTTATTGTTATTTAAATGGTTGCTTTTGTATTTTGAGTACCGGTACTGTTTGAAACAATCAACAAGATGGACAATGATAATTTAATAGAATAGGGTATAGGCATATAATTTAAATTTTGTGACTGTAAATATTAGAGACGGAAAACTGACTGAAACCAACTAACGGACAATTAATTGACTGAGAAATTGCGGATGCGACTGTGACTGGACTGTAACTAGACTGCAACTGGACTGTAACGGAACTGTGACTGGACTGATGTGTGTGAATCGACCTTAAATCACATTTCTTGATATGATTAAACAAGCAACCTTATTAAAACTTCTGTGCTACAAACAAATTTCCGATCTTCTCTTTTGTTCAATGCAAATAGGCCCCAAACACATTTTTTACAATATTTTAGACAAAAGTTTAAATAGGCTAGAGCTTACCTAAAAGTATCACGGAAATACTATAGCCATAAATCACTGTCATAAACATAACACAATTAAATGTTGAAAGCTAGATGGAGACGTATGCTCCGGTGGGACACAATGAACCAACTCAGGTGCAAGTGCAGTGCACCATGATAATGTTAACTGTCAACTTCTACTTCTGCTCTCCAACTCCGTGGCGTTATCTGAGCTCAGCTTTCACAAACAACAAAGTTCAAATTTACAGACGTTAGCATGTAATTGTGTGGTGTTATTTCTGTGCACCATTGAATCTATACAGACTTCATTCTATTGTAAAATTTATTTGTTTCGATTTGATTTCTCACCCGGTGTGTTTTAATACGATAATGCAAACTAAAAGGGTTTAAACTAGGATTGTTTTCATAGCAGTGAAAGCCAGTTGAGCGGAGTGATCACGTTTAATGGTTTTTTATAAAGCAATAAATTAAATCGATGTTTATAGGATATAATACAACTGTTTCATCAATTTAACTTATGTTTGTCTCAGAACTATCAACATCTATAACATGTTTCATAAGTAAAGATGTGGACATGTCATACATATCCTTTGCAACGGTATTTTTTTGTTACTTAGCAATCTCATCTGGTGGACCAACAGTTCTGGTTGAATCCAACCAATCGACATTTTCTCAATCTTGGCCAGAGTTGGCAATGCAGGCAGGAATAATCCTGAATGGATCCGTTTGATTGGTAGTTGTATTTTATTACAGACTTGCCTGCTTTTTGATAAAATTCAACGAATAGTTTTCACCATGCATTATAAGATTCGAGACTACGCCAAAATGAAATTAAAAGGGTCTTGTTAAGGTCACATTTTGCAGTGTTCATCTTACTGTTGGTGGTAACACTATAGGACAAGCATTAGCGTAGAACTATAGAGTGTCCCCAACCTCTCTATTAACCCCTTTAACGTTTTATTCCTGGACCAAAGAGAAACTATCGTAAATTTCACGGAAAATTTCCAAATTTTTGTGTAAACATAGGCTACTCTGATAGTGTAAATACGAAAAAAAATTAACCACAATAGTAGCAAATTATGAGATTTTTGTAATCTATGATCTCTTTTAATAAAAAAAACTGATTACAGCAGGCAATCGTCTGTCCAAAATCAACCCTTCTAGTCTTCAATATTGACACGATCAAAACGTAATTGATAGTAAAACTTTTGCAAGATAAGTTTCGTGAAATTTACCATGATAGTAGTATTTGGTACAGAGCTTAGGAGGATCACTGGGATATGTTTATGAAATCGTTCTATTATATTCTACATTTTGGTAGAGAAAACTAAACTACTTAGTTATTCAAAGAGGTAGAAAAGCCATAGGCCTAGTGTAGTTATAATATTAAGGTTAATAAAATATTTGCTCATGTCACAAAAGTAGTCGAAGTTGCAAATCAGGGGAATCAATATTTCGAGGACTTGCACAATGCCTATGTCAAATCGAAGTGACATTTAAAGTACTTTTCAGTAGTTTGTGTATTCGCGAACTGTCCACAATAATGAGGCTGACAGTTAACTTATTACATGAAGCTACAAACTAATTGTAAACTTTTTGCTTATTTTACTGATACATCAGAGATTTTTTGTTAAAACTGTTTTTACAGCGCGGTTTTATTGTTGGCCGTCGTAGTCCTTACGTTTAAAGTGCTTGAATACGTAAATAGTGCTTATAAAATATTATTCATTGGTATAAAAATTCCTATTCCGTGTTTTAGTTATTGGATGGCAAACTGAAAATTTATTTATCAAACGTATAAGTGGGTTGGTAGCCTATAAAATTCAAACACACTAGATATGTTTGCTTAAAAACTAATCGGCATTAATCGCAAAGAAAAAAAGTTTAAAAATCTAGATTTTTGGACTAGTATTTGAAAAGACCACCAAATGGAAAAGATAGAACCGGTAAGCGATCTTAGTTGAACCTTGCACTGGCTAAAAGAGTAAATTGACCAATAAAAAGTTTCACCCGGCTAACTTAGTTCTTTGGTACTTTCAATCAGAATTGTTTAAGAAAATTTGATTAGTGTAGAGATCCTAGTATCTATGGAATCAAATTACAGTGTTTCATCAGTGTTCAGTGTTTGTTCAGTGTTAGTGAAGTAGCATATTCAACATTATAATGGGCGGTTTTAATCATGGGTAACGAATGTGGAGTATTGAATAAGAAAATGTAGGTTACAGTTTTATTTATTTAATTTTTTGGAGTCGTTACTATCACCAGGGGTTATCAAAATTATTTTTTGAAATAACTAGGAGCATATAGGAAATGAAAACACTAAGGAAATATGTTATGAATAATAAATAAATCATGAGTAATCCCAAAAATAATTTTATATGCTTTACTATATCTAATAGCAAAAAGACATCCAATATTTATAAGAGAAATTTAATACTACAACACCATTCCGAATAACTAAACATTATATTTTGTTAATATTCCAAAACTGTAAATATACACAAAACATTTTACAGTGGCAATCGATTTCTTTTACACCGGACATCAGTCAAAACCAGAAACAGTATAAACAAATACATTCCTATACAGAAACTGCAAAAAACTATACGCAATCCCATGCAAAAATGCAAATCTTCTATATATTATTAGGCAAGCATGTTTCTTTAAAACCATTTTTCTCAGCTCGTGTGCATCGCAGGGAAAATCTACGCATGCTGTTAGAAAGATATTTTCCTGTAGATGTGCAGAATTTCCTTATAAATTGAAATAGGCTAAAAAATAAGCAAAAAAATGAATTTAAAATTTTAAAAAATTAACATGGGCCTTAGGGGACGTTATGCTGGTGACGAAATAACAACAAAAAACAAACAGAAAATCAAAACAAACGGAAGAAATTACAATCACATGTTTTATTTACAGCCTGGGGTGAAAATAGAGAAGCCTGTACATTACAGATTTTTGGTCGAGTTTTAGACCACTGGACGAGTACTAGTGATTAGTTAATATAGACAGTTATGTTTTAGTAAAACAGTTGCTAATTTATCGGGAATATTCCATTCTTAACACACATTGACAATAACTTTCCATGACAAACGGATACTGAAGTTGTAAAACTGGGTTCGCAACACATAGAAAGCGGAGATAGCGAAAACCAATATCTGCAGAAACTTTTATCAGCTGGAGTTAGCTAATTAGCCCGCAGTTATGCTCGCGGTCGCAACTTTCAGTTACAACTCTGGATATTAGATATTAGGTTAGACTCTTTAGTAACAATAAATAAATGGTTGGGTTTTTGTTATAGTTTTACTTTTGTTAAATTTAACATTGCAATTATTATGCATTAAAATAATCACAATCGTGTTGCATTGAATTGCAGAATTGAGTACTGTAGGTTTTGCAGCAGGGGTAAAAAAGTTATTTTTTTGTAAAATATTAGTAGTTTAGTGTGAAATAAATGCATTTTCCAAATGTGCTCATAAACAAGGAAACAAAAACAGTTCAAAATCCATAAGAGTAACATGGGAATTTTAAATTTATTTTTTTTTAATTTTTTGCGTAGCAAATAGGCGCATAATAACGCTTCAATATACAACATTTTTTTTAGGTTCTACAAAATGGTTTGAAATACATTTGGAAATTTTGTGTTTTGAGGGTCAAAAATGAGAAAACCCAATTTTTACCCCCATAAAACCCCGTTCACATGGTCCGATCATGCTGGTTCGCGATACTGGTTCAAGTTTATCCCGCCTTACACCTTTTAACCATATTTCACCAAAGTCGGACAAAGATTACTCAAGTTATCGTGTTCACAGACACATATATAACTCTATATATAGATATCTATCTATCTATCTATATAAATTTGAACGAATGGTGATTTTTGCCTCTAGGGACATCAAAATGAAAAAGTAAATCGGTCCCGGGCCTAGGTCTTACTGTGCCACCTATTGTAATAGCTACTAACCTATAGATAAATTTGCTAAAATCGAAAGAAAATATCAAATAAGTTATACTACATTTCAATCTAGACATTGCTATCTACCTCCCTAAGAAATCTAAAATCACAAATATACTTAATCTGTGTTACGTGAAATAAAAAATAATCCCCAGTCCAAAAAATAAAAACCTGTTAAAGGAGCAAACAAGTAGTTGAACAAGTGGTACAGCTGATCACCTGTTACCCGCCATTACGAGCGCCTGCGCTACTAAACAGACTTCCCGCGAAACACGGTCAGTATCACGGCCGACCTCGTGCGGTGAACATAAACCTACCACTCTTTGTTTAGGCGAATACACGTGGCAGTGGTATAATTTCTAACTATAAAACCAAGGAATTGTCTAGTGAGTGTGGTGCGATGTCTGAAGATCCTAGGGGGGCGCCTCGCCAAAGGGCGGGCACGACGGGGGTGGCCGACGGCTCGAGAGTTAGGAGGAACAGTAGGATCTTCCACAGCTTGTCTCCGCACCCTCGGGCATGTAAATTGGACCTCCGTAGCTCCAGCTTTGAGAGTCGTGCTACGCCGTGGGGAAGGTATGGAGTTAATAATTTAGTTGAAAAGATTCTTAATGTGTAGGTGTTCTATAAGATGATAGAATATGTTTCCAACATGTATCGATACATATATAGTTACACTAGGTAATTTCTGGACGGTTAATCTGTATGTAGCTTTAATAAGGAACACAAACTTTTGAGAGAATCTTATTCACAATATATCAATCGCATACTTGATGTATAGGTATTAATGAACAAAATCTGGAAGAATATTAGTTTTTCAACTAATCATCTCCCAAAGACTTGATTTTAGTTATAGGGTTTTGTGTTTAATCACATTTAAAATATTGAATATGATCCAGCTTTTACTATTTTTATTCAGAATTGTTAATCTATTTCTGAGTTAATCTGTACCTTTATAAGCCTACAGAGTTCCTTACAAAGAGTTCTTTGGTTCCATAAAGTTAGTTTTGATCCTGATCGAAGGATTGAAAATACAGAAAACAAACAGTACAACGTTGAAATAAGCAATAAGTTCGATTGAGTTTTGCCTCCATTAATGGTGAACTTGAAACAGATTATCCTCTAGATAAAACGCATTGTTCTCTTCTGTATTCTCACCCTGTTGCAAAGCACGGACATAGAAACTAGTTTATATACAGGACGTTACAATGGGAGATCGATTTTGAAAATTCACACCAGTATCAAACCTAATAGAAGAATTGAGATTCATTCAGCATAAGCATTACTTACAAGCAATAATTTAGAGACAGAAAATTAGTTTTTAAACAGTCAGCCTCTGTTGTGTTTAATGACGAGTTTCAAGTGAAAATTGACCGATATTATAATCATAGGTATCTTTTATATATTTTGTCTACAGTGTTGGTGAAAATATGTCGAAAATGATTGAAAGAAGCTTTATATTTTATATATAGTTGTTCACATAGCTTGGAATAGCTTTTTAATTAGCATTTAACGTAATGAACCTGTTATATGGAGTAAAAGAAAAACTTCAACGCCACGATATATTCACCATATTGTAAATCATTGCTGATTTATCAGTTATGTCAGATAGTTTATCGTAAACGAAATTTTTATCGGGTTTTGATAATGACAACTTTAGGACAAATTCGTAGTTTTTCCTCTCGCATTACCAGCATTTTCCAAGTTAATACCATTCAACTTTTAGGCACCAACGTCGTAGGATTTGTAGCAATATAAAGTTTTATCAGCAGAATTGTAATAAATTCGAGACGATTAAAGGATTAACGTAGTTAGCTTGGTTAAGGGGAGACACAAAAATGAATGACGTTAAAACAAATAACTCCGCGAGATGCCAGGAATATTCATGAAGCCATTGCATCATCCTCCCTTTATTAATCATAAAATGCCTTAATTACAAAGCGTTTGATGACATTTCAAAGTGTAGCTATTACTACCAAAGAATCATATAACATATACCATGTAATTTCATGAAAAATGTAACAACTTAAAAAAAACTGTCACAAAAAGGACTGTGAAAACTTTAGTTTAATTTAGATTCCAAAACAGATATCTATTTTTTTAGGATTGATGTACAATTAATATTTGCCTCCTTAATATGGTTATCATAATCTCATAGTGGATAAAAGGATTTTTTTTTCAGTAAACAAAGACAACCCTCTTATCAATAAACTAATGCTTTGCGATATAAAGTTAACTTAATTATTTTTGAGTTTTATACACATCTGAGTCTTCAGTTACGTAAAAATGTAACCAATTCTAGACACTAAAAATTGATTAAAACCAAACCATATGTAAGAAGAAATTACAATAGCAGACAAAAACAATCGAATCTACTAAAATAATAGTGTAATGAAGGATTTAAACGTAAGAAATAAAAAATAACATACAATGAAATATAAAAATAAATAAACTGTCACTAGATGGACAATGAGAATTTCCACCGAGCAAATGCGATAACGCATCCGATATTTATGGAAGCAATTGAAAATTTGTATCAGCAAAATCAGCTAAAAGATAACTCCGATTACTCTGGACGAATTTGCGATATTTTCCAAACCAAAACCTGATTTGTTTCATTCGTAGAGTTTTCTCCTCGTCGTCCCTATAACCGTAAAACTAAGTCGAGCGTGAAAACTCTTGATATATTCGCTTGTCTCCGCTGCTTTCCTGATTTCCCGTGAGGTAAAGAAGTTTTCCGCCGTTCTGCATCTGTGTTTCTGAGATTTACGAATGCTTTGGTTTGTCAAATTATTTTAAACTTCTGGTTCATTTGACCACTCCCCGCCTAAAACCTGGTTGACGAGATTTATCTCTGCTAACATTTTTTTCGACCCTCGTTCGGTAAATGTAGAGCTTGTGTCGAAAATAGTCACTTTATGCCCTAGTGTTGAAATATAATATTTTTAAACGATGATGAGTATATGAAAACATATTCAAAACGAGAAATATAACACCACTACTCGTACCGATGTATTATTTAATAGAATATAGTTTCTATGGCTGGAGTAATCTTTTACAAACAAGTTTCTTATTACACAGAAATATGATTAGTAATGGGTTTGATCAATTTGAGTTGATTAACAAAGTGACATGGCAGTTACATAAAGCTGCGTTTTGCGGTGCAAAATAAGACATAACGTAACACTGAACAGTCATAAAACGTTTACACAAAACATGTCATTTAGTTTCGAAGCTATTAGTTTTGTTTTGTGAACGTTCTTCAAAGACGATATTAATCGGGTTTTACGCTAAATATTTTACGACACTTTGCTACCAGAAAACGTTTCTCTATTAAATTAAATCGCCAATAACATTATTGTTGAAACAACCAAAATGTCAAATCATTGCTGTAACCACTGTATACAGGGTGGAAAAAATTGACGGGTCAGTTAAATATTTAAAAAAGTAATTAAGATAGAGCAACAAAACTTGGCCCAAAGCTACTGGGAATAGAAATTATTTCAACACATCATTCGGTGATACGCTACCCTCTCAGAAAGACGGTCTGCTAGGAGTCAGAGGAAAATCTTAAATGTAAGCCCACCTATGCTTCCATTTAAGATTTTCTTCCGACTACTAGCAAGCCGTCTCTCTGAGGAGGTAGTGTATCACTGAATAATGTTTTTAAATAATTTTAATGCCCATTAACTCTGTATAAAATTTTGTAGCTTCATCTTTATTATTGTTTGAAATATTCAACTATCTCGAGACATTTTTCCACCCTGTATACAAAAGGCAAGTCTAATGTTCGTACTTCAGTTGTGTTAAGAAAACCAAAGGATGGCGGATTGGTTAGAAATTCCAAAAGTAGTTATTAACACCGCCGGGCCTCAGTCTATCGTTACAACCATAACCTTGCTATAAGGTCAATAGGCTGGTTATTCAAAGAGGTACAAAACATATCGTACTTATACTGTTATTTGCTATAACAATTCACAAGTACAAGTGAGTTGGTTTCATCACACATCTTGCGTTCGAGGCAAGACAAATCTGAAATATAGGAAATATTACGACTATACAGGGAATGCTTCTACTTTTAGGCATCTACTTACTTGTTAATGAGCGAGCTCTATTAGAGCGCAGAGCTTCGGTCACTGAGATCTCGAGTCCAAATCCCGCAAATCACCAACAACAGCTATGTGGTAATCATGACTCTTTAGGCTTGGTATTGTAAAGAACGGTAACTTGCTAGAGACTAGTGTCCTAGAATTAGAAAGGACAACGTTTTTACGAAATACCCAAGCTGAATATATTATACGCAGATCCACGAAATCTTCAAAGACAAAGCAGTGAGATTAGTGGTCTTCACTATAAAGATAATTAATTATTTGGTCGCACCATGTTTTGCTTTCTCGAAAGATTTACCTAATTAATAGCCTTGGGCAGATAAGAAAATCTTCTCATCTTTCCTTTATTAAACCTCAAATCCACATCAAAGCCATTAAAACATTTTTGTAATTACTTAAATACTTTTACTTTATAATTATTAGCTTTATTTATTTATTTTAGCTTCCAACGGTCAAGAACCAATTTACAATGATTACTTAATCTAAGTTAAATATTTTATACAAAAAAATTTTTTTTTAATACCATGCAATACAAATAAATTACATTGAACATTAAAAAAAGGTAAACAATGGGCTTAACAAAAATATTTAAAAATGAATTCATTTCATATCAGGTACTAATAATATCAAATAGAAATTCCCAAAACAAAAAAATAAATAAAAACCAATGAAACATGAAAAAAAAACAAAAAGTATCAATAAATAAATGTATTAGCTTTGAACATGCTGTATTCATTCGTTTATTCATACAGGCCTACGCTTTAATCTATCCACATAAGTAGGTATATAGGGGTGTTATAGTCATACAATAGCATTTAAAATTAAACATTAATAAGCATTTAGGCTTCGTGTTAAATGTTTTAGTACTCTAAAATATCTGTCACTGAAAATGAAACGAAACTAACATGATAAGGTACCTATTATTTATTTTCAAACAACACAATCTACGCTTAAAAAAACCATGTCCGTAAAAAAATTAACGAATATATTTGAATTGACTGATTCTTTAACTATCGTGACATTAAAACGGCCAATATAAGCTGATAAAACTGTTAATGTAAAAAGGTGATTTATATGCTTCGGGCGTTCATATTTCAAGCTTAGCACTGAAAGCTCTTTTTAATTAAAGTAATCCATATTTTCAATCAACAGGTAATAAACAGCTAGGTTAATCTTGTAAGTTTATTATTTAAATTTAAATAGCTTTCCTATTGCTATAATCGATAGAAATGATTAAGTTGTCAAGTTAATGTAAAATATTAATTTAGAAAAAGGTGTTTACTTTAAACATTAATATATTTGGAGACATACAATTGTAAAAAAATATAGTCAAAATAACTACTATATGATCGCAATTTGAGCCTAAAATCTTAAAATCTTAATAAGACAATGCACGATGATTTAACGAAACAGTCCCAAAACGCGCTTGTTAAATTACATATTTTGCATAAACCGAGAAAATAAAATATTTACCTATTTCTTTGCTTGAAAACATGTTTTACTGCATAACAGAATTTTAATAGTTAAATGAATAAAAAAATCAAGAAGTATAGGCCCTACTCAGGTTGATCAAATAATTTTTTTACTTAATATAAATTTTCGTGAGCGAAGCCACGACGGGTTTGCTAGTCACTACATAAATATTGAAAATATTATGAACAATGATATTAAATCTAAAATATACTTTAAATACAGAGTATTCTTATAAATATTTTGAGCCCACAATCCATCGATGTCGTCTGACATTAAAGTTGATGCTCTATAAAATGTGTCATCAAACCTTATTGGTAGTTACAGAGACAAGATCAGCTCTGAAGTCTTGAAACAAACAACAGAAGAAATTTTTGTGAAATTTGCTAGAAAACGATGAATGTACAAAAATACTGAAACAAAATAACCCTCATTTAAATATTATAATAGGAGCTAGGAAACGTTTTTAGTTAGACTAATGATTGAAAATGTTAACAAAATGTTGTATTATGCTGCCGATGATATTTTAATCTTTTTACTTTAACTATGCCAAACAAGATTTTTACAACTATATGTTCGGCTTTGTGAAAAAAACATTCAATGATTTATGGGCTGACGATGAATCAGGGATGACCATAAATACTACATCGTATGATATATAGAGTGTTTTTGCCATTCAGTATAATTGTGGATGTTTGTTACTAACTGTAAATAATTTACATACTAAGATCAAAACTGTTTTATTAACTTGCAACATCAACAAAATTTTCATTGTATATACTAGCCCCACATTAAAGGAAATTCCTACTATCAGTCAATCCATTAACATTGCAAACGCAACTACTAGTAGATGCTGTAGGCGTTTGCTACTTAAATAGATTGCTTATCAGGTCTTTTAACTATTTTCCAAACCACAATGTCTGTGCAGTCAATAGTTTAACGCAATAAACACAAAGTCATGTGACACATTGTTGTTTCAACCGGAAACATTAAAAACTTATAACTTTTAGGATTTTAATTTTGGGGGCAAGCTGTTCTAGCGTTAGTGCATGGGACTTCGGACCGTGAGGTCCCAGGTTCAAATCCCGCCAACCACTAATTTTATCTAGGTAATAACGCCGCAACCGATCTAGCCTGAAATAATGTAAAAAAAACCCCGGGCTAGAGGTTAATTAGGAATATGTTTGGGAATTAAAAGCTGAAAACTATCTTTCTCCCATGAGGCTCTTTAATACTCGTACTATTTCTTAACAGCTCTCATAAAAACGCATCAATGAAATGAGACCATACAACGCTGGAGTTATAACTGAACCCTTGGGAATATTAATGTGTCTTTACTACTTGTTACTGCCTAACCAAGTACTTAAAGTTGTTATTGCCCTTGTGGGCGTACTCGAGTTATATACTGTATTTATTATATGTATTTTATTTTTTTGTAAATTTTACCTGGTGGTGAATAAAAATGATATGGGTGATATTATTTTGTGAAAACTAACTTTGAAAGAATGTAAATTATTGACATTTCTATCAAATACGTCGAAATATTTAACCAAACCAAACTGAAATAACCAACTTATTGTAAGCTTAAGCAATTTTTTGTTACAATGTCTATTTAGTAAGTAACAAAAACTAAAAGAGAGAACGTAATTTCAGACTGTGCAAAATCTGCGAGTAGCTCATACAACTATGATATTTTTTCAAAAAATAAAAAAAAACATGGTTTACAACTGATTTATATCACGGGAGGTCCATATCCGTTTCCAAGAGTATCGTAGTATGTAGTATGTGGTATGTGGTATGTGGTATGTAGTATGCAGTATGTAGTATGTAGTATGTAGTATGCAGTATGTGGTATGTAGTATGCAGTATGTGGTATGTAGTATGTGGTACCTATGTAGTATGTGGTATGTAGTATGTAGTATGTAGTATGCAGTATGTGGTATGTAGCATGTAGTACGGTATGTAGTATGTAGTATGTAGTATGCAGTATGTAGTATGTAGTATGTAGTATGTAGTATGTGGTATGTAGTATGTGGTATGTAGTATGTAGTATGTAGTATGTAGTATGCAGTATGTGGTATGTAGTATGTGGTACCTATGTAGTATGTGGTACCTATGTAGTATGTGGTATGTAGTATGTAGTATGTGGTATGTAGTATGTAGTATGCAGAATGCAGTATGTGGTATGTAGCATGTAGTACGGTATGTAGTATGTAGTATGTAGTATGCAGTATGTGGTATGTAGTATGTAGTATGTAGTATGCATTATGTGGTATGTAGTATGTAGTATGCAGTATGTAGTATTCTTGACTATTAATGTAGTATGTAGTATGTGTAGTATGTAGTATGTAGTATGTAGAATGTGCAGTATATAGTATGTAGTATGTGTAGTTTGTAGTATGTGTAGTTTGTAGTATGTGTAGTATGTAGTATGTAGTATGTGTAGTATGTAGTATGTGTAGTATGTAGTATGTAGTATGTAGTCGATGTGGTTGTTACTAATTGGATTGTTTTTATGGAAATATTTGTGAAATATTCTTAGACAAGTTAGTTACATTTAAGTTTATCAAAGCTGTTACAAGGTTAGTAACAGCAAGTGTTGTGCAGTTCAAAGTCAGACGTAATTTAACACTGATTACATCATCAAACGTTACTCTAACAAAGAGTTTTTGTTTGGAAGCAATTAGTTCATGTAAACTCTCGTGTAAAAAATAATAGAGTTTTGCACTGTAACATAAAACAATGTACGATCCTGGCTCTAGATTAATCTACTGTATTATATCAATTTATAGCTAATATAATATCCTATATAAATTTAAAAGTGACATCATCACTGACTGTAATTATTTTCCTAGTGAATCGCGTTGAAAATAAGTTGTTCGCGTCAAAAAAAATCCTGCCAAGAGAAATACTGGTTATGTATGTTTTATTACACTAACTTGTGGCCTCCAGCTTTGTTATTTTATGAATAAAAAAAAAACTTTCTTCTCATACAATATAGATATTCATGTCCCAATAATAAGGTGTCTAATTTTGAGAAAAATAAAATACAAATACTTGAGTGCCGTAAGAAGTATTGTAAAAAAAACCCTCCAACTTTTTTCTGTTTTTGTTTTGTGTTTGTGTTAACCACAATTATATTTAGGTCATGTTCCAAAGATTTTCAATAATAAAATGAGTATTTTGATTACAGCATATGAAAATAAACACGATTTATGTTTTAATCTGAATTTATACACAAACCCATAAGAAAAACTCACCTTACTCTATAAAGTTTAACTTAGATTTTAACCCAACTGGGAAGATTGTAATCTGTTTGGGAATTCGGAAAGAATTCCTTTTTCTCCTTGTATCATCAGCCCAGGAAATTCTACTTACGTTGTTCTTATTTTAGTTATTTTTGCTCAAGACTATTCACAAACGAAATTGTGAATCGTCATGAAATGTTTTAACTTCCTTTGGACGTTTCAAAGAATGTTACAGTGATGAAAAATTAATAACCCGTTATGAATTAGTCATAAAAGCTATATTTTTTTAATAATTCTAAATTGTTATTATGGAATAATTTTTATACACATATAAATTTAAGTTGTTTTTTGGTAATTTCCTAAATAAAAACATCGTAATCTAGCCTACATATTTTCCATATTGCGTAGCTGTATTAAAAGCACAGTGGATGGTTGGTATATGTTAGACACTTATTATTAATTTTTTGAACTTTCATGCTTCCACCAAGATTAAAATCACTGCGTTAAATTTTTATACGACTTATGTATGCAAACGTTACCTGGGAATATAAGGACAGTGTGGTATCTTTATAATGAAATGCGTATAAAACTTTTCCACTAAAGAGGGCAATCCTTATATTCAAAGAGCACTTTATTGTAGTGTTTTTTTTCTTCTTCTAGTAGGTGACCAATCCAATTCCTGGCCTTATTTATCTCGATAGTACCGGTAGTTGAAAGACTTTACATCACAGAAAAAAAGAACTTCACTAAATTCCGGCTCATATTTTCAAGAACATAAAATTATAAATTATTTTGATAACATTTTGTATTAGCGGGTTCGAGAAATCCTACTAAACGGATCAACGAATGGTGAAATAAATAAAAGAATACTGTACTCCATAAAACGGAGCACATAACCTAGTTGTTTTGCCAACTGGGTTTGGCGTAACTGCTGACGTAATGGTTACTGCGAGTCTTTGATTATATCAATACAGGGATGGACAGCTAAATTCTTTGCTTATATTTGCTAAGTAACAGAACAGTGAACCGTTCAATAGAAAAAGCTGCTAACAAATCAATCAGGAATATGTGTTTTAATAAAGTCTTTATAACATAGGTGTTGATTTTCAATAAACCAAATACTTTTGGTACTTTGGTATTATACCGAACACATCTAATAATTATAACCTAACCTAACCTAAAGTAATCTAACGATACTTTGACTTTACTTTAATACTTTTCATTGAAAAGGTGACCATACAAAGTAGGTATTTTAAGCCAAGTATGAATGGAGATGAGTGTAGGATGAGCTAACCTATTTATAATATAGGTGTTGATTTTCAATAAACCTAATAATTTTTGGTACTTTGGTATTATACCGACTACATCTAATAATAATTAGACTTAACCTAACCTAAAAATCTTCCGAACCTCACCACCCTTGGTTAGGTTAGGTTAGGCAGATTTTGTTATTCAAACTAATTAAAATCTTATTTAGAAGTAGATTTATCGGTGTGGTTGGTATAATACCGAAGTACCTATTTTTTTACATGTGAAATTGTAATCCTAGTTGAACCGTGTGGGACTGTGGAAGTGACTGTTAGATATTTTACCGTAGTCAACATGGTTGTAATCATTCAGTCAGAGGGGGAAATCAAGTTAAACAAAGCCAGGGGTGAATTATACCCTCTACATGACGTGAATTGTGCCCTACATGATACTAACCTTACTCTGTCTTATGAAGGTTGTGTATACGATTATTTTTGTTGAGGAAAACTTTCTATCGGTAAAATTAAATAGAACTTACGTATTAGTCAATTGTAAGCCTGAGCTAGGTTTAAAACAAGTATGGTCTAGAGTTTATGTACAGATAATAGATATGTATACAAGAAATGTGATTTATAAAATAGTAGTCATGTACGTAAGTAATTGGGTAGACTTCCGTATTTGTTGTAAAAACTAACCAAATGAAAATATCGATCGATATATCGAATGAAACAATCGAATAATTGATATTTCGATTCGGTTGTTTTTGACAACAGATAAGGAAGTCTACCCAGTAATTTATATTTACCATGTGCATTACTTGGTAGAAGGATGAGATTTACACAAAATTGTATATCTCTAAGGTATTTACAATACATGTATGATAATTGTATTAGCTCAATGAACCGAGAATGACAATAGATATCACTTTCAGGATTTGATAATATTAAAAGCTCATAGAAGACTTTTGACAGTACATTAAGAACTGAGGTCAAGATTTTAATGTAATTTACATACACTCCTCTTAGCCTTATAATTTATCCTCAACAGTACGAAGGTTATAAATTAATTACTTTAAAAATTAATTAATTTATTTACATTAATGTATATGAGGCCCTACAGCGCCTATATAATTGCTTAAAATCATACTTATGTATTTAGTACCATAACTGCTCAAAATTGCTTATGTAGCTCATTGTCAATTTAATAAGTGGAAATCGGAAATTTTGTTTAGAAACAACAATTGTTAAAAATTAATGAAGAAATCCAAAAATTCAATTTAATAATAAGTCCAATTTACGTTAAAAGAGAGCCAAACTAAACCCAGTATTGTGGCAGGTAATGTTTAATAACATTATTTGAGAGGTTATAGTTTTGTTTAAACTGTATTCTCATTCAATTACTTTAATTACGATAAAATAAGTGGATTTCAATTAGCTAATTAAACAAATGTCAAATGAAATGGTGGTCAATGTTTAAAGACCGTAAGGAATAACTGTTTTCCAATTTAAAGTAAAAACCAAAACATCAATTTTGAAGAGTGTTTATAAGTGGAGTTTGGACAGCAAGACAATGCCAGTCAAATAAAAATTAAAATCAAACTATTTACTATGGGAATGTATATTACACACTCCAAACTTTATAAAATCCTTTACAGTTATGTGATTTATGAATTTTAACAGTAGTGTTTAAATCTTTCCATGTATTTTAACAGAATTAGTGAGTAGCAAAATTATAATGATTAAATTCCATAATTTCTATTAAATGATTATTTGAGAACAAAAAACTGCATTCAAATAGGTGTTGCGGATATTGTTGACGACTATTTTAATGGAAGAAGATAATTATTGTACAAAATAAATGTGAAATGTTGAATTTTAGCGAATCTCCCTATAGGGGAGTAGCTATTACGGTATGTCTAATGGTAAGACCTAGGCCCGGGACCGATTTACTTTTTCATTTTGATGTCCCCAGAGGCCAAAACCCCATTCGTTCAAATTTTTATATTGTATATTTATGGACCGTGGGAACGGTGTTTAAAGGGGGGTTAAACGGGGTACAAATGGTTTTATTCTCATTTTCCCCCTTAAAACACAAAATTTATCAATTTTTCACCAGACATTTTTAAAGAGCTCAAAAAAAACAAATGATTCAGTATATCAAAGTGCTTTGTACTGTGATTGGTTACGGAGAAAATTCAAAGAATTGTTAATTTAAAATTCCCATTCTATTCTTATGGAGAATATTGTAAAATGTTGTAGTTGGCTTGTTTAAGTATATATTTTGATCAAACTTGGCGGATCTATTTATTTCATACTAAGCTATTGATATTTTAATAAAAAAAAACACACTTTATTAGTTTCCCTGTATCAGCTACCCTAGAAACTCGTTAAATATAAATGTTAATTTAATAGATTAATTGAAAATTAATCCAGGTAAATGGAAATTCGCTTAGTTGGCAGGTTTGCTACAGCGGGGGTATTATATATTGGATTTACTCTTGAAAACATAATTTAACCTTGGGGTTCCCTCTGGTTCATTACGAGAAAATTACAATTAAATAACGGTTTGGTTCACCTTTAAACTCCAACGTTACCCTTGTTGTCGGAAACATAGTGTTTCAGTGAGCTAAAGCTGATGTCAACCAAGGAAGGATAATCCTATAAGACAACATCAGATCTTCCAGTCCTACAGCCATGGAGGATTACCTTGGCTACTGTCTTGAGCTAGTTCCTTGTCCTACTTCGTTCTTTTGTTAGTTATTGTTTTGAAAATCGTCAATTTGTTTTCAAAATATTGAGAATACTACTGAGTTTTGTTATTGGATCTTTATCTGCCATGTTGACAAAGATCTACTCGTATTGTTTTTTAGTTTCAACGGGTTAATAGTTGAAAATCAATAGCTATATCAGAGAAAAACTTGCGTCCTTAAAGGATGAAGTTCTTGAAAAATACCACTGAAATAGTAGTTTAAGCATTGATCGCGTAAATATAGTCTTTAAGACACGAGTAGAAAATTTAAGTTTACGAGCTATGGCGAGTGTCTTAAAGGCTAATTACGTGAGTTTCGTACACTTCTTTACCCACGACTGCTTTTTAAATGACTAAAAATCACTACTCATAAGAGAGGGGTTATGTTTCCGTTTATAACCTCACATTGCCACTGATTGTGATGCAACGACTCATTGTACCAGCCACTCACTCAATGTGTAATCAATTAAATTGGACTTAACAGCTGATAAGTTGATGTTGGTAACATTACAGTTTTACTTATTCTCTTTCAATCCTTCAACGTCATTGGTCCCAAATTGTACTGTAGAGAAACAAAATATTGCTGTCGAAGTAAGTAAACAAGAGCTGAATTGAAAAGGCTAGTTTAAACAAAGGTCGTAGGTAAACATACATAAACGTTTCTTACACGTACATAAATAAGTGCATAAATAGTTACACTTACATGGGTAAATAACATTTAGTTTCTGCAAATGAGAAGCTAATAACATCCGAATCGATTAACACAGTTATAACCGTAGTTATATCAGTTCAAAGTCAGACGTAACTCAACACTGATTACATCATCGTTAACTCTAAACAAGACTTTTGTTTGGAAGCAATTAGTTTGTGTTTGTGAACGCCCTAAAGAAATATTAATGAACCCTTTGTGCAGCTTGCGACGCACTGGCTCGAGTAACTTAGTCGATTATTGTATCACAATATCACCAACATATCGTTACACCGAGGTATAAAATTGATATACTTTGTATAGCTATAGAATTTATAGAGATCGATTCTTACTTTTTATTCTTTGTTCAAACTGATCACAGTGAAGAATTTCCACTTTTAACTGTAGCTACTATATCACATTGTCATATGATTTATACCCCTACCATGAAGCCAATTAGGTAGTACACTTTAATTTGGAATGAATCAGGTTTTAAGCTGGTAGTAGAAGTGAGATAATTAATAAAACATTGTAGGACAAAATTATATACATTCTTCAGCTTCCAAAATCATATACAAACTCTCCTTTATATTACATACATTAACTTCTTACTATTCTTGTGCTATCATAAAATTAATAAAATTGGAAGGATCTCACTTTACATCCATTTAGTGGTTTACGTGGTCCTAAAAATGACCCAAGACCCTCAATGACTGGAAGTCGAAATTACTGGTCAAAGAAGAAGTGGTTCTTTAAGGCACTGGACTAAGCAGTGGACTAAGAAGTGGTTGATATCAGTCTGAAACCATCACATAAAGGCGATAAAAACTATTCTCTACAAATTCTAATGATTAAAAGTGGATTTAAGATCCTTACAAAACTTTGTGAAAATGTGCTTCTCAAGAACAAAACTGTACAGGTCTGTATGAACTTTACTGGTTTTATACTCTTGTTAAAATGCATTAAAAACGATCTGAAAACTACTCTTTACTTTACATATTTTTCCGAAAATGATTTCTACAAATGCTATATACAATAAATCTCTGAAATCTTAATATAAAACAATATTTAATTCACAATGTCTATTGCAACCACTTTCATTCACCACCATTTCCAGTAAACTTAACTGACAAAAACTTGAATCTATCTAAAACCACTACCAACCCTACAAAGTTGAATCTTTTAAATCATGGACACTCTTTCTTAAGTTTTACTCCAGTTTAGCCAATGATTAAATAATTTAATTTGTTTTAGTTATTTCAATTACTACTAATTTACCTCGGTACAGATTTTACTTAAACATACACAATGTTCACATGTAAGTAGGCTACATTATTGAATTATGATAGTAAATTCAGGAATAAAGAATTCCCTAGGCCTACCAAGTCTTTTCCAAGTCACCATTGTACATGGTTTGATCAATGGAGACTTCAGACTCACTGTTGCAGTTTTCAAAACTTTAAGTGTTTTAGGCTTAAATTATGATAGAGCTGGAACGTTCTGTACGGAAAAAATGTTAATAATACAAGCTGTAATTATAGTTGAAAATGTTGGTATATACTATAACACTCCTGCAGCAACAAACAGAATCTATTGCCTTTTCGGATTCCATTTTAAATATTCCCTTAAATATTTTAAATATATTCCTTATTTTCCCAAGCATGTTAAAAACGAGCCTGGGTTTGTTTTTCGCATTACTTCAGGCTAGACTTAGGGGTTGCGGCAATACCACTTAGATAAAATACATTGGTGATTTGGAGGCACTTGAACCCGGGACCTCCCAAACCGGAGTTCCGCGCTCTACCAGATCAGTTCGCTCCCCCAACTCCCATTTAAATGGGCAATGAACATAATTTAACATTTGTTTGACTTATTAAGTACTTAGGTTTTCTGCTACAGAGCACATCGATAATACATTGAGTAATTAATCATTATATATGAAAATGCGTTTTCATATATAAAACGTCTGTGATTGGTTGTTATGAACGAAGACTGAAGTGAAAACTACAATAGACCTCCCTTGAGAAATCAATGTAGTCTCAGAGACAAACCACTATCTTGCCAAGTGTGGGTTCATTGTGAAAGATTAAAAATTTGTGTATACAATTTTGACAATAGATTGTATTTGAATGCAAGCAAATAAACATAATATTAAGTTAAAGAATTAGTTTTTTAGAAGAGGCATTGCGATGAATTGTGTACCTGTTACATCAACGTGTAATCCAAGTTTACTTAATTTAAGTTAATTAACTTAATTTTAGTTTAAATAATCAATAAGGTATAACAAAGTTATATTGATGTTTGCCCAAACTAAGTTTTAATAACGGTTTTGATCATAACACCCTACGATCATATTATGAATAAGTAGGGCAAATACACCTTAATGTTTAATGCTTAAACACATTTTTGAAATTGTATTCAATTATATTGTGTACAGTGGTTGGAATCAATACCTGAATTTATTCAATTAGATGACCAGTGTTTTATTTACAGTTTATTTTTGTTAAAAATAATCACGATTTATCTGTTTGTGTTAATTCATGATTCGACTATCTTGACTAGTCAGTAGCCTACAGCCTAGACGATTGTTTAAACAAACTACTAAGTATTTTGTTAATAATCAAGATACAAACGTATCAGTGAGTATTTTATTTTTATTTATAATGATAAAACCTATCCGGCGCTAGTCTGTGTAATCAAGAAGATGAAGAAGGTAATAAAATTTTATAATGTATTTATTAAAAACATTTCTCTGGTACACCAGCTTCCAGAACAGCTTAGCCTTACTATTCTATTTATTTAACGTTCTAAACTTATGTCATTTTTACAAATATTCTTTAAACCATCCATACAATTTTGTTGATTATTATCTCATCCATAACTGACCTTTTAAATAGTTCAAAATACTGACTTAGCACTACTAGTTGTACTGTAAAGTCTGTGTTAACGGGGAACTAAGAAGGCTTGTTATTGGTAACAAGGGAAGGAAAGTAGTAGCCTAAGGTCACTCCTATCACACCACCTGTCAGGGCAGGTGGGGTGAATTAATTGAGTTTAAAGCCCATCAGGCGGAAATGGTTGCTTCCGGTGCTACGTCACTTTGTGACGTCATAGGTGATGTGTAATTGGGGGGGGGGGGGGGTGTATGAGGGTGATCATATGGTTTTCAAGGTCATAGGTTTGTGTTTTAAAAAAAGGAAGCTATTCTACACTTGTAGTGTAGGATAGCTTCCTTGTTTTGTTTATTGTTTATTTGTATAAAACATGAGGGATGACAATAACTTACATACTATTACAATTAATAAGGAAAACATGTGCGAACGTACGTATCTAGAGTGAGCGTCTGCTAAAGTGTAAAACGAATGAGTTTATTGGTGGCCTTTATAAAGGCCGTTTTGTGTAGTTCGGCGACGCTTGTGTACTTGGATGTTTACTTCTTCAACTCCTCTATTGTATTATGGAGCTCTTTCCATCTTGCCATGTCTGCATTGTGCTCGGCCCATTCGATGTTGTCTCGAGGCTGAGCGCACCAAACACGATCAAATTTGCGTCGAATCTCTTTCTCCTCCTCTAGCAGTTGAAGTAGTTTTTTTTCCTTTCGTTTTCGCTCCTGCTCTTCTGCTTCGATGCATGCTTGGTGTAGGTCAGAGTCTTCAATATCACTTGTCCACTGTTGTTGTTGTTGTTGTTGTTGTTGTAGGTTGGCCATCTTGTGCAAAGTAAACGAGAAAGGTTGAGTTGACTGGTGAAGAGCTGGATGCGAAGTGACTGTTGCGTGTAAAGAAGTGCAGGTCCCTGACGAAGTGGGCGGAGCTAAAGCAGTAGAGGTGGGGGAAAGTAGTAGAGGTGGGGGAGAGCATCATGAGGGCATCATTCCATCCGTTTTAAAAGTATTTTGATTCTACGTCCCTTGTCTTGTGAGTGATGTTTCCGTTTTTCTTGATACGTTTTACAATTACATTGACAATAGGAGAACGATTCACATTTTTTACAAGCCATTCCATCTACTTGACATTCAGGTGTTTTGAAACACTTTAGATTACAACAATAGTATTTTAAATCGTATTCCGATTTGGGATCAAAAGATGAATTGGAATTACACTGTGACATGTTGCTCGACTGAATTCTAAAACAAGAATGAAAAGCAATGTGTTGTGAGCTGCTATTTATAGTGCAAGAGTCAGCAGCTCTCATGCATCTGTCACAAGTTAGTCTACATTTTTCCATAGTAGGTTAACCATTTGTGTTAGATCGTGTATGTAATTTTGATGCTTGTCTTGATATGTTTTACACCTACATTTGCAATAGCCAACAGACTCACATTTTTTACAAGCTTTTCCATCAACTTTACTTTCAGGCTTTCTAAAACATTTTAAATTACAACAATAGTTATCCAAATCGTATTTGGATTTGTAAACAAAAGGTAAATTGTATTTACGCTGTGACATGATGCTCGGTGAATTGTTAAAACAAGACTGAGAGCAACTGCGTGTAAGACCTGTTATTTATAGTAAAAAAGTTCAAGGTCATTTGTTTGAATTTAAAAAAAAGAAACAACATATCAGCATATAGAGTTAATTATATGCTGATATGTTGTTTCCTCTTTTAATTTTTTTATTTATTTTTTTAATGACAAAAACATTTAACAAACATATGTACATAGATGGTTATTTACAGAAAAAAACTTAAAACTAACATTGATGGGTGATGTGTAGAGATAGTTCAGTGGAATTGTTTCCGCAAACTCCGTGTGATACCAAATAGAGGGATCCTGGTTGAATACCTCGCAGGTCTTCGTTTTGTAGTTGCTGTACAAATCGTCTTGGAAGATAAACTTGAAATTTCGGTTCATCACCTGGTGAAAACGGTGCCTCGCTCAGTGATGCTAAAATTGCGTCTCCATGTGAAGTTTCTGTCTTCTTCAGCTCGTGAACGATGTAGTGTTTGTGTTCCTTCAATTCGTGACATTTCTTAGTACTTAGAATGCTGGATTTGGACTGGGTGTTGAACTGATCCACCAAAGACTGGAGAAACTGTTGTGAAGCCATTTTCTTGATTAGGACTACCCTGTGAGATGTTGCCTCTGCGATGTCTGGAGTAATACTGATGAGGATCCTGAGACTGTCCACTGTATTTATAGCACACGTTCCCCCCTCCACTGCTATTTCCTTCGTAATACTTCCACTGTTGCTGTTTGAATTTATTTTTGTCCCAATAGTGAAGAACTAGAAAATTAGCTAATCGGTATGCGTTTTGTAGTGCACATTGTGTTACTGTGCGATAAGTGTGATCTGTTAAAGTACAAATAGGTCCATAATTAATTTGATGATCCTTGTCCATTCTTATGTCGAAAACATCGTGATATGTATATTGTTGTATCCATTGTCTTTTTTCCGATCCTCTTGTATAAATATGGGAAAACTTGTTAGAAAAATGATACATGATATTGTTCAAGTGCTTATAGCTTATCAATCCTTCGTTCCACTGAATATGGTGAAAATGTTTGGTTATCCATTTGTTTGTTCTTCTTGCTTTGTCATTCAATTGGTTTACTGAAAATGGAGCTTCAAATATAAACGGGTATACGACATGTGTAATCAAATCTAAAATCACTAATTCTTTTATCACAAATTCATCTTTGTTATCACGAAATGCTTGAAATTCTATTACACAGGGTTTTATATCCATAATGTTTAACCCTATCTACACACCACCACGTATAGTGTTCAACTGAATTCACACCGCGCCTTGGTCACTCTTTTATACTGTTTTTCTTTAATTACACTTCTTGGGTTGCTGGTTCTTCTTGGTTTATAGTTTCATATTCTTCAACAGCTTCTATCGCTTCTATCGCTTCTTCATCAATTGATTCGAAGTTCCTTAACTGTCTCCACATACCAACTTCATGAGGCAATCTATTAAAAATAGATGTATCCACGTGTCCGTATAATATGGTGCTTTCCGGTTGTTTTTCCAGTGTATCAATTAAATACTCTTTGATGATTGAACTTGAGAATACAAGTTGTTTCATATATCTAGAGATAGGAGACGTTGCATGCATTAAAATGTAGAATTCTTCACGTGAGAGTAAAATTTTACTTTCATGTTGAGTTAAATCTCTAAATCGTACTTGTAGTGTTCCACGATTCTTTACTATGTCAATTTCATTGTCAGAATCCAAAAGTCGAATATTAGTTTTCCTTCCGCAAACATTAGTATTTAAGTAACATTCAATTAGATTTAAATGTTTTAGAAAAGATTCCCATGCCGTTTCAGAAAATATAACCATTTTTGTACCATGCTGCAAGATTACTGTAGGTGTATATTCCGAAGATTTCATTAGTCCAGCTGTTACACTTTTACCCAAACATAGTGAGATAGGATAGTAAATGCGTAGGAAAACTTCTTTCAAAATATTAATTGGGATTGTATCTTCATCTTTCCGCTTCCTTTTAGTGCCATTTTTTTTAGTTTTTTCTTCTTTTTCTTCCTTGTCCTCCTTGTCTTCTTGTTTTCGAAACTTTAAAAACTCTTCTATTTCATTGACGATTTCTTGATGGTTTTCTTGATCCAATAATGCTGCTTCCTCTGCATCCTTTTGTACGACTGATGGAGAACTCATTTTACTCATGATGTAGTGTAGGATGTTACCCATTCAACGAACGAGCAAAGACTGATTGGTGGTGTGCGAAGCTCCTCCTTTTATAGCCGACTGGTGGTTGTGGTGAAACTCATTTACAACACTGTTTTGACTAATCCCGTCAATGGTGTGTACGTTACAATTTTATCATGCAAAATTAAACAATATGCAGATGTTGCATCAGGAACGTTCTCTTCAAACTCCATTTCTATTTTTATATCCACACTTGATGACTTTACAGATTCGTTTTGTTTTGAACAATCTATTACAATTATTGGAGCTTTTGATTCGTACTGCTCGGGAGACAGTATCGGGGTGTTTGTTTTCCCGTAGTATGAACTTTGGAATCTAGCGTACATATCATACAAAACAGTGTACCTCTTCTTAGTGAAAGAAATATTAAAGTTGTCGTAAGGGAAAAATTGTGAATTAAGAAACACTTTACAATTTGTTAGTTTGCAATGATCGAAATGACCGGCATTAGCTAGTATATTATTCCTTTTTTTTGTTTGTAGTGCAAATATTACATATCTTGCTTTTTCCAAATGAGTAGATGTTTTTACAGTCCATGTATGTCTTTGTGTTTTAGGTAAAACTGGATATTCATGAAATTCCCAACTTCTGAATGGTATTACAATATCTCTATCTGATTTCAGTTGTCTCAACAGTGTTATTCTATGTTCGTCATTTAATCGCACATGTGGTACTCTCCAAACGATTTTGTCCAAAGTTAAATTCCAGTCTAAATTTGCATCAGTGGTTCCAGTTGCTGCGCAAATAGTATCCTTATCATTTGATGATCTTAATAACACTAATTCCTGTTTCACATTTATTATTACTCTTCTGTAATCTTCAGCAAAGCCTAGAAATAATTTCAATGGTATGTAGAAATCAAAGTTCCCTGCAGAATCAGGGGTGATTGTGTCGTTATCGGGTGCAACCCATCCTCCAATTCTTAACAAATTCTTCTCGTTTTGTGTCAAAGATGCTAATCCTTTTAATGTGCTTGTTAAACCTACTTTCTTTGTAGAATCCACAGTTACTCCAGATATTTCATATCTAATTTCATCAAATAAAAATGCCATTGGATTATTGATAAAAGGAACGGTGGTTCCAGCTGTTCCATCTTTTTTTGTTACTCTTCCTTCAATATATAGATAACTTTCGCACGGAAGAGTGTAAATATCCTGTTGTTGTATAGGAATTCTAATTTCATCATTATTATTCAATTTTGACGAAGCGTAGGGGTTGTGCGTGTGATACTCCTTTTCCCATAAAGTCTCGTCGAATGTCGGTCCTTGTGCTATATCCAGTATTTCCATTTTCAATGAGTTTTAATCCAATATCCTGTAAAAACCGAATGTTTTCAGTAGTTAATCCTTTTGCAGATGATGAGCTAGTTAGGTGTTTACCCGACAACTCTCTCTTCTTGAATGACAATCCCATGGTTTAGGTTGATGCTTTTATGTGAATCCTGATCGTAATACGTTCTTCTCTGAAGTCTATGAGGTTTCCGTCTTGATCTAGTATGTTCAACACGATGTCTGAAACCACACTGGTGTTTAAGGGAAGGTACACCAAGTTTTGTGGCTTTTCCACAATCTTAAAACCTGGGGCGACTGTCGGATAGAATGTGTGCAATATATGACTATTCTCTCCATCTCTGTATGATCCTTGTATAATGTTACATGTAATGTCTATCGTATTAACTTTCAGTATTGTTACAGTTTTATCACCAGAATAGGTCTTTTTAGGTTCTAGTATTGGAGTTGTTTCAGAAAATCCCAATAATCCTCCAATTGAATGTTTTTGAGTAAAATCAATATAATAGGAAGAAGTTATTTCAGCTTTCATGGTATTGTTATTTCCTCTTATTGTTATATATTCTTTTTCTGATTCCTTTTGAACAAGTTCGTTAAGTTCTTCGTTTTTCATTTGTTTTTGTATAAATTCGTTAATATGGTCTATTTCGTAAGATCCTGTCGGTAAACTAATTTCTTTCATTGGTGTTAATTCTCCCAAATTATTTTTGCTTTTGTAATAGTGTAATTTGTTATTGACTCCTTCAGAAATATTTGGAATAGAATTGTATGTTGTTAAATCCAATAATGCAGCTTCCCATAATCTTCCTTTTTGCAATCGTAGAGCTGGAAATAGAATACTGCGCAGAGTTGATGAAGTGCCGGTCAATGAGACCGTATAGGAAGACATCTTAAAGTTGACTAACGCTTCTAGCTAAAAAATCTAAACATAAGTGTCCGCAAATTGTTGTATTGTCAGGTTGTTCTCTGTTATAGTTGTAAAATACTTGTTTTGCTGTGCGAAAGTAACGTTGAAGCTCTTTAGGTGGTGGCATATTACCGTAACTATCGAAATAATAAATAATTCGATCAAGTTTTTTATAACATATCCAATGAGTGCCAGGACCTTCACTGTTTTCTAAATTAACTATTCCAGTCTCATTTTTCCATATTTTACCGGGCAATGCATCTTTCATAAACACTCCTCTAAAAAATGGTATTTTCATACAAGAAGCGTATATAATTAATTCTTTATTTGTCAACTCTTTGTTTGGAATTAGTATTTGTTTTTTCTTGTTTAATACACACGGTATGGTCTTAAGTATAATCCTCCTCCTTTTTTTATCATTGACCATATTGTTGGTTTCTTGTTTTTTTTATTTTGATTATTCCTTCTTTTCCTTTTAATACTACCTCCTTGCTTTTTAACCATTCGTTTTCGGCCTTTCCTCCTCTTTCCTCCTCCAAACGTAGTTTTTGTCTTCATTGCTGCTGTTACTGCCAAAGCTGCTGCTTTTTCACCAAAACTTGCGTCACTAGATTTTACTCTTTGCCAAGCCTTTTCAGCAAGCGCTCTATCCGCTATGGATCTATTTTTTGTATCTGCAAACTTTGAATATGCTATATCGTGCTGTTTGCAAGCTTGATCTAGTTTATTTATTCCAGAATCTCCTCTTTCCAGACGTTTTTTCAATTTTGTTCCAGGTCCACAGTATTGATATCCTCCAGGCAAATGCAGTTCTACTGGTAGTAAATCTATTGTTTTGTTAACAATTGCTCCAATTGGTTTAGATAATAGAGAAACTGCTGATGATGTCAATCCTCTTCCTCTCTTCAAGCTCTCTATATCACGACTGATGTGCTTAACCTTTAACATCTCTATTTATAGGGGAATGTACCCACATCGGCTTCACTCCTCAAGTGTTTGACAATGAATGTTTCATTTACGAATTGATTTCTTATTATGTACCTTTATCAATCCATATTATACTTTTTTGTATTTTCATCTTCTTTGTTATATTTTGAATATGTTGTATCATTACGTCATGTGTGTACTTCTTCATTTTGTTCATCTTTTATTAACACTTGCTTTTTTATATTATCTTTCATCTAATCCAAAGTCACCGCTTCGTGAGGTAAAACTGCATTGTAAACATTTTTCTAATGGTGAAATCTTTCTACAGGTTTAGTTCTAAGCATCTTTGTTCTGCTAGACATAAAATATTGCTTCATAATAACCCTATCAATCCATTGATCTCTTTGATCTGGATGCACTTTGTTATGTCCTGGATATGCTGGTATCATATTGTGAAAATCAAACATTACAGTACCCAAAAGTCTAGCAAGATAGTTTACATTGACAGCATTATCCATTTGTTGTGGATCTTCAAGATTTGTAATTCTTTTATTATTACATGTGTATATTTCTTCATTTTGTTCATCTTTTATTATACACTGGCTTTTTATATGATCTTTCATCTGATCCAAAGTTACCGCTTCGTGAGGTAAAACTGCATTATGAACATTTGCTAATGGTAAGTTTTTACAATCAAAAGTGGTGGTCTTTATATTATTATGTTTATATTCATCGGTTATTACAGGAACTTGTTTAAAAACTACCACATCTTCAGGATTTACTCCACCTTTTACATTAGTTATCTTTTTGTTCTCAGCATGCCAATTTCCATTCTTTTGTAACATGATTTGACTTACAGTGGCAGCATCTGTTGGTTTTAATCCTTCTTTAACCTTATGTAATATTTTACCTTTGCAATCAATTTGTTTACTATCGTGAATAATACAATTATCTTTAACATATTTGAGGTTAACTGCGTCCGAATCTTCTTTAGGGTATCCTATATCATTTATAACAAAGTTATAAAAAGAGAATCTATCTTCTTTTCTTTCAGGGATTATAGAATGTAAATATCCTTTATTGACTGAATCTTGACTATCGACAGGATCAGCTAAGTTTGTAACTCTTCTGTTTTTAACATCGTAAACTTCATTATTAACTTGTAAAGTATTTGACAGTTTTGAAAGTAAATAATCTTTGGTGACGGAATCGGAGTTTTCTATTGGTTCACCAACATTTGTTATTCTATGAGACTTGGCATTATAAGAGTCGTTTTGAAGTTGTAAGCTCAACAATTTTTCACTTTTTAAAGTTTTCAAATTTATTGCATCATTATCATCTTCTGGATCTTTTACAAACTTCAATCGTTTGCTGCTTATGTTATAATCTCCTTCAGCTGTTAATGGTAAACTATATCTTTTACCATTGGGTTTTGGTTTTTCTCCAAAATTGGAATACCTTCCAAACTTGTCCACGCTCATGATTCAACTGAGTTCCCTCGATTCTTGTCCTCCTTTTATATGCGATGATTAAGCAATAATCCTTCGATTTCGTAGTTCATCGATTAAAGCTACCCATTCATTGTCCAATCCGGTATGACCGGCTTCCATGGCTTCATATAATAATCTCATTCGATCAACCAGCTTATTGACATCATTATAATATATTATGTTGGTATTGTATAGACTTTTTAATAATCCTTTCCCTGAAGATGTAGGTTCGTTGGTTCTTGGTCTTTTGTGTAACACATTTAATTCAGCTGTAGATATAGCTCTTCTTTTAAGTTGAGATTTTTTCACTTGTGTTGGAAAAAGATCAGCTATGACACTTGTGTATTTTATTGATCGATTTCGATAAATGGGCAAATCTTTGGAATACTGCTTTTTATGTGCATTTGTATCATTTAGTATATTTTTAAACACTGATAGGTCTTTTTTGGTATATTTACCAGGTTTGTTTTTAAAAATAAGTTCAAACAGTCCTGTTGTACCTTTATATTTTTGGTTACCAATAAGGATGTTATCGTTTTCATCAATATCCAAATTACTGTCTCCAATCATAATACCATTGTCTTCTAGTCTAGCTCCATAAATATGATATCTTCGATTAGCCTGTGTTGAATGTAACATCTTTAATAAATATTTTCTGCCCAAATTCCCTTGGAATGCTATGTTTGTGCTTAATGTACTTAGATTTGTAGGATTAGTAGATACTTCTTCTTGACCTGCGGAAAATCCTTCTTTTTCTCTTGAATCTTCAGTTTCTTCAGTTTCTTCTGTTTCTTCACTTTCTTCACTTTCACCACTTTCTTCAGTTGATTGAAATTGTTTGTATTGTTCATAATCTCTTGATTCTTTTTCATACTTAGAAATCGGTAGAATAGCATCTCCTTCGAAAGGTTTTTCAATATTTTTAACTAATCTGTTTAAAGGATCAGTAACGGGTTTAAACGTTGATTCTATAAACTTTTCTCTTTCACTTATACCTAACTTCAGAGCTCTGTTTTTATGTCTAATAGAATCACTAAGTGATTTTATTTCTTTTAAGAGCTTTTCTTGACTTGCCATGTTTACAGTACGAAGTGTTGATTTGAAATAGTGATATTTAGTGAAGCAGAACGTATTTATCAAACCCTATTCTATATCGTCCGTCTTTTATGGCTTGTTCTTTCATAATGACCAAAAATCCATAATTTTCTGCCCATGCTTTTCCACAAATTTGTTTAAACTTATCAAATGACATATCAGCATTTACATGATCGTTATATACGTGTTTCAGGTTGGTTTCATCTTGTTTGAACAAAATTATAACATTTGCATTATCTCTGATAAGCTGCTTTGGAATTTTACTGTATGTTTGTCCTATATATATGCTGTCGATATTATTATGTCTTCCCATGGCGAAATAGTTCCTAATAGTATCATGATTTTCACACGAAACGTCATCAAATAGAAATACTGAATATGGTTTAGCTTGGTTTGGTTGCAAAACTTTATCACTGGCGTTAAATTTATAAAGGTTAACACCTGACACCTTCGATATGATTTTCTCCAACAATTGATACTTTGGCTGATGTAGTGACTTTGAAAAAATATATAAGTTATTAAACCTCAATCCTTTAGGATTTGTAATCAAATTAAATACGACATTAGTTTTTCCACAGTTTGAAGGACCACTTATAATACATCTGACTGTGTTTGGAAGTAAACTTCCATGTTTGCCAGTGTTGATTGTGTCGTTATCAACAGTGTAATCATCAATATTACTAATGTTGAATTGATCTTTATGACAAACAATCTCCATCTTATTCGAAATCCAATAGTACAATGAGCTGTTCCCGTTAAATTAGGTCTTTTATAGGTATCCAAGAATCTTCTGTTTTGTTAAAACCTAACCATCGTACTTTAACTTGGTCTTTTTTCCTTTGTAACACTTTTTCAACAAGATATACATCACCTACTGTAGATTTTAATAGTTCATGTCCGTAGAACGCACCTTGTAACAAATTGCCTTTATTATCCTTTAATATGTATGTTTCTGGTATAGTTGGTTGCACTTTGTATATGGTAAATACTTCATTTGTCCAATTAGGTAGATATTTTTTAGTAAATATCGTTTTATACTTACTTATTCGAACTTTATCATTTACATTGAATTTTCTAGGCTTCTTTATTTCAACCTTAGGTTTTGTATTGTGCTTTATTCTTTTTAATACAAGTTTAGCATTTTTACTGTTTACTTCATTTGGTGTCATCCCAATAGTTCTGTGAAACCTGTTGTTGTAATCACTTATTAACTTTGGTAAAATATCAATCCATAAGTAGGTTCCTCTGTTTGAAAACATTTTATACATCGCTCCTTTTAACGTTCTATTAAATCTTTCAATTATAGCCGCTTTTTTTTCAGATTTGGTTGAGTAGTGGTTTATGTTGTATTTTTCCATTAACTTTGAAAAACTTTTATTAAAGTATTCTTTGCCATCATCAGTTTGTAAATGTTTCATTTTGTTTTTATCTCTCTTTATAGCGATTTCCATGGCTTGTGTTACGCTTTTACCAGTTTTATCCTTTAATGGTAATGCATCTGCAACTTTGGTAAAACAGTTAATCACTGTAAGTATATAATGATGTCCTTTATTTATTTTACTATATGGTCGCATTTCAATCAAATCTGCTTGATACAAATCATTTATTCCTTTAACAGTTGTATTTCTTCTTGGAAAGTTTACTCTTGCAGGTTTGTGTAGCTCATTTACAATGTTTTCTTTAAAAGCCATTATGTTGTTTTCACTGTCAATGTTGGCAAAGTAATGATTTTCATTTTTTCTTGCATCTCCTTATATAGGTCAAGGTCATTCTAACCTTGTGTAAAAAAGGGGGAACACAGCGGACAATGCTGTGTTCCCCCAATTTTACGGAAAGGAGAAAGGATAAGTGGTGTAGGACGATGAAAAGGTAATTAGTCGATAGGGTTAAGGGAATAGTGACCAAATGGAAGTGTGTGGATCCGGTCTGGTAGGATGTGTCGTTTGTCATCGTTGCAGGAGAGCGCCTTCTTAACTTCTGTCACGCTGTACAGTTGATGATTATAACTCCTGATTGTGTTGAAGTGTGCAGTTATAACTTTATCTTCATACAACACTTGCTTGTAGTCTTCAAAAAGTACATTTTTCTTCAAATACAAATTCTTTACGCCTTTTGCCTTTTTTATAATGTTGTCATCATGTAGTTTCACAGCATACAATTTTGATATAAGTGCTACGATTTCTTCAAGTAACACTCCGTTAGCCTCATCTTTAAATTTCCCTAATACTTTCTTGTTTCTGTCCTGATCGTAGTTCGGATGATCTTTAGGATAGTCAGAAAAATCAAATTCATCTTTATATACAAATGTGCGAAGATCTCTATACATATCTTGAGTAATTATCTTGTAAATAAAAGCATCTGTATCCATGTAAGTTATAACTATGTTCTCTCTTCCATAATGTGCAACCATCTTGTTGTAGTGAAAATCATACATGTGCGTTTTTGATATATCTAATATTGACATTCCTATATACAAAGGTCGATCCATTTTTATACTAGTTTTCTTCATAGATACGGCAACAAGGTTTTCATTAATGATTACTGATGATCCAAAGTTGGGCTTCTGTACAAGTTTCTCCAATTTCCTAGCATCTGTTATAAGTTTTACATTTTTGTGTTTCCTTTTATTTTCCAGAGTTTTACCAAATATCGCATTGTTCATTAATTTAAAAAAGTCCTTTTGGAAGGCTGACGTTGCTGCTGCTCTTCTTGTAGTGTTGGAATCTATGTAGGGTTTCAGCCAGCAAGATTGAGAAAATTCCAAAACTCTGTGTACTTTGGTTAGACGAAGTCCTAATTCAAGTGCTTGTTGTACAGTCCAAAAGTGCGCTACATATCTTTGCTTGTTATTTAAATTCATCATTAATTTAGGATGTTTTCCAGTTGGTGAAATTTCTGTTTTTGGTAAAAGAGGAAGATCGTAGTGAAGGTCGTGTAGATGTTCTGGGTATTCGAAATCGCAGTCTAATATATATCCTGTGTCACCATGTTTTGGAATTTGAACAATATCTCCAATTGACTCTGGGTCGATCCATTTAAAGTTATCATATGGAAGGGGGTTGGACATTGCCCATCCATACAAATTGTTTGCATCAAAATACCCAAGATAAACTGATGGCTCTTGCTGGTTGTAGTTTGGCAGATCTTTATTGTTGGCTTTTACATGTCTTACAACGCTTTGAGTCAATCCTCCTCTGACACCGGACTCAACCATCAGCACCATATCAATATCTGTTAAAAGTTGAAGTTTGCAATTGGTTTCTTTTAACATCGCCTGCCAAGCTAATCCTGGAGAGGTGTAAGAATGAAGAGGGTCTAATCCGTATGCTCCCAAACAGGTGTTTCTGAATTCCTCCATTACATCACAAAGCAGAGTTACATCGAGTTTAACATAAAAATCTGAATAATCCCCTAATGTTTCCATATCAAGTTCGTTCCAAACTCTGCATGCATGTTGGTAATCTTCTGGTGATATTTCTGAATTGTTCAGCTTGTTGGTAAAGGCTTCTGGTGGAGGAAGTGATGTCTCGTCAAATCTGTGCAATCCATCGATGTAATCATAGGGGAAGACTCCTTTTCGAAGAACTAAATCCAATTTGTTGTTGTCTACTATTTTACTTGTTTCTATTAAATTTTCTCTTGTCAAATTTTCTGATAGTTTCATAAGGCTAGAAGGCATAAATCTGTAGGAGTCAAGAAATCTGAGTTTCATTTTATCAACCTTTTTTGAAAAACTAATAAACCTTTCCATCGTTACGGCTAATACATCAATTTTACCATTGTCCCTCCCTAATTCAGGTATTATAAAATGTCCATCATAGCCGCTTAAGTTGTGCATTACAATTGGAATATAGTTAGGAATTTTATAGTTTAAGTTGCAAGCGTTACACGCAGCACCTCTGTAGCTTCCAGTCAGATGGTCGTGGTCATGCACTTTATGATTATATTCTGTAAATGTTTTCTTGCACAAATAACATGATGTTGATAAATCGTATTCTTGAACTTCATCGGGTGACATAGGTGTCATAGGTTTTACCTGTGTATAAATTGCCTCTACTTTTTCAGCTATATTATACAGCTCGTCAACAAAGTGTTTAGCTGCATCTTCACCACGATACACTTTTGGTTCAGCTGTCAGTCCATAATCTTGTAAATATTCTTCGGAAAGCGTTGACTTGATGAGTAGACAAAAACTGTTGGGTGAATGTAGTTGGTACTTGTTTCTTCTTGATGTGTCCTCCTCTTGATGTTCTAACGGTAGTAGAGTAGATTCAAAATCAGCATACACGACAATAGGAATTCTATATTGATGAACTACATTATTAAACTGTACAAATGCTCTATCAGCTGGTGGTAGGTTAATCTTAACTTCTTCATTTCCATTGCATAACCTTTTATGTTCTAACAACCATTCAGAACCTCCTTTTCTCAAAGGTTTATTCACATGACAGAAACATCTTTTACAAATTGTCTTACATTTTCTTTTCTTTGAAATTTGTGAATTAACAAGTTTGTTAAAGTTCTTAATATATACATAGTGCGATATTTCACCTTTGGTGATTAATAACAAGTCTGTGTGATTAATTAGTTCTTGTGCACTTATACGTAGTGGATATACATTGTTTGATGAATCTAAACCGAATATATTTACAGAAGCATTTGGGTTCTTTTTTTCAAACTTGGTGATATCTTTGATTTTTACAGGGTAGCTCATTTCTTGAAAATTATAATTGTGCTGCACTTCTACATATTCTCTTCCTACCCTTTGTGGATTATCATTTTTGACATATTTCGCCAACATTGAATATTTAAAACATTCAGTATCATTATTTTGTACATTTATGCAAGATTGAGTTTTAGCAATTTTCTTGGGTAGAGGAATATAGCTACTACCTCTCATTCCATATCCATGTTTATGCACTCTTACATCCAAGCCTGATATGTTCAATACAGTCCATCCTGATCCTCTGCCTTCATGTTCTTGCAATTTTGTCAAAAGTTCTTCAAAACATTCATCTACAATTGATTCAATATCTGAGGCAAACATAATGGTTCTGTTTTTTGTTAAAAATCCTCTAGGTGATGTTTCATTTTGCATGTTGGTAAACATAGCATCCAGCAATAGTCCAAACTTTATAAAATTTAATCTTTGTAGTTCACTTTGCAACGTTTTAATAACTAGTCCTTTTGCACTAAACATAAATTCTTCCAATTTTAATGTGGCATTGTCAATTTTGAAATGTGTTACCACTTTACCTGGTAGAGCATGAGCGTGTAGTTCCACATTTGTTGAAGATGTAGCAGTTGAAGGTGAAGTTGAAAGTTTAGGTGCGTAATGGATAACACTTGGTCTTGAAGTGGATGATTTCGGGTCTTTTTCTTCTTGGCCTCTTGAAGTCGATGGTCTTGGTTCTTTTTCTTCTGTATTTCTTGAGGTAGATGGTTTGGGTTCTTCTTCTTCTTCTTGTCCTATTTTATACAATTCTTCAATTAAGTCTTGATATCCTTCCAATTCCTCATAATTTGTAGGATGATCGACTATTTCATGAAGTAGAAGATCTATTTCATCCTCAAACGTGGCTTGACAAATGGCACAGCGTAGCATGGAAGTAGATGGTTTTGGTTCTTCTTCTCCTCGATCTCTTGAAGTAGATGGTGTCGGTTCTTCTTCTTCTCCTTGTCCTATTTTATTCAATTCTTCAATCAAGTCTTGATATCCTTCCAATTCCTCTTCATTTGTAGGATGATCGACTATTTCATGAAGTAGAAGATCTATTTCATCCTTGAATGTGGCTTGACAAATGGCGCAGCGTAGCATGTTGTAGATGTTCTCTATTCAAGAAGCAGCAGCATACTGATGAAAGATGTGAACATCCACCCCTATTTATACCATTCCCTCCCCTCTCTCCCCTCTACTACTACTATTAAATTAATGACATCACCCCATTTCCCAATTTCTTTATAATCTAACGTAAATACAGGCTATTCTTCAACTTTCAAACATATTTATAGAAAAACAAGGTATTTTATTTTTTACTAACTATTCCGGTTTAGTAGGTCAAGGTCATTGCAGGATAATAAAAAAATGTGTGAACAATTCGTTTAGTTCTGAAACACGTTTTTACACATGTTATACCAGAACTAAATAAATTGGTCAGACATTTTTTTATTCAAAATTTGGAAAAAGTTATTTACTGTTCAAAACTTGGAAAAGCCCCAATTTACTGTGTTATAGTCTTGGAAATTGAAGATTTCCAAGACAAACCCAACCTACCCACGTCCCATTTTTTTTTATTTGTTAGTACTCTTCATCAATTTCACTATCCAATAAATCCATCATTTCCGACAGAATTCGCTCTTCCATTTCACCATTCATTAATTGTATCATGTCCGACAGCATTTTTTCATCATCATCTTCTTTTAATTTTTCAACGTGGTTATCAATTATAGCACTAGCTTCTTTCATTTCTCCCACAGTCCTCATTCTTGCTTCTTCAACTTCCTTTTCTAAAAACCTTATTCTTTCAATTGATAAATTTATAATTTGAAGTTTAGATGTTCCTTTTTTAGCTTTGAGTATGGTTCTCAATACCTCAAATGTTTCATTTAGCTTCATCACCCTCCTTCTTTCTCTTTCATTATGTCTAATCTTTTGTTTATTCATCTTGACTAAGCTTGCGTTTGCGAGTTCCAAAAATAAGAATGTTTAATGCAGGATGTCAAACCTCTTTTATACCTCCATATAGTGGTGGGGGTAGACCACTCCCCACTTTACTTTATAGTAGTGGGGGAAATGGGTAACATTTTCTTTTATTGTTGAACCATGGAATTTTTAAATTCTTTAAGTAGGTCAAGGTCATTGTCAAATAATAAAAAAATGTGTGAACAATTTATTTAACCCAGCAACATGTTTTCTTAAACATGATATACCAGAATTAAACAAATTGCTCAGACATTTTTTTCAAAATTTTGAAAAAGCCGATTTACTGTGTCTTTTATGATTTTATGATTATCAGGATTTAAAAGAAATTAAATATTTCAAAGATTAAAAATTTAGAAATAGAAAATTTACTGTATTTGTTTTGGAAATTGATGATTTGCAAAACAAACTCCCAACCCACCCTCTCATTTTAATTTTTGTACACTATCAGAGTCAGAGTCAGAGTCGGAGTCAGAGTCAAACAATCGTCTTCTACTTCTAAACATTGCACTAAACATTATATGACTTGTTGTAGGTGTTTCCCTTAGCTCAACAAGTTTCTCCGAGCATACCATCTCTTCAGTAGATGATGAATCTTCAACAAGTAGAAAACTTCTATCTTCTTCATCTAACTCTTCATCAGTCAATACTTCCAAATTTTCGTCACCATCCGATTCCAACTCTTCTTCGGATAAAGATTCTTCCTCCAAGTCTATGTCTTCTTCCTCTGAACCAGCTTCAAAAACAATGTTTTCCAATAAGGTTTTTAAAAAAGAAGTTGTCGGGAAAATATTGTCCACAGGAGACATAATGTACAAGAGTGGTAAATCTGAAGTAACTGATTGTACCTCAGCAAACATGTTATATAGACAAACCCCCACCATTTACCTTTACCCCCACCCTTAACCTTTACTCCATTTTGTTTTTAGTTATTGCGGTCTGGTTTTATGTAGAATGTGGCAGTCACAATATATCCTTTTTCTAACATTTCCACTAGCCTTCGAATTATTTTATTAAATCGTACATCAGTTAATTCTAGTTTCAACCCGTTTGCTTCTGAGTTCCAGATGTTTCTCTCTTCCTTCCACAAAGTAAAATGACATGTCACACTATGATTTAAATATTTTTCTAAACTTCCCCTGAATGCAAATGCTTCTTGAAGGTTTTTTAAGTTTCTTTTAATTATTATTGTAGCTGGGGAATTCATAGTTAAACTTGCCTCTGCTAGCTCCAATCTAAGAATGAATCGTGTGCAATATCAAGCGTCATTTATACCTTTATGTACTGGTGGGGGTAAAGGGGGGTGGGGTTAAACAAACCACCTTAATTTTAGTAGTGGTAGAAATTGATATTATCATTATTTTAAAATTTTGCAGAAATTTCTAAGTTTAAGAAGTGGGTCAAGGTCATTGCAAGATAATAAAAAAAATGTGTGAACAATTCATTTAATTCTGCAGCATGTTTTTACACATGATGTATCAGAATTAAACAAATTGCTCACACATTTTTTTTTAAGAATTTGGAAAAATTGAATTTACTGTGTTATCTTTGGTAATGTAAAATGTTAAAAGGAAAAAAATTACCGTGTCTTTTTGATCTTGGAAATTGAAGATTTCCAAGACAATCTTCCTTTAGCATCCCGGATAAGGTAGTCAGTTCTTTTCGGATGTTCAGGGTTTACAACATCTCTTGGTAATCTAATTGAAAAATGCTCTCCTGTATCGTTACGTTTTATAATGATGTTATTAAACCATACACATCTGACAAAGAAATATTTCGTACACCTTTTCATCCTTCTTACCCGGATTGCTTTGGGAAGTTCTTTAATTTTATTGGAAGACTCTGTGGTTTTATTGTGTTTTGAATGAATGGAGCACATATCACTATTCAAAACACAAACCTTTTCACAGTGTTCCCCCTTACTAGCACCCTTTTTAAAAACATATCGACACTTAGAGAGGGTGTGTGCAAATTTTCTTCTCCTGTCAGCAATTAATTGTTTACACTTATCTGAAGGAGAAGTGTGAAGGTGGTCAAAGGATTTGGAAGTGGCTGGTAGGGAGTCTTTTAGAGGAGATATGATGGGTGGTGGAATAGTGAATTGTAAAGGTGGAGTTGTCGAGGGAGAAATACATGGTGTAGAAGTTGGAGGTGGAGATGCAGTTCTAGTAGCAGTAGGTGTTGATAGAATATCAGCAACAGTGCAGTCAGAGGACGAGGAAGAGCTTGTAGATGAATCAGATGAGGTTAACTCCGAAGAAGATGAACAAGACGAACTTGATTGTGAAGATGAAGATGAAGACAATATTTCAATCAGTGGAGGAGATTGATCACCAATGGCTCGGAAGGTGTATTGTTCTTCTGCTCCAGGACTTGCACCTTCTGACTGCAGTATTTCTCGAAGAACCGATTTTGGATCTGACGCATGTGATGAAATTAAAATAGATCGAGGAAGAGACTTTGAAGATGAAGAAACTACTTTCGAGGGTCTAGTGGGAATTCTAAGGTAAGCCATGATAGCAAATGAAACAGTGAATAGTAACTGGAGCTGACTCAGCTAGCTAGGACTACTTCAGACCATTGAATGATGATTGCCTGCGAAGCAAACCTCCTTTTATAGCAAAACTCAAGTGGAGGGGAAAGCTTGTGGGTGGAGGGGAGAAGCTTGTGGTTGGAGGGGAAATGTTGTGTCCGTTGGTGTTAACTTAAAAGAACTGTTCTCGGTTCCCAATAATGTACTATAAGGAAGCTTTCTAAGTCCTGTAAGTAGGTCAAGGTCATTTAAAAATATTGCCAAAAGGAGAGATGGAGCAAAAATTGGCTCCATCTCTCCTTTTGTTGTAATAGGGGAACTTAGTGTTTGTTATGTATTTTAAGGGAAGCTTTCTAAGTCCTGTAAGTAGGTCAAGGTCATTTCAAAATAATGCCAAAAGGAGAGATGGAGCAAAAATAAGCTCCATCTCTCCTTTTGTTGTAGTGGGGGAACTTAGTGTTTGTTTTATTTTCGTGTTTGTGTGTAAGTCTGAATTGGCTAAAGACCAATGTATCAGTCTTTTTGATCAGAGGCAGCGCAGCCAAAGGACTGTCCTCATGTTATTGATCAAAGACTCATTAGCAATAGCCGGAGCAGCGCAGTCAACGAACTGTCCCCATAAAAATGTGTGAATGTCATCTATCTCATTTTGTTGTAGTGGGGGAACTTAGTGTTTGTTTTATTTTCATGTTTGTGTGTAAGTCTGAATTGGCTAAAGACCAATGTATCAGTCTTTTTGATCAGAGGCAGCGCAGCCAAAGGACTGTCCTCATGGTATTGATCAAAGACTCATTAGCAATAGCCGGAGCAGCGCAGTCAACGAACTGTCCCCATAAAAATGTGTGTATGTCAAAGAGAACTCTATGTCATGAATTTACTATTGGTTTCATGTTTTTGTTTTGTGTGAACGTTTTCAACTTACTAATGTCACTTAGAACTTTGTAACATACAATGATCAACTCAAATTGAAAATAAAATTACTAATAGGGACTTTATTATTTTGATACCTGAAATAGAACATCACATAATTAAGAAATACAACACCCTTACCAAAGATACAAATACGCAAAACACCCTCTAACTACAAGCCAACAAATACTACAATCAACATGCTTCTAATATAACTACTAAGTGACAAGAACCTTAGGTTAGAGTGGTACCAACTCTAAACTAAGGGTCTCATCTTTAGCCAGTTTGCCCATCCGGTCAGCTTCACCGGTTGTGCAAGACTGACAATCATCCGTCTGCTCGCAGCCCTTTTATACGCTCGGGTTGAGTGGTGGGGGTAGAACAACGCTGCACCTGCTTATGTAAATTAACTAGCGATAGTAGGTCCCTAGCTAGAATATATGCCCGGTCGGATTCAAACATATACAAGATCCATTACTACCGTTTTTATATTTTTTCCAAAATATTTTCAAAGTCCTGTAAGTAGGTCAAGGTCATTTAAAATAATACCAAAAGAAGAGATGGAGCAAACATGCTCTATCTCTCCTTCTGTTGTAGTGAGGAAAGAGTCTGTGTTTAGGTATAACAACAAAAGCTTAAAAGTGTTCATTGTTAGCTGACATAAGTAAACTACCAATGACAACGAAAAGTTTAAAATTTAATTTAACCAAATGCAGAATAGTATGCAGGCCGTTGGACCTCTCAACTAATTACAAAGTGGTCAACTTAAATTTTAAATATAGAATATTTACTGTCACAAGAAAGTTTTCATTGTTAGCTGACATAAGTAAACTACCAATGACAACGAAAAGTTTAAAATTTAATTTAACCAAATGCAGAATAGTATGCAGGCCGTTGGACCTCTCAACTAATTACAAAATGGTCAACTTAAATTTTAAAATATAGAATATTTACAGTCACAAGAAAGTGTTCATTGTTAGCTGACATAAGTAAACTACCAATGACAACAAAGGTTTAAAATTTAATTTAACCAAATGCAGAATAGTATGCAGGCCGTTGGACCTCTCAACTAATTACAAAATGGTCAACTTAAATTTTAAAATATAGAATATTTACAGTCACAAGAAAGTGTTCATTGTTAGCTGACATAAGTAAACTACCAATGACAACGAAAAGTTTAAAATTTAATTTAACCAAATGCAGAATAGTATGCAGGCCGTTGGACCTCTCAACTAATTACAAAATGGTCAACTTAAATTTTAAAATATAGAATATTTACAGTCACAAGAAAGTGTTCATTGTTAGCTGACATAAGTAAACTACCAATGACAACGAAAAGTTTAAAATTTAATTTAACCAAATGCAGAATAGTATGCAGGCCGTTGGACCTCTCAACTAATTACAAAATGGTCAACTTAAATTTTAAAATAGAGAATATTTACAGTCACAAGAAAGTGTTCATTGTTAGCTGACATAAGTAAACTACCAATGACAACAAAGGTTTAAAATTTAATTAACCAAATGCAGAATAGTATGCAGGCCGTTGGACCTCTCAACTAATTACAAAATGGTCAACTTAAATTTTAAAATATAGAATATTTACAGTCACAAGAAAGTGTTCATTGTTAGCTGACATAAGTAAACTACCAATGACAACAAAGGTTTAAAATTTAATTTAACCAAATGCAGAATAGTATGCAGGCCGTTGGACCTCTCAACTAATTACAAAATGGTCAACTTAAATTTTAAAATATAGAATATTTACAGTCACAAGAAAGTGTTCATTGTTAGCTGACATAAGTAAACTACCAATGACAACGAAAAGCTTAAAATTTAATTTAACCAAATGCAGAATAGTATGCAGGCCGTTGGACCTCTCAACTAATTACAAAATGGTCAACTTAAATTTTAAAATATAGAATATTTACAGTCACAAGAAAGTGTTCATTGTTAGCTGACATAAGTAAACTACCAATGACAACGAAAAGTTTAAAATTTAATTTAACCAAATGCAGAATAGTATGCAGGCCGTTGGACCTCTCAACTAATTACAAAATGGTCAACTTAAATTTTAAAATATAGAATATTTACAGTCACAAGAAAGTGTTCATTGTTAGCTGACATAAGTAAACTACCAATGACAACGAAAAGTTTAAAATTTAATTTAACCAAATGCAGAATAGTATGCAGGCCGTTGGACCTCTCAACTAATTACAATATGGTCAACTTAAATTTTAAAATATAGAATATTTACAGTCACAAGAAAGTGTTCATTGTTAGCTGACATAAGTAAACTACCAATGACAACAAAAGTTTAAAATTTAATTTAACCAAATGCAGAATAGTATGCAGGCCGTTGGACCTCTCAACTAATTACAAAATGGTCAACTTAAATTTTAAATATAGAATATTTACAGTCACAAAAGATTGTTCATTTTAATGGGGGACTTCTTTATCCTTTGTTAGCTGAAATATCACATGATTAGAAAAATACAACACTCTGCGCAATTCAAGTACTAAAGACACGATGCACTCCATAAAGTAAAACCATCTAAGATACAAGCTAAAAAAACAACATGCAGCACATGCTATTGACTAAAACATTAAGTTAGATTGGCCAAATCTAACGAAAGGTTTTAATCAAAAGTCAGTCAGTCTACACTCAACCAGTCAGCTGTGCCAGTTGGGTGAGACTGACTACAGTCCGTTCGCTGCCGCTACTTTTATCCGCGAGCCAGTTGGGAGGGGGTCGGTTGGGAGGTTTACCCTGCTTCGCGGGTAAATTTCCCTACTGTCGGGTAATTCTACCTACCAAGTAAGGAAGTCTCCAAACCTCCAACATCACATCATTCAGTGTCGAACCTTCAACGAAGACTGTTCACATATGCTAGCTCTGTTCTGATGTTAACTATGGATAAGCCAAGTACAATCACACAAGATAAACTAAAGAGAATAAAAGAAGATTTAAAGAAATCTACTACTACTAAAACTAGCAATTTTCGCAAGTCAATGTCACTACGTCTAAAGTTTCAGAAGCAAATTAAATTACCACTACATTGGAATGCATCAGGATCAAATTATTCTAATCAATTATCACCCGAAGCCATATGTCAAGAAATGAAGCTTCCTCAACTAGTAAGTCCAATAGAAACAGAAAAAGTAACATTTAAATATATGTTACAAAACAAACATTATCAATTAGTAGAACAAAGACAAAACGAAAATGGTAAAACGTTTATTTTCTTTTATGACAACAAGTTTTTAGAGGTTTGCTTTCCGACACGATTAAATGTGCCAAAGCCTCCTGACGTTGAAGATGGCAAACTAATTTATTTGATTCGCACAAGTCAGGACACATGGAATTGGGTATAATTCACTTAAAAAAAAAAAAACAGTCTTTCTAAAGACTCCATTATATAAACATATTTTGACCACAAAGTCTGATCTGTCAAACTGTTTAACAAAATATAAACGATATTTAATTTTACTTAATTTTTTACGTCACGGTCTCCAGTACCCGTAATACACCACTACTTAAGGTTTTTTTAAGACCAACAAATATTTACTAACATGGGGAAAATATATCTACTTTTTGGAACGTATTTCTGTATAAACATCTTTTAACCACAAACAGCTAACCTGCGACTATCTAACATAAGATATAAATTAAAATTGGTTTTTACAATACCTTGTGTTGTTGAGTCAATCGAGGTGTAGTATTACGATGGCATCAACGATGCAAACGATAGACCCAGGACCGTACAACACTCCGCCGCTATGTCCGAAAGCAAACTGTAGAACTGTGGATACAAATCCACATGGAGGTTGAGTAGGGGCATTTGACCTTGTTCCACTGCCCGCTCACTTTCCCTTCGCGGCCTCAGCCTAATTCACGGCGGCCGGTGACACAACGACACAACCTTGCACCACGCCGCCGCAGGCACTAGTACAATACTGTAGGCTACTGTTAAATGTTACCGTCGACAATATGATTTTAACTCAATTTATTGTCTACATGTAAGCTGTGTTTTGGTTTAAAACCTTGGTGTAGCTGTTGGTTGATATTCCCAATACATTTAAGACAATTGCAAACGAACAAGTATTAGCTATTTAAACACACTACTGTACAGACAGCTGTTTCATCCCCTATCCATTACCACCAGCTCCTACCACCTGTATCCTGTTACCATTACACATCACCTATGACGTCACAAAGTGACGTAGCACCGGAAGCAACCATTTCCGCCTGATGGGCTTTAAACTCAATTAATTCACCCCACCTGCCCTGACAGGTGGTGTGATAGGAGTGACCTTAGGCTACTACTAAGGAACAAATTAAACTCAGCTGGAGGTCAATTATTTCCCTTTCTTGTTACACTGACCACAACACTGCCTTTCTAAAACGAGTAGAAGTTGGACACTTTGAAAATAAGTATTTCACCATTGTATTTACAAAAACCTTGTAACTTACTGTTGTTCCTCAATGAAAGGATATTTGCTTAAGAACTTTTGCAAGGCATTATTATTAGTACTGAAATAGAGAAGGGTATTGGATTCCGTTTTATATAGGCGTTGCTTTTGTCCGATATAGTATACCCTTACCAATACACTTTGTTCATTATTTTCTAAGCCTGTTTTACTAAATTTTGATACGAGAGCTTATTTATTTCACTGTGAGAAGGTTAATTGAACAGTGTTGAGGTAAAGATTAGTTTTACGACCTTAATTTAGTACTTATTATGTAAATAATGGGTGGTCGATTTTAGGTAAATGGGAATGCGTTCAAAAAGCCCTACCAATAACGATAAACAACTGTTAATCTGTTGCATCAGTGACAGCCGCTTAATCCGAATACACCAGGAATATTTTGTTTTTAATAGGACTTGAAATGATAATGGAAAAGGGAAGAATCGTATTGTGTTGAGGTTATACTTATTTTTTTTTTTCATTTTTGCAAATACATAGCTTTACGCAAATTATGTGGTCAAAAAATTTCGAGGCTAGTAGCCCCTCTAATTTCTTATAGAAATTACAAAAAGTACATTTCAAAACGAGAATGTAGCCAGGGATCGGTTCTTTTACTAAAAGTAGATAAAAAATTGGGAAAGTCAAAAAAATATTGATTAAAGGGTAAACTATATAATATATCCTTAGGATTTACACATTTCTAGATTTTAAGTTTTAGGGATGTACTCTTAGGATATAAAAAATAAATTAATTTATTATTTGCATAATATGTACAGCTGTTGGTATGTAATCTAGAATTCAAATCATTTTTGAGTAATTTCACTAACCAATCAGTGTTATAAACACAAGTCATGAAAATCACTGTCGAACAGTATCTCACAAGTAATCTTTTTCAATATTATGCACGTTTCTTCAGAACAAGACCTACACTTATTTTAACCACAAAAAAAGTTTTAACTTAGCAACGAGACTTAGTATTGGTTTTAAACGTGTTAGAATGTATTGGTGGTAGTAAAATAGTGTTACTACTGTCGAGGGGAGGCTGGCAGTAATCATTCGGTCTCAAGGGAGGGATAAGGTTAAACGCCGGGGGTCAGTTGTACCCTGTATGGTCCTGACCTTGCTAAAACTTCAGGAAGTTGAGATGAAAGAGTTTTATGAAGAAATGTATTTTTACACATATAAAATTGATTGACCAACGACTGTTTTTTTGACTAGCCGTTTCAGTTCAGTTCTTAGAATTGAAAAGATTAACTTAACAGCATTGTTTACTTACCGTACTTAACAGCATTGCTTTAATTAACAACACGAGTAACGGAGGTTCAAGGATTGAGATAAAAGTAGTAAAATTTATTGTAATGCTTCGAACTTCAACTTATCAGCTGTTAAGATAAATCTAATTGATTCAACAATGAGTGAGTGGTTGAGTCAATAGTCGTTGCATCACAATCAGTAGTAGGTAGCTATGAGAGAAAACATAACCTCTCTTGTAAGTTGTGAGTAGCCAAATAATGTACGGTCGTAGGTGTAGTAGTGTACGCAGCTTGCGTAATTAGCCTTAACGATACGAGTAGAACTTACACGATGCAGGTATATGGGTTACTTTATGTGGTTTCGTTTAGCTACGATTACACCCATTCTATTTTGTTAACGTTTATAAAATTTGATCGGAAACCTATATTAGTTTTGAGATATTCTTTATTCAATAACTATACAACTGTACATCAATTCAAGACTCCTCATTTTTGGATTAAATGGAACTAACTGTTCAAAATAATCTGCTCTTTTTATTGGCTTTACAATCACCTTGTGGCTAACCCGTTTGATTGTAAGTGCATAACAAAGATATTCTCCAATTAGCAATAATTCCAATGGTGTTCGCAGCTGAAGCAACAAGTCACCAATCTGTTTCCAGTAATAGGTCTCACCTCGTCGATGCGAATCATGGATTGCAAAACGGAAATTGGTTCTCTAAACGACGAATTCACTTTTGACAACAAAACAAACCTGTTAAAACTTCACGTTACAGGCGAAGGAAAGAATATGATATTTAAATGAAAGTTGATAATTTTGTATAGTGCGATTTTTAGTAAAACTTATTTAATCAACTATTAAACCATGTTAAAGCTAAACGATTGACCATCTTTGATTTTCTACTATTCGCAGTCTCGAAGTTTGTCGATGTAGTTATGCAAATACATCTTTATGTTTGGGTCTGAAAAGAAGAAGAGGAGTAAAACTGAAGAAATGCTAGAATCTTCTTTCAATTAAAAAACTTCTAAACTATGTTAACGCATATTGTAAATCGTATCTATTGCCAAATTGTTTACGAATTTTAAATTTGAGCATGAAGAACTACTGTTGGTATCAACTTAAGTGTTACACTGTCTCCAAACCTCATTCCAATTCGTCAACCGTACAAAGGTCAATACATCAATGAAATGAGGCCTTACAGCGCTGGACTTATAATTGACCACTGGGGGTATTGACTTGGGATCTACTAATACTTTGGGGGAGCGAGGTGTAGTGGTTATAGCGCGGGACTCCGGTTCCTGGGGTCCCGGGTTCAACTCCTACCAAATCACCAATGGATTTTATCTGAGTGATAATGCCATATAACCCTTAGGTCTAGCCTGAAGTAATGTGAAAATCAATTCCGGGCTCGTGCCTAGCGTACTACGACAAAAAAAATCTTGACTTATTGCCTCAGTATGCTAGGGTAAAGTACTTATTAAAGGAAGAAATCGTCTGATAGGTTAAACATTTGTTGTACAAACTTGATGGGGTCTGCGTGGTAAAAAAGTGCCAACGATGTTGAATGTATTCACAAAATAGGGAATAAATTATAATAATTATCAGTACAGGGAATCGTAACTCAATTTATTTAATTTGTTTCATAAGATTGGGGTAAAGTAAATTTTTAATGTACATGAACTATTTATTTTTACATCGAAAAAGTTATTTCTCATTTTTAATTTTACGTTTACAGTGTTTTTTTAACTGACTCTTTTTTTGAGGGTGAATATCTATTTTGTAAAAGAAAGATTTTATAATCAGTAGTTGTGTATTATAATGTCAAGTAAACCACAACGTTTTCCTAGTTCTTGGAAACACATTGTTTAGGCCAAAGCTGATGTAAAGCCAAGTAAGGGTAATCCTATAAGACATCAGATCTTCCACAGTCCGAGCCCTACAGCTAGGATTACTATTTGACTTCGGTTACTGTATTGAGTTAGCACTTTCTTATAGTTTGTTATTTGTTTGTTGTTTTGCTTTGAAGTTAATGTCCAATATGACATTCGAGAACGTAAACAATATATCTAATGTTATCACAATATGTATTTTTATTATGTGTTGGGTGTTTGTGTAAAACGAGTATTCATACCCTATTAGGTGTCGTGCCTTATTTAAGGGGTAAAACTTGTTTATTATAAAGCAGTCCTGGATAGTAAAGCCCAACTAACCGTAGAAAAACAACATCCTGTAGACTTAATATTATTTAATCGTTGAGAATTATCTAAGTTGGTTACCAACCTTTTAAATTAGAATTTGCGTTAAATAATAATTTAAATACAATTAACTGAAAAAATACCAACTTCATGTAAAGAAATTCTGTAGAATATTTAAAATTTATCCTAATAGTTTAAAAATTTATCTAAATACGTTAATAGTTATCTGGTGCAAGGTATTTACGCTTTCTAAAACTAACAATTTTTATTAAATGTGTATTTATTTATTTTTATTTAATGAGTTTTTTATTTAAATGTGAAACTATAAAATAAAAATTAAATACTTACTTCCATGCATTTGTTAAAAAAAACTTTATTTTGTACAAATAAGTGTATTTTTACACGTACCGTTGTTGCCAAGTGTAAAACAATGCAAATCACTTCTTTACTCAACTAAGTTTGCCATTCTCTCTCACCTATTTGTTTAGTTTCAAATGTGCTCTTTTCACAGCCCTTCATGAAGCCTTTCACGTTGGAATTGTGTGTCTTAAAAAGATAATATTTTTAGAAAAGAGTATAAAACAGATTTTAACACCAAGCACAACAAATTAATTAGTAGTGAGTTTAGACACATTTTGATGAAAGGGAGTGTGTATTGAATATTAGAGGATTATTTTTTCAACAAAGTTGAAAATAAAAAAAAATGTTTTAAACATGTAATCTCCATTATGCTACATTGTTTCGAAAATTGTTGTCATGTTCGTTAAGCAACGATAATACTGCTTATATACAATGTTTTGACTGGATTGGATAATAAACTCGTTTATAATTGGTTGTTGGGTGATAATTAAATAATGCGTTTAATGGTGAGTAAATGTTTAATTAATAATTTAACTGTACGTCATGTATTTCTAAAAGAAACCTTACATATTTGAACTTCTTTACCTTTTCCGCATTAACACCATTGACTCTACAGTCCATTCGCAACTCAATACAATGGTTCTTAGCCAGAGAACATTTCCCAAATAGACGAACAGCTGTTTGTTCACAGACAACAGATGTTGAATCAAAACATCAATATCAGCTGATTGATTCGTTAGGTAAACATGCTCAGTGATTAGAGTCAATCGTAGTTTCAGTCAAGTTAATTAACAAATGTATGTATACTTTCATGTAAAACATTAATTTACTTTTCAACTCAATTTATAATTATGTGTATTTCAAACTTTTAGAAATGGAGGTAAATAATTAATATGCCCTAGTTGAAGTCTCCATCAAAGCCTATTTAAATGTTCAGAGGCAAGGATATTTGTTGGAAGTTTCCTTTGGCCCTCAGTTTACTCAAGTTTAATTACCCTTTCATCTTCAAGCGCTAAGACAAAGCGTTTGGTGCGGCAAAACTCACAAACTGGATATTGCAAACGTTAAACAAATTGTGTGGCTAGACTGTTCAGAATTGTATCAATATACAATAAAAATATGAACACTATTACTTTTTGGTTAAAATTATTAGTTTATAGGATATAAACGCTACTCATATTACTATTTAGATTTTTTTGTGAATGGTTTTGAATCCAAGAACTAGCATAGGGATTTTAATAAATCATGAGGTTTAGAAAACTATATAAATATTTCTTAAAAGAATTTAGGGATTTAAAAATAAGCTCAAGTCAAGGAAAAAATTAGGATTTGCAGGTGTAAGATGAAGAAATGTCCAGGATTTACAAAACACATTGATGCGTTATTCTTTTCAAGGGACTATACAAAAACATTTACATAAGAAGAAATCATTAATGTATTAATGTATAGTTCCAGACAAATTTCTAGTTGTACACTATAACTATTCACTATAGTACAATAGTTTAATTGTATTTTGTATTGAGAGAGGGATGGACTCAGGGTCCTAGCACGTCATCCGAAACTTATTGTGCATTTGTAGGCCAAATGTATTACTTAATATTCAAACATTAAAATAACTTTTATTAATACCATTATTTGTCTGTATTTAAACAAGTGAATATGCATTTGTAAGGTATATGCCTAATCGTAATCATCATTGCCTATGACCTATGGTTGTTAGAAAGCAAAATTAAATTAACTGTCAAGGATTGATCCAGCAGACTTCAAATGCGAAGCTGGGTTCTCTCACCACAATTAATTAATTAATTACAAAAATTACTTTTGGGCAAAATTATATATTTTCTTGTCATTGTAATTGTCCAGGGAATACAAATATGAGGTTTAAAGCAAAATAAAACATACCATTGATACCTATTAGAAGATTTTATTTGTACTGAATTAACGTCAATTCACAATACAAAACATGTAGGCATACTTTAGGAACGTTTCTGTAATATTTAGCCCAAAAAAGATTTTATTTACTGACCTACATTTCATTTCCTCAGCTATAACAGCCTAAGCACAAAGGTAAAAAAAGAATAAAAGAAGAATATTTACAAGAATAAAAGTGGAGTGCAAAGCATTCGTTGTAAATAATTCGTTAAGAGAGTGTATGACAAAGCGTCTGGGCTAGGAATTATTTACATTGTTTTCACTCAAAGTTGATGAGGGCTTAGAATACGATATAGTTCTGTAGAAAAACAACCTTTTTTGTTGAATCAAAGGCCTTCCTTATAAATCCATGTGTTTATACGGTTAGAAGATACAAGAAAAAATCAACATAAAATATTGAAATGTTGTTGAAATTGTTGAAATGTTGTTGTCGATTTATGTGGGATAGTAATACTATTTTTTTTTATTCAAACGTTCATAATCTAAACATTAAATTAGAAAATAACGAGGTCAACTATTTAGTTATTATTGGCACTCTCCAGCAATCACTGTTGACTTTGTGACAACAATGAGATAACGATTAATTTTTGTTCAGTTACTCAAAAAAACTAATTTTAAGCCGTTCGAAAAGATTGGTTTGTATCGCATGAAAATTTAATCCAATAACACATCGTAGGCTTTCTACGGAACTGTACTCAATATTAGTAAAACTATGAGAAACTAACCATAAATATTTGAAAACATACAAATGTAAAATGTTATGAGCTTATTTACAGGTTATCGTACGAAAATGATTCGGCAATGAAGCCTCTAGTAAGTTAGTTTAGATAAATTCTCTTTATTTGGCACACTATACAGGGTGTCCGGAGGCTATGGTAAAATACTTTAGTACATGATCCTAGAGGTAAAAATAAGAAAAAAAGTTAATATAAACATATGACCTAAAGTTCTTAGTTTTCCGTCCGTGTGTCTGTTTTCGTTTTTACATAATTCATCATGTACGAACCTCCTGAGGAATTAAATTCAAACTTGTTATGTGCATGTGGCATAACAAGATGTATTTCGAAGTTGAGTATCAAGTTTCTACTTTGTACCATTTCAAAATGGCGACAGTTTTTATTTAAAGCTTAGAAATTAAAAAAAATACACAGTAGACAAACAAGTTGTGAAATTTAATCACATCAACTCTGATAATAAAGATTATGATGATCGGACGACTAACAGTAAAGAAATTGCAGTTTTTCCGAATAAAAACAAGCAAATTTTTAACATGCGGTCCGAAATGCGAGTGTTTTTATTCGGAAAAGCTGCATAATATTTTTATGTTTTATTTGAACAAAAATTAGCAATTAACTCAATCGCAAATGAACGTCCTATTTAGTGGCGATGTTTAATCCAATTTTGAATAGTTTACCCACAAGTCCAAATGGTTTAATTGGTAATTCCAGTGGGAAATGAATTAATGATGACCGGATGGTAATCATTTCCTTGTTATGATAGATTGAAATAGTTCATTCGGGTTAGTTGTGATTTAAATACATGAATACTAGAAAAATACCAGTATGGATTATAAACATAAACAAATGACGTTTTTGGGCCGAAAGTAAACAAAACCGCTATACTAATAGCATTAATTATCATATGTTTTTGTTTACTTTTGGGCAAAAAATGTCATTTCTTTATGTTTATGATCCATATCGGGTCTTTTCTAGTATTCGTGTTTAAATATATTTTACTATTTGTGACAGTGAATAAAAACAATAAACGTAATTTAAATTTATTAATCCAATTATTTCCAACGTTTATTTAATCAAGCCAACATAAAACATTAACCCTGACATTGTATTAACACCGATTATTGTTTTGCCTATAGATAACAGTCCATATCACAATTTTCGTTGAAGATTGTTGTCGTGTAAAAAGCTTGAGCTATAGATCATTGCAGTAGTGCCAACGTGTCAAAACATGTTACCGTTGATTCAATTGGCCTTGTTCTATTGAGCCAAGAACTGGGCAGTGAACAACATCTGCGGTTTATTATTTTATCAATGTCATCACAGAACCAATTTTATTATTCGAAAAAATTGTTATTAGAAGTTTCAATCCCTTAATAAAGTAATTGAGCGTCGATTATGGAGGCTACCAAACATCAAGAAGGTTTTTACACGTTTCAATAGTATATGTTGTAGGTTGCCAAAAAACTTATCTAAAAAGTGCCCATGACAAAGAAATATTTTACTATGTTGTGTAGACCTATTTGTATTTTCTTTATACAGTATTTAAATGTAACTATTTTCAGTAGGAACAATATTTAGAACTAAACAACTTAATGGTATAACAGAGATTGAATTTATAATATGAGCAGGTGATTAAAAAACAGCTTTTATTACTTATCTAAAAAAACACGATTTGTTTAGGCTAAGTCTGATGTGAAATCTGATGCAATTTTCTACCAAGAATCCACAAAGTAGGGAAACTCTGGCTAGTAAACTGACCCTAAAAGCTTTCAGAATTCATCTTATGTAACCTGAACAGGGAGGAGTTTTTGTAAAAAGAAAACCATATAGGTTTAATATACGTGTCATGGACTATTGGAAAATGAAACTAAAGTTCATATGATGTTTGAATATTTAGATGGAAGTTTATAGTCTCGGTTAAGAAAATTCGAGATCGAAGTATCCGGGTTTTTTGTTTAGTGAAATTGGCTGAAGTTATTAGCAAAATTGGCTGAAGCTATTATCTAAATTAGCACAAGACTTCAAATGCTAGAAAGCTATTATTTTGCTGTTCAGCCCAATGACAAATAATGGTGACTGGAACCTTAAATTCATCCCTCTCAGGACGAAGCTAATAGCCTTCAAATTAAAAAAATGAACCCTCTAACCACATATTTAATAAGGTTCAGACTCAGCTAAAGTTAAATTATTGTTTATTGATGTCGTTTCTCACACAAGACAAAAAATTCAAATACAAGAAAACATATCAGCATAATCAAGAGTCATTCATTAAAAAATTAAGTCAAATTCATAAACATGCAGAAACAATCTTAAACAATTACCAAGTACAGTAAATCAATTTTTTTTTTGCCTTTTGATAAGTTTACCAAACTTAATGCATGCTTAAGTGCGAATATTAACCTTAAGTACCCAACATAGTTTTTTAGGTTAGAGGATTTAAAAATGGCTTATAAAACAACCAGTTTCTTTAGTCAGATCAAGATTTTAGAGACTAGTAAATATTTGACAATCGAGGAAGAGATGAAGGTACTTTGCACTTAACGAAGGAGCGTTCTAGGGCATTTAAATTTGAACTCAAAATACACAGTTGTACAGTCGTTACATATTTGGTTTGGAAAAGGACATAAATTTCATTATAGTTGTAAAAAATGAAAAAACTACTTGCTCCTAGGTCAGATATGGTAACAAACAATGTTAAAAGAAATTAGCTTACCTAAAAATGTCTCAAGCAAAACAAAATTAACTATACGGATAATTTACTTGATGATTAGTCAAGGAATAACATTAAACACTAGTTATACCACTATAATATGGTGTTTCCTTTAAACTATATTATAAATCATTCCCTGAGGCCTAAAGAGACTTAGGGTTCTTAGTAAAGGAACACATTAAAATTGGACATTGTGTGCATAAATAATAAGCAATTTCCGGAACGTTGTACAAAAAAAGGACAAAAACTCATCTTAATTAGCTTAGGAAGAGTAATAATTAGTGTTTAACACAATCGTTAATTGATTGTTGTATTTACTGATGGTGATTTATTTAGTCTTGAATTGTTTTCACGCAGATCCGATTTGTTTAATTGGTAATTTCAGTGATTGTTTAACGATAAAGGGATGATAATTATTCCCTGTTATATTCATGTTATATTTGATTAGTTCCATATACATTTTTGTGTTCAATAACTAATAAATTTAAGTAACGGAAAATGTAACAAAAAGTCTGCAGGTAACCAATTAAAAAAGTTAATACATTGTTATTGAAATAAAATGCAATAGATATTCCAACATAAATTAACCCCATTATTTCACAGTTTCTAAAACTTTTGTTTAAATCACAATGTTTGTTTCTAAACTGTTGTTTGATAAATTTGAGATATAAATCAATGTAGCAAAGTCAGCAATTTAGAACGTGGCGGGTTTGATTCAATAGACTTTGTTCTGAGAAGTCGAGACCAAGGCACTGGACCGGTGAAATGGAAAACTTGGAACCATTTGCCATGTCATTGGGTCGTCTTTATTGTTACAGTTTTGTAAAATAAGGACTTGAAAATAAAAAAAGAACTAGTTTTAAGTTATAATTTTTAATGCAAAATTTTTTAATAATTGTTGGTATCAGGAAAGTGTTATCAGGACAGTGTTATCAGGGCAGTGTTATCAGGACAGTGTTATCAGAGCAGTGTTATCAGGGCAGTGTTATCAGGACAGTGTTATCAGGGCAGTGTTATCAGGGCAGTGTTATCAGGGCAGTGTTATCGGGGCAGTGTTATCAGGACAGTGTTATCAGGGCAGTGTTATCAGGGCAGTGTAATCAGGACAGTGTTATCAGGACAGTGTTATCAGGGCAGTGTTATCAGGGCAGTGTTATCAGGGCAGTGTTATCAGGGCAGTGTTATCAGGGCAGTGTTATCAGGACAGTGTTATCAGGACAGTGTTATCAGGACAGTGTTATCAGGACAGTGTTATCAGGACAGTGTTATCAGGGCAGTGTTATCAGGGCAGTGTTATCAGGGCAGTGTTATCGGGGCAGTGTTATCAGGACAGTGTTATCAGGGCAGTGTCATCAGGGCAGTGTTATCAGGACAGTGTTATCAGGGCAGTGTTATCAGGGCAGTGTTATCGGGGCAGTGTTATCAGGACAGTGTTATCAGGACAGTGTTATCAGGACAGTGTTATCAGGGCAGTGTTATCAGGGCAGTGTTATCAGGGCAGTGTTATCGGGGCAGTGTTATCAGGACAGTGTTATCAGGGCAGTGTCATCAGGGCAGTGGTATCAGGACAGTGTTATCAGGACAGTTAATATCAATGTCTATTCAGACACAAATATTTTATTTGGATTTCAGAACGTAGGCTAATTTAGAAAAAGGTAAAATTTGACAATAGTTGTAAAGTTTATTGTTGGTTATAGTTACTGTTATAAGTATTGCATCGAGTTATAGTAAACAATATATTGAATTATTGCAGTATCTTTTGTGAATGAACAAAATAGATAGTCTCGACTGCTCCATTAATAATCTATCAAATCGGTCCATTAAAAAAATCTAACTTTTAGTCTGTAACATTCATAACAAAATATGTTCATTTCGTTTAGAAACAATAGCATACACATTCACTAAAAGGTTATTACTGTCAGCATATTAATTTACTGAATGGGTAAAACAAGTGGTCTTTAATTAGCAAAAGATTAGTGAAGAGGTTCGTTCAAAAAAAAAAAAACAAAAAGCAATATTTTCAAACAAGGGCCCTTGAATAGGCTAAACAATTCTTCTAGAATTTTAATTTGTTGAGAGGAAATCGTTTCAGCAATATATTTAGAGTTCTAAGATTGTTTTTAATTAAAGTAAAATCATTTATGTAAACAAATAAACAAAGACAAGTTTTATTAAAACTGAATTATTTCTTAGTTATTAAAGATCATAAAATTGATTAGTCATTTAAACCCTTTAGGCGTTTATTGATATAACTAAATATCTAGATTAACTAAAAAAAGTCAGGTCAGAGGAAAATATTTTGTTGTTAACTATTCCGTCTCAATAGTACCAAGAAATTATCTTTTAATGATTTCCCTCGGATAAGATGTCAATATTTTCCACAGAACTGTAATAAGAAGATGGAAATACATAAAAATATTTAAAACTGAAAATATTTAGTGAAATATTTGGTCCCAGACATGGACCATAACGATGCCCCCAGTTACATCTGGTTTGAACAGACCAAGAATAACGGAAATTACTTGTGCCTTGAGCAGTGTCGGTTTCAACGCTGTTCAGATCAGTTTAATGAATTGTTTGTCCTAAACTCTCCTATACGAGTATTTCATGCGTTATTCATCAACGAACTAACATCTACACATAACAGTTCCTTTGGTTGTATATAAATTCCAAAACTGTTTGAATTAGACACTTAAAAAACCTAAATAAATAAACATTAAGAGCGTGATGTGTGCCTAAAAAATTTTTTTACCCCAAAAGTTGTAACTCCAAAATATAATAAGGTACACAGTGTTATAGCTGAACGTAAAATCTCCCTATTAATTCTAAGGTTTAATTATATAAACTCTTTGAGGATTTTTTACGAGAAAATAATGAACTCGCTTAGCTCGAAAAAGTTTATAGGACACTCAGTTTGTGGAAAAAGTTGTGTAAAATATTTATGTTCAATATAAACTCAGCATTATTAATTTTAAATCCAACTCTATTATAAAAACGTATTTTGTGCAACTTTGTTGTGAAGTCTGGGACAAGTTTGACCAAGACCCCACAAAGTAAGGAGCCGCTGTAAACCGACCTTAAAAGCTTTAAGATTTCATCCTATGTAACTAAAGTAGCCGACAAATTGCAGGTGGTTCCATTCAAAATGCAATCCGTATATTTTAGGAACCCTTTAAGCAGGTTCTTTGGTTACGATTCAACAAACAAATTTTACTGGGTTAGTTAAAGAAATTGGTCAGAAAGTACACATCGAGATATTTCATTCCATGTCCTTTTTTGTGGATAAACATATTAGTTATTAGAAACGTTTTATTAGTTACTACGGTTAAATAATTATAAATTTGTATACAGGAAAATGATTCAAAAGTTAGTACGATTTCTTGAAATAATAGATTACATTTGTTTTTTAGTTTACTATTTATGTAATATTTACGGGAGTTCGATTTGTATAGAACTAACTTTGTCATAGAACTTGCATTTCATACAAGAATGTTCAAAGTTTGATTGTGAGTTTCGAGACCAGAATGCAGAACTCTAAAAATTATTTGATTTGCTCGTTCTTTATATTTTTACAGCAGTGGAAAGTAAAACCAAATAAAAATTAAAAAAAGTGTTTTCTATAGTCCCATAGTTGATTGTTTAATCTGACAAATGTCTTAAAACTATTCAAAGGTCAAACGATATATTTATCTACATTATATTTATAACACATTTTTCTTTACTTGCATACATTCACAAAGAACAGTCAAAGTGAGTAAATTATGTAGAGTATTAAAAGGAAATGAAGCCTACAGTTTATAGTTATACTATTAATTTTGCTGCAAAAACCATTCAACTGTCGTCATATGCTATTTAACTCGCCCTACACTCTTGTTTGACCTTTAAAAAATATAATACTATAATCGAGGAGGATATTGGAGCTATTATAATCATTTCAAAAAGAAAATCAATACAGAAAAGCTGAGAGTATTCTTTCATTGTCCGATAATCTTGATTGCAGTGAAACAAAACCCTCGACGAGACAGCTTTTGTGTGATTAATTACTTTGTTGGACGTATCTTTCATAATTTTAATTACGAGGTAAATTTATTTCACTTAAGTCACTCATAATAACTGTTGTGAGGAGCGAGCTGGCGTAGGGGTTAGAGCGCGGTACTTCAGTCCCTGAGGTCCCGGGTTCAATCCCCGCCAAGTCACCAATGGATTTTATGTAAGTGATAATGCCGCAACCCCTAGTTCTAGCCTGAAGTAATGTGAAAAGCAATCCCAGGCTCGTGCCTAGCATCCCAGGACAAAAAAATAATAACTGTTGTATAACTAGCACAATATTAATCAAAATGTTTTTTTTATTTTAAGAGTGATTTCTTTACATGATATTAATAAAATAAGACAAATAATCAATTATTCAACGAACTCAAAAACAAAACTCATAATATACAAATTATTCCAGACCGTGTTTGTTTACAAAAAAGTATCAAGTTTATGACTAGTTTGGGTGTATGGTTTAAAAATTGCTTTCGATGTGCTATTTGTGTGAGTGAGTTTAAAATTAACGTGGAAGCAAAATTATAATGAAAGTATCATTTGGTCTCAGGAACAAATTATAATTAATAACTATATGTATTTTATCAACGTGCTCTGGAGAGCAAGCTGGTCCAGTGGTAGAACGTAGGACTCCGGTTTGTGAGGTCCTGGGTTCAAGTCCATCCAAATCACCAATGGATTTTATCTAAGTGATAATGCCGCAACCCCTAGGTCTAGCCTGAAGTAATGTGAAAAACTATCCCGGGCCCCGCGTCCTAGGACTGAATCGCTAACTGAAAATGACCAGAAGAAGAATAAATCGAAAGTAAATAGTCCTTGTAAACACCAGGAAAGGTTTTATGTATATTTTGTGACAAACTGCAGGACACTTGAATATCAGCAGAAAACTATTCGTATTCGTCCAATTCCTTGAAAAAACCTGTTTATAATATACTTGGTAATAGCTAAAATAGGTATATAGCAATGGAAATTATATTTTGGAAATAATAAGACAGTTTACGTTTCTTGCAGATTTAAGGTGCACAAAAAAAATTTAAAAAGTCTAAAAATAAATACAAACCATCTACATTATTACGTTAAGCCTTTTAAAAGGTTTTGACTAAAAGAACCGCTGTTTTCCAACACCTCTGACGATTCAATGAAAGAACTAATTGACATTGATTGACAGATATTGTGTTAGAGTAGTGCTTATTTCCCTTACTAGGAGCGCTGCTCTCTGGGGAGTAGTGTTTCCGTTGTTTAGAGTAACTAAATGAAATGGTTAACAATATTTGCCTATTTTAAGAATGCAATAATATTTTGAAAGCTTAAGCCATCAAAAGTTGTGTACGTGGTTGTTTCAGATATATGTTTAACCAATACAATTTATTGGTTTTCATCACATTAATAATAAGTCTAAAAATAATTATGAGGGACAAAAATATGTTCCGTACCATTTTTAGTGATGGAAGTAATGCCTACTTCCATCTAGTGGAATATGATATAATATGATTATGCCAATCATATTCGCAATGTTAAATGATTACTTACATCTATAGTCAAGATGTAATATTTTAAATAAACAAAAATTCACAATGTATTGCTCTATATTAGAATTTTGACATATTGATATGATAAATTAATTTTCAGTGACGTCATCATCCATCAAGAGCTAATGGAGAGCTCGAGATAGTTCAAGTGCAAATATAATTGTTATCCTAGTGATGGAATTTAATAACTGAAACTTTAATCAATTGGAAAATAGTAATCTTCTACCATGTTTAATGCATTCAATTGTGTTTTTGAAAATATTGTCTGGTGATACAGTAAACGTAAAGATAAAGTATATTTTGTGGTAATTATATTATTCCGAGCATAACAGTTTCAATAGTTTGGATCTAAAAATGAGACAAGCTATTATGAGAACTGCACTAATTTTTAAAACGAAAATAAATAAAAACTAAAAGTGTTGAAACAAATAATGTAGTTTTGTCAAAATTTAGATCAAAATGGTGTATCTGTATGAAATGTAACCATTGTACCATGTTTTTCTCGACAACAACTTTGGTTTATGTTCAGCAACATTAGATAAAGAGTTCAATACTGTATGAAATGTAACCTTTGTCCTATGTTTTGCTCGACAACAACTTTAGTTAATGTTTAGCAACATTAGATAAAGAGTTCAATACTGTATGAAATGTAACCTTTGTCCTATGTTTTGCTCGACAACAACTTTAGTTAATGTTTAGCAACATTAGATAAAGAGTTCAATACTGTATGAAATGTAACCTTTGTCCTATGTTTTGCTCGACAACAACTTTAGTTAATGTTTAGCAACATTAGATAAAGAGTTCAATACTGTATGAAATGTAACCTTTGTCCTATGTTTTGCTCGACAACAACTTTAGTTAATGTTTAGCAACATTAGATAAAGAGTTCAATACTGTATGAAATGTAACCTTTGTCCTATGTTTTGCTCGACAACAACTTTAGTTAATGTTTAGCAACATTAGATAAAGAGTTCAATACTGTATGAAATGTAACCTTTGTCCTATGTTTTGCTCGACAACAACTTTAGTTAATGTTTAGCAACATTAGATAAAGAGTTCAATACTGTATGAAATGTAACCTTTGTCCTATGTTTTGCTCGACAACAACTTTAGTTTATGTTTAGCAACATCAGATAACATTAGATAAAGAGTTTAATACCATTTTTACACGTTTCAGGTAATCGAATTTCAAAATACATTTAGGATCAAAACGAAACGTGTAAGGCTCACCATGTTAACATTTTATCATTGTTTTCATAATGCGTATCTAGTTTAGGCTGTACTGTTTGGAAAATAAGCAAATGGCCGTCACGTCTGAATTTCTTAAATGCCTATACATTATCGACGGGTTTCTGCCAAGCAATAACATTACTGTATTAATGACAAGGTTGTTTTTAAGATTTGATAAATCATTTAGAATCTACGTAAAATTCTATTAGTTATAAGTAAAAAAACATAGTTCAAAGTTTAATTAAAAAAAAAATATTTCGAAAACATATTTTTGTGGTTACAATTAAAAGAAAGCAATGGCAGATGACAAAATTGTTGCTTCTAATCTGAACTATCTGCAGATTAGAAGGATGTATTAATTATAAGCAGTTTATAATATTATAAAAATGCCATAACATTACATAGATATTTCTTATAAATTAATAGTTTACTATTAGTACACTAAGTACACTAGTAGACTGGTAGGCTAATATTTGTAAACAACATAGAAAAACTTCACTGGTTCGATTCCCAGCGTCATCCTTACTCCAAATACCTTCGGTTGTTTTGCTATCAATTATATGTGACTGGGACGGTGGCGTCGTCCTGTAATCCAACTACTAGGAGGTCACGAATTGTGGATATTTATAGGGATGCACTGTAGACGCGATACTCCCTGGTGTAGATTAACGCCCGCACTAGTGAGTACTACGACTATCCGCAGTACTATCCTGATAATTAGACCAATAATTGGAATTATTCGTATATACGGAGGCAAATATGTGGTTCGGATTCCACTATAAACTGTAGGTCCCTTAGTTGCCATTAGCTGTATGGGCTATTAATTAACAGCTGTGTCTAAGGAATGTCGACCTTAGTCACTAACAAGAATATAAGATTGCGCCACTCATCCTACACTCATCAGTGGTTTAAAATACCTACTTTGTATGGTCACCATTTAATAAGAAAGTATTAAAGTATTGATGCTATCTATCAAAAAGGTCGAAGTAAGATAATAAGAATACTGCCTCTTGGACCGATAGATTTAGACCGTTTTCTTGCAAACACCCTCAACAAATGCTAATGGCATGTATACACAAATATTAAAAATTGAAAAACTAGATTATTTATAACCCTGACAATTCCAGTGATTTTGAACTTTGAGGTCAAAATTACCACAAACTTGCCAAGTTGGCCAACCAGACTCCAATTTGTGGTTGGATACTGAATTATTCAACGTTGTTATAGCAAGACAACAAGACATGTTTATAGAAACTTTCTGCAAAGCAAGTTCTCATAGTTGGTTTTGTGATAAACACTTTAAAAAATTTAAAGTGTTTCAGTAATTTTAACACTCAAATTTACATACGATGGGCACAAAAATCACCTTTTGGGTTATCTGGTTTACATAAATTTCCTTAAACAAGATTGAATTTACCCAACAAAATAAAGTTTGATTTTTAAAACTTTAATTGCAGACTGTATGCAGCCATTTTAGAGCTCAAAGTAATATATTGCGTTGAAACATTATTAAAAAATGTGTATCGAAGTCCACGAATAATTTTTAATTATATTAATTAAACAAGTTAATTCGATTGGGATTTGGTGGAATGGGATTTATTTTGATCTATGTGACCACTTCTTTATCGTCCTAGGATGTGAAGGTGGGACATTAAAACAACACCATATAGCATGAATGTTATGTAAACAATTTTAATTTTATTACAGTTCTCATATAAAGGATAATATAAAGTGGGAATTTTAGAACTTTAAGTTCAAACCCAGCATACACGTTGTTATCTGTCACTAGTTTTGTGTTAAAGCTCTTAGTTAGGTGATTTTATAAATCCAAAACAGTTTTAATTACAAACTGAAGATACAAGTTTTCATCAGACTCATAATCTGGGTACCGATTATAATTACAAAAGTTAATGAGAAATGTAATACCAATACAAGATGTTACGCTGATGTTGTGTTTGCGAAACTTTGATTAGGTTCAGTGTATATTTCAGTTGCATATTACATAGAGGTTTGTAAAACTTTGTAGGCTTACGGGTTTTGGCTCTCAGCAAAAACTGTGTTTCGTATTTTAAATACTTCTGAGATAGTGTACTTGTTATGATCGGGTATTCCAAGACAAAAACATGTTAACTATTGTAAACTATGATACAAAATTATGTGTGTTACGGTTTGAAATTTATCCCATAAGGGAACATTATGACAACAGCTTAACACTGACAAACATATGATCAACAATAGATTATAATTGCTACCAACATCATCGGCATTATCCGCCATTGCTTACATAATACATACAACAGGAAGTACATACACATAGTGAGGTTACATAGGCCAGAGCAAACTCATAAGGTGATGACTGTTGACTCATAGTAGGTACATAATACATGGAACTACTATTTACTCTACGGTAATATTTGCCATACTTGCTAAGTACTGACTATTTTCGTAGTAGGTAAATACTTGAAAAAAAAAACATGGACTCACTTTACCTGGTTAGTTAGAAATGAATTGAAAATTAGATAGAAAATATGTAGTTAGAGTTGATTGAATTTGTACAAAAAGATTAGAGGTTGTTATAAAGTAGTGTAAGACGCAAAAAATACTTTTTTTGCGTTAGAGAATAAATTTACGTATAAATGACTTGGAGAAAAGATATTTGGTTTTAGATTTGTGACACATTTTAGACACATAAAATTGAATGAATATAATGTACAAAGATGAATGGATATCTTACAGAACAAGTTGAATTCAACAGACTTTTGACAAGTTTTACAAGATAAACTAAGGGAGCCTTTGAACAGCGAGAAATGTTGTGCTCAGATAATGTAAGGTTGTTAACTTCTTGGTCTGTAAAATATTAACACATTAGGAAATGATAGGAATGCCACGGATCTAAACTCCGTTCTAGTTAGACATGGAATGCAATATCTGGTTGATTTTCCCACAAGGGTAGTAGGGCCCTCGGAATCTGCAATAGACAACTTTTTGACAAATATTCCCAAATCTAATCTAAAAATAGAGGGACTGGTTACATATCTATCTGATCATGATGCTCAAATTTTGACCCTTGATAAATTAACCAAAAAAACATGGAAAAACGAGTCACTGAAGTATTTAGACTATAACCTATCTGATGAAAATCTAATTAATTTCAAAATATCATTACAAAACGAGTCCTGGTTTGAAGTTTTTAATGCAAACTGTGAACAAAAATACGAAACATTTTATAACATTTTCAAATCACATTTTATCACAGCATTTCCAAAACAAGTAATAAAGAAAAAAACTAACAGTAAAGAGTGGTATACTTATTCATTAAAGGAGGAATTCAACGAAATCGTGGAATCATCAAAATTAGCTAGATTATTAAAAGACGAAAACTTGTCTAACCTCTGTAAAACAAAAATGAAGACTTTTAAAAAATCGGCAAACAAAACTAAAAGATTACACTACGATAAAAAAATAAATAACTCGGATAATGTTATGAAAACAACCTGGAAAATTATAAATAAAGAAGTAGGTAACAAAGAAAATAACTTAGTGAATGACATGACCATTGCGTACAAAGGAACAACTATTGCAGATCCCAGGGCAATATCTAATGTACTAAATGACTACTTTGTAAGTTTATCTGGAAAGAATGGTTCTGTAAACTGTAATAAGTTGTTAGATAATCACCAGCCAGTACTAACAAATTGTGTCAAATCTAAAACATTATTTCGATGTGAACCTGTTTCATGTGAGGAAGTAGAAAAACTGATAAACTCTTTAAGTAACAAACCTTCACGTGGGCACGACGAAATTCCCGTTAAAGTAATAAAATATACAAAACAAGAACTAGTTCCAATTTTTACTCATTTAATTAATTCATCTTTTATATCCGGTCATTTTCCCAAATTATTAAAAGTTGCTAAGGTTGTGCCTATTTTCAAAAAGGGGGACCCTCAGTGCGTAGAAAACTATCGACCAATATCACTTTTGCCAGTTATTTCAAAATTATTTGAAAAGGCAATGAAAATTAGGCTAGTGTCTTTTATAGAAAATAACAACCTTCTATTCAGTGGCCAACATGGTTTTCGCTCAGGCAGATCAACAATTACAGCTGCTTCAAGTTTTTTTGAGAGTATAATAAATTCAATTGATAGCCACGAAAATGTTATAGGAATATCAATGGACCTTACGAAGGCTTTTGATAGGGTATGTCACCAAACTCTAATACTCAGATATGGGACTAGATTCAGATATGGGAAACTAGAAGATATGGGAGTAAGAGGTCACATTTTGGCGTGGTTCAAATCATATTTATCGGAAAGAAAGCAATACGTTGAAATCATGTCTAATAAAAATAATTGGCTGGTGAAAAACAGATCAGAAATAAAACTTAATCACTTTGGTGTCCCTCAGGGTTCAATACTAGGCCCTGTTTTATTCCTTTGCTACATTGATAAGATTCCAAATGTTCTGTCGTGTGTACCTTGTGGAAATATGTGTTTATATGCTGATGACATTAACTTAAAAATTACAGGAAAAACAGTAGAACATATCGAAATAGATACCTTTATAGAACTTGCAAATATTAAAAATTACTTACTATCCAACAATCTCAAAATAAACAAAAGTAAAACTAATTTTATATCATTTTCAACTAAGCAATGTAAAAACAAAATAGAACCGTTGATTATTTTGGATTCCGATGAAATCAAACAAGTTGAAAAAATAGATTTTTTAGGTTTAAAAGTTGATAAACATCTATCCTGGCAGGACCACGTCGATCATGTTTGCTCAAAGTTAAATTCAGGGATATTTGCTTTGAAAAAGATGTCATATCTATGTAATATCAATACTATGAAAACAATATATCATTCTCTTGTCCATAGCCACATTTCATACGGTATATCTTTATATGGAGCTACAACTAAGAAAAATCTTAATCGAATCTTAAAATTACAGCAAAGGGCATTAAGAACAATGATGGGACTAAAAAATGATGAATGTGTTAAAATTCATTTCAAAAATTTTAAAATATTAACTGTGTTTGCCCAATACATTTTTGAAACTGCTCTCTTAGCGAAAGAAAGTATATCAGATAACGCACAATTATGCTACAATACAAGAGGAAAAGCCCTAAGAGAAAATAGTCGCAACCATCTTTTATTTTCAAATAAAAAGCCCACCTGTGCCGGAAGAAGATTTTTACGGTTTCTTCCAAATCATTTAAAACCCATTGGCAACACAATCAAATTTAAAAACAAATTAAAAAATTATCTCATAGAAATCGCTCCCTACTCCATTAAAGAGGTGTTTCCCCAATTAACCTGATTTTATTTTTAGTTTCTTAGTATTATATAAATTGTAATTTTAGCTTATAACTTTATTTACTAGGTTAGGAATCTGACACTATTCGATGTACAATGTACAATTGTTGAATAAAGATATTGAAATGAAATGAAATAAATTGTAAGCATTGTTGTTTGTCTGCTTTATGATTTAGGATATATTTTACCGCCAAATTACTCTAAATGAGCTTGAAACACTGTTATTCAGGTAATTTATCATACAACATGGAGACTCCAATGATAAATTAGTATAGAGGCGCATACAGGTGAAGGAAAGAATATTTTGTAACTTCACTTACTACTTTTTAGGAATTGAAAATAAAATAAAACTTGCTTGTGGTGGATTTGAGGTATTCGTATAGGAAACTTAATTTCAAAGTGATTATTGTTGTTTAAAGCTATTGCAACGCTGATGATAATCGATTCGTCTGTAGATTAAGACTTTGAGTCAAGTGTCTTGGGGATATAAACTTTTTCAATTTGTACTTTGAGAACTTATTTAGGTATGTAAAAAAATCACTAATAATACTATTGGGAAAGCGATGTTACATTTTATAAGTTAATATTTTTTAGCATTGTAGATGTATATTTTTTTCAAATTGAACTTATTTTAATTTATAGCCAGCCATACGATAAATAATATTACTCTGTAAAACCTGGAAATTGGAAAACGTAGCAGCTTCATGAAGTCTTTACAAGCCCAGAAATGAATAAGTTGTAATATATATATTCCAGCACTTTGTACTCTATGAGCTAAACTACCAGGATCAAACGTGTAATGATATTTCTTCGGTTAGTTGAGTCGTGTCCGTCGTGCGTGTTATGGCCGGCCGCGTATTTTTCGTTAACTTAATGTATCCGTGTGTGTTAAAATGCTATATTTGTGTATTTTGACAACATCATGTTAAATAGTTTTATTTCAGACGACAAGGCTTGAAAATGAAACGTCAGTTTCGAAACTAGTCGCCTGAGACTATACTAGGATTGACGACGTAAGGTACGTAAACCTATTTTATATTGTCTTTAATAAATCCTGGAGGCAATGGTGAGTAAATTTACCATCCTATACACATGCACATCCTATACACAATGGTGACGAGATTCAGGTGCAATGCTGCAGTTAGCATAAGTGGCGTCCACCACTTGGAGCGCCGTGTAGTTAGGCGAACGCGCTAAGTAACTACACGGTTCTCCTAGCGGTGGACGCCACAACTTATGCTAACCGCAGCACGGCTGTCGGTCTATATGTAATTCTATTTGTGTTGTTATTCAGTACACTATAATGGTGGTGACATAACGTTGTTTTGTTTGTTATACCAATGGTGCTGACACCAAGTTCATATTTAACATCATTCAGGTAAACTATTTACGTTCATATTTACGTTAAATGCGTTATCAAATTCAATATGTTGCACTTATTTTCGATCAATAGGTGTTAAGCATAAAATATGTGTTAAAAAAGGTTTTCCAATGGAGGTGGTATTATTTTTTTGTGTACTGTGTTTGATAGTACGATTATAACCTAGTTGAATTTATTTATTTGGTCAGAAATTGTGTATATTTTGATTGGATGCTGAAATTTATTAGAATTATATTGTCTAAATACAAAATACGAAAAGGTATTATAAAATAAATACTAGAAACTATCCACTATTGGTTTTATATTTGATTTAATCAACGAAAAACAAATTTCACTGTGCTCACTGTCAAAGATATTATAATAAAATACAAGGGAGGACATCAACTGTTTGATCCATTAATACCACTATCTCATCATGGAGTTTCAATTTGTATTTGCACATTATCAGTTTCATATTGAAAGTAATAGTACAATTGAAATAATACATTGACTTATTATTTTTTGCATTGATATGTTTAAGCATCAGGTATGCTTTACTATTTGCAACATCTTAACTGATTTATAAACATAATTATACTCATGTTAACAGTTTTAAATAACTAAGTAGCACAAAGCTTTCTCAAGAATAATTTGAAATGTAATTAAATTAACTTAAGAGTTAACGTCAAATCCAAAGATGAATCAAGAAATTAAAGAACAAAATAAGAAAGAACTAGTATTTAGTGTATATTCCGATCTGTATTAAATTATTATTTAAGAATATTGTATTCTTAAATGCATTTATTTATAGGAAATATCAATAGAGTTAACCTTTAAGACTTACGGTAACTCTAAAGACTTGTTATCAAGAAACTTTGCAATACCGTTTAACCTGTTTCAATATCAAGAGCAAAAACACTTTTTATAAAATATTTAAGTTTAAAAGGGCACACAAGACCTGAGGAGTTAAATATCTTAAAGTCTTAGATCTTGGAATATCAATCCTATCACTGATGATAAGGCTTATTCAAGCTGAAGGATCACAATGAAATACGCCATGGTCATTCCAATCAACTGAAAAAGAAAAAGAAATGTTCTGTTAATTATTCTGTCACTCAAGTACATATCGTATACAGTATACACTTGCTTCTTCTATATACTGCACCCTGTTCAATTGTTTTCCAAGTAAGAGCATTCAAAGTCAAACACGGTATTCAGTTTGTTTATGATTTTATAGGAAATACCAGTAAGGCGTAAAGTGACTCTTTCACTCTTTTCGACCCGAGCTTACATTACACAAGAAAATGAGCAAGGGTTGAAAAGTCACTTTAGTCATCTTGCAACATGATTTAAAAAGTGAGTTAGAAAACGAAAACGCTTTTCATGTAATGATATTATCATAGACTAACCTATTATCCTCTCTAAACGAGTTTCAACTTGCTTTACATTTTGCTAATGAAAACAAGCAGCTGTTTAGTAAGTGATTCAATCATTTCGTCTATTACGATGGTGTTAGTGTATGTGTTAGTGTGTGTGTGTTAAAGCTATCGATATGTCAAATTATTAAGAATGCAACAATTAGCTAACTTATGCAAAATATTTAAACATAATTTCGATACATGCAACTGCTCACAATCGAACTTAAAACCAACTGGTTTTACTCTTCAGGTGTAATTTTATTAAGAAGCAGACTTTTATAAATAACTAGCTGTAACCCGCGGGCTTTGCCCCGTTTAACTTCTTAATTTTCAAGATTATCTCGTTCGCATGGCTCAATCACGTCCTGGTTGAAGTTTGTTCGCTACGCTCACTCACCTTTAGGTTGGAGCTCGTTCGCTACGCTCACTCACCTTTAGGTTGGAGCTCGTTAGCTGCGCTCACTTGCCTTCAGGTTAGCTCGTTCGCTACGCTAACTCGCCTCCAGGTTGAAGTTCGTTCGCTACGCTCACTCACCTTTTGGTTGCAAATTTGCTGTTGTCATAAATGTAAAAGAAATAATAGTGCTGCACCCTGTTGGTAATCCTTGTAACTTTAATGCTATTGAACATCATAGAACAGAACCAACTTGTTTAATTGAAACAGCTGTTAAGATTCAATAATTCCATTTCTCATAAGGTTAACATGGGAAACTCCAGAGCCACTGGGGCGGAGCCCGAAAGGATTTTTGAAATAAGAATATGCCTATATGTTAATCGGGAATGTGATCTATCATCATGCCAAATTTCAGCCCAATCTGACCAGTATTTTTCGCGTTCACTTGTCACAAACATACATCCATACATCCATCCATACATCCAAACTTTCTCATTTATAATATTATTAGTAGGATGTTATGAAACATATTGAATATCGGGAAATATGATTATAAATGTTTACCTTGGTGAACAACCTCATGTCAAGGGTGAAGATTCCTGCAGCTGAGAAGACGATTGGGTTGTTGAAGCAGCTTAGAGAAAATTGCTGCACCTTAAAAATATGTTGACGGTTAAAAACAATCATATTATCGTATGTACTAAAAATGTATACATACTCATTGGAAATATTCATAAATGTTATTGTTGAAGTTCCAAAGTCATTGGGTCTTGTAGAATTTACGATTTCCGAGTTTTAGTGGTGTTTCTTGGGGAAGAAAATATGAAGCAATTAAGAATTCAGGGATGCATTAATACTTGATTGCAGTTGATACTTAATATATCTTTAGGAAATGCTCTCTATAGTTACAAATTGGGAGAACGCTTAAAAAATACCTTCATAAGTCATATTAGGTTAGTTTACACTAGTATTTAATGGATTTTAGAAAAGGAAAGTTCCTTACCATTTCCTTCAGTTCCTCGGGGGAATCCAAAAAGATCAAGCTATGAGCGAGCGAAACAGTCTCATTTGCCTGCAAGACATACGTTTTAATTCGTGCTTTGATAACAACATTCATTACACAACGCATATACATTTTATAGCGTAAAACAACAATAAAACACTTAAACACATCAAATAATTATTTAAGGGGTTCACATTAAATTAAAGTTCACGTTGAATAGTTTTGTGATTTGATGAACCAATTGAAAAAACAACTTTTTGTGTGGATGGACTTTATTAATTGATCAAGATCAATAAAATACTGGAAAGACTATTTCCTGAAACCTTTTTTAAACATTGTAGTAACTACAAACACATTTGATGGCTAACTTACAAAATAACTATGTCAATTAAGAAGTGCAAACATACACAAAGAAAGATGTACCCTCACCTAGAATTGTACAATGATAATGATAGAGAAGTAAATCTTTATCTTACCTCCGAAGTACAACGTTGGAACACGTACGAATGCAACAAGAGCGTCAGCAATCTTTTGAGGCCAGCAAAGAGAAAGAAACCCAGTTGATCATGATTCTGAACCGCCTTCAGAACGTCATATAAGCTTGAAATCATGTAAGCCATTTTCATCGCTACGTAGAACAAGTTGTACAGCGAGAAATACGAGTTGATCTCACTAATTGTGTTTCTCAGGTCCAAATGGTTCTTGAATATAGTTGATAATTGAGAGCATGTAAGATCGTTTGGGGTTGCAAATCTCAACTGATCGTTGAGCGATTTGAAACGTTTTTCTAACCGTCTCAGCAGAATCATGATCTGCAGAAACTGAACGCTTGCAAAATGAAAGTTGAAGATTATCAACACGCAAATTGTGATGTTTGATGTCTTGAACGCAGTGATAAATATCCGTGTAGAACATTCCAAAGAGTAGAATATAATGAATATGAACAATTCTTCCCATTCTCCATCATCGGTGGTTGGAACACGGTCACGTAGTGAAATGAAGTTTTTCTCTCTCAGGTTCGCATTGATCATAGGCACGATGTCGTTTAGGATGTGAAAAATGTGTCCTGTATTTTTAACCATGTAGTGTGAGCTGCTAGGGTATTTGCTTTGAGACGAAAGCTTATTGTAAGACAAAAAAAGTAGACAGCAAACTGCAACAGCGATGAACCTGTCTGATTTTCGATTGGGAGCGTGACCGCTGAATCTAAACAGCAAATCCAGGAACGCCATAGTTCTTGTACTCTCACTTTCAAACAGTTTGACGATGGAATAACCACTAAACAGTGTATTTTTTGTACTACATTTCCTTACTCGGAACTGAAGATGGCATATTGTCAATATTCAATGGGAGCTTTTACATTAGTTAGCACTTAAAGTTATTTGGTCTGAATAAGAGGTTAGAGGTGCCTCCGAGTGTTTTGACATTTCTACAAATATTCAAGTTTCAATACCATTATATAATTTAATATTTTTGGGTGGTTTTCACCTGTAAAATTAATTGTTGTAAAACATTTTATTGTTGACAAAGAGGTCTTGGTAATCTATATTACATGAAACTTTGTGAACAATAAGTTTTGTTGTTGTTGTTGTTTTTTTTTTTTTTTTTTTTTTTAGATTTAACCCACATATTATTGCAGCTCCCCGGTCTCCAGACCTAACCCCTTGTGATTTCTGGAGGGTTATTTCAAGAGCAAGGTTTTTGCCACAAAACTCCAATCTATTGCAGACCTTAAGAACAGCATCCGTAAGAAATTTCCGCTGTAATGCTCATGATGCGACGGGTGATTGCAAGTTTCCAAAAAAGATTTGGAAACATGCTTGGATGTCGGTGTACATCATATGAGGGATTTCATATTGCATAGGTAAAAATTGCTTAGCTATGAGCTATTTCTTTGAGTTTTAATGAACTGTAATTGCTATTTTACACAGCGTAGTTTTATTTATTACTTCACAACCGCAGTACTAACATTGCATGGATTTCAAACATTATTAGTTTTTTATGCCACCCCATTAAAAAGTTCAATAGTTTGAACAACTTATAATAAAAAAAATGCATTAATTAAGGAAACATTCAACGCCAAAATCATCTTTCTAACCCATGAATTAGCTGAGCTATCACAATACAAAATGTTAGCGGTTATTATGGACCACCCGTTATAAGTTTTTTATTTTTTAAATTGTGGGTTGTATTTTATTTTATCTGATAAGTAATTCGTGATGATGAATTTAATAACATCAAATACTATTTTATTGAATTACTAGCAGAGTACCCGTCCTTCGTACGAGGTTGGCATATAAGTTTAAAATGCTTATTCAGTCATACTCAAGCTTTGTGTTTGCAATGGGGGAGGACAAAGTTTGATAACATTTGCTTCTTTAAATTGACGGTATACTATGGTATTACACATCTACCATAGCCATAATGTTCTACTACTTCACCTAAACAAAAAAAATTCACAAATACCCCCGTCGCAGCAAACCTGCATACTAAGCGAATTTCCATTTACCCGGCTTGATTTCTACTAAAATCCTACTAATATTATAAATGAGAAAGTTTGGATGTATGGATGTATGGATGTATGTTTGTGACAAGTGAACGCGAAAAATACTGGTCGGATTGGGCTGAAATTTGGCATGATGATAGCTTACATTCCCGATTAACATATAGGCATATTCTTATTTCAAAAATCCTTTCGGGCTCCGCCCCAGTGGCTCTGGAGTTTCCCATGTTAACCTTATGAGAAATGGAATTATTGAATCTTAACAGCTGTTTCAATTAAACAAGTTGGTTCTGCTCTATGATGTTAAATAGCATTAAAGTTACAAGGATTACCAACAGGGTGCAGCACTATTATTTCTTTTACATTTATGACAACAGCTAATTTGCAACCAAAAGGTGAGTGAGCGTAGCGAACGAACTTCAACCTGGAGGCGAGTTAGCGTAGCGAACGAGCTAACCTGAAGGCAAGTGAGCGCAGCGAACGAGCTCCAACCTAAAGGTGAGTGAGCGTAGCGAACGAGCTCCAACCTAAAGGTGAATGAGCGTAGCGAACAAACTTCAACCAGGACGTGATTGAGCCATGCGAACGAGATAATCTTGAAAATTAAGAAGTTAAACGGGGCAAAGCCCGCGGGTTACAGCTAGTATTCCCTATAAATTTTCAGATTTATTTCCTATTTAAATAACATTAATTTTAGTGAGTAGTTAGGTTTGCTGCTATGGGGAAGATGTTGAGATGTGTTTTTTCAATTGAAATATTGATAGCTTAGTATGAAATAAACCAAATTGCCAAATTTGATTAAAATATATCCATAAACAAGCAAACTAGAACAGTTTATTTATTCTCCATAAGAATAACATGGGAATTTTAAATTTACAATTTTTTTAATTTTCTCCGTAGTCAATGTACATTCAAAAACACTTCAATATACTAAATCATTTGTTTTTTAAGCTCTTCAAAATGGTCTCGAGAGAAATTTAGAAATTTTAAGTTTTTAGAGTCAAAAATTAGAAAAACCCATTTTTACCCCATAAAACCCCCCATAAACCCCTGATCCCATGGTCCGATTATGCTGGTTCGCGAACTCGTTCGAATAAATGTAGGTTTACACGTTTGTACCAAATTTCATCAAAATCGGATCAATTTTGCTCGAGTTATCGCGCTAACGGACACATATATAAATATATATATATAAATATATATATATATATATATATATGAATTTGAACGGATGGTGTTTTTGGCCTCTGGGGACCTCAAAACGAAAAAGAATAACATGGGAATTTTAAATTTACAATTTTTTAAAATTTCTCCGTAGTCAATGTACATTCAAAAACACTTCAATATACTAAATCATTTGTTTTTTAAGCTCTTCAAAATGGTCTCGAGAGAAATTTAGAAATTTTAAGTTTTTAGAGTCAAAAATTAGGAAAACCCATTTTTACCCCATAAAACCCCCCATAAACCCCTGATCCCATGGTCAGATTATGCTGGTTCGCGAACTCGTTCGAATAAATGTAGGTTTACACGTTTGTACCAAATTTCATCAAAATCGGATCAATTTTGCTCGAGTTATCGCGCTAACGGACACATATATAAAAAAATATATATATATAAATATATATATATATATTTATGAATTTGAACGGATGGTGTTTTTGGCCTCTGGGGACCTCAAAACGAAAAAGTAAATCGGTCCCGGGTCTAGGTCTTACCATGAGACCTACGGTAATAGCTTATTCCCTATATGGGAAATTCGCTAAAAATCAAAAATTAAAAATCATGACATTTAAAACATAAACATAACCGTAAACAATCCTACTTTGACAGTTCTCATTGCGTATCACAGTTTTTTTGTTTCTGCTTAGTTCAAATTAGCTGTTTACATAAATGCAAATTATAGTCCTGCACCCTGTTGGTAAATCTTATAACTTTTTAATGCTTTTGTACATCATAGAACCAACTTTTTTAGTTGAAGCAGCTGACTAAATTCTTTGATTACCTTTAAGTATAAGCTTAACATGGGGAACTACAGAGCCACTGGGGCGGAGCCCGAAAGGCCTTTTGAGACAAGAATATTCCTATATGTTAATCGGGAATGTGAGCTATCATCATGCAAAATTTCAGCCCAATCCCTCCAGTGGTTAATGCGTGATTGAAATTCAAACAAACAAACAAACACACAAACTTTCACATTTATAATATTAGTAAGATATATTTCATTCTGCACTCAATTTTCACTTGAATACAGGCTACATACAGTATTGTGTCCTTGCCCGAACTTAGCAATATTATGATAGAACAGAAGGCAGGAAGCAACAGTAGGATGTGTCGCGGAATGGTCGTACTATGTTGATCAACTCCACAATACAGTAATCCTGTTTGTAGTTGGTTTGTTGGAAATTGTTGCTTCCAAAGTTAGGAACAATTGGATTCATGTAGGACTAATATCAATAAGCAGTTCATTTTCGCATTTCACAAAATTTGTTCAAAACAAAGAGTTTAAATTTTTTGTAGTATAAAGTACCCATACCGAGTTTCTGCGTTAGCTTGTCTTTTATATCACACAGTTACGATATATTTAACCTAAACTGGGGTTTTTTTATGTTTATGAGGGTGTAATAACATTACTTTTAACATTTTCAATATTAAACAATTTTCGACCTATTAGAACACCTCCAAATAATAATTTTGTGCTTTTGGTATTGAATTAAACTTTTTGTAAGCAAGGTTTTCAAATTTCATTTTAAAGGGACACATTAAAAGTTGTATACGTTTTAACACCCTAACTTTCTAAATATACGTTTATGATAATTAATACTAAATCATTAATTCTAACGATTGTCTGTTTCCAAGACTATCAAAATAAGTTTCAAAATATATGTAGTAGTCAGTTTATCGACGTTGGAAGACGATTGGATGGAGGCAGTCTATGTACGTGATCAACATGTTTAAGTACATGGACGCGTTCGATCTTCTTCATAACTTATCTTTACTACTTGAAACGTATCATAAAATAACAAAGCAGTGTTTTAATACGATGCAATGGGATGTAGTTAATGCATGTAAGAGATAAGAATTCCTTTCATTGGTATGGTGTTACATTATGATATAATATAATAAACTATATGGATGGCTGTTTAGTATTTATTACCACAATAAAACAGAAAATCTCTCAGGAATTGGTTCACATAATGAAAACAAATAGATTGATGCATACTTCAAACCCAAATAAACACAAAAATTATTCAATTATATATTTCTCCTACAGTTATATTGGAAATGGAGATAAAATCTGACCGATTGTAATCTTTATTGTAAACAAGTTTGCTGTAACCTTGAAAAAATCAACTTATTACTATCAGTGCATCTATCTTCCGTTCATGCACTTATGCAACTAAATCTGTAGTTGATGTAATTAAAATTTAGTATTTTTCTTTGCGTTTAAACCTTAACGTACAAAAATAGTTTTTTGTGTCAGTATGTAGGACCCATGTTAGCAAAATATTTTCTTCGGACTAAAATAAATACATGTTCACAGACCTAACCATTCTCAACTATTGCAACTAATGCACTAAAAATAATAGATGAGAGTCTTGACTTTGGATTCGCCCTTTATAGATTATCTGGGAATTCTATAGAATATTTAATTATAATTATATACTTTAACGTGAACATAGTATACACCAAATAGTTCAATATTGGTTTTCTATCATAACTTATATAAACATAAATCATACTGTTCTAACTGTAAACTCTATTAGTATATACTAAAGTGATACCACCAAAGTTGTGGAGATCCATTAATATCACTAGAGGATTACATACATACAGTATAGTCATAGCGTGGCTTCAATTTGCACAATGTCATTTGTAAATTGACAGTGATCAAAATTAAGTGATACATCTTGCTTGGTACTCTCAGACATTAGTCATCAGGTAATTTGTATAAATTAATACATGCGAGTTTATTTACTATTTTGTTACATAGTTTACAAACCTTTGTTTTCTTTATTCTTCATTCTTTTAACTGCATAACCAATGCATATATGACCATAAAATATAATAGCAAAATAGCAACTGGTGACAAATACTAATACCTGTAGTTTTACTCATAACAACACGGGTAACGGACCAATGAGGTCCAAGGGTTGAGAAAGAAGGAGTAAAATTGCAATGATTCAAACTTCAACTAATCAGCTGTTCAGGCCAATTTAATTGTTGGTGCAATAAGTGTTTAGTACAATGTTTCGTTGCATCACTGTCAGTGGCAATTAGAGGTTGTAAACGAAAACATAACCTCTCTTAGAAGTTATGAGTAGTGTTTTTTAGTAATTAAAACACCGTCGTAGGTAAAGTAGTGTACGAAACTCGCGCAAATAATGTTAACGCAATCGTTGCGTAACTACTTAACAAAACGAGCTTAAATATTGTAAACCGTTAATACAAAATTAAGTATTGAACACAACAAAAACTCAATAACAGATGGAGTGAATAAATCTGTGTATTAGATAAGTTGGAACATTCTACCTAATGAATGGACGAACAAACTTGGTTAACAGGTGTTTTGTTTAAACAACTAACAGCTGATTTGTTTTACGTCATTTGTTCATTATGACGCAATCGATGTAACGTTAGGCTTTTGTATGTCTGGTATAATGAATATACGATGCAGTCAGTAAAATGTGTTAAACATCTGAATTTATCCATTTGTGTTTGTTAATGAAAAATTGTCATTTTCATTACAGAATGATTTATTAAATTTGGTTTATGTTTTTACTTGTAACACTTGGATTAAAATTATGATTAAGGATAACAAAATTGTTTTTTTAATAATAAATATGTTAATTTAATACTAAGAATTCGTATCAACGATAAACATTGAAAGTCAATCAACTACAGAATTTCATGTAATAATAACACAGTGACACAAAATATAAGTATTAATTTCACGATTGTAATCGTTTAATCCATTTTGTATCATTAACGAATGCGTTATATATTTTAATGTGGTTTAAAAGCATCCTCTCAAGTCATACGAAAAACAAAAATTGTCTTTATATTACCTTTTGAAATATCTTACCAATAGATATATTGTGAAAGACTGTTATTGAAATGGCAAAAAAACAAAAACGGAATGAAATGCGGTTAGTAATTAACAGCTATCAGTGATTTCAGATGAAAAGGAAATTAATGTTTTCAGTGTATAAAGGCGACCAATCACTCTTGTTGTTGTTGTTGTTGTGAGGGTTAGGTCTCAACATTTGTTTTTAAAAACTTGTGTGATTTTATAATGTTTGGACAAAAAAGTAGGACGAATTCTGAAATACAAAATAATAAGAAACCTTTTTAGAAAATGATTCTAATTAAATTGAGTTATTAGCTTTGGGTCAAACATAATTAAAAAGTTCTGAAAATTCAGAGTATTTAATTTACTTTAAGCTAAAATTTTAATTCACTTTCATCTTTTGCACCATTGCAACAAGCTGTAATATTATAAGAAGCTGTAATAAGCGGAAAGAAATTCCAGAATTTACAGGTTTGATTAAAACCCGCCCAAGTTATACAATATTTACATAGAAGCGCAACCGACCAGTGTTGTTCTTTCTATCTCCGCTGTTCATTAAAAGCTACTTTTCAAAAATCTCTTCCATATAACAAACAAAAAGCAAATTAGTAAAAAAAAAATACCTTACTCCTAATCAAATAATAACTTTTGGAAATTAGGATTCAACTAAATCAAAAGAGCTTTGATACAAAACAAACTCTCAGTTTATAAGTCATTGTTACATTTAGTACAGGTAAAATAATACAAAAACACTCCATATAAACAACAAAATTTGTACATTCATGAAATTTCACCTGTGAGTTACTAATAGTATGAGAAATGAAGATCCGATGAGTCCCCTTTACAAACCTAAAACCTTGCATATTGCAGAACAGGCAACCCCAATCTTAAAGCACGAACAATGTGGTGCAAATCACCTTTCATACATACTGACGTTTGCAACTTGTGTCTTAAGTTCCTTAAACTTATTTTCAATCAATACAAGTACGGTTATCTTTCATGGTTATGACGACCAGGACAGCACTAAGAAATCAGAGCAGCATTGTCGGTACAAGCATTTTTGTCCTGAACAATGGGAACGAGGTTTATGGGGTCAAAATTGGGTTTTCTTATTTACTTTACCCTCAAAACACAAAGTTTCCAAATTTTTCTCTAGAACATTTTAAATAGCTTAAAAACAAATAATTTAGTATATTAATGTGTTTTAGTATGGTTATTAGGTACGGATAAAAATGCTAAAATTGTAAATTAAAAATTCCCATGTTATTCTTATGTAGAATAGTGTAAAATGATTTTGTTTTTTTGTTAATAAATATATTTTGATCAAACTTGTTAAATTTTTTTTATTCTAGGCTATTAATATTTTACTATAAACACCCTTTAGCAGCCTCCTTGTAGCAGCAAACCTAGGTAATCGTTAAACGCAATGCTATTTTAGATTTAATTGAAAATGAAGTAAGTAAAACGGAAATTTGCTAGGTCTGCAGGTTTGCTGTGGCGGGGGTATTCAATATTTTCTCTTACTCCTTGTGATCCTTTCCCCTTACGTAGTAAAGAATTACAATTATTTTCAATAATCGCCTTTTATATAGAGCATGGAGGTAACTAATTTTATTACTTTCGAATAAATGTTTAAATATAGTAAAAAGTAAAAACATTTCGAAACACCCTGTATGGTGTGGTTTGATACGCTTAAAACTACTCCCAATCGATTTAAAATAACTAAAACCATCGAAAACCACACCTCACTCGACCTTAAACGTAAAAACAATTTTATTCAGGAACAAGGGCCCTTCGGAACAAAAAGGGCCCCAAAAAGGGCCTTAGGACGCCCAAAATTTTGGGGACTCATCGGATCTTCATTTCTCATATTATTAGTAACTCACAGGTGAAATTTCATGAATGTACAAATTTTGTTGTTTATAAAACCCTATTTTACCTGTACTAATTATCAAGTTGCAGAGTGCATTTAGAATATTGAAGCATTAAGTTTTGCTTCAACGCCAAATTACTACCAGTCTTTCTTAAGCTTTGTCAATGTAAAAATAAGATTTTTTGTGTACGATTAATTTGACCTTTTATAATGAACATTTTGCCCTGTAATTGGCTATCAAACTTTGTGATACTTTGGATAACTGGAACTTTGTTAGCTGTGGAAACCTCTCTTTGTTGACTGCCACGGATTCGTAAAACATAATTTAGTCCAGTAAATAGAGACAAAAATAGGGGGGTTAACTTCCAAACGGTCCGGTAAGTCAAAATTTTTTTATATGTTGTCTAGGATGGTAAGCAGTTGTTTAAAATGAAAAAAGCACAATTCTCCCCCCTCCGCGCCCGCCGCCATATTGAAAAATCGAAAAATTCTGTACTTTCTAGAGATTTTCGCCTATATCTCCGTTTTGGTGCGTTTTAGCAAAATATATGTAATGACAATGTTGTAGACAATTAAATTTCCTATAAAATAAGTATAACAATTCGGTTCTAAGACTTATGGATACTAAAATATTTAAATTTTTGTACAATAAAACGTCATTTTTTTGTTATTTTGACAAATCTCTATTAGTCCAAGCAAACTAAAAAAACTGACACAGGGAACGTTAGAAAATTGCAAGAATACGTTTTATGGTTTTATTTTGTAGTGATGGGTCTGCAGAGTGACATACTAAAAGTTGCCAAAATCGGTTTACAGAAAACCCACTAAAACCGCCAAAAAAATGGCGGTTTTTCTCAATATTGGACAAATTTGAAAAAAATATACCACATGCATATATTTTATTCAAAATTTTGTGAGATATTGACTTGGGACGACCACCGATGTTTATTGGGTGGTTAGTACTTCATTTACATATGGAAAACATTTTTGGCCGCCATCTTGGATCCGCCATATTGGATATAAATAAAGAAAATTAAATGCAATGATAACGTTGTGACACATTATTATAAACCAGATTTTCACGCTGATTTCTATGCCGAAATCCGTTTTTAAATATCTGTTTACGTTTTGAAGATATATTCAAACGAAAACTCTCCCCAATACATTTCTTATGGACGTATCGTACTTGGAATGTTTTTAAATACCATTTTTCTTACATCTCCAGTTCTTATCAACGCTTACAGTTCAGTCTAGCCTTTAAATATTCTGTGATGTAAGCGCTTTCACCTATTAATCATTGAAATCGAACGAGTTAGCGAAGAGCTACAATCCCCAAAACAATAACAAAGATTAAAAAAAATTAAATTCCATATTGTTTTGGGTTTGTAGCTCGTTGCTAACTCGTTCGATTTGAACGATTAATAAGCCAAATGCCTGATTTTTTGGCAACTTTAAGTATGTCACTCTGCAGACCCAACACTACAAAATAAAACCATAAAAAGTTTTCTTGCAATTTTTTTAACGTTACCTGTGTCAGTTTTTTTAGTTTGCTTGGACTAAGAGAGATTTGTCAAAATAACAAAAAAATAATGTTTTATTGTATAAAAATTTAAATATTTTCGTAACCATAAGTCTTAGGACCAAATTGTTATATTTATATTATAGGAAATTTAATTGTCTACAACATTTACATTACATATATTTCGCTAAAACGCACCAAAACGGAGATATAGGCGAAAATCTCTAGAAAGTACAGATATTATCGATTTTTCAATATGGCGGTGGGCGCGGAGGGGGGAGAATTGTGCATTTTTCATTTTAAACACCTACTTACCATCCTAGACAACATATAAAAAATTTAGACTTACCGCACCGTTTGTAAGTTAACATACCTCTATTTACTGGACTAAATTATGTTTTACGAATCCGTGGCAGTCAACAAAGAGAGGTTTCCACAGCTAACAAAGTTCCAGTTATCCAAAGTATCACAAAGTTTGATAGCCAATTACAGGGCAAAATGTTCATTATAAAAGGTCAAATTAATCGTACACAAAAAATCTTATTTTTACATTGACAAAGCTTAAGAAAGACTGGTAGTAATTTGGCGTTGAAGCAAAACTTAATGCTTCAATATTCTAAATGCACTCTGCAACTTGATAATTAGTACAGGTAAAATAGGGTTTTATAAACAACAAAATTTGTACATTCATGAAATTTCACCTGTGAGTTACTAATAATATGAGAAATGAAGATCCGATGAGTCCCCAAAATAATGTAAGTTAAGTTAAGTTAAGTCCGCACCGTTTGTAAGTTAACATACCTCTATTTACTGGACTAATTGTCAGCTGTGCTGTTATCGTTTATTTTAACAATCACGTTAAATAAGTCAATTATTACGCGTGTAATTTCAATAGCATTATTGACATTGAGTGACGTTTTTTTCTCTGTAAATATATTTTTGAGAATCCGTACCAAAATGAAGACGATGAAGGGTGCAATGATACAATAAATGTGGTATTAAATAAATTTTCAAGTTTTCAAAGAAATGAATTGTTTTTGTTGGCCATAAACAAGTATATGTAATTTAAATGAAAGAAAATAGTTATTTGTGTAACTTTGCTGCACATGAGAGAAATATTTAGGAACGTTTCTCGATTGCAGCAAAGGCACTTTGCGCTCGCGTTACCTATTAAACTTTTCCTACATTTAGGCCTACTACAAAGCATGTTAATATTTAGTCTTTCAAACACTAAACAGCACGTTTTAGGTTAGGTTATATCCAAACATTAAAAGAAAACACTAAACAACAGGTTAAGTCGTTGTACAAGGCTGTGAAACGCTGCACCAGCCGATCGTAGTTGTAGTATCTTTAGTGTTTCCAACTTATTTTCAAGCGTACACATATTACGAGTCTAATAAAAGCACACTGTTTTGTATTGTTTGGTTGGAATACTGGAGTGCGGGAAGTAAAATTAGTGCAGCAAAAGTAAGTTGATGCAGCGATTGTGGAAACCCACTTTGTCAGGTAACTGCAGTAAGACATTATTTAGAAGTTGATCACTCACTGGCCTTTAACTTACTTGGATCACAGAATCAGCTGTTTACATATTGTCCTATAAAAATATCTTACTTCACAACCTTTCTCTTATCCGAAACTCATCTCCATCAAAAATTCTATCACGTTTCCATGAATGTAATGTAAAACGTGGTTTCGTCAACGTTCTCTGTATTTTCACTGAAAAATGTGGATCCGCTTTGAAAAATAGGTAATACAAACTCACGTGAAATCGTGTAGGGTTTTATGTTTAAAATGTACAATATTGTATACGTGCACATATTGTAGTTATGTTTTGAACAAATCTCAGCAGTATTTTGGAAAATGTACTTTTCATGTTGTTTAATAAGATGCAGAAATGTCCATAATGGCAAGAAAAACATATTAATTTTCAGAAAAAATATTATAACTAATATTTGGGTCTAACTATTGTCGTCAATGTTCATCTACTTATTTAGAAGATGTTTGACTGCAATAATACTGAAAACTCAAATTGATGATAAACTATTAGAATACGTTGAATATTGAACGAAATTGTGAACTCGTTCTTAAACAGTCACTGTACTGTAACTGTAACTGTACTGTAACTGTTAATGTACTGTAACTGTTATTGTACTGTAACTGTTACTGTACTGTAAATGTTACTGTACTGTAACTGTTACTGTACTGTAACTGTTACTGTACTGTAACTGTTACTGTACTGTAACTGTTACTGCACTGTAACTGTTACTGTTACTGTACCTTTAAGGCTTTAAGAGGGTAAGATGAATGTATTTCAAGTTTGTTAAGGTAGATTATAATGGGAATTGAGGTGCCAAGCTGTCAGGTGAAGCTGTCGTCTCGACACGCCGTTAGATTAAATTTAGCTTTTCTATCTCGTCACAAAATGCATAAAATTAAAGTCGCTTCCTATTGAAAGGAGTTGGACAGACGTTTCTTTATCCTACAAAACTACATTGAAAATCGTGTTTTTATTGGAAACGATCAAAACGGATCAAAAACTAATATTTATGACCTAATAAATAGTTTGAGCAATATTTTTTATCAATCATGTTTTTGAGAAAGCATAGCACATTAAATATCATCTTGGACACACACGATATACAATAAACATAGATTAAAAGACTTAGCTATTTTTTGTGTTTGAGGTTTCGTTGAAACAATTTATTTTCACACAAAATTGTAGGTAAAAACTATAAAGTTTAAATATAAAAAAGCTTTTATACAAGATTACTTCAATCAAAACAACCCACAATGGCAAGTTTTAAATAATATTTTAACTAGTCAAAATGGCGATTCTAAACAAACACTAGTGATTATGGGCATACGTGAAATTTCGGAATTGATAACTGCGGTTTGTTTTAGCCCTTTTGTCATCTAAAACAGCTGTTTGTTGACTGACAACAATGAAATGTGAAACCACCTGTCATATACAGTTACGAGCAGTTTTATTCTTTTGTTGTTCAAATAATTGAGGGCGTGAGCGTAAAGTAAATGTTTTACAATGTTATCTTTTGAGCACAGAACTTTAGATTTTGTTTACAAAACAAATGCTTTGTTTATTAAAAAATAGGTGTTACTGATACGTTTTTGTTTTAAAGCCTATAACAGATAAGATAATAATTCTAATCGCATGGTTATATTGAAATATATATTAATTCCAGTGTTGCCATTTATTGTGAATTTATCAAGTGAAATTCCCCAAAAATTCATTTTATATTGTTTTTCAGATTCATTTGATATACATCTATTTAATATTTACTAAATAATTATACAAATAATAATTATATTTTATTATAAAAAAAATTAAACTGAAAAAAGTTATCCATACAAATAAAGAAAGCATATTCCTTGTTTCATACACCCCTAGAGAGAACAGATAAATAATATGAATACAATAATTACCAGTCTACAATTATAATAAATTATCAACATGAGTTAGTTTCAACTCATAGAGGTGAAATTTGTTTTTGAATTATTGTTTTAAATCGTATGCAATACTTTATCTCGCTAGAAAATATAGGTTTATAACTAAAGGTTTTCTAAAAAAGTCGAAATTTGAAACAACTTTCTAATTTATTTTTGAATGGTTAAAAATAGACAATAGATTAATATACAATTCATCAAGTTTCTCCAATAAAATCATAGTTTTTTAAAGCCAATCTGAGTAAACAAAGATTAAACAAGAGTAAACAACAAAGGCTAGTCTGATTTAGTATTTGTATGCAGCAGCGCTTATCGTGGTTTTGTAAACAAAAGTTCGGGAAACAAATATGAATAATATTCAGCAACCTGTATCATTTAGTAGAACACTAGTACATTTGTAGCATTTAGTAGTCAATGCTAACTGCCCATACAAAAACTTTTGGATTATTCATTTTAATGCTTCTTTTACACATACCTGATTGGTATTTATTATTTTGGTGAACATTCTTTATTTAGTGATTCTCATAAAGTGTATAGTTGCAGGTTAAATTTGTGTGAACGTATGATGATGTATTTTTTTTTAATAAATCCATTCAATAAAAACTCTGGTACAAATATTGACCCTTTCGAAAATACAAATATATAGCAACTAACTATATTGATTGTAAAAAATGTGATGTATTATGTCTAGCTCGATACATTAGAAACAAAGCCTTCAACTAATTGTCTAAACATTTTACCATTATTTGGAATCAAACAACAGATTTTCACATTTGCCAAAAATTTCTTCTGCAACGTACGTGTTTATTTTTACATTATATGTTTATTTGAGTTTAGGAATAGGATGTTTAGCTATGTCCACAATCTAAAGTTTGTCAACGTATAATGAATGAGCCAGTAAAACCAAGCTTTAGAGTTGAAAACACAGTTAATTCCATCAGGTTTATTGCCCGAGCCGTTGGTCTGTAACAGCCACTTATGTTGTAAACCTACACGTGGAAACATACGTGATTCTTAAACATCTCAAAGAAGTAAAACATACGTGATTATTCAACATCTTACAGAAGTGAAGCGTGCATGATTCTTTAACATCTTACCGAAGGGAAACATAGCTGATTCTTTTAAATCCTACAGCCGTGAAACGTATATAATGTCCTCAGATATTTGACAATCATTTTGTTGTTTTCTTCTTGTTGGATACACACATGCAATTGTTGGGTGTTTAAAAAAAGAGGGCCGCTGTTGTACAAATTTTTTCAAAGCTAATGAAAGGATTAGGATAGGATAGGATAGGATCCTAACCTAATTCAATATAACCTAAATTCAGTGTGGGGAGGGATTTGTTCAGTTCCCGGCACTTCTACAAAAGTTTAATAAGTTTTGACTGCTTTCCCTTAAACGCGTTTAATATCTTCTGACTTAAACTTCAAGTAAAACTGCCACCAGCGTAGAAAAAAGCCTTGTAACATTTGTTTTGTTTTAAACAATGAATACAATTTTAAAAGGCTACAAACACCAGTAAGATGATAGTGACATGTTTACAATTAAGTGTAGGAAAAGATAAATATCTCCAAGATGGTACCATTAAAAAAAGAGGATAGTGGGGTTAACAGGGGAAGGGGTGGGTACTAATCACTCGTTTGTAACATGGTGGACAGGTCTGTGTGTTGATTAGATTTATGACTAATCAACTCAAAGCCAAAACCTAATCAACATCAACACGTCAAAAGGTTTTGTTTCTTTATTCGATGTGTAAAGGTGAATGGTCACGTTTACAATGCAATACAATTTAAAAACTTTACAAGATTTTACGTAATCAATTTACAATGATATTTGAATGAGTTGTAACAAAAATGTGTTTAATTTGGTTTATTACGCTGTTTAATTTGTAGTTTTTATTCCCATCAGCAGTTACTTTAAGGTAAATTCTGTAACATATCCATAAGAAAAATTTATTTCTGCAATATTTTCCAATTAGGCTTACCAATGTTTGATTACTTAACAAGAGCCTTGAATACGCGATATACTATATTTTTCCTAGAGTACGGGGCTAAGAAAGAAAAATTGTTTAAGAAATTGTGTTTAAACAAAACATGACATTGAAAACTGAAGATAAAAAATATTAAAACTAAACAATTTCTTGATCAGCATTTTACGTGTTTATAATGTACGGAAAGTAAATAAAAGAAACGTCTTATAACACTTAAAACATATATTTACGCTTATACTGTTACTCACAGGATGGTAAATATACAAAAACGATGGTACGTGGTGATCAATTTCAATTGGACGGACACTTCAATCATCATCAGACCCAATAGGTGAATGACAAATTATAACTACTGTCGTGAAAATTGTTTTAATACACACGGTATATTTACAGTTTACGTTCACAGGGAAAGAGCCCCCACAATAACTTCCAGCATGTTACTCCACATTGATGCCCGACCCAGGAGTTGATTAGGTTCTGGTAATCATCATCAGACGGACGCCCTTATATCTTCAACACTTCAACCCTGGCATTGGTGTATTGCTTGTTACATCAACTGGGATATATTTGGCTCCGAGTAAGAGTGAGATTTCAAAGTAAAATTGTATGATGACGTATTTTTCAGCTGTTTGATGGTAATGTATGTGGCTATAAATGAGGAAATACTTAGTGGTTGATCGTCAATGTTGTGTGTTTTTTGTTAGTATACATTCTTAAATTGTTAATTCTCTCCGTCTCAAATTTTTAATTTTCAATAATCAATTATTTGAGATGGGAACGCCATCAAGGTGCTTTTTAACCCATATGAGTAAAGAATGAGTGTAGAATGTTGTGAGATGATCTGTGTAGCTTTGTTACTGACTAAGATCAGCTGTTAAATTAGTCAGGATATTTATTTAAAGCCCAATGATCAGGGACAGCTGGGTCCGGTTTTGAAATATCAAAAACTACGGACTTTTCTCAGGATATAACCGGTGACCTTTTGATTGTTAGGAGGGCACTATAACCACTCAGCTACTTAACTAGTTTACATTTCAATTCTATGAATGTTAAATCAATTGAAATTCAAATGTTTGTTCTTATCTGCAAATTTATTCAAAAGATTATAAAGTGTAAATTAAGATAAAAAAGTGGACAAACAAATAACCGTTTTCACGTGAAAAGCAAAGGCACAAAAGAACGTCAAAATGACCAATCCCTGGTTTAACACAGACGTTCAGAAACATCTGTTGGACATCTCACAATAACAGCTGGAAAACCACCTGTCAGCATCATTCTCGTCAGCTGTTTTGTTGTTACTGTTGGGAAGAGGCAATTTCGTAATGATAAAAAAAAAAATATTATAAATCATTATAGAAATGAAATGAAAATCAAGCCTTGCCACTCGTACAGTCTGAAATGTTTCATGCACTGTATTTTGTTTGACTATGATTGAAATTTAAATAGAACTTATGAATACAAGCTTAAAAGGCTCATTATGAAGTAAATAGTGAATAACAAAGACTGCAAAACTCACAAACAATTCCCGAATCCAAATGGCAGTTCTTAGTGACAAGTTACGTCAAGTTGAATAAATCATGACCGCTTCACATTGCTTCAAACAGTTCTGTAAGTTAGTTGTCTACAGTCATCAATTATTTATAATTGTAAACAGAACAGATTTTTTATCGACCGCTACTGTTTGTATTGCTTCTTCACTAAATAATTGAGCTCTTATACATTACACAATGCTACGGAAATTAATTATTACTCCTGTTCTGATTTACGTTGTCATTAGTATTTTAATCAGACACTATATGAAAGCAAAATAGGCTGCACTTTAGTTTATATCATACACTCATTCTAATGAATATATCGATCGATATATCGATTATTTCATTCGATGTATCAAGTTTGGTTAGTTAGGTTAAAACCTAACCTAACTAACCGAATAAAATAATCGATATATCGATATTTTTCATTTGAACGAATGTAGGATGTAAACTAAACTGCAGCCGCAAAATAAACATAAATTTAACAAAATAATAGATTTAGCTCCATGACGTTTTCTTAGTTAGTTTAGAAAATATGTTGTAGAAATCAGTGTAATATCTTCCCCATTTCACAACTTGAATCTTTATTCAAGTTTGACTTTTCTGGCTTTGACGTATTAGTTTACAAGTAGATTATCGAATGGTTTAAACTAGTAATCTTACAAGAAAGAAAAATATTATAGTTTTGGAAGAAATAGAAACAGCACATCCAAGTACAAACCATTTAAATTGATCCCAAGTTGTAGAAACTGGAAAATAGAGCAGTGAAACAAATGTGCTACATGTTGAAATCTTAAATTTTTAATAAAATATCAAACAAACTGTTATAGTTACATGAACAAACAGAAAAACAAGGTAGTTAAAAACAATTAGAATACAGATAAACATGAACATCATGTTACAGTAGGATATTAAGTAGGCAATACAATAGCTATTTTTAAAAACTTACTTTTATATCATAAAAACTAGTTTTGTATAAATAGAAATGAAAACTATCAACTACAAGACTCTTGAGAAATCTTAAATGTAAACTCAAGAAGTTCTATTTCAGACTAAGTAAATTCTACTTGCTTGCAAACTTTTGTCACCAGGTTGAAAGTAAACTTTTTGTTAAAGTGATAAGTTACGATTGTCATTTGAAGTTTTATTTCTCTTTGATATGAACACATCTTTGTTTTAATCAACTAAAGTACCTTGATCGAAGTCGACTGTAGTATTAACAAAACTTTACCTGTATCTGAATCTCTTTAGCAGATTCTCTTATTGTAACTGGAGCATAAAAGTATAAACCTGTCAATATTTTAATACCTTATTATTTTTCAGGTAAGAGATTTCCCACTGAGCTGGCCAACGTAAGTCCAATGCATAGTATTTGGATATTAGCAAACATGTATAATTAATTATACATTGTATTAACTCAATTTACTGAAGATCGTATATCAACAGTATTCTGGGTTACTAACCTCTGATCATATTATAGCGTTCATAACTAAAGCAGTGCATGACCCCTTTTTACAGGAAACCCATTTATCTATTAACACCGGTTATAGGTTGTATAACATTGAAATTAAATAATATGTTACATATACGTCATAAGAGCCATTTTCTTTGGAGAGATTTTTAAATTACTTATCTACTTCAAGATCTTCAGAGGCTAGCGGCCATTTTGAACTAATTTAAAACACATTGATTAAGTTTAGTTGGTAAATACAATTACGGGATGTGCTGAACTTAGTTTTTCTATAAAGCAGAATTCATCGTCCTACTTCTGGATATTGCTTTATTCAAGTATATTGTAAGGTAACAAAGTCATTTTATTTTCTATAATATTAAAACTAAGATTGGAGGTTTTTGATTTTTATAAATACGCTAACAGATACTAATAGCATAAGCCACAAAACAAAGATAATTAAATTAATCTGATAGCATTGAAAAAATAAGTACATCAACGAGGTAAATTTAATTTATTGGACTATAAGATTTACTATTGTATTAAGATTGCTTTACAAAGATAACGGTGGTTTTTGGCAAAACAATTTTCGAAAACATTCCGAGGTAAAATATAATTCCAGTCCACCTCATAAGATTGTCTGTATTGTTTTCCTTTTGCTCTTGCCACTGGAGAATTGTCCTTTTATGTGCTATTATATTCTGTCTCTATTATTGAATTGTAAAACACTATTATGCACATAGTTTATCGTACTGCATGTCCCGTTTCTAAATATACCTATCTGTATAAACCTACTTGTTAATTGAGTATTGTGTCACCCTGTATTTTGTAAGTTTAGTATAGTGTTACCGCAGTCATGAATTCACAGCAACCCCCTACTCGTGATTAATAAATAAACTCACAACACTTAACACAACCACAACGGCACGCCCGAAAAAGCATGAACCACACCTACAACCAACCTCACTCAAAAATAAAATAAAATCAACCTTAAAAAAGAGCTTAAAAACAAATAATTCAGTATATCATAGTGTTTTTGTTTTATTATTGTTAACGGAGAAAATTCAAAAAATTCAAAATTGTAATTTCCCATGTTATTCGAAGGAGAATATTGCTAAATGTTTTAGATTGTCTTTTTATGGATATATCTTGATCAAAATTGGCAATTTCTTTTTTTACTAAGCTATTAGTATTTTCTATAAACCACACTTAATTGGTTTCCTTGTAGCAGCAAACCTAGGTACTCATTAAACCTAATGTTTTTTAAATAGATTTAATTGAAAATCAATTTAGACAAATGAAAATTCGCTTAGTCAGCAGGTTTGCTGTGGCGGGGGTGTTTAAGTGGTAACAACAGTTATATTAGGTTTTTTTCACAATCTCTAAACGTCAATAAAGAAAAATATTTTCAATACCAACCCAATTATTTGTAGAGACATGAATTGTGAAAAAAACTATTACTTTGCTTGATTTGTAGGTTTTATGAAAAGAATATTGTTTAATTGTAGTAATAGGGAAGATATTGTATAATGCAAGGTTTCTTATTTCTGGTATAGTTAGTGTCTGAATGACGAATGCGATACCTATCACAAGATGCATTGCATTACTGATTTGATGAGTTTTTAGCGAATTTCCCTATAGGGAAGTAGCTATTACCGTAGGTCTCATGGTAAGACCTAAGCCCGGGATCGATTTACTTTTTCATTTTGATGTCCCCAGAGGCCAAAAACACCATTCGTTCAAATTTTTATATATCTATATATATATATATGTGTCCATCCGCACGATAACTTGAGTAATTTTTGTCCGATTTTGATAAAATTTGGTTTGAAGGTGTAAGGCGGGATAAACTTGAATGAGTTCGCGAACCAGCATGATCGGACTATGGGAACAGGGGTTTATGGGGGGTTTTATGGGGTAAAAATAGGTTTTTCCCATTTTTGACCCTAAAAACACAAAATTTCACAATTTCTTTTTAAACCATTTTGTAGAGCTTAAAAAAACAAATAATTTAGTATATTGAAGCGTTATTATGCGCCTAATTGTTACGGATAAAATTCAAAAAAATTGTAATTTTAAAATTCCCATGTTATTCTTATGGAGCATAAGTCAACCGTTGTAGTTTGCTTGTTTTGAACATATTTTGATGAAATTTGGAAAATACATTAATTTCTTACTAAACCACAGTACCTTTGAACATTTTACATAAAAAAAAACTTTTTTACCCTCCCTGTTGCAGCAAACCTAAGTACTCATTAAACTTATTCTGTTTAAATAGGGAATAAATGTGATATTTTTAAGGAGACATTTTAGTTTAAATCCAATTAGGCAAATGGAAATTCGCTAAGTCTGCAGGTTTGCTGCGGCGGGGGTATTTGTATAATCTGTTAGAAGAGAAAAATCGTAAACCTCTTTCCAGAGTATTTTTCACTGAAGATTCATTCTGTGACACATCCAAGAAGCAAAAACTTACGAACAATCTGTCATTTAAATAGAAACGCTTGAACTTCTTTGCGCTGCAATATATCTTCAGTCTGCTTATTTATTTCTTCTACATGAAACACTTCTTTAAAGCACCTACTATTAATTTTTCTTTGAAGGATTTTATTTTAACTAAACAGTCTTCTTCTTGTCGAAATTAAAATTACTTCTCTTGTTAGTTAATTTATGAGAAAACATACATTTAAGTAAGGTTTGGCAAACATTTTGTTAAGCAACCGATGACGAGCAGAAATGTAAAAATACCCCCGCCGCAGCAAACCTGCAGACTAAGCGCATTTCCATTTGCCTGATTGGATTTACACTAAAATATCTCCTTAAAAATGTCACATTTATTCCCTATTTAAATAGAATCAGTTTAACACATAGTTAGGTTTGCTGCAACAGGGAGGGTGAAAGTGTTTTTTTATGTAAAATGTTAATAGTTAGTAAGAAATAAAAACATTTTCCAAATTTGGGCAAAACATGTTAATAAACAAGCAAACTACAACAGTTTACTTATTCTCCATAAGAATAACATGAGAATTTTAAATTTACAATTTTTTGGAATTTTCTCCGTAACCATTAGGCGCATTATAACGCTTCAATATACTAAATTATTTGTTTTTTTAAGCTCTACAAAATTGTTTGGAAAGAAATTGCAAAATTTTATGTTTTTTGGGTCAAAAATGGGAAAAACCCATTTTTACCCCATAAAAGCCCCCATAAACCCCCGTTCCCATGGTCCAATCATGCTGGTTCGCGAACTCGTTCGAATAAACGTAGGTTCACAGGTTTGTACCAAATTTCATTAAAATCGGATCATTTTTGCTCGAGTTATCGCGCTTACGGACACATATATATATATATATATAAATATATATATATATATATATAAATATATATATATATATATGAATTTGAACGGATGGTGTTTTTGGCCTCTAGGGACCTCAAAACAAAAAAAAAAATCGGTCCCGGGTCCAGGTCTTACCATGAGTACTACGGTAATAGCTTATTCCCTATATGGGAAATTCGCTAAAAGGTGTGCTATTCGGTACGCAAACTATTTATACAACTTTAAAATGTGAAGTACTGTGCAAGGACTCTAATGTATTGAAGAAATTCACATCAAATCTATGCTACTAAACAGTGGGTGAGGTTCATAACTCCAAGTTTTCATAACTCCAAGTACTTTTAAATACAACATTTCATAACTCCAAGTAAAATTATGTCCAAGTAAATTAAAACCAAAATATCATAAGACCAAGTTTCATAACTCCAAGCGTTCATAACTCCAAGATTCATAAGTCCAAGTTAAAATAAAACCAAGTAAATTAAAATACAAAATTTCATAACTCCAAACGTAAGATTTGCAAGGACCACAAGTCCAAGTATCATAACTCCAAGGGTTCATAACACCAAGTGACAATGGGTACAGTCCGTGCAGGAAGCGATAACGTACGCACACACACGCACCCATTACACACACACATGCTGGAAGAGAGTTTCCGATGTTGGCGAGATTATTCGAAGTGGTGCGTTCCCTGTCGCTTTGCACGTTCGTCTAAATTGTAATAAAAATAGTGAGAGGATGAAATTTACATATTTCAATTCTGCGTAAACTGATGTTTAATACTATATAAATACAATTTAGTTCGTGCAGATGATTAATGTTTAATAATGGAAAATATGAAAAGGTTGTTCAATGTAAACATGAAAAAGTAAGTGAGCGAGGATTTTTTTTATTTTTTGGTCAGATGAAAACTTTCAGCGAGAGAAGTATAGATAATAAGATGTTCTTAAATTTTTGTTCCAAACATTTTTTCGTAAGACTTTTAGTTTGTCCAATAATCGACTTAGATGACCACCACGAGGTATGAATGAATTAGTTTACGCGCACAGTATTTTAGCAATTGCCGTCTTCCAACAACAATATTAAGGAAATACAGTATTAGTTCACGTTTTAAAATTTCTAAACTATGAAAAATATTTAGTCTTAACTTCTTCAGCTGTATGTACGAAATTTCGAAATTTTTTCTACATAATATTCGTGGTGCACAACGCAAATAAGTCGTAGTGCCTTTTTTTCCACTATTTTTCATCTCCTATTTTCGGAAAAAATTTAAACAGTATTAATCCAGGTTAAGGTTTCATCTTGTAGCATTCATTTGTAAATATAAAATTTGATTATAGTTACAATTACTTGTTCCCTCATAAATCTTTATTCCGTAACAAATATGAGAGTGTATGTTAGCAAAGTAAATTGTTCGCGAAATGTCTGTAGTGCATAATGGGTTTAATAAAAAAATACCATATTTAAAATTTTAAAAATACTATCTAGATTTGTATGATCCAAACAAGTGGATATAATCTATAGATAGGTCTAAACATTTGGATTTCGAGACTAAATTATCATAGAAATAGGTTTTTGAGTAAATACATCTATACCTAATACTAGATTGTTTTATCTATACAGGGTGTTCATTTGAAAACTTTCCATATCTGTTGTGTGCAAAGGTAAGGCTTTTAACATTTGTTTGTTCTCATTTCCCCCTAATTTGGACATACCAAATCCAATAAAATTATTTTCAATTTTGAAAAATGCCCCAAAAGGGCCTAATTTGGGGGGTAGGGGTGCTTTTTGAGAAATTTTCAAATGTAAACATGGGTTGTGTGATACATCAATTTAAAGGTCTAATCACCCCGATCATTTTGGTGCAAAAAAGTTTAATTATCTTTAACCGTATTTACAGGGTTGGTCAAAACGTTTTAAAAAAGGACTTTGAAGTTAAGTACCGTATTACCCAAACTACTGAACGGAACAGCGCCAAATTTCTTTCCAAGCTTATTCTTGAGCTACTCTTTAAGATAACTTGTAGTAAGGGCATTTTCCATGTTATTTTCTAATTTTAAAAAAATCTCAAATTTTAAGAATAAAAGCAAGCTGAAAACTCAAAATTCTTAAATAGCAAGGTATAACAAATTTCATACCACGTGAAAGGTCCTTTTTTAACAAACATTTTACGTATTTAAGTTTTCTTTCTATCTCTTACCGTTTAAAAATTGCAGTAGAAAAACATAATTTTCTGTGGTAAAATTGTAATTAGTTTTCTAATAAAACAGCCAAAATTCGTCTCTAGACACATTAAATAGTGCAATAACTGAAGGAAACATTTCATAATTATTTTTAGGCAGACAAGCAAACAAGTCATTACGTTTTACTTTGTGAAAAACAAGTTTTATAGCTGATGAGAAAAACCCAAGCGTGGGCCGCTTTCTGTAGTACCATTGACTAGTCAATGGTAGTACTAATTTCAAAAGTACCATTTCCTGTAGTACCTAATCAAATATGGTGTAAACTTAAAAAAATAGACTTTATTTTTACTTATTGGTCATAACAAAAGTGTTCCAGGATAACTGCAAAGTGTTTAACAATAGATATCCAGGTATAACCTTGAGTCATATGGCTGTAAATGATTTAGTTAGGAAGTTTTCTGAAACTGGCTCAGTTACCAATGAGAAAAGAACAGGATGAAGAGTCCAAAATGAATTCTGACACACGTAAAAGTAGTCGATCAATTTGTAATGAATCCTACTACATCGTTGAACAAAGTGCAATGTGTTTTATTAGAAAACTAGTTATAATTTTACCATAGAAAATTATGTTTTTCCACTGCAATTTTTAAACGGTAAGAGATAGAAAAAAAACTTAAATACGTAAAATGTTTGTTGAAAAATGACCTTTTATGTGGTATGAAATTTGTTATACATTGCTATTTAAGAATTTTGAGTTTTCAGCTTTCTTTTATTCTTAAAATTTGAGATTTTTTCAAAATTAGAAAATAACTTGGAAAATGCCCTTACTACAAGTTATCTAAAGAGTAGCTCAAGAATAAGCTTGGAAAGAAATTTGGTCCTGTTCCGTTCAGTATTTAAAGTAATACGGTACTTAACTTCAAAGTCCTTTTTTAAAACGTTTTGACCCACCCTGTAAATACGGTTAAAGATAATTAAACTTTTTTTGCACCAAAATGATCGGGGTGATTAGACCTTTAAATTGATGTATCACACAACCTATGTTTACATTTGAAATATCTCAAAAAGCACCCCTACCCCCCAAATTGGGCCCTTTTGGGGCATTTTTCAAAATTGAAAATAATTTTATTGGATTTGGCATGTCCAAATTAGAGGGAAATGAGAACAAACAAGTGTTAAAAGCCTTACCTTTGCACACAACAGATATGGAAAGTTTTCAAATGAACACCCTGTTTATTTAATACACAGTTGTAACACTGTTTTCTCAGTAATTACTGGACCGATCTACAAGATTTATGTCTCAAATTAAAGGGGATAGTGTGTAGATTTGCCGAATTTCCTTAGAATTTACGTTTTTTCTAAGGGCTACGACCTACAGCCCTTTAAAGGTCAATCAATACAATTCTTATTGAAGAGTATAATACACAGTTTATAAATTATTCGTCAGCTGTTTAATGTTTGTCAGACATTTGTTATTATTTTTATAACCTCACTTTCAGTATACAATTATTAAACTTAGAGTTTCTGTTTATAAACACACGATTTTGATCAAGGAAAGTGCATTTGTTAACTTATTTTTGAAAGTTTTAGTTTGCCTGCAAAGTGATCTGAAGGAAAATGGTAATTGAGTTTGAGTATGGAATGTGAAATAATACCCATAGTAGGGAACGGAAACTTATTGTTTTGATCAATATAATTTATTCTCTACGGCCACCAGAATAATCATTTGGAAATCCGCTTGCAAGTTGTACATATAATTGCTAATGATTGGGAAACAAAACATTTTATAGTAGGTGACGAATCTTACTCAAGATTCAGTGCCAAACCACCAGTACCAAACTTTACCTTCTCGAGATGGCGAGTACGCTGGGATACGTGGAACAACAATATAACAGTGAATATTTTTCAAGTACACAGGGAAGTTGCTTGAGAAACTGTGACTTACCATTCGGTTCTGGCGAAGAAGTATGTGACTTGATGTTTAATGGCAATGTTGACTCTGGTCATTATAGCGTTATACAACTTTATCATTAACCCCAGGGTGTGAAAAGTACAAAAAGAAAACGAAAAGGTAATCATTAACCGGGCGTAAAGAGACATACCGAACGAAAAAAAAATGTAGAGAACCATCAAACTAAAAAGGTAAAGAGCAGTGTTGATGTTAAATGTGCTCTGGAAGTCCCTACAAAAAAAAAATACCAACTCTTTTGAATTGGGGTCGTTAGATTGGATTTGTCACTACTTCAAGTCTATGAATTTCGAGTCAGAACAGACTAACTGGGACACAAACATGTTTTAGTTTTCCTGCAAAGTGATCTGAAGGAAAGTGTTAATCGAGTTTAAGTTTGAGCATGGAATGTGAAATAATAGGTACCCATAGTAGGGGACGGAAACTTATTGTTTTGATCAATATAATTTATTCTCTATAGCCACCAGAACAATCATAGGGAAATCCGCTTGCAAGTTGTACAGATAATTGCTAATGATTGGTACCGGTAAACATACAAACATTTTATCGTAAGTGATTAATCTTACTCAAGATCAGTGTTCGACGTAGAAATTTTACCTTCTCGAGATGGCGAGTACGCTGGGATATTTGGAATTACAATTTATCAGTGAACTACGTATATCCTAACTATATTTTTTCGAGTAGGCTTACACAGGGAAGTTGCTTGAGAAACTGTGACTTACGATTTCGGTTCTGGCGAAGAAGTATCTGACTTTATGTTTAATGGCAATGTTGACTCGGTTCATTATAGCGTTATAAAACTTTATCATTAGCGCCAGGATGTGAATAGACAACCATCTATGTATTAGGAATAGGCGTAGGTCTCATGATAATACCTAGATCCGGGACTGCTTCATTTTTCGTTTTTGAGTAAGGGGACATAAAATATTTTTTTCTAAGTAATAAATATTGTACTAAAACTTCTATTACTTTCCCTGCAGCAGAAAACCTAAAGTACTCATTGAACCTAATGTTGTTCCATAGTAAACCAGTCTGGTGTTTTTAAGTAAAAAATTATAGTGAAAATACAATCAGGTCAAAGGAAATTTTTTATTTTACATGTTTGCTGCTGCGGGGGCATTTAATTTTACCAAGATGATTTTTTTTTAATAATTAAAAGTGCTAAACTAATTAAGCATGAAGACCTCGACAGTGTTTATGTTTTAATGAAGTAGGATAGACGTCTTCTAAAATACTTACTTCTGTGATTACCAACATTAAATAGAAGTGGTATTCAACAAAGACAAAGATGAATAAATGTATACTATAATATTTCCACGTGTTTGAGTTAAATATTCATAAACCTGCATGAATAGCTCTCATAACAGTATATAACAGTTAACGTCCATATAAACATTCGTTACAAAGTTTTATAAGAGGCGAAGAGTCTCTTACGAGTTAGAGAGTTGTTTGGCACTTTAAAGTGACAGATGGAGGAAAGTCTTGAGTCCTTGGTCTGTGTCATGGAGTAAGCATTGTTGAAACAATACAGCGACATATTTTGTGATGTGTCGCAAATTATATTGGGACCACAATACTTTAAAGTATGGTTATATTGTGATAACTACCTTTTAGAAAGTTTGGTCAAAAATTTGATGTCTTATTTTTTGTTAGGTATTGTTCAATTGTACTAAAAATTAGAGATACAAATATATAAGACAAAATTTTCTATTTTGAATATTAATCGAGATATGGAGCTTGAAATTAATAAATTTTTCATCTTTGGTACCAATTCACAGGGAGAATGGGTAATGCTATTCTCTTTCAAAAATTGGCATTCAGGTGTGGAAAAATAAGATAATAATCACTAGCTATTTAAAATTTTAAATTTTAAATTTTTTTAAAAATTTTGTTTGTCAAATCTTTTCTTAAATTATAACATGTGACATGACTATTTTTACAAACACTAAAGTTGATATTATATTTTCCTAACTTAATTAACTACAGAAATAATAACATTCAGAACATAATTATCTTACCTAATAGTTTACCTAATGTCAAATCCAATGGTTCATGTTACTGGAACCTATTACGCAGGTGCTGGGGTGTTTAGTTTCCATTAATTATTATTGATTGGTAAGGACCATGTTACATCTTGGTGATGCAATTCAAACCCTTACATTACAAGATGCTTCATTGCAATACATACAATATATAACGTGAACACCATTTACCACCGGGAACACGTAAAAAACGAGTTCTTCCCAAGCATTGGTTATTCTAATTTATTTGACTTCCAATTAAAAATTTCTGAATAAAAAATAAATAAATGACATGATATGACAATGTTTTTGTGATGGATTAATCCAACTCCTGTTATTCTTACTTTCTTACAAAAGAAAAGAAGATCAGCTTCTAAAAGACATCCAAGCTATCTTAAATAATTTACCTTTAATCAACCAACAGCTGATTCACAGTTACAGTTTGGGTTGTGTAGTAATCTTAAATCAGCTGTAAATTTTGATGTATGTTTGTTTATGAACATCCAAGAAGGTCCGGAAAGAATTTTTATTTTAATTTAGAGTCAAACTAGAGTTATAGTTTATTAATTTTTATTCATTCATTGTTTAAATCGTAAAATACTATACACAAGCACGTTATTTTTGTTGTAACATAGCAAACATAGATGCAACACTTTCCACATTTCAATGGCAGCGAGGATTTCTGAGATAAAAGTGTAATCTTATTTGACGAAACGAAGAGAATATTATTCAAATGCCCGTCTCAAGTAGATTTATGCAAATTTGATAATCCTTGTCTCATACCACAGCGTTGTTGGATTGTTTCGGTCTGCAGTATTTTTTTTGTTTGTTCAACAAATATTGAATACAGCCAAAAGTTACTTGGTCATTCTTTTATTAGCTTTCTGGTGAATTATGAACTTTTTCAAATGTTTATTTTTTAAATTATATAGGTAGTTTTTATTTACTTTCGTACTTGTTTTCCTAATAACATTCTTTGCTCTGCTGTATGTTTAAATACAATGATACAATACAATAATGACTTAGCCAATACAAATTGTATAATATTTTGTTAATTCTGGCTTAATAAATTTGATTTGATTTGATGTTAAACTGATAGTGTTTTTTTATAATATCTTTCACTTGTTCGTCACTCACCCACGGCAAATTTTAGGATAAAATTTAATAAAGACTTAGAATCAATATAGCAGCAGTTAGCTTTAGTCAATGAACAAATGTCATTATATACTTAAACTATATTTTTTTAAAGATATTCTAAGATGTCAATTTTTTGAGAACATAGGCACACTTTGTTGTTAAATCATCTAAAAAAAAATACATAATAGCTCATAAATTTACATTTACATTTGCATTTAAATATAACTTTTGCAAAACTTTCAGATAGATAATTTTTTTTACTATAACAAAGAAAAAAAGAGTTATGTTTTGACAATGCAAGTAAAAATAAATACCAAACAAAATATTAATTGAAAAAAATTGTCCATAATTAACTTTAAATATTTTGAAGCAAACTTCCTTGCATTTTCCGCTTAAACTGGTTATAAGGTCAAGAGGTGTTTCTGAAGAAGCAAGTTGATGTTGAAAATGTTCCAAATGACTTGAGGGTTTTCTACAATTCAATGATGGAGAGAATCTTCATCAATCTACGCATTTCTGTTACAAAACAAACTTCGTACCTGGGCTATCAAAAGTGTTGTTTTTTGGTCAAAACTTTCACACTTACATTAAATTATACTTTATTACGTTTTACCTGAAAGCACAAAATTACGTCAAACAAGTCTTTTAATAATATATTTACACTTATACTGTTTATTTACAAGATGGTAAATACATATAAAAGATGGTAAGTGGTGATAGTTTTCGATTGGACCCTCCAATCATCATCAGACCCAATAGCGTCTCCATACTATTGGCTACCAGAAGTACCGGCCAGTAAGTTTCTAATGGTACAACTGGAGTCAAAATTCACTTATTCATTAATTAGCTTATTTATGTTTTTACATTTTTCCAAGAAATATGTGAGTTTTGGCTACCGTTGTACTTATAGAAACATACTGGCCGGTACTTCCGGTAGCCAATAGTATATAAGGGACGCCATTTTGATTCTTGTCGATCGTCTATTGGGTCTGATGATGATCCAAACGCTTTGGGTCCAATCGAAATCGTTTACCAATTACCTTCTATTATATCTGAAACCACAAAATTTTTTATATCTTTAAATGTATTTTCCTTGTGAATAAACAGTATAAGTGTAAATATATTGTTACAAGTGTTATTTGAAGTATTCTTGTGCTTTCAGGTAATTTAATAACATGTACGATGCTGACAAAGAAGTAACTGTTATAGAGTTGTTCCATTCATTAGTCGATTTTGAAGTAATTAATATTTTACCATGTCATGTTTAACAGGTTTTACATTTTCCAATAATATATAATTTAGCTCAACCCATATAATTTATAGGTCCACGTGACAACTGATGTTCACAATATACATTTTGTATGTCTTTTTTTAAATCCTGAATTTGTTTACACACCTTATAAAAATGTATCGACGTTTTGAAAAAATCCACAAGACCTGTTTTATTTTAAACATAAATAATCTGTATGTTTTCTTAAAGATTAAAGGCGTTGTTGAAATGTTCCCAGATCGAGGAAATATTCATATTTGTACCCGAAATTTGAAGAAGAACGCCATACAATCAACTTGTATTTATGCAAATCTTCAAAGCGTTTCTCTCATCAGAGTGATGTGTTGTCGTTCGTTTGGTAAAAGATTGCTGTAAAATTATTCTGGGATTTTATTCGATTGGGAAAGCCTAAAAACTTTAATTAAAAAAAAATTACAATTTAGGAAGTTTGTAGAAACACTGTTTTCTTTCTTATAGTTTAAAGGATTTTGTGTGCAACTAGAAATATTAAAGAAGCATTATTCATTATTTTATACGTATTAAGTTACTGTATTCAGTTACAAATGAAAAACATAAATACTGTTTTGTGTTTTTAGTGTGCCTTTTTATCCCTTTTTAAAATAAATGTTTTTTTGGTTTGTATTTATTTGAAGCAGGTGTTTCTACTTTCTTGTTTACAGGTGTGAGGATCACATCAATTCAATAACGCACCTGACATCACATTATTTGTGAGGCAAATGTATTATCTCGCATTCGATTTCACAAACCATTTCTTACAGATAACCCCTATCTGTATCAAGAGAGTCTGAATAGATCGAGCGAATTCTGTGGTTATAAATTTGCTTATTATTTACAATATACGAGTTAAAGTAAATTTCTACGCTTATTATTTAAAAAGTAAAATTCCAAGTCTTGTCTTGAAATACTTACCTATATCTTATGTAAATTGAACACATATAAACCATATACGGCCTTTGTCGGTTCGATGTAATAATATGATTAAACAATAAAAATATGGTTTTAGTTTTTATTATGGTCAATACGGTATACGGTCTAAATAGGCTAGGTTTTTTCAATAATTTAGATTAGGCCCCTACGATTTACCGACACCATAAAATTAAGGTCTACTTAATTCCTAGCAAGACATTTATTTTTTGATAGCAAGTCATTTTGAATTTATTATGGAAGACCTACAGTAAAATAAAATACAGCCCACCTAATTGGATGTGTTGAAATCGATTAAAATTAGGAAGTAAATTCCCATGTATAATTATCAATTATTTAAGATGGGGACGCCACTATGTGCGTATTTTAACCCAAATATGAGTGAAGGATGAGTGTAGGATGAGTGGCGCGATCTTGTAGTCTTGTTAGTGACTAAGGCCGACATGTTCCTTAGACACAGCTGTTAATTAATAGCCCATACAGCTAATGGCAACTAAGGGACCTACAGTTTATAGTGGAATCCGAACCACATTTTTCCTTGTAATTTACGAATTGGTCTAATTATCAGGATAGTACTGCGGATAGTCGTAGTACTCACTAGTGCGGACGTTAATCCACACCAGTGAGCATCGCATCCACAGTGCATCCCTATAAATATCCACAATTCGTGACCTCCTAGTAGCTGGATTACAGGACGACGCCACCCGTCCCAGTCATATAAGTAATATAAGCACCAGAGTATTAATACACATGTACGTGTAATATGCTCCTTGGAAGCGTAAGAAAACTTAATATTTATATTCCAGAACATTAATTTTAAGATATAAATAATTCAAAATGCTAGCAAGGGGTGTAAATACACAATTCCAACATTACAAAGAATCTTAAAATCCGTCGTTATAATTAAATTTGTTGTCTAGCTACTAAATATAATGAAATGAACTACCTTCGGGCAAATGTGAGATAAAGGGGACTGATGCGAATTAAAAATTGCAATAAAAGCCAACAATACAAGCTCGTTTTAGTCGACAAAGGACAACTTGTTATGATTACGTAATTGCAAATTCATATAAATTGTTGTAAACATGGCAGATAATGCTACTTTTACCAGTGAAAGAGTCTGAATAATAACTTATATTATGTAGTCGACAAAAGTACCAAGAAATCAGTTTTTAAAAGTTTCAGAACCAATATTTATTACTTACCATTTATTAAACGCTTGAATGTATTTTGCACCCAAAATCCATGGCTACAGGCCTAACTCTTATCAAATTGAGCTAATCAATCATAAATAATTATTCAACTTTTGATTTGAAAACACTTTTTTGAGGGGTACAATTCCGGGCATGTTGGAAGAAAGCTATTAATATTAAACTAGAACTAAAGTTACAATTGAAGTCACAAATTATCAAGTGGCATTTTGGTAATCAAATTTCAAACTACTGTCCTTGTAATAGATCTACGATAGTTACCGCATGGGAGTGGGGTGGCCTAGTGGTAGAACGAGTGACCGTAAGTTCCCAGGTTCAAATCCCACCAATCAGCAATGGGTTTTATCTAAGTGTTATTGCCCCCGAGGTCTTGCCTGAAGCAATGCGAACAACTATTTCGAGCAAGAGCCTTGCGTCCTAGGACAAAAACATTTTCACAGTCGTATCAATATAAAGGCAAAACCCCACTTAACGTAAGGACACACAATTCCAATTAAAAATATCTTTTAAGATTTAAGCGAAGGATGTAAAAGTGTTTTATTGTCAGAGCTTGAGATGCATTTGAAGTGGAGTTTTATCTCGTTTTACAGAAACAGTATTTCCTTATGGTCAATAAAAAGCGCTGCAGGCAATTTATGGTGGTTATTATTCTTAATGTTCGAATAAATCCGAAATGGGTTATGTATGAGGTGATATTGTACTTGGAACATGTGAACTAAAAAGCAAACGGAAGGAAGATAAAGTATTTATTTTGTAAACATTTCAATATTTTTGGGACTATAAATAATATTGATTTCCCAGCCACAAATTAGTTTTTAGCTATTGAATATCGTAAAGATCTTTTGGCATTCTTTTCCCTGTTTTAAAATTATAAATATGTATTTTATGTACATATTAAAAACAGGGTATGACATATATATCCAAACTAATTACTTTTATAGATTATTTCTTGGTATACAAGAAGCACAATCAATTCACCTTTTAGACAAGTTAACCTTGAATTTACCAGCTACAATACTGAATGTGATATAAATATAAACATTTTCACGACATTTAACATTTCGTACCATCAATATTTTACGATTTAGGTGAGAGAATATTTAATTTATTTCACTAATTAGTCACAAAAAGTTCAATATGGTGAAAGTTTGACACTTGACTGATTACTTCACTTGATTAATTATGTTTGAAATCGTTTTGACTTTTCATCATTCAGACGTCAAATTGTATTATAACGTTATAATATTGCAGTAAGTGATTGATTTTGATTTCATCGAATATTTATATTTATTACGGTTTTAGTATTAAAAAGGTTCGATGAATATTTTATAACTCACTTTTGTGTAGAGTAGTTATGTCTATCTATTTATTATATTTTACTGTAGCAGCAAACCTAAGTACTCATTAAAATTAATGATATTTGAATAGGAAATGAATCTGACAATGTTAAGAGAATAATTTATTGAATCACAGTCAGGTAGATGTAAATTCGCTTATTCTGCAGGTTTGCTGTGGCGGGGGTATTTTTACTACTACTACCACTATGAACCAAAACCCACTTTCTTCTCCAGCATTTCCTATCGCACCCCTATTATGCGTGTCCACCAAAACTGCAGCCTCCTTAGGGTCTCAGACCAAAACTGGGGTTTTACAAATTCAGTGACAAAAATCTAGTATCCAGTCAAAGAAGAGAATATTTTATTCTTAATGGAAAGTTGCATATCAAGTATATTTTTAACTTAAGAACCATCCCGAGAGATATTTAATATGAAACACAATCTAAACAATCCGTCGTTTAAAAAGGACCGCTTGATTATATTTGCACCGCTATATATTTTCTTTATGTTAAACAGTAAGGAAAATTATATTGAATTGACCAGCTGTTACCCTCGGCTTTGCCCGAAATAGCTTCGTTTTTATTACTCCGACTATGAACCTGCCGAAAAAAGTAGTAGGCTTGAAGTATATACAGTATTAAAATTTGTTTATATTATATACCAAAATTAACTTATATTAAACAGCGTTTGATATAAAAACACCCCCTTTCTTCTGCAGTCTAATTTAATCCTGAATCCATCCTACTAAACGGCAACGAAGCTTTTTTCACATGAAAGACAAATTAAACTTCTAGCTAGATTGTAAAACCAATTGTAACTTATCACCGTAACAAACGTTGAACTTTCCTCACGATGAGAAAAGTTCAGAAGCAGGTGGACTTCACTTTGTCTAAAACAGTTTTATTTGGAGCTTAGATTCAAGATTTCCTAAGAGTTTTAAAAAGGATTCTAGCTTATTGCCTGGTTCCAATTCCAATCCCGCAACAGGTGTTTTAACTGTGTCAAATCGACCTATCGTCGTCCTTATCTAAAATAATTGATAATTATTGATTCATCATTGACTTGTAAATCTAATGCGGTTTGTTATAAGTTTAACGTAAGATGTTAGTAGCTAATTGGATTTCCCTTTCAAACTATCTACAGTGATTTTTTTTGTTGTTGTTTGTTTTTAGTGTTCTTAGCTAATTTAAAAATAATATTTCTTAGAAATATTGGCACAAATTTTAATTTGATAATTAACTGATTTATTATAGATATAAGTTTAGCGTATATATATATTTTTTTACAAAATAAAAAAATTATGTTTTTGTTTCGTTTCCGATGGTAACTGATGGTTATTTAGAATAAAAAAACATTGTACATTTGTATTATTAAGAAACATTGACGAGCTCCCGATCAATTAAATAACAAAAGTACGTGTAAATAAAATATTTGAAAACGAAGACATTTATTTGTCTATGGATATTCTGTACAATTTACAAATTGTAAATAATTGATGACTGTAGTCAGCGAACTCTTACTCAACTGTTTGAAGTGATTATGATTTATTCAGCTTGTCTAAACTTGCCAATAAGAATTACCATTTGGATTCTAAGCGTTTGTGGCGTTTGGTCACTAGACAGCTTATTTTATCGTTCCTTTGCGTATATTACTAAAACAATAAAATCACAAAAAAACGAAAACCAGTTTAAAAACGAATAAAATCACAATCAATCATAGAAGGTATCTGGGAAAGATACATTTACATATTTTTTTAGACACTTTCAACTGTATCTAATGGTCTATGACAAATTTATACAATTTGTTTTTAACTGGCTCTCTGACAAAAAGAGAATACATACATATGATTTTACATCTAAAGATAGTTTCCAAACTATATTTTTAAGGCCAGGCTGCTCTTTTGCCTATGTGCTCTTTAGAAAATGCGTGTCTTTCTTAAAATATATTCTTGTTTTCAGGTATGTACTTGGAATCAGACATGGGGTTCATCTTATCTTCCTACTCACTGTCAAATTAGTAAGTAGCATTTATTTAACCTACCACATGTGTAGGATTTCAGTGAACATGACAATTAGGATTCCATTGTTACTGACACTTAAAATTACAAGCCAAGTCTTCTGTGTAAAGTTGCTTCACAAACAGAAACTTGCTACTTAGTGGTGACTTTTCGGTCTCGTTGAAGTTTATCTCAGTAGTTGCACCCGACACCAGTTCCCCTAAACCACTCCAAAAACTCGCGTTTACGAAAATAATTGAAAAATGAATATCAAAGAATAATTATCACCAATTATTTTTCATTATAATCAACTTTTATTTTTAAAATATAGGCCATCTTCCAGTATTCCAGTTGAATAAGAATATCAAAAACAAAAAGATAACTATGTTATGAGTAAGTTTAAGAATAGAGTCACTCGTACGTAGTGTACGATATTTTTGCCATATAAGGAATGTTTCAGTATTCTTTAGGGATGTATCTTTGTAAGCGGATGTGTAAGGAAATCTCCAGAGGAAAAAAATGCTGCAACTGTTGTTGGAATTCGAGGGTGTAGAAAACTTTTTGATGTTATGTAACAGTGTTTAATACCATTTTATAACTGAAAAACACGGTGATGGTTTTAAAATATAAATATAAAGTCTGTAATTGTGGATTGATAGCCTGAGATTATATTCGTTTTGCCTTTTTGATAATTAGGTTTGTAGGAAAATAATGTCTATGGCAACTCCATAACAGTTATCAATAATACAACTAACAAAGATGCTGACGACAGGTTTTCCAGCTGTTTTTGCAAGATATCCACCTTCTGTTTCTAAAAAAAGCATTAAAACTAGGATTTGCCCATTTCAATGATCATTTATACATTTTTGGTTTGTTTGGGCAATATATTTGAGCATTAATGTGTGTTATATTGACAGAAAAATTTTAGTCTCCCAAATTAAACCAGTCATGAAGAGACGTAACTTTAATTTTAAGAAAATAACTTACAGTTAGCCAACATAGAGCGTTTTGAATAATCAATGCTAAATTTTATAGTGAACAACTATGAGCAGGCTCTTACCTTTTATACAAAAGTATACATTAAAAAATACAAGTTCCATTCTAAATAGTTAACAATTTTACTTGTTTGCAGGAAAATAATGATTTGACTTGTGATTGCATCACAAGAGTATATTTTTTTAAAACAAACCATTCAAATATAGCTTCTATACTGAAAATAGTTTTTAGCCAAACAATTAAATTTAGCTTTTGGCAGTAGTCGTGATCCGAAGAGTCCTAACGTTCTTATAAACCATACGTGAACGTGACGATGAATATTAATCACATTTGTTTCCCGGAATTGGTTTTACAAAACCACGACAAGGTCTGCTGCATACGATTTAAACTTAAACTAGCCTCTGCTGTTTCCAAACTAACACACGTTCTGATAGCATTATGATTCCCATTTTTCAAAGAATAATTGAATAAACTAAAATATCTACAAACAGGGAAAGTGTACAATCATCATTTGAGGTCTTTATTTCTCTGGCTGACAAATTACGATTAGATTATCGTTGCAGGAAATAGTATTAAGTAAAATATTTATTAGCATACAATTTTCTATGCTACATTTTATGATATTAATTAGGAAATAAATTATAAATCAACATTGTACATTTTACTGAAATTACATGAAAATAGTCGAATAAGCCTTGAAACGTATATTTACTACTTACACTGTTGACTCACAATACGGTATTTTCAAATATAAGGTGGTACTTGGTGATCGATTTCGAAGGGACAATCCAATCATCATCAGACCCAAATAGGTTATATGTCTCAAGTGTTACTAGACATATTTATATGTAATTTATAACCATTTGTGTACTATGGCAGAGTAAATTATTGCCACTCGTAGTTTGTCCTCGTCGTACACACAAGATTTTTCCTACCACCAAAGATAACTTATAATAACACACAGCTTAACTTTTTAGATGTACATAAAATGTCCGTCTTAGATTACGTCGGCTTTTGTAAGGTTATGATATTTGTTACCGGTTGTTAGCTATACTGTATCCGTGGTTGTGGTTGGTGAACTTTTAACACTTAAAATTTGAAATGGCGACCATACGAACGTCGGTATTTTAAGCCAATAGATGGAGATGAGTGTAGGATGAGTGTTGTGATCTTGTTGATTTAGCGTGCGGGAATGATCCATTACCGCCCTAGAGCGGCAATGAGCTATTTTGCGTACTGTTTACAGGTATGGCATTGTAATCATTTTTATGCAGTGGAAGGAAAAATTATATAGGATTCCATTCCAACAATCAAATCCAATTTGCGACAGTCCAAAACTTACACAAAATGAATCTTTTGCACCTTTTATAATAAACAGTAAAATTTTAAAACTTTACAAAAAAAGTGTTTCATAAGCTGATTTTATGAATTCCTACACAAGAAGAATGAATGACACTGATATGTTTGTACCTACACAGCCTTTTCCTAAATACAAAAAATATACAAAGATAAAGTTCTGGACTCACACAATAGAATACATCAGCATTAAGTTTACGACAACGCGTCCAATGATATAAACAACACAACGCCGGATGTAACTCTCATATAATCTTATATACAACATGTCTGCATGTTTAATTGTTGTCAGCTAACAGATGTGAGTACAAAAGGCCGGATCAAAAGTGAAGCTTATCTTTTCAACATTTGAACATGGGATATTTATCTCATATGTTGTTGATTTTCACGTTTAAAATAAAATATGAGCCTGTTATATATTTTCCAAGAACATATTTTTATTTAGGAGCTTTGCCCAAAAAAATCGAAAAGTATAAACTCAAATGACTTGAATAGCAATATTTAATGTAATTTTACTTTACAGTGTAGTTATTGTATGGTGTGATTTCATGCAAATAAATTACAAACGGTTGCCATTTACAGATTGTTATAACGATATGTAATAGAATTAGTATTTCATCAAACGTATTACCTTTTTAATGATAGTCAAAATTCGTTTAGCATTCCTATATTCTCTACATTTTCTATCTTATTTCGAGAGTAAAAAAACGAAATAAACCCTAGACAATTTCTAGAGAAATAAACGTCTTCCAAACTCTTTTTAATATGATACACTTTGTCAAGAGATAAAAAGGAATCAATTTAATCTAACGGCGTGTCGAGAAGATAGCTTTACCTGACAGCTTGGCACCTCAATTCCCATTAGAATTTACTTGAACAAATTTGAAATATTTTTTCTTACTTCCTTGAAACATGAAAGTACTAAGGAATAGTTCTAGAACGAGTAAGATATTTTAAATAAATAATGTACAAGTGGTTAAATTATTTTTTTCCAAGTCATGGCCATGTATTTTATTGTTTTTGGTTTGTGTTACGTATTTTTTTAAAGCCTATAACTACATTCTTCGAGTGACTGCTTTCATGTCTTCTTGACAATGACGGCATAGACGTCGAAACCGGTTGCCATATAGATGACTACAGATTATATGAACGAAAAAAGGTAATTTACCCTCTTGTGTATTATTTGTGTAGTAATCCGGAAGGCAAGACACAAAAGAAGTTTAAATAAATGTTTGAAGTATTTTAATAGAGCAATAGAGCAAATATAATTAATTTAAGTTGTGTGGAAAAGTCACAGGTAATTTATCAAGTTTCTATAAAATATTATCTTTGGACAGCAACGAACCTGTTTTTAAAACTAGATTACTTCACAAACTATCACAATTAACGCAAAGGAGAAAATGTTTTTATTTTTTGACACAGAATAAATTGACGAAGTTAAATTTTACTATTTAAGCAATAAATCTGGGGGAATTAAGAGACATAACTATGATAAATATTAAAAGACTGACTTTAAGTATTTTGTTGTTGTATGATAAAAGAATTGTGACAATATTAAATGCCAATGATCACTAACTCGATTTATATAGAGTAACCTTTATGTAATGCAAGTACATAATATGTAATCTGATTTTTATGAAGGACAAGAATCATGGTTCATTGAATAAATCGAACAATAACAATTACATTTAAACAAAGTTAATTGCGTTTAAAAATATACATTTAAATTATCACTAATAACCTTATAGACAAACAGAGCAGAATGATTATACAGATCCAATAAACTTAATACAGTACATGTTAATAGTTGTTTCTTTTAAAACACCTTGGGATGAAATATCTCTAGTTAAAATGGGGACAAAACAACGAAACCACGTTTTACATTACACTTTTTCAGGTGATTGAATTTGACATAGAGAGAACTGTTGGATATGAGAAAGGGTGTGAACAGTCAGCTGTGTTTATGAGTAAACAGGTGATTGTAAACCAATCCAGACTGGTCAGCTGTGTTGTTGTGTATAACCAAAAATATGGCGTATTTGTTCACCAAACTAAGATTTGGCAGTTTCAGGAATTGAAATGAATTAAATTGGCTTTAACATATGATTATTGTATATTTTTGTCACTAACGCAGTTGTGTTGTTCGTTCTAGTGTTATTGTCTTTTATAAAATACTGTTTAAGTGAACTAAACGTAACATATTGTTACACAAGTAAAACAAAGTTACGAAATGTTTCAACTACTATCCATATCTCAATATGTTGATTGAATACACGTGTTTCCAAGTTCCTAAATGTCACAGAGTTCAGTTCTGCATCTGTTTAAGTTTTCGTAAAGTTGTAACGAAGTTTGTCAGTCAGCAATGCAGGTTGCACGTGGGGTGCATCTCATTTGTTACTAGTTGGTGAAATATATTATGTAATTTCCAAGTAGCTTGTTAACTTTTTTTACAATGAAGTTTTGTGATACAGCTTTTAACGAACAGCGGAGATGGAACGAATACAATTTCAGCACAGCGGATTATTTGGGTGCGCTTCTTTGTAAATATTGTACAACGCTGGCGAGTTTTAATCAAACCTGGAAATTCTAGAATGGCTGTTTCTTAAGAAAATTAAAGCTGGTAGCCCATAGCGGAGATAAAAGAAATGAAAAATATTAGATGTTGAAGTTACATTATTAATTAATAAAAACATGTTTAAACAGTTTTACAGCTATTTGGACTTTCCAAAACTTGTTATAATAGGTTTTCCCTGCTATACTTAAACTATGCAAATTTACTATTATTTTTTATTTTATTCGTTTTATGGTATATTTAATATAGTTTGTTTACTTCATTAAAAAAATCAAATACAAAAACGTCTAATATACCTTAAACCTAAATACACTTATACACATGTGCTGTTTAAACAAGACTGTAAAAATGAAACCAAAGGCTAACACTGCTAAAAAGCATCATGATTAGGTAACTAATACTATATTTTATTCGCTTTTATCGTCTTGTTTAAGTGCAAATATATGTTTCAAGTGTCATTAGACTTATTTTTATTTAACTTTCCGGAAATTAATAGCATGTGATATGCTGATTCGAAAGTTATTCATTATTGTTAAACCGCTTAAACTAAAAATTATATGGGTCTTGTCTAATAAATGGATTTACAAATACTATACGAGTTTAAATATTTACCTGTGTAATATTAACACTAATATAAGTATTTTTTCCCACAAGTTCGATTATTGACGTTATGTTTTTAACCTGCAAATGTGTATCTATTTTTTAAAGGCTTCAAAAAATTTTAATACTTGCAATCTGGCATTTACGTAATAATTGAAAAATTAAACTTTAACCTATTTATATGAAGGTATATAAATTGAGTATTTTAATTAAATACTCAATGTTTGTCAAATTGTCAATGTTGTTGTATTCCAATGTTTCAAATGTTTGGTTAAGGAAACCCGCCGTGGTTGCAACCAGAAAGAATTGATAGTGTTCGGGCTCCGCGCCAACTAGGCTTGTATATATATCTTGTTCAACCCTGGGACACACCCCTTTGGAGTTAGCTTCAATTCAGTTAATATCTATTTCAATATATCTATTGTTGGTATATGTTAGCTGTCTTGGCCACATCGTCTGAGCCATGTAACTAATATGTGTAGTAAGTATGAAAATGAAGGTAGAAAGTGTACAAAACCACAACGCGTTAACCGACATAAGTTCAATATATGTGGATTTTTTTGGTGAAGGTTAGGCGTATACAGTATTTGTATGAAATTAAACGATAATTCCCACTAACCTTTGTGGGTTTATTTAATCAACTTAATTTTGCGTAGGTTTATAAATTATGCTGTCTTTTGGTGTCTAGACGTTTTGTCAAACTATTAAATTTTATAGTGGTAATGATCACAAGAATTAATTTTCTTAAAACATTAGTGACTAGTTTAACAATAATTTTACCATACCTATCTGTCATGAAATAACTTTCTTGTATCCTTCATGAGTCTTTTGAGAATCCCAAAAATAATTCGTCAACGTCTTCCACCATTAAAATTCAAAATATTCATTTTAACGTCATAAAGTTATCTTAAAACGTGTAAAATTATCTAATTGCTATTTGAACTAACTTTTAAGAGGGAGTTGTACTTAATAGTTTTAAGTCAACTTAAAACAGAAATCACGGAAATGTCCGAGTACATCAGCTTAACATCGGTTTTCAATCGATCTTAATATTAGATTCTCGTCTGAACAAGCGTAATGAAACAAGCTTATTTACAGCCCCAAACATATAAGTAAGACAGTAAGAAGTTGGCAGTACTTTAACGCTCACGCAAATACGTAACTGCCAGTGTTAATTAATTATAAATACCTTCCTGAGTTTTGCCATAAAGAGACTCTGTTAGTAATCTATACATTAATATGCAAGCATGTTTCTTTAAACCCTTTTTTCTTAGCTCTTGTGCATCGCAGGGAAAATCTACGCATACTGTTAGTAATAAATTTGCCTGTAGATGTACAGAATCCCTTTATAAACTAAAATAGGCTACAAAATAAGACCAAATAATTGATTTAAAATAAAAAATAACGTGGGCCTTATGAGTTGCCATACTGGTGACGAAATAATAAAAAATATAAACAGAAAATCAAAACAAATGGAAGAAATTCCAATTTTATGTTTTTTTTTACAGTGGGGTGTGGCAATAGAGAGTTCTGTACATTACATGTTTTTGGTCGAGTATTTGACCATTGGACGATCCTAGTTTAACTGTTGGTTCCACTAAACCAACGAATTTACAGCTGTTTTTGCATTAAATTTTTTTTCACATTTCCACTGTGCTTGTTCCTAAAGAGATAATTCTAAAATAAAATGTAATAATCGTAAAAGAACCTAAACAAAATATTTTGAATCCGTGCATTCATTTTCCAAGGGAAATTAATTGGTAAAATAGCTTTTTGAAACACAAAACTATCTGGCCAAGCAATATAGAAACGTGCAGGTTGTTACGTGTTGATTAATACATTTTGGGAAACTTTACTCTCACAACAATAACAAGCTAGATTGGACGCCTTTATACTCTGAAAACATTCATTTCCACTCAATCCAAAATCACTGCACTGTTAATAACTGATTGCCTTTCACGTTTTGACGTTTCAATCGCTGTTTTTGCCACGTCGAAAAATACGTTGGAACATGCAGTAGGCATAAACGTATAATAATTGTACTGTATTATCTAATAACATAATATTTTAATCAATCGGTATAGAAAAATAGTTGGATTTACATTTATATAAAAAATAATTAGTCCTATATGCCGATAGTTTAGTAATTTGTTAGCCAATCATCTAATTTTATGTCAAAACACGATATACGATACATGTTTCCAAAGTAAAGCATTAGGCAACCAACGATATAAACGTAACCACATGAAAAGGGCGCGTTTTTAAAAGCTACGTTAGTTAAAGATACACTAGGTGAACCCGTGCGAATTCGCCCGAATAATAAATTAGGATATTATAGCAACGTCGTTAGAAGTTGCGTCGTTGTATCGGCGTTGGTCTTGAGCTCGATCGTAGGTCTTAGCACTATATGCATGCTAAGGTCTTTTTGCTTAGGAGTATTTTGCAGGACGGAGCTCATCATGCTGAAAACTTGTGCGTATGGATTGATATCAACCAAATGTTGAGTCAAAATGCGCATGAGTTCAGTGCTGAAAGCTGATTAGCTTTGTTTAGCATTCTTTCTTGAACAGCGGTTTCGACGTCCGTAGATATAAACTTGGGCATGTGTGGGATGCTCCCCTTTTGACGGTTGAAAGGTGCAAATTGTTTGATAAATTGTGTCGTGCACCTTATACATGAAAGGCCCTCCATCGTTATGTTCTTCAATTTTAGCTTGAGTGCTGACCATTGCGAGCGCAGAGTTGTACGATGTAATGTTCTCTTTGTAGTTTCTACACAAATGATTTGCTCCATTAAGTAAGCTCTGTATAAAATATATTTCCCGGTATGGTGGTATATTCACTGTTCCTTTATAGCAGCAGGATGAAAATCCTTCGCCTCGTCCTCTTTGTTCTTCTTTTAAATGTAGCGCATCACATTTCTGACATTTTAATGCCATCTCGCCAGGTGAATGCTGCTGAATTCTTGTATTTGTCAGTGTAATTTTGTAAGTACACGTTGCCACTAACTGTTCCAGCTCCTCGTCTGGGCTTCTTACTTTTTGTATTGCTTGCCGTGTATTGACTCGCCGTGTCCGACCGGCAATATTTCTTTGTCGTCGGGTCCTTGGCATGTTAAATGAAAATATAATGTAAAACTTTTCTCCCGTCGTGTCCTATAGGTAACATTTCTTTGCCGGGTTTCTAATTATTTTCAAAAACATGCAAATTGTTTACATTTCAAAACCAAACAAAACAGCTGGGAATTATTTTTTTTGTAAACTAATGTATTGACATCTGTTTCAGAATATAACAACATTCAAATCAATCACAATGTTATCCTTATGGAAGGAACTTTGAGGGCAGCCCACGCCCTTAAAAAGATATATTTCGAAAATCTAAAGCCACAGTTTGCACATCTACACACCTAGAGGAACATTTTGGTATATAATATGTGGGGTTAAATCCTAAAACAAAAAAGCCTTATTGTTCACAAAGATTCATGTCGCGTATTAAATATATAGATTTCATATGCATTTCACATGCTGCGAATAAAGTCGAACGCATCTATGTATTCCCACTTGTTGAGCGCCTTTCATGGTCCCCATCGTCTTCTATTATGTATGATTTGAGTTCACAATAGTAGGAGGCAAATGCTAATTAATATAAATAGTTAATTATGGTAGTAAGAGTCATAAAATTTAAAAATTCTAATATTTCAGTCATTTATTATTCTGATAATAAGGGTAGTGTATAATATATATAGCTCATAGTGAAGAGTAAAACAGTATGTAGTGGTGTGCAATAGCTTAGTATTTTTAATGTTAAAAATATAAAATATAAGATTAAAATTATATGAGTCTCAAATTGAAGTAACTTTAAAAATATATATATTTCAGGATTTTCTTGGATATTTTGCTTTGTTACAGTTTTTACAACTTAACTATTACTATTTCTGAGATATAATTTAAGTGTAAAACTAATTTAACACTAACTTTAAGATTAAGTAGAAGAATTCCTTAATCTTTAATATTTGTAATGGTTCAAAAGTCTTAATTAATTAATTACAGTTGATTTCAATCGCATCCGAACGAACGTTCGTATATTTTATGTACTATTTAATTGTTCTCAACAATGATTAATACAATAAAGAAAATTAAAATGCTAGTAAATAACCCACAATTTTAAAATTTCAAAATTTGATAGTGTCATAGAATTGGTTAACAGTTTAGAACATTGAAAGACAATACATTATAGCCTTGATAGATAATGCAGCTTCCCTAAAGGGATTAGATGGATCGTGGTTTCTACTTACCTGCTACTGAATAAAGAAGTAGACAAACACCATTTCATACAAGCTTTCAACCATGTACCTTATCCATATATAAAACCCAAAGTACCCATGCACTTTTGAGAAAACTAAAAGTTACACCACCATAAACCATATACTTAAAATGCTTTAACATAAACATATAGTCTACGAGAAACCTTGCGCAAAACTATCCATTATTTCATAAATTGCCCATAAAGGTAAAGGGAACTTACCATATACCTAATGTTAAAAATACCTCAGGTGTAATTATTTGTTTGTTATTCTTTCGCAACTTTATTGAAATCAGCTGTGATTATTTGTTTTAATTACTTACTGTATTCTGTTTTTTCTTTTTTTTCTTAACTTAACCAATCAATAGTTTTATGGGTTTATTAATACTTATGAAGTCAAACGGGGTGAAGCCCGTAGGTGGTAACCCACAGTCGTTATAAATAGCGTTCCTTTAGGGGGAAATGAAAATAAAATAACTTTTATTATGGTCTAGATTTATCGAATATGATTGATTATTATCTAAGAACATACGATTTGTCATTAAATATACGAGCGTATTATATAAATACTTATTATATATTATATATTATTATTATTATTATATTATATTATTATATTATATTATATTATAATATATTATTATTATACTTACTTATATATTATATAAACATTCCCACGTGGCTTTTGAATACATTTATAAAACGTAAAATGGTTAAAACACTGAAACTTATGCGTTATGAGACAAGGATTATCTAATTTGCATAAGTCCACTTAAGGTAAGCATTTGAATAATATTCTTTTCGTTATGTAGAATAAGATTACACTTTTATCTTGGAAATCTTTACTGGAAATTAAGTATGAAGTATTATGTGTATGGTTACGTTGTTCTAACATAATTAGAAAAAGTTATGCTTCAGGTCAAAATCCAATAATTTAAACGTTTAAGTGAAATTGGTGAATATTTAATTGTTTTTTTTTTCACCGTGCCTTTTTATGAAATACAATTAAATAAAAAACCGCCAAAAAACTCAATAAAAATTGAATAATAGTTCTAGTTTTTTACTTAATTTTTTTCTTAGCTGATTTTTCTGGGTTAGCAAACTAGAATTATTTATACAACTATATTAACGATTACTAGACAAACCAACTACTGGATATGACCTGGTGAAATATATTTACATTACCTTGTTATTCATCTCTATGACCTTAAAATAACCTTCTAAATTAATATTTGGTATACAATTTAAATCCTTATTCATAAGGTCTATATAGGCAGAGGTTGTACAAGTATTTCAGTGAAATAATCAAACCCCAGTGCAGAATCCTCCACAACCTGTATGATTCAAGCTAATAAAGTTTATAGTGTAAATGGTTTTATAAGGACGTTATTAAAAATTATCAACGACAAAATTGCAATAATTGACTAGAATTACATTCAAAGCCTAAACTGTGGCCATCGTAATATGTAAATAAGTAAAAGCAAATAATATGTTGCCAATTAATTATTCAATAAGTAAATTGCTACCACGTATCTGTCTAGTTAATACATGGTTGTTAGAAATAAAAAAAAATATTTTGGTTCACAAACCAATAACTTACTAACCGTCACAGTACAAACCAGGCTGCTGTGATGTGGTTTAAGTGAACAAGGTATGGTAAGCCTGGTATGCGGGCTATGGATTTGACTATAAGTTCATTCTATTGAAGTAGGGGTTGCAATCCCATGTTCAAGTTCAACCCCATTTGAGGGTAAGAAAATGTAGTTTTATTTAGCCATGAGTTTTTAAGTGAGCAATTACAAAATATATTTTTTCAAATCTTAAAATGCCAATTTGTATAAAAAACATAGTTTGTGAGCCAGTAACAGAATGCGCTAGTGTCAAAAATTCTATTTTCTCTCCCTGATTTGTTGTTGTTGACAAAGTTAGTGGGACATAAAAGTTGCTATAGCTCACCATTCCATTACTTTGACTTAGTGAAAATGTCCGTGCACTCAATAGAAATTAGTAATTTAGATCAGCGCAATCTGTCGGTGGCTAAAATCAACTAGGCCTACGATGATTTTGATTTAAAACGGGCTTGAAATTTAACACGGGGATGGAATGTCAAGTTGTATCAATAGTCAAAGTTTCTAGGCACTAAATGTTTTTTTTTATTCTTGCATGGTTCCCTTATAGCTTATCTGTTGTATTAATGTCAACAAAGGACTTTTCTTTACTTAGCGTGACGTATATATATAAAATCTAGTCTCGTTCTTTATGATAACAGACACAAACAACAATGCTTCATGGAACAGACCAGGAACCTTACTCCATTTGTCACTTTAAGTGCTAAACAACTCTCTAACTCATGGGAGACTTTTTGTCATATCATATAAAACTTTGTAACGAATTTATTTATTTGTATGTCAACGTTGATAGACTGTTATGTAAGATATTCTCACAACTTTATTTCTTTCTTTCAAGTTAAAACGTTTAAACGCGACTGAATAAATGTATTACTATACTCTTTTAATGTTAAATTTCGATTACCGCAGTGATAATTAATATACACAAATATTTTTGGTTGAGTGTGTGTAAGTATTTATCTACCAAAATAATCATGGGAAATTCCAAATCATTAGAAAATATTTGTTTAGTTTTGCTGAGATTTGTAGTGCAATCTACTTTTCAAAGTCAATACGTTATGAGTTTTCTATGGTCTAAGTAACGCCGATTCCTTTGAATTTACTTGCTGTACATGAATAATTTAACTATTGGTGGATAGCTTAGTACTAAACAAGAAAGAAATGGTACTTACAGATTTTTAAATTTTTGATTGACACCGTTTGTTCTTAATTATTTTAAATGCTCAGATTAGTTATCCATGATTTGTTAAAATCCTGTTGCTGTTATGATGTTATTTTACCTAATTAATTTTTAAATTTTGTGTTATGTTTTATTTTGGTACCTTAATTTCATGTAGCTATGTTTACATATTTATAGGGAATTATGAATTAGAATTATTAATTACATATTTATATGAATTGGAATTATGAAAATATGGATATTTTCATTGATTGATGCGGTTGATGCGGTAAACTCTTAAAATTATTATCCCTAACTTCAAAATTGATTAATATTTGTGTTTTAGTTCAAAATCAATTGGTTTTTGTTTATAGTTTATTTAAAACTTTTTACTTTGTCATTTAATTGCCAATGAAAATGTTTTTTTACTTTTACAATCAATTTTAATCACTAAATAATTGATGTTTTAAATATTTATGACGAACCATTAGGTACTCAAAACGAAGGAAATATTGGGGAAATAATATAAGAATCGAGTTTACGTTATCAATGCTTTTATTGGCGGGAACAAAGGAGCTCGTTTCTAATGAAAAAGACGTCTTCTTTCTATTATATCTACAGACAATTTTAATCAAAACACATTAGAATTGTAGATTGAATTTTGTTTGCTTTGTACAGTAGTTGAAAATCATTGTTAATGTGTATTAACATAAATGTATATTACTTCTATTATTTGTTGAAGCAATACTAATTAATTACTGGGTTTTTCCTGTCTCCATACACAAGTAATATTAATGATATTCTCTATTATTTTACTTTATAAATAAAAAATACAATATAAAACATGTATTCATCGTCAACGTTTTGCTTATATTCCAATAAATTTATTTTGCAATACAGTTTTAGAAATATTGCCGTAACGATGTTTTTTACACACCAAAGTAAATATTTTTGAAGAAACTGTTTGTAAATAGTTGGATTTGAAGCAAAAGTGGTAAAAATTGAAAAATCTAGGTGCAAAATATGCAAATGTATGCAGCCTAGTTTGTAGTTTATGATACAGTTTGGAATAACAAATTACCGAACTTTAAAGTGAATTAAGTGTAGCCACAACACTAGTTAGGTAGATAGTTTGATGGAATAGGGGAATAAGGTTGATCCTGTAATTTTAAGCTATATTTATATTAAGGAGTATCATTTGTGATTTATAATTCTCCATAAAAAAATTCAAAAGTTTGAAATTTCATTTTATAAATTCTAGAATATGGATTTGTACTACTTTTAAGGTTTCTTTTCTCAACCTACCCATCTAATGTTTGTTGATGTACGGTTAGAAAAAATAATAAAATATTATGTACATTAATCCCTATAAACTATGCCCTTCTCTGTTTTGATACAATTGAACTAAAAGACAATTTACTATCATAGTAAAGTAAAATATTTTATGAATTTTTAAATGTCGTCCCTAACAGATATTTTATGTTAAAATCTGTATCAATACAGTGTTGATAGTTAATAATAAATTAATTACATAATTATACATCATTACATATGCAAGAATGAATTTCAAACGTTCAAAAAACTAATTAAACCGGAAAACGCATTACTGTAAGAAATAGCTAATAATTACTATAAAACCTACAATTAATTTGTTCTATGTTCTTCATAGATAATCAATAGAAAGGTGTAAACATAAAGCCTTTGTAATTATATAAAAATATTTTAAATTTAAACATTTAGTTGCCAAACTAGATATAACTTTTTTAACTATTATAACTTACTACCATTTCCAGTTTTAATTATGGTTTCGCATCATCACAATCTAGCATTTTTGAAGGTTCTAATCTTAACGTTTTATGGCCAGTATTAAAAAGTTGTGAAAATATTAATCAACCATGCTTGTTATCTAGTTAAGAATTAAGAGTTTTTTACCTTAATTATGGTAGTCTCTAACAAGGCAAGCCATCCAAGCAGAGTTTTATATTTCAAACCACATCATAGCCAGAAGCTGTCAGGAACAGTTGTGAAAAACAGGGAGAAAATATTTTGCAAGTGAAGTACTATTTTTGACAAATAGTTTGGTTAGTTAAGTGTTTAAATTTATTTATTTACTAAGTTTTTTTTCAGAGATCATACAGAGAGTATTATGAACTCTTTCTTATCTAATGTAGTTTCTAGTATTGAGATTTCCTTTACTGTGGGAACAAAGTTTTTAAACTACTTTTAAACTAGTACATTTAAGAACTCAATTTAAAATTAGTTACAGAGCTATTGAATTGTGTTCGATATTCATTCAGTCTACCATGTGTGAATTCATATAAAGTTTTAAAGAACATTTGGATTATAAACCGTAAAACCTTAAATCGAATTCCATCTTATTCAAAATGTTGATTATCAGATTAAATGTTTACTTTATGTTATGATGATACAATATTTTTACTAGCTAGTTGTAAAAGTCTTTGTTTTAAACAAAATACAAATTTTGCAGAATACAACCCTGGCTTAAGAGGACTTCAGTGAAAATTTAAAGAGCATATATGAATTTTCCATTTACATTTTGTTACACCACTAACATGATCTTATTACGATATTGCGTTTTATATTATACTGGAAATAAAATATGTTACTGAACTATCATAGTTTTGGGGAGCCTATTTGTTTTTATGTTGTAAAAGAATGATAAGGTAATAAAATCCATTACTTTTCCAAGTGAGAAAAATAGTTGTTGATAAGCCAAAAACTAAAAAGTTAAGTACTTTATTGCTTTGATCTCTTTAGACTTTTTAAGCCAAGCTAAATTATGTTAAATATATTACATTTTTCTATTTTTTTTTAACCTTACGTTACCTTTTCGGGGGGAACTGTTCATTTTTCTTTAAATATAAACATCTGCTTTCTAAAAGATGTGTGATTGTACAGTAGGAAAATAATATGAAATGAATACACTTTAAACATACATTGAGCCTAACAAATATTCTTAGACATGCGTACTTTCATATTTAGTTCATGTAATTGTAGTATTCGTTAAACATTTACTTTAATTATTACAATAACAATTATTATGCCATAAAACCACATCGTAAGTGGGTTTAGGATGTCCTGGTCATTAACTTAAGTACTTTTAATAATCTTTATGATATGATGTGGACTTTATACGCCCATAAACGGAACTGATATCCGATAATTGAAATATTTATTTCACTTTTATTGAGTCATAAACAGTTGCCTATGACGACGACGAAAAATTGCTATATTTTAATCATTTATTTGTGTAACCAATTAAAAAACTATGTTGTATTTATTGAAGCTGTGTAAATGCTAAAATATCAGTTTAAATATATAACCAACAAAGTTTACAGATAATAACCTTACACATTGAAATTAATATGTATCATTACAATCTTATGATATTTAGAATTTTTTTTAATTCAATATTAAAGAGCAAAACTATAACATTTTGCAAGCAAAATAATTAAGCTAATAATACGATTGCTAAAAGCTCTATGAGGAAAAGTGAATTCGATTTTAGTTTTTCAGTTTCAGATTGGTTTTTCTGAGAATAGTGGGTTACACTGTTACATGTACCTCACGATAACATAAGGAAAAGAAAAATGTGTATGGTTTTAAGGGGTACGGGTTGTAGGCTAAATATAAATTAAGATGATTGAACACAACTTTTTGATTTCTTAGTCTTTATTATCAATATTCTTTAATTTTTAATAAAGTATCTCTCCTTCTATCCAAGACATGTTTACCAAATACAAGAAAGCGTATCGATAACATTTATCTGTATCATGTATCTGTATTATTATGTATCTTACTTACAAAGAAATTATACAGTAATACATTACTGATTTAGAGAGAGAAATGCGTAATATATGATACAATAATATGAAATTCGGCATGGGAAACGTAACGAAGATTCATTGCAGCGCAAAGAAGTTCAAGCTGTTATATTTAAATGACAAATGGGGTTTCCTGCTTGAATCTGTCACAAGATCAATCTTTGTGAAAAATATTGCACATTATCATTCCTTTGAAGGAAGTTATTGTTGTGTAAATATTCATTTAGGATCAACGAGTCTCTTTTCGTAATGACTTAAGACTCTATGTGCATTGTAAGCATTAAGTTATATGAGTAACTTGTTTTTAATAGTCAAATACTCGTATTTGAAGACATTAACCATCTTTAAACTTATCTGAGTCACTCCATACTTTGATTGAACATTCAGTCGAATCTGTAATGAGAATGTATGTTTTTGTATTTTTGAATGAAGAATGGATCTCATTTGAAAAATTAATATATTAAAAGGTTTTTGAAAAATTGTTTAGGTACCAGCACGAATACTATAAAAATACCAGCATGGATCATAAACATAAAATAATGACGTTCTTGGACCGAAAATAAACAAAACCCCTTTTATTATTTTGTAAACTGTATAAATCCTTCAAAATGAAAAAGCGTGGCAATTAAAAAGGGAGAATATTCAATTAAGTAGGAATAAGAAATATTCTATGTTTAATTACCATCTGTAGTAAAAAAATTGTTGTCCGCTAGCCTCGTTCGCCCTCTCCATTTGACATATTCCACACCGACCACTATTGTTGTCCGCTAGCCTTGGTCGCGCTCTCCATTAGACATATTTCACACCGACCACTATTTTTGTCCGCTAGCCTAGGTCGCGCTCTCCACTAGACATATTGCACACCGACCACTATTGTTGTCCGCTAGCCTCGGTCGCGCTCTCCATTAGACATATTCCACACCGACCACTATTGTTGTCCGCTAGCCTCGGTCGCGCTCTCCATTAGACATATTTCACACCGACCACTATTGTTTTCCGCTAGCCTCGGTCTCGCTCTCCATTATACATATTCCACACCGACCACTATTGTTGTCCGCTAGCCTCGGTCTCGCTCTCCATTATACATATTCCACACCGACAACTATTGTTGTCCGCTAGCCTTGGTCGCGCTCTCCATTAGACATATTCCACACCAACCACTATTGTTGTCCGCTAGCCTTGGTCGCGCTCTCTATTAGACATATTCCACAATGACCACTATTGTTGTCCGCTAGCGGCGGTCGCCCTCTCCATTAGACATATTCCACACCGACCACTATTGTTGTCCGCTAGCCTCGGTCGCACTCTCCATTAGACATATTCCACACCGACCACTATTGTTGTCCACTAGCCTCGGTCGCACTCTCCATCAGACATATTCCACACCGACCACTATTGTTGTCCGCTAGCCTCGGTCGCGCTCTCCATTAGACATATTCCACACCGACCACTATTGTTGTCCGCTAGCCTCGGTCTCGCTCTCCATTATACATATTCCACACCGACCACTATTGTTGTCCGCTAGCCTCGGTCGCACTCTTTATTATACAAATTCCACACCGACCACTATTGTTGTCCGCTAGCCTCGGTCTCGCTCTCCATTAGACATATTTCACACCATCCACTATTATATGAATATGTGTAATGGAGAGCGTGACCGAGGCTAGCGGACAACAATAGTGGTCGGTATGGAATATGTCTAATGGAGAGCGCGACCAAGGCTAGCGGACAACAATAGTGGTCGGTGTGGAATATGTCTAATAGAGAGCGCGACCGAGGCTAGCGGACAACAATAGTGGTCGGTGTGGGATGTGTCTAATGGAGAGCGCGACCGAGGCTAGCGGACAACAATAGTGGTCGGTGTGGAATGTGTCTAATGGAGAGCGCAAACAAGGCTAGTGGACAACAATAGTGGTCGGTGTGGAATGTGTCTAATGGAGAGCGCGACCGAGGCTAGCGGACAACAATAGTGGTCGGTGTGGAATGTGTCTAATGGAGAGCGCTGAACCATGCCCTCGCGCCTGCACCCAGACTAACGAAATGGAAGCGTGATCCATGCGCAGGCCCGAGGAGCGGCTCACAAAACTTTACTTAACAAAATAAGAACCATGGATGGAGGCTCAAGAACAACACGCCATTTGAGAGAAACGAGCTGTAATTAACCATTTAAAAGAATAACACAACAACAATAATTAACAATAATACATGAATTAAATACTCTCAATTAAACTTTAAAAAATTTTGATACCCGTTTACCCTACTAACTTACAATTATTTCATTAATCATTTTCAAATAGGCTAAATTTCAAAAAATAAATCTTACTAGCTTTTACCTTTCAAAAAACTTTTAAATTAACAAATTACAACAATGATATATATAATGACTCTTATAATAAATTCATTTTATCTGGTAACTATAGAAACTTTAGGGGCCCCAAATTAGAATTCAATAGAATATTTAATAAAATTATAAAATTTAAAAAAGATCAACAAGTAGCCTAAAGAATTTAAAATTTAAAAAGAATAACAATTAATAAACTATGTATAGGCCTATAACAATAATAATTTCAAATAGTCTCTTGGGTTGCTTTTTTTTTATAAATAAAATCAAAAAACATAACGACAGTGGGTAACTTGCGGTAGTGCGGTTGGGTTTTGGGCCAGGTCTAGAAGTTCAGCACCGGAGGGGGAACCAAGCAGGGCGGAGAGGGGGCCAAGGTCTACGAGGCAGCCATGTGTAACAAATTTCCTCCGCCAAGGTCGAAACGGTCCAGTGCATAGTCCTCCTCACGGGCCCCAAAAGGCGCGCGTGGCGCACTTGAACTACTCCATAACCTCGCAGACTAAGCACAAAATAAAAAACTTACACAACCTTGTATAAATCATATGCCAAAAGGGCGATTTAAAACGATGAAAAATGTCTGCGAGGTTAACTAGTTGATTGTCACGCAACCTCTGAAGTGCTTGGCGGTGGGAGTAATAAGAACAAAAACCCACAGCCTTGTTCGGGGTCGTGGAGTGACAACGAAACACTGAACTAGCCTACTATAAAAAAACACTTGAACCATTGATCATGAGTCGTGACATTCGCCCGGTGGAAATAGTCACGGCTCAACCTCCCTCCCCAAAAGAGGACACTCCTCTCCAAAAGGGACAAACAAAAAAGCCTCTCCCCCACTTCCTGAAAAGAGATTGACCTGAAAGACAACTCAAGTGTCTGTGGTGGGGAACGCCAAGGGACTTCCAAACTGAGGGGAAAACTCACCCCCAGGGTTTGCTCTGGCCAGAGCTGGAAAATTTTGTGAGGGAAAATCCTTCGCAGAACACAGGGGACAGGAGAAGTGATCAGGTTCTCTGGCCCAGTGCACTTCCCACCCAGACACAAGAGGAAAGAAAATTGCCTACGGAAGAGTTCCGCGGAAGGGCTTGAGATGAGAAATGTGCGCCCTCCGGAACACTTTTCCAGTCCGCGGATCTCCAAGCTCCGCCGTGACAGGCGCCAAAAACCTCAGGATGCGGTGGGGACCTGACCACCGATGACACAACTTTGCAGCTCTCTTGTCCACAGCCGAACTGGCTGGATGAGCTTTACAAAACACCAAATCCCCCACCTGGAAAGGGTTGTCTACTCTACCACGATTGTGCTTCCTCCGGACCAATTCCCTAGCTCTGATCAAGTTTCTCCTGGCCGCTTGCCAAGTTGCCTTGACATCAGCCGCACCAGGAGGTGGCAGAAGGTCGCCAATTCCCCACACATTCGCTAACGGGTTGTTAGGCGGATAGCCTAGAAACAGCTCGAAAGGGACCGCCTTGTGACTCTCATGGTGAGCAGTATTGAAAGCAAACTGAAGCCAAGGGAGTTCCTGATCCCAGGTGGTCTGCTTGTCAGCATGGAAAGCTATGAGAGCGGAGCGAAGATTGCGATTGAACCTTTCAGCATGAGAAGGCTGTGGATAGTAAGGGGAAGTAGTCACATGGCGGATTCCGTGCCCAAAGCACATTCTTTTGAACAGATGGGAAACAAACTGTGTTCCGTTGTCGGAAACAATGGTGGCGGGTATTCCAAAATGTTGGAAGAGGTGAGTTCGAAGTACCTGCACGGTGAGCTGTGCAGTGGCATTCCTTAAGGGAAAAAGCCAACAAAACTTGGAGAAGGCATCCACACAAACAAGTAGGAACTTATTTCCTGACTTGCTACGCGGGAGAGGCCCTACATAGTCAATGAAAACCTTCTCCAAAGGTCTTTCCGCCACCTCAGATGACAACAAACCAAACTTAGAGTTTTGAGCGGGCTTGCTCAGTGAGCACGTTTGACAAGAACGCACCCTAGCAGCAAGATCCCGATCCATACCCTTCCAGATGAACATTTCCCTAACCTTCGCAATGGTCTTGTGGATACCTAGATGACCACCCACAGGAGAAGAATGAAAATACTCAAAGACCATAGGGATTAGAAGACTAGGCAGCACAACTTTAGGTTTACCTCGCTGCCGAGCGCGACAGCAAAGGGCACCCTGGGACAGAAAATATGGGGGGTGGGCTCCCCCATTTTGAAGCTCACCAATGATCTTTGCCAGCTCAGGATCCTTCAGCTGATGGGGAATGAAATCAGAAAAGGCGAGTGGAAACTCCAAGAGCACGGCACAACCCGGTTGCTCTTGGTCAGAAGGAGGATCGTCGGGTGAATGGTACATCCTAGATAGTGTGTCCGCAATCACGTTCTGTGTGCCTCGAACGTGTTGCACTTGGAACTTAAGGGACGATATTTGGACAACCCAACGACCAATTTTCCCAAGCTGGCGTGGATGTGCAAGAAGCCACGAGAGTGCCTGGTTGTCGGTTTCCAATAAAAACTCATTGTGCTCCAAAAAGCGTCTGAATTTATTGACTCCAAACACGACAGCCAAACACTCGAGTTCATACACAGAAGAGCTTTTCTTTTCGCAGGGACTCAAAGTGCGTGAGGCGTACGCAATTGGCTGCCTAACACCATCCACCTCTTGTGACAACACAGCCGCAATTGCGACGGAGGAAGCATCTGTTTGCAAGACAAAGTTTTGATTGAAATCCGGCATCGCCAAAACAGGGGGCTGCATGATAGCCTCCTTGAGAAGATCAAAAGACGTCTGCTGCGCTTCACCCCAGACAAACTTGGCGCCCTTCTTCCGAAGCTCATTGAGAGGAGCCGCCAATTCAGCAACATTGGGTATGAAGCGTCGGTAAAAACCTACCATGCCGATGAACCTAGCAATACCCTTGACATCTCTGGGAGGAGGAAACTCCCTGATAGCCTGGGTTCTAGCGGGGTCGATGCAGACGCTTCTATGAGAGATAAGATGACCAAGGAACGAAATTTCCGGCTTTGCAAAACTAACCTTGTCAGGATTCACGGTAAGGCCAGCCCTATTCAATCTACTCATGACTTCTTCAAGATGAATCAGGTGATCTTCGAAGCTCTCACTGTACACCAAGAGATCGTCGAGGTAATTGAACACAAACTTGAACTTGACATCATGAAAGATGGAATCAAGGAGTCTGGTGAGAGTCTGGGCCCCCACAGCAAGACCCATCGGAACTCTTGTGAACTGATACAAATTCCACGGAACGCAGAAAGCAGTGAGAGGTCGAGACTCAGGTTTCAAAGGAATCTGATGATAGGCCTGATTCAGATCAAAAACAGAAAAATACTTGGCCTTACCGAACCAATCAAACGCAGAATGCAAATCGGGGAGAGGCACAGAGTCGATTTCAATTTGCGCATTCAATTTGCGATAGTCCAAAACCATTCGGGACTTGCCATTGGGTTTTGGGACGAGAAAAGCTGGACTAGCGTAGCTCGAACGGGAAGGTTCAATGACACCATTTTCCAGAAGTTCGTCAATGATTTTTCTGAGAGTTTCCATTTTGGGTGGAGCTAATTTGTATGGGTGAGAGCGAACGGGACGGGTATCTGTTAGACGAATCTCGTACTCTAACAGGTTAGTGACTCCAAGCTTTGGCGTCAGCACATCTGGGAAACGAGAACACAAGGTTCTGATGGCTTCAGCCTCGCAAGTAGTCAGATGCCCTAACGGATCAATTGTTGGCTTGCTGGGTATCTCAGGCTCGACTACCGCAGCACCACCACCAATTTCATCAGCAAAAGATATTAATACCCGCCTCGCAAATCGGAAAAAACACTGACCTCTGCCTAAATCCAAAATTAGGCCAGTGTGCTTGATAAAATCCGCTCCCAAAATGACAGGGAAACAAAGGTCCTTAGCCACCCAAAAACTCCAAACCCAAGAAAAATGTTCAATTTTGAACTTGAAACGGGCTTCATAGATGATGGGAAGGGGTGAATTTGACGCAGTCCAGCAGATAGGGGTTTTTCGCTCAACTTGCTTGATAAGCCCAGACGATTCAAGTTTTTCAAATAGGGACAAGGAAATGAGGCAACGGGCTGACCCAGAATCCACTAGGGCCTTCTGCACCGTGGAACCTATGAAGATGTTGAGACGTGGGCAAGTTGAGCGCGCCGCTTTCACGCCCATGGAAGCAAGGCCCGCAATCCCCCGCAGCAGAGGCTCGGTCACAGGCACGACTCTCCCAGAAGGGGAGGCAACAGAAACATTAACTGACTTTAACTTAGACTTTGACTTACTTGAAAAAACATTCAAATTATTGCCCTTTACATTATCACCAACAACCTCACAGGAAGGATTGGGCAATTTTTCCTCCTGTGAGCAAACTAGTTTTTTGGACCACGTCCAAAATTTCCACCTTGACGGCAATGCCGCCGAATGTGACCTGGTTGCCCACAACCAAAACAAACAACAGGTAGCCTCTGCCACTGCGGCGGTTCGGGACCCAACCCCACGGGTGCTACGACAGCATGATGACCAGCTAGGGGAAGATGCCCCGCCGCTTGGTCTCTCTGGGAATCAGCGTCCTGGACAGATCTCGAAAGGATGGAAAGTCTGTCCAGATCCGCAAAAGATGAAGGTCGTGGTGCAAAAACCAGACGGGAGCGTTCCTCAGGCTTCAACCCCTGAAGCACAATGTCAATGAGCTCAAGCTCACTGATCCCCAAACGCAAGACCCTTTCCACCGTGCGAATGTCCCCCACGTACTGGCTGAGAGACTCGGCTGGCTGCTGAGGACGAAAAACTCTCTCAACTTTCAGCTTCTCCATGACCCGACGGGGCATGAAAAGCTCCAAAACTTCTTTATGAAAAACATCAAAGGTGACGCCTCTGCGCAAACAATCAAGCAATCTGTCCCCCAACGGTTTCAGACAGTATGGAGCAATGAGTTCCATCAAAGTTGCGTCTGACATGCCAGGGTATTCACGCATGCGCAAAACACTCTCCAGAAAAAAACAAAGACCATTCACATCTAACCCGTCCACCGGCCGGAAACCACTCAGGACAGAGGCAAGGGGATGGGGAAGTTTGCCAAAGGAGTTAGAGATGGAAGGGGAACTATGAACTTGAGAAGGAAAGGGAGATGGGGACTGGACATTCAGCGTAGCCGCAGCCAAGGTGGACGTGTGAGAGGGGGACGGTGTGACATTTGCATTTGACATTTGAACACTGGCAGGCAACTGGAGCAGTGTACTTGGCGTAGGCGGAGCCTGGGGGGTACCCACTGGAGTCACATCAACTGACCTTGGTACTTCGTTTGAAATTTCCGAAGAACGGTTGTCTTCAAAAATTTCAACTTTCTCTTTGACAGACTTTCCTGCCTTAATACTCTCCAAAATTCCTTCCAGCTCAAGAATTCTGGCTTCCACCCAGCTCTTGTCCTCATCTTGGATTTCAGGTTGCCCCAAAACCAAGAGTAGACGCTTACGCCAGTGCGTCAGCTGTGTGATAGCCGAACCCTTAGCTGAGCCCATAGGCAAACTACTCCAACTATCAATTTCCCCACTTAGCTCTTCCATCCTCTCTTTACATGCCTCCAGTTCCTCATCCAAACTGAGCGACTCAACCCAAGCTTGAGGCATGCTAGCAATTTGTCTGAACTGTGTACGCAAAGTGCGTACATCAGTTCCAGGAGTCTCCCCCCGGGACCGCACCTCGTACACCAGCTCCGGCTTCCTCAAATATTCCGGCACAATTGACGCCATACCGAGTCTCAACCAGCACTTGACTCAAAACAACAGACAACAAAATTTTTTCACAAAACAAACACAGAAATTTAATTTCTAAGGCTTCTGGACGTTGATGCCTACGCACCTGATGGGGCCCAAAAGAAGAACCTGCCCATTCATACCGCAAGAAAAAACAACAACAAATGACCCACGAACGTACACCGATACATACACTAGACAACACCTAACACTTGTGTGATGGGGTGTACACACAAACCTTTTTTTTTTTTTTTTTTTTTTACACATGACCATGCTTTTGACACTCTTGCTCCCGAAGGATGCAAGTCATTACCACCGATTCCACCCGGTGCCTCGGCCAAAGGGCGAGCTCCTAATAAAATGTGTTTACGCCCCACCACAACAACAACAAGACCCTTTTCCAAAACTGCCAGGCCAGAACATTTCCAAGAAACCAATCCATCCACGGCTCTTAAAAAAAAAGAGAACGTGGACAGTGATCGCATCCCTAAGTATCCGAGTCGTGAAACCAAGTTTCACGACAAGGCACCCAAGACGCAACCCACTAACCACGCTCTGCTACCAGATGAACCATGCCCTCGCGCCTGCACCCAGACTAACGAAATGGAAGCGTGATCCATGCGCAGGCCCGAGGAGCGGCTCACAAAACTTTACTTAACAAAATAAGAACCATGGATGGAGGCTCAAGAACAACACGCCATTTGAGAGAAACGAGCTGTAATTAACCATTTAAAAGAATAACACAACAACAATAATTAACAATAATACATGAATTAAATACTCTCAATTAAACTTTAAAAAATTTTGATACCCGTTTACCCTACTAACTTACAATTATTTCATTAATCATTTTCAAATAGGCTAAATTTCAAAAAATAAATCTTACTAGCTTTTACCTTTCAAAAAACTTTTAAATTAACAAATTACAACAATGATATATATAATGACTCTTATAATAAATTCATTTTATCTGGTAACTATAGAAACTTTAGGGGCCCCAAATTAGAATTCAATAGAATATTTAATAAAATTATAAAATTTAAAAAAGATCAACAAGTAGCCTAAAGAATTTAAAATTTAAAAAGAATAACAATTAATAAACTATGTATAGGCCTATAACAATAATAATTTCAAATAGTCTCTTGGGTTGCTTTTTTTTATAAATAAAATCAAAAAACATAACGACAGTGGGTAACTTGCGGTAGTGCGGTTGGGTTTTGGGCCAGGTCTAGAAGTTCAGCACCGGAGGGGGAACCAAGCAGGGCGGAGAGGGGGCCAAGGTCTACGAGGCAGCCATGTGTAACAAATTTCCTCCGCCAAGGTCGAAACGGTCCAGTGCATAGTCCTCCTCACGGGCCCCAAAAGGCGCGCGTGGCGCACTTGAACTACTCCATAACCTCGCAGACTAAGCACAAAATAAAAAACTTACACAACCTTGTATAAATCATATGCCAAAAGGGTGATTTAAAACGATGAAAAATGTCTGCGAGGTTAACTAGTTGATTGTCACGCAACCTCTGAAGTGCTTGGCGGTGGGAGTAATAAGAACAAAAACCCACAGCCTTGTTCGGGGTCGTGGAGTGACAACGAAACACTGAACTAGCCTACTATAAAAAAAACACTTGAACCATTGATCATGAGTCGTGACATTCGCCCGGTGGAAATAGTCACGGCTCAGCGCAAACAAGGCTAGCGGACAACAATAGTGGTCGGTGTGGAATGTGTCTAATGGATTTAGTTTTTATGCTCAACCAAATATCTGTTCGGAAATAATCGTATTTAGGAATTCATTGCAATCTGGGTATTATTATTTTAAACTATTAAAGTAGGATATCTTTAGGGCAATTTTTTAGGGGACTCACTGTTCGACCCCACATTGTCATCAGACTATAGAATACCTAATAGGGCATGTAATCAAGAAATTCACAAACATCTAAGCAAATTCAAAATGTTTAAGGTTACTAATCAAAAAACGTATAAGAGGTGTATGGTAATGTTGATACAATTTAACCATAAAATCACCATTATTAACGTCCAACTGAATCATGGTATTAACAAATAATTTAAATTCAATCATCAGAAAAACTAGAAGGATGTAAAGAAATACTAGTAAATTGCATAGATGAATAAAAATTAATGCCCGATTTAACATAAATTGTTTTTTTTTTTTTGTGAGTTGATTGTTACTTTTCTACTTGTCACATTTTCCCATTCCTCCCCTCTTAAACTACATTAATATAAACTATAGTCTATACTCAGCTGTACATGTATTTATTACTAACAGTATCTAATATATTGGTTTAAGACATTTATTCAAATTCATCAGTAAGAATGTGTGGGTGATCCAAGGGTACCAAAGATTGAATACTTATTAAAAACTTCATTAATTATTTATACAGTACAGAAAGAATGGGGTTTTCTCATGAATGGTACTTTCCGTTAGGTAATAAAACATTGACATTTGCTTTACCTGACTGGTACATTGTGATAAGCCAAGAATTAAGATGATACAGATTACTACTATTCGTCAACTACAAGATATTTAAAAATAACCAGACATTCAAAAAGGAAAATTCATTTGTAACTTATACTGGCGCAACGGTTGGGTTAACTTAATTAGCCTTGAGGTTTCCTAATTTGTTATTGTGATCTCTGTTGTTTCTGAACATGAAATTTATTTACGCTGTTTGTGTTTGTTTCTCATTGCACTATTTAAGGTGGATTAAACATTTAAATTGCACTTCAAATATATTTTAAACATCCATATAAAAAATTTAATTTTATAGACCTTTCCAATATATAAAATTACAAGCAGCAAGACCTGGCGTTGCCCGGGTTAAATTACAATGCACAATTATGGTAAAATATATGTTCTTTTACTTACTAACACAGAATATTGAACATATATGATTCAAACGATCAATATCTCAAATGAAAGCCTTCATTTCTAGGAGTATTTTAAGACCATGATATATAAAACAACTAACATAAAAATGGAGTCACATATCATTGGGGATATAATAATGATAATTATTATTGATTCGTGATTTAGCAGCAAACTTCAGGTAAGTCTGATTGCATTGGAAATTCTTAGACAATAAATATAGGATCATGTGATTAGAATATGTGAAATACACTTATATTTAAGTAAAAATTTGAAAAAAAAATCAAATTTGTTTGATTGAGTAATTATTTAGATAAATTACTGATGATGGCAAATCTGTGAGTATACCTTTAATTAAGACTAAAACTATGTAAATCACTCGGGTAGAAGAAAAAAAATCTAAATATTTATATATATATATATATACAGCAATATACTTAATTATATATAAACATATATTTTGTTATAATATAAATATTTAAAATTAGTGAGTCCACATTTTAAATCTGTACTTTTGTCATTCAAAACATCTGTTTGTCAAACTGACAACAATGACATTTGTAAATCCTGTCAGATACAGTTAAATCTGCCGAATATTGTTTTGTTGTTTGATTAATTGAAAGTGATGCCCAAAGCAAGAAGTGTTCAACGAGTACATAAGCTACCTTTGAACTGTGTATAAACGTTCACACACATAAGTCTTTCGTATTCACTGAGCTGCGTTCAAAACCTACCGGCAACAATTTGTTAACTGTGTTAATTGTGTTAAAATAAACTTATACAAAACCACGAATGACTGTGAAAATATAATTTATTTACTAATAGGGTGGTTATGTATGTAATATTGTTACCCTTTTGTAGATTTCCTTATAGTTTGGGGCCTTTTAGTAATTCTACATATTGTTTCTTACTTGTTATTAAGGAAAATGAAATGTAAATTTTTTTGTAGCTTCCTAAATTATGTTGTTATTGTAGTATACAGTTTCAAACCTTAGTGACTTGAATATTATATCCATCCCGAAATATCCACCCACTACTCGTCCAATATAGAGTTTCACTTTGCGGCGTTGACTTTGATCTTCGGACATTGATATCCACATTTCAAAGTCCTACAGAGTAAAACTTCGCATCTGCCATATAGGATTATAGGATATGGGAAATCCATAGGGTTTGTTAGATAAGGCAAAAATATATTGATTTTTGGGATTAGTACTTATTTTTTTAAATTTTTGTTCATAATATTTTCCTTTGTATAAAAATATGGAATCATGTGCTAGCATAGTTTTTTTTCTTTGTAATAGAATAAAAAAGTAATATAAATGTAAAGGACTGGCAGATGCTAACTTATTGTGTACGATAGTTAGTAATTTAAAACTACCAAAATCCCTACACAATATCCTTATCAATTGAGATGAGGACGCCAAAATCTAACAAAACTTGACATGGCTTTATGAACTCCAAAACAATGGTTTCAATGGCTATTGTCAAAAACTATTGTTTTCCTTACAATAAAATACAATAAATTACAATAAATAGCACTGTTTTATGTTCCAATCGCCTCTCTTTACTCCTTTTTTCAAGCACTGTTTGTTTATTTTTCTTAAATAAAGTGGTTCAAGATTTAAAAATATTATAGTACTTTTGATTTGGTATGTACATATTTGGCATGATTTCTATATTATTGTTTTTTAAGTGAATTACTTTTTCTGATCAATTACATAATTGACACCTATATAAGTTTAACCAAAAATGAACCAATACAACATACTACTATTCTGACTAGATGCTATTCTTTGTGTTTTAGCTACTACTGTCATCGTGTTTGTATTAATTATCGTAACGACTGGACCTTCATTGTTAGTCTGACGGAGATAAAATACTTTCCAGACATTACAACCACCTGCTTTCAGAGAGGGAGAAACAACACCGTATTATTGACACTATTTTATCTGAAACGAATAATTACTTTTAAATATGCAAATAATTTAAATGCCTTGACGACTTATGAAAGATTTCTTGATATACAGAAACGCCGAATGATTGATTATAAGTAGTTCAACAAATTTAATAGACTAAGCTTAAACAGACTTTACAGTTAAAATTCGTGTATAAAAAGGTTTTACTAAACTATTAACGGTTTATTATTTTAGAAAAACAACTATTGACTATAATTTATGATTGTGATATGCTACACTATTACACAAATAATGCAACAATTTTAAATTTGTGATTTGCGAAAGGCTAGTCTAAATTTGATTGGGAAATATTTTATTTATAACTTTAAAATCATTATTGGGGAATAAACGTAAATCGTCTATTAAAATTGTCGTTTTATGAGTAAACACACTTAAAATAAACAACACTACAATTCTCACCATTTAAACACGCCATTTGTGATCAACATATGTAGTTTAAATTGCTGCAGCTATACATTTTTGATGCTACTTGCTTTGGCTTTGGGGGAAAAATATGAAGCAACAGCAAAAGCACTTTTTTGATAGGGAACACATATTTTAGTACAGGACTGAGGTTATTATAGTTTCATAGCCATATTTTATGTTACTGACGAGGGTGCATAAATACCATCACGGCAATTACGTTTTTAAGGCATTCTGTTTTTAAACACATCGCCCGAATGAGAATACAAAGAGCATAAATGCTGACTGTAGTTTCTACCGACCTATTGTGTTAATTTAAAATTTAACTTTTTATCAGAAACCTTGCAACTTGCAACGCTAAATCTAGGAAAGTAGTTTATACAACAATCATTTCTCATCCGTAAATGTGAAACCAAACGCCTCAAAACATTTATAATTGTCTACGCTGTCACAATGACACAGCCAAAATCTATAGTTAGGGATGTTAAAATAAGACAAATTATATATTAATGTTGACAGAAATAAATTTACGGACATTCTGATGGACAATCAACATTCTAATTAATCATACAGTATGTTTTGTTACAATCAACATTATAAAAAAGGTGGTACATATATTTGCAATGAGTTTAGCACAAATTCATGTTGTCATCAAGTTAAATTTGGTTTTAAACTTGTATACTGGAAATAAAGTATAATCCGTATCTCTTGGCACAAACAACCAAATGAAAATATCGATCGATATATCGATTATTCAAAATATTTTTTGGTTAGTTAAATAAGGTTAACCTAACCTAACTAACCATCCGATATATCGAATGTAATAATCGAATAATCGATATTTTCATTCGGTTGTTTGTGCCAACAGATATGGATGTCTACCCTATAAATTAAATAACCAGCTACACATGGTTAATTGAAACACGGCGTACATCAGGTTTATTGCCTCATCCATTGGTCCGTGGCAGTAACTCGGGTAGTAAACCATGTGGAAACGTACGTAAAGGGTCTAGGTTACGGGAGATAGCGAATTTATAACGTCATCTGGAATAATGTAGAACAAGATTAAATAAAAAGAGTAGTCAAAATGTACAAGACAATCTTTACATCTTTCGTAACACACAAATATACCACTGCTGGATTTACTCAAATTGACATAATAATGAATACTAGTGTACATGTTGCTCGAATTCGAGCAATTGCAAAGTATTACAGGAGTTATTTCAAAACGAATAACAGTCATATTTACAATGAGTTTAAAACAGTCAACTCAAAGATTACCGGTGTGTTACTCAGACCATGTTTATCTTCGTTATTGATAAACCTAAAGCATTCCGGCCGGTTTTCTCCGTCTCAAAATGCCTCGATGTACAGGCAACACAGGTCATTGATAGAGGGCCAGTTGAGAACAAAATGTCGTTTTTGGGTAGTGTTAGGGCGCATTTGTAACCTAAAAATAGTTGAGATTGTCTAGGGTCAGTTGCTGACTGTGATCACTGTTCTATAGCTGCGGTCGTTAACACGATTAGGCCTACGCCTCCTGTCTATGTTTCGTTGTCGTCGCGTCGGAGGCATTTAAAAGAAGAAAAAACAAATAAACCAATTATAGCTACACAAAACAACGATAAATACACAAATTTAAGATACAACCATACTAACACGATCCGTCTTTGGGGTTATGTTTACACAAACTCAAATAGTAAATAAATGTACTCAATTCGTTTCATTGAATTGAATAATAAATAAATAACAGCAATTAAACTATACAGCTGATCAAAATGTAAACAATTATGTTCTTCATAAGGATAACATGGGAACTTTCAAAGCCACTGGGTCAGAGCCCACGGGACTTTTTCAAAAATGTAAGGCCAGTTTGCAAATCTACGCGACACGCTCTTTCCAATGAGACGTCAATGGATAAAATCGGTTAAGAAATGGCGGAGGAGTTCAACCGACAAAGTTTCATGTAGCGTATTAATTATATAGATTCGGCTGTTAGTTAGTAATTACACTTTAGCTCTTTGAGTGATCACGTAGTCCCATTATAACATACATTGTATTCGCAGGCTTCAAAGAGAATACACGGTTTACTATTGCAATACAAGTAAATCATTTGTCTGTGTTTTATGACATTTTTACGTTTTAAAAGGGAACGGTCCAAGCCCTGGTCTTGTTACTATCTAGCCTAGACCTTTTTTGTTGGATAGCATCTTTAATTCATAGCCCAATGGCAAATGGCATGTGGGTCTGGAAATTATCCCGCTGGGATTCAAACCAGCGATCTTCAGATTTGATTGCGAGCACTATAAACACTCACTATAAATTTTTAGTACAAAATAGATGTGTTAACACTATCTTTTCCAAACCACAATACGGTTACATGTATAAACTGCAACAAGAGAATGTTTTATCCTCTAGAGACCTTTCGTACATCCGCTAACAATAAAACATCCCTGTGGATATCCAAAACTTTAGTCTGCGAAAGTAATTCTGTATGGAAAACCTAAAATTGTAATATGCAAAAATTGGAAGTGTTTTAAGTTTATGACTATTTGTTTCACAGATTTGTTGTTCTAAAACTTAGGCTTTCAGCTAATGACATAATATTTGACACACACATAGCTCATCATACTTTGAAATCTTTGATAAGCTATAATCTTCGTCGCATCAGGAAAGGTTGAATATTTAGCAATGGAATTACGAGGCAGTCATCCATCAAATACAGGGTTTGCCGGCTTGATTAATTAGCTTTGGAATAAATAAAGTATCTGTGAACAATTATGAATTTAATTAGGAATTTGTTTTTTGTATTGACAATTATTCAAAGCGTAATTGCAATAAAAGGCCTCCAATTGTAACAATTATTTTTTTTGTTAAAAGTTTCTAGAATATTTTTTACAGGTTAACAAATATTGTTTTTAGTCCAGCTCAAAAAGCTTTGTTTGACGTAAAAGTTAATTATACTTTTATAACCATTTACTCTCCTCTAAAACTTAAATTTTATATTCTGCTAATCGTATTTACAATATTTACGATATTTATACGTGTAAGACAAAATAAATTTATTACAAAATTGAAGGTAAGACCCAAGCCTTAAAGTAAGATTTACAATCCAAAAAATTATACAGTATAACTAATTACGATAATTCGGTCTTACTGTAATTTGACTTGGGATTTAAATATATACGAACAACATAAAATCTTTGTATTATGTCGGCTATACCTCAAAACCAAACTTGTTGTTTCTTTAATAACTCAAGACAACACTGCAACCCTAAATTCTTATTTTATTTAGTTTTTTTTTTTTTGCTGTTGGGCAACCTTGAAATCATACAGTTTTCATAATTTTTGATTTTAACTCACTATAGTTTTCAAATAATAAAGATCGAAAAAAAATAAAACAGTTCCCCAGTGTTACTTAATGCCAGGTAACTTAAAAAAACGTTTCCGTTTTCACAAACATTTATTGACAGACTAACACGAGACGTTTCTGGCATGTTGAATAATTAACGTTATATAACATCAACTACGGTTCCTCACTCTTTCAAGCTCATCTCAAAACTGTAAAATAACTGTTTCATCCTAAACATTATCGATGATGTAATTTCAATTCATAAACTATTTATGGTAAAAGTTACAGAGAAATTATTAATTGACTCACAACTATTATTGCTACTCCCTTAATATCTTGAAGTAATAAATTAGAGTTTAGTTTAATGTCTTAACATTAAGGAGACAAAATTCATAGGTCAATATATAGTATAGGATCCATTGGCTTTTATCACTGATAGTTCTGCAGGTCATAGCCCTACCTTTCTGTCACAACTATCAAGCAAACAAAGAAGATACACTTATTCATAAGGGGGACAATTCTCTCTTTATACATGTATGTTTTGAAAATCTGATACATTAAACAAACAGTGGCCATGAAAAGGAATGCTTATATTTTATTGCTTGCTAAATATTTATTTTAGAATAAAGACAATTGTCAAACAATAAACTTTTTAACTGTGATTTATATTATTAATAAATTTATTTCTAACCTTCAGATATTGTTCACTGTCTAGAATGCCCCATTGTGACAATGTAAATAAGCTTGCCATGGTCATGGTAATCTTCTTATTAGTTGTGCAGACGAGGTTTAAATCTGAGTGCTCAACTAAATCAACAACTATGACAGACTGCTTAGTGCTTAACAAGCTGTTAACGAACTAGCTGTAGCTGAATTCCTATCTTAAATGTGAAGTCATTCGTTGCAAAGCTTTCGCTAAAGCTTCATTTTTACTTAATCTACCTATTTTTACTTACAATTTATCGCACAAACATTTTTCACGATATAATTATCTTTACAACGAGTTTTTCTTAAGATTTTTAAAATTCAAAAGTACACTAGTGCACAATAGATATAATCATGTTTTCAATAGGTATCTTATGTTATACGATATTTGAGTTAAGATATATAAACAAATTTGTTCTTGTAAGACTTGTAGCTACTAATTAATATTTTGAAGTTGTTCATGTATCTAGTAGGCTATAGGAAAACACATGACAAAGCCTTATTATGCATATCAAAACCAAGAAATGGGTTTACTTCAAAGACGACGCAGTCATGAGTCCAAAGTCAATGTTAGCCAGTTTTTGAAAATGGTAATAACATTTTTTGGTATTTATATGTCTGCTTTGTATTTAACAGTGTATTATTAACACTGAATAGATATAGTAAAGATTACATCTGACTACAAAATTCTACTTAGCATTTTGAATCAGTTTTGAGTAATAAATATGATAATGCATGCAACCTAAAATATACGTTTGGTGTATGAAAAATGGATGGTGACAACTAAGATATATTGAAGCCAAAGAAGTGCAAGCGGTTCTATTTAAATGACAGATCGTCTTGTGAGTTTTTGTTTCTTATGTGTGTCGCAGACACCATTTTCTGTTAAAAGATCTTTTGAAAAATACCATTCTTTGGTGCAAAGTCGATGTTGAATAAAGATAGCAATTGTTTTTTTTTCTTTGGTACCGAAGATCTCTTTGTATAACAGTTACTTTGGAAACTCATCGGATGTAATATTAAATAACTTTAAACAGTATTGCCATACAGATAAATACCTCCCATGTGAACGATAAATAGTCAACACCGTACATTTAATCGATTTGTTTATGGTTCTGACCCGTTCTGAAATGGTGGTGTTATGGTTCTGAATAGGCTATGTAGATGCTGAAATATTTAGATTCATTCGTGTTTATAAAACGTATTTTTAATAATAAAATTTTTACCAGCCTATTCACAAAACTGTTTAGCTTATCACAATTTTTTCTGTAGCTAAAGGAAAGCGTGTATGACAATTTAAACATAGTAGGAACAATTTGAATCAACACAAACTCTATCTTTTCGAAATGAATATTTTCTGAAATGTTACCTACGATTGATTTCTTCAAGGGATGATTATCTAAGACAATGTACTCCATTTTGTATTGTCATAGAAAATTACAAGGATTGTCTAGGAGAGCTAAGGGGGAGGGGGAATAAAAGAACAATGAGAAATAGCTAAATATTAATCTTTGTTTGTCTAAATTGAAAAGAGCATTGTAAGGTAAGTCATTAGTCTTGAAATGGATATTGTGGTTAAGTGAAAGGGGTTTAACTGCTTGGTTTGTATATACTGTATTTAAGCAAATTCGTGCACAAAGTTTTCTGAGATTGGTCATTAGGAGTACATGTATGAAAATAAAATAGGATAGAGTGATTGTACTTATTTAGAAATAAGCTATTTATTCTCAACACTTTGAAATAATAATTGTAATAATCAATTGTATTAAATACATATCTATTAAATTGGCTATGAGGGTTTTTTATAAGTTTAAATATTGTGCGGTTGCGTTTATCACACAATATTCTGTTATATGATTTAGATGATGAAGTCGAGACAGGGCATTTGATTGGGAATAAAACGTTTTCAAAGGTTGTCAATTAGTTAAATTGTTTAGTAAGCAACCACCTGCAAAACTGTCTAACATTTTTAAAGTTTAAAAGTAAAAAAGAGTGTTGAAATTGATTCGTCAACAAATTAGCTATAATTTTTCATTGTGTGAAAATATCGTTGGCATCAGGAGAAAAACTTATATTTGAGGGAAGCTTTTCTTCTATTACTTCAGTGTTTTATTATAACATTATGCGAGAACGATGATCGTTTTAATGACAGTTAAGCGGAGGCTACGTCATTTAAATGATCGATTGGCACTCGCCGTACTTTATTACCTTCTTAATAACTTAAGTGGATACACCTTTAGACATTAACAGAGAGGTTCAACATTTAATACGAATATAACCCCTTTAAGCTTTAAAGTATCACAAATTTAAGTCTAAAACCGTTCATCCAATTTATAAAATATGTATGTAGGCTTATATTTATTGGAATTGGATTATTTTTCGTTATTTAATTAACATAAAAATAAACACCCTTAAATTTATAGCAGCAAATATCCCAGTTCATGTCCAATACCGTAAAAATAATATAGTATTTATATGAACGTTGAATTGAACCACAACTATTTGCACGTGTATTGATAATACTCTACGTATATTATATTGAACTATTATTATGTATGATATTGAATATTCTGGACCTTTAAATGTTGAATTAGAAGATAAACGAATATATAGTCGTAATATAGTTTACGATTCAGAATGTTGAGGAACATATTATAGCTCGTAAAAGGACAACTCTGTAGTGCCGAGAGCGTTAGCATTAAACGTAAAATGTACCTTTACTGATGTTATCTGTTTTTAATAATTAAGATTAAAAAATATTGACATAAAGACAAGTGTTAGTAAACGTTTTAATACTATGAATAAGTACTAAAATATGTATAAACATGGCTTAACAATGGTTTTATTACTATTTAACTTAACATTTACCTATAAACAATACGTTATTCATAAACAAACATACATTTACATTTTAATAATAACATAATTAGAACCGTTATAGATTTTCATTAAGGATTTCGCAAAAAACCCGGAATTATAATTTAAATACAAAAACGACCAAATACATGTAAGCAAACACAACCTATAAATAGCTCTTCATTGCCATACGCCATTTTAAGTATGTGATACTATCTTCCGTCTTCACTATACCTTGCAAACATTCAAACACGTTTTCATCTCCTCAATCCATATTGACAGTCGTCTGTTGACATTGCTGAAATGTTGAATAAACTAACGTCACCCAAACTTGGCATCTTTCCGCTATTTAACTGTTTTCCCTCTCAAAACTGGTATTTTAGATGGGTTTGTGCTATTGTACATCAATTTTATTTTTACGAGTTACTAAAGATTCCACATGGCAATGTAAAAGGAGTTTTTACCTTCAAATGTTTAAAATTTACTGTTAATTTGATTTTTAGCTTTTTATTGGACTAAATTGGAACAGAAAACCTATGTTTGACATTAAGTACAAATAGTAGGCTTAGTTGTACAAACGTTTACCACCGAATAACTAAATAGGAAGACAAAAGATTTTATAAAAATAATATGGATTTATGATTACAGTTTAAATATTATAAAATAGATTTAAGCAAACACAACTTATTAATGAACCTTTCCGGAAAAACACACTTTAAGCAGGTGACACTGTATTCCGTCTTCCTCTTAAGCTGCAATGTGATTTTTTTTGTAAAATCACTTAAGAAGACAAACATCTTTTCTATAAATAGTTAATAAGTAGTTTCTGTGATAAAACGTAAACTACTAATTCTGAGCTGTAGTGTTCTGCAGTGTAAAAGAATAAATTTTCTAAAATTTCAATAATTTACTTTTTACTTTTAAAATATTCTTAGCTGTCATAAAAATTATATGAGTGTCAAACACATATGAATTCAACTGTCATATTTTTGAAGCGTGGCATTTACTGTCGCTCACAAAAGACAGTCTCGATAAAGTTTAAATTGTTTTATCACAGTTTGGTAGCTGTAATTTATATGATTTTTTTTTAAAGTTTATTTAATTAATTTTAGAGCCTTATATCCAAGTGAATTTATCAAGCATTTGTTGCATATGTAGTAACATTATAAGGTAAACCTAGCTTTTATTAAATGTTTATCTTTAGGCAAAACTTCGAAAACCTGACATTATTGTACATATAAAAACCAATATCAAACAGCACACAGGGATTTTCCCTGAAAAATAAGCTAGAGTGATTTTCAACTGTTGACAAATATTATTTGTTTTCATGTCACAGTCAAATATTATTCACTTATGTTAAATTAGTAGATCCTTTGCATAAAAGTGAAAATCAAAAATATTATTTTTGCAACATCATGACAAAAATGAAATTAATTCTGTGTTCATTCGTATATTTTCTACTTCCTAAGGCGAATAAGTAATAACCCTGTACAAAAACAATACACTGAGATGATTTGACGTGTTTGACAGACTAACATGATCCAGGTGTAATCAATGTTTGGTAATTAATTGTATCTAATCACCTCAGTGATTGCATTCTAGATCTTGATCACATGAAACCGATATAGGTAATTGTTATTAGGATTTTGTTACCATAGAACGATGTATAATGCTGTTTCATTTAAATATCAAGAACCACTAAACATAGATTTCCAAATAAATGATTGCACAGTCAAAAGTTTTATTGGATCCGAGAGCTTATTTGAGTCCTCGACTTAATAAGTCCAGAACCTATAAATCAGGAGCTCGGAAACCGGGCCGGTTTTTTACTTTAAGTAAGTACTTTTAGTAAGTAAATAAAATTATACTAGCTGTACCCGCGGGCTTTTCCCCATTTAACTTCTTAATTTTCAAGATGAGCTCGTTCGCATGGCTCAATCACGTCCTGATTGAAGTTCGTCTGCTACGTTTACTCACCTTTTGGTTGCAAGCTGTTGTCAAATAATAGTGCTGCACCCTGTTGGTAAACCTATTAATCGTCAATGCTATTGAACATCACAGAATCAACTCGTGTAGTTGAACCAGCTGTTACGATTCTTTAATTCCATTTAAATATGAGTACTCATAAGGTTAACATGGGAAACTCCAGAGCCACTGGGGTGGAACCCGAAAGCCCGATCAGAATAAAAACTACTTAGTTTTCCTATTTAATGCCTAAAGAATCGGTGTACCGAATTTCAGCCTCCCAGGTAATTGGGAAGTGGGATAATTAGTGATGAGTGAGTGAGTGAGTCAGTGAGGTCTTTGCCTTTTATCAGTACAGATAATTATTTAATTTTAGGCTTCATGTAATGGAAAGATGTTATAGACGAGATAATAAATCAAACTATTTTTAAGTAGAACAGTTAAGCTTTCAGATTTGGGTTTCAAGTAAATAGGTCTTTTTTATTAACAACAAAACACAAATACATTTAGTTTGAATTCAAGGTAAAGAACCAATGTAACTATTTTCTGTAGCTAGGTTGTAACATTCTTAACATCTTAACCAACAATCCGCTTGTAAGCTAGCCACCACAGTACAAACCAGATGTATTGTGGTTTGGATAGACAAAGTACAGCAAACCTGGTATGTGTTGTGGCTTACCTTTATTGTGTTGGTTATATACTTTAACATAGGAATTTCTGGAGCTGTATAATTGTTTTAAAAAACAGAAATCAAGGTTAACAAGTTATTACCACAACGGTTATATTATAAAGATCTCGCGAATAGAAAAACAACCAAATAAATTAATAACAGGGAAATAAAGTGTTACCATAAAGAAAAAATATTTTCCTAAAATAAAAAAAAGGCCAACATCAAAACTGTTTTACCATATGTAAAACGTTAATCTTTACATGCGAAGTAAATTTTGACAGTGTATGCATACGTAATTATCTGAGACAATGTATTTTGTGGGCGTGTAACCTCCGTTGTAATCTCATAGCAAATCCTATTATATCCACCTTCCTTATAACTGTTCCAGGCAGCATAATAAAAAAAAAAATCGAAAATTACAACGATTTCTCTATTGTTCAATCTTTTTAAAGCTAAAATACCGCTACTTGTATGAATGTAAAACACTAGAGTCAGTTAGGATTTAGTAATACTAATCCAAAGTTGTTTTAAAAGTTTTGTACTCAAATATGGCCAATCTAACCAAAAAATACTTTTATGCAATGAAATATTACAATGTACAATAGTTATACATTACTTTTGAATATGCATGAGCTTAGTTTAAAACTAATGTTAAATACTCCCCTCAACTTATCTGAGAAATAATTAGATTTGAGGTCTGGGGAAACCGTAGTTCTCTTGTTTAATTCTTAAACCGAAAACCCCTGCAAATTAAAGTTTAATTTAAATGATTTGTCTAATACGATCTCAATAACGTTTTTGTAACACTAAATTACTTGGAAAAAATGTTGATACTTCAATTTTAAAAGATTATCTTATCTTTGTCTTTTGGTTCAAACTTTCTGAAAGTAAATGTAGGATTATATGAAAATAACAGTTCATAAATAATAAACTCACACCCCATGTTGTTGTTTCAACATTCATTCCATTCCAAGTATACCGTTGGTAGAGCTAAGGGAGTCAGGGAAGTCTATTGATATTTATAGCTCTTCATTTCTTACGGTGAAAAGTCCACCTCACGTGTTGCTTGTGATACTACTTACTTTTCAACAAAACATTTCCCAGAAAAAAATAATCAAAAGGTGTCTAAGAATTTCAGTTAAGGATTGAAACATCAGTTTTAAGGCATACCAATTTTTATTGGGCAGGCCTATGTTATCTTAGCTTACAGGCGAGCTAAAAGGAACTTTAGCTTAGCTTTTCAGTCCTGAATTTGATTCAATTCTTATCAAATCTTCTCAACTTATTTTTGAGGTTTATGTGACCTCACTAATCAATGTTTTTAAACAGTTGAACAAACAAAATATGTGTCATTGCCATTTTAGTAAGTAAAAAGTTTAGCCATAAAAGTGAAGGGTCACTATTCATGTCTGTAGGCAACGTTAGGTAGTAACGTAGAATGAAAGATGTAAGCTTTTAAGGTTGGTTTACTGCCCAGCGTCACATTACCTCGTTTTCCTACAAGATCCTTGCTATAGATCTTAAAAATAGGGCTTGAACGAAATCTAGATTTTCATTCTATTTATTTAGTTTAAAGCTGTAAAATATTGTTGTAATTTAAAAACAAATTTAATTAATGCAATTCTATTAAAATATAAACTTAACGTTTTATCCCTCTTCTTAAATCCAAAATATTAGTGCTTCTGCTTAACACCCAAAATGATGCTACAACAACAAAACTATTTTCCCAGTACTTTGATGTGTATTAACGTTATCTCTGATGGTTATTGTGAATACCATGCAACTGTACCCGAGTGAAAGTTACCAATAATGCACACAAAATATAGGTGGTTTGGTTTTGAGAAAACTTTCAATTTATAGGAAGCTAAAAATAAGAAATATTGTGCTTAAACCTTTCTTCAAAGGTATGAAATAATTTGGAATTATGTGAAGAAGAAAAGAGAGAAGAGTGTTTGGGAACGTTGCAAAACAAACTGCCTCAAGTGGTTTTGTTATATAGTGTCTCGATACAGCTTTTTACTTCTCAATATTTTGCACTAAATTCTAATCTCCTAGCAAACCTGCTAAATCCTACAAAAGACAAATGCTATGCAAAAATATAACTTTCCAATTATAAATATTTCTCTTCATTTGACGATGGGAAATTTGAAGTATTCAAAATCTTTTCATCTTTTCTAATGACCACTAAAACGTATAAATCGTCCACTTTTTATTTTATTTACTTTTTGGGGAAAAGTTACTTATTTAAAATTGTTAGGATTAAAAAGTTGCTCGTACCTATGATAGTTAAACATGTTGTAAATCATGTTATGTTTCGAAATGATTAAAACCATGTTAATGTTTTGAGTATGGAAAGTCTCCTTACTTAAAATTTTATATAATGAACATCAGAATATTCATAATTGTAACTTGAAATGCAGTTGCTAGCGGTCCTTTCATCTCGTTGTGCAGAAACAGCAATTCTTTATGGGCAATTAAAAGTGTTGCAGATAATTTATAGTAGTCGTTATTCTAAATGTTCGTATAAATTCAAAAGTGGATCCATACGACAAATTATTGTAGTCTCAACGTTTAGGTGTTCCCGTCATAAATCATAGAAAGATTAAAAATTATACAGTATAGTATTACTAATTTTATCCGAAAACTGTAGGTTTGTGATTTAAAATTGTATTTTATACCTTAAGAGGTTTTAACCAAGAGTATATTTCTGTAGCTATTGCAAATTGTTGAAATAAATAAATTAACAACAAATATCAACTTACAAATCTTTTAAGCCGTTAAGAGTTGTAGAGGAACAAAATGTATTTGTACACTGCGAGTCCCATGCCTCACTTTAAGTTTAAGTTTCCTAAAATGATTCACTCGCTTAGCTTAGTCAAGAGGTGTTAGGTTAATGAGACATAAGACTGCTTAAGGGTGTTACTCAACGTGTAATGAACAAAAATTTAAATTTAGAAAAAACAACAAAAGTAACAAGTGTTACAATAGCAAAAGAAAACTTAGAAAAGGCAAAAATCAACAATAATAAGATAAATTAATTTACAACGTTAAATTTACAAGCAAAGAAAATCAATTGAAAATATAAAAGAATTAGTTACTGACAAATTATATGACTTTTATGTTTAACAAAGTTTTAGTTAGATATTTTATTCTTTCTACATACTGTCTATTGTCCCAGAAGCACACACACCGATACACGCACTCCCAAACTCCCGATCTTCTTTCTCCGGTGGCCCGTGGTGATCTCCTCGATGTTTTCCTTCAGATCCTCCAGCTCCAAGAGTCGTCACCCCTCCATCTTCTTCATTAGCCCTTCTCATTGGCTGATTACCGATAGGGTGTGTGGCTTATAGGTTAACGGTGTTTCTTGGAAGTCAGCCCTACCGGTCATCGCCTAGCTCACATCAGCTGGGAAAGGAATTTGTAAATCGATGCTCATGCTACTGTTCAACTCTGTTCACACCAACTGGTCGACTAAGTGTAATGTGAACAGAGTGTCTGCATAGATGAGCACCGTGGGTACGGGGTTAATTCCCTTTCTTACACCCCCCTGGTTAAAACGTCAACCTACCACCGGTTGACAATAAAAAAGAAAAAAAAACAACTTAAGGAGATACGCGGAAACATCAATCGCGAAGGTGGGAATCGAACGGATATCTTGATGTGCGTTCCGACTCTTCTTCCCCCCTTCCTGCGACGCGACGCGATCTTGAGGATCGGCGCATTTGCTTGTTTCGCGACCCTTCCAGCGACGCGGTAGAATGAGCTGGTGGTGTATAGCTCATAGTCGCTCACGTCTTCTTTCGCCCCATCGAGTCTCCTTAAGTTAATTGATTGTTTCATTTATTTTGAACTATTTAAATTTTAGCTGTTTGTTAAGATGTTTTATTTTTTAAATTATTATTATAAATTATTTTTTGATGTTGAGATTATTAATGGTTTATTCTGGGTAACACTTTGTTACATTAATAGTCTTTTTGAGGGGTTTGAGGTTTTGTGATTAGATTCATTTTAATATTGAGTATGTGGATGAAATATGCTGAAATAATGAGTAAGATTGTTAATATTACAATCCAGACTAATAAAATGTACAAAATTACTCTTCTATCATCTAAAATGTCGGTCCAATTATTCTTTAATGTTATATGATTAAACAATTTAACAGGTTCTAGATTCTTTACAACAAAGGTGGGAGTAGTGATATTCCAATCGTCTATTATGAAGTTTGTGATGTTGTTGAATTCTGATCTATCGATCCTGTCTAGTGGGTCAACTTTGAGATAGTTTAAATTTGTCCATGAAAGAGGAATTAAATGAAAAATGGCTGGTGATTGATGGTCTCTGGAATCACAAGGAATGATAGTGTCAATGATTATTGTTTTTCCTTGGGAAACAGAACAGTCACAAGGTAATCTAATCTCTAGAGTTCCGGTTCTCATTTTTGGTATGGTTTTAATGTTGGGTTTGTTCAAACAATTGACTGTTAAGTCACTTTTTATGTTGGTGACTAGAAAAGTGTTAACTGATTTTTCTTTTACAATCACGTGATTAGGTGAATCATAGCAATGAAATTCACAGTGACTTTTTAGGTCTGAAATGTCTGTACCATTTAATAAATAAAGTGCACACATTGATGACTTGGAATATTGTAAATTGTGTCTTGGGATCAAGCAAAGGTTAGAATTGCGTTCATTGCAGTATTCATTATTTTCGGTCTCTACAATGTAAGTTGAAGTGTTCGTTTTAATGACTACAATTTTAGTCTCCGTAAGTTGGCATATTTTGTCTTCCCACATTAGAGGAATGGGGTTATAGGTGTATGATTTGTATTGCAAATTACTTTTTTGCAAGGGAATTTTGATTTGTAAAATTATATTTTCGTTTTCACTACCAACCAACTAGTTTCATTGTTTTCATGTTTGTAGAGTGCAAACCATTTATACGGGGTGGATGTTAGGTGTGTGGGGAAAAGTTCAATTTTAGTTTTTTCGGACCAATGGTTGCACCTTGATGCAATATTGAATTTTTGAATAAATTCATGTACATCTTCTAAAGGAAGACCTGAGTATGTGCCTGCTTTTATTAGGGGAAGTTTCTCTTTTGACTCATCAGCCATGTTTTTGTTGGTTATATATGATTTAGGTTGAGATACGATTTGTGTTGATGTGTTAGGGGTTTCTGGTTGGTTGTGATTTTGATGGGTTTCTTGATTTAAGTTTAACGAATTAAAGCTATGTAACAATTGTTCGTGTTCTATTATTGATTTGTTTTCATAAAGGTTTTGTGAATGTTCAGGTTCAGGTTGTGTTTGGTCGTCAGAAGTGTGTGCAGTGTCATATGTTGGTTCTTGAAGGATTTTCTTGAATTTTAGCAAATCTCTAAACTGTTCTTTTGTTTTGTCTTCTAGTTTGTTGTTAAAGAACAAGTCTGTTAATGCCTCAGCAAAACTTGGATGTCTAAATGCAGTCTTGAAAACATCTTTGGTGAAAGCTAATTTTGTTCTTAGGTTGGCTAGGGTTTCGGTTTCAGGGATGGGTGGGAGTTGTATTTTATATTGACAAGCTAGTTGTAAAGCCTCAGTTTTGTTTAAGCTATATATGTCAATGTTAACAATTTCAAAATCTAAATCCATAAATTATCTTTTAAGTTTTAGTAATGTGACAAACCTACATAAGCTATTGTTACATTTGGTGGTTTTATTAAGGTTATGGGCCTAGCTAAGATACGTGTTTTTATTTGAGTTAGTGGCCTATATTGTTTTGTTCATAATCTTTAAGTTTTATCTTAAACTAACACCCTATACATTTTACGATTCGTGAGTCTGATATTAACTTAAGTGACTATAATTGACTATAAATAAACTAAAATAATTCACAAGTCATATGATTTGTTTCAAGATAATTTATTAAAATAAATGTAGGATCGTTACTGTTTAGTTAAAATGCAAAGACAGCCTTCGCCGTGCGGCTGCCTCCACCATGCGAGTCCCATGCCTCACTTTAAGTTTAAGTTTCCTAAAATGATTCACTCGCTTAGCTTAGTCAAGAGGTGTTAGGTTAATGAGACATAAGACTGCTTAAGGGTGTTACTCAACGTGTAATGAACAAAAATTTAAATTTAGAAAAAACAACAAAAGTAACAAGTGTTACAATAGCAAAAGAAAACTTAGAAAAGGCAAAAATCAACAATAATAAGATAAATTAATTTACAACGTTAAATTTACAAGCAAAGAAAATCAATTGAAAATATAAAAGAATTAGTTACTGACAAATTATATGACTTTTATGTTTAACAAAGTTTTAGTTAGATATTTTATTCTTTCTACATACTGTCTATTGTCCCAGAAGCACACACACCGATACACGCACTCCCAAACTCCCGATCTTCTTTCTCCGGTGGCCCGTGGTGATCTCCTCGATGTTTTCCTTCAGATCCTCCAGCTCCAAGAGTCGTCACCCCTCCATCTTCTTCATTAGCCCTTCTCATTGGCTGATTACCGATAGGGTGTGTGGCTTATAGGTTAACGGTGTTTCTTGGAAGTCAGCCCTACCGGTCATCGCCTAGCTCACATCAGCTGGGAAAGGAATTTGTAAATCGATGCTCATGCTACTGTTCAACTCTGTTCACACCAACTGGTCGACTAAGTGTAATGTGAACAGAGTGTCTGCATAGATGAGCACCGTGGGTACGGGGTTAATTCCCTTTCTTACACCCCCCTGGTTAAAACGTCAACCTACCACCGGTTGACAATAAAAAAGAAAAAAAAACAACTTAAGGAGATACGCGGAAACATCAATCGCGAAGGTGGGAATCGAACGGATATCTTGATGTGCGTTCCGACTCTTCTTCCCCCCTTCCTGCGACGCGACGCGATCTTGAGGATCGGCGCATTTGCTTGTTTCGCGACCCTTCCAGCGACGCGGTAGAATGAGCTGGTGGTGTATAGCTCATAGTCGCTCACGTCTTCTTTCGCCCCATCGAGTCTCCTTAAGTTAATTGATTGTTTCATTTATTTTGAACTATTTAAATTTTAGCTGTTTGTTAAGATGTTTTATTTTTTAAATTATTATTATAAATTATTTTTTGATGTTGAGATTATTAATGGTTTATTCTGGGTAACACTTTGTTACATTAATAGTCTTTTTGAGGGGTTTGAGGTTTTGTGATTAGATTCATTTTAATATTGAGTATGTGGATGAAATATGCTGAAATAATGAGTAAGATTGTTAATATTACAATCCAGACTAATAAAATGTACAAAATTACTCTTCTATCATCTAAAATGTCGGTCCAATTATTCTTTAATGTTATATGATTAAACAATTTAACAGGTTCTAGATTCTTTACAACAAAGGTGGGAGTAGTGATATTCCAATCGTCTATTATGAAGTTTGTGATGTTGTTGAATTCTGATCTATCGATCCTGTCTAGTGGGTCAACTTTGAGATAGTTTAAATTTGTCCATGAAAGAGGAATTAAATGAAAAATGGCTGGTGATTGATGGTCTCTGGAATCACAAGGAATGATAGTGTCAATGATTATTGTTTTTCCTTGGGAAACAGAACAGTCACAAGGTAATCTAATCTCTAGAGTTCCGGTTCTCATTTTTGGTATGGTTTTAATGTTGGGTTTGTTCAAACAATTGACTGTTAAGTCACTTTTTATGTTGGTGACTAGAAAAGTGTTAACTGATTTTTCTTTTACAATCACGTGATTAGGTGAATCATAGCAATGAAATTCACAGTGACTTTTTAGGTCTGAAATGTCTGTACCATTTAATAAATAAAGTGCACACATTGATGACTTGGAATATTGTAAATTGTGTCTTGGGATCAAGCAAAGGTTAGAATTGCGTTCATTGCAGTATTCATTATTTTCGGTCTCTACAATGTAAGTTGAAGTGTTCGTTTTAATGACTACAATTTTAGTCTCCGTAAGTTGGCATATTTTGTCTTCCCACATTAGAGGAATGGGGTTATAGGTGTATGATTTGTATTGCAAATTACTTTTTTGCAAGGGAATTTTGATTTGTAAAATTATATTTTCGTTTTCACTACCAACCAACTAGTTTCATTGTTTTCATGTTTGTAGAGTGCAAACCATTTATACGGGGTGGATGTTAGGTGTGTGGGGAAAAGTTCAATTTTAGTTTTTTCGGACCAATGGTTGCACCTTGATGCAATATTGAATTTTTGAATAAATTCATGTACATCTTCTAAAGGAAGACCTGAGTATGTGCCTGCTTTTATTAGGGGAAGTTTCTCTTTTGACTCATCAGCCATGTTTTTGTTGGTTATATATGATTTAGGTTGAGATACGATTTGTGTTGATGTGTTAGGGGTTTCTGGTTGGTTGTGATTTTGATGGGTTTCTTGATTTAAGTTTAACGAATTAAAGCTATGTAACAATTGTTCGTGTTCTATTATTGATTTGTTTTCATAAAGGTTTTGTGAATGTTCAGGTTCAGGTTGTGTTTGGTCGTCAGAAGTGTGTGCAGTGTCATATGTTGGTTCTTGAAGGATTTTCTTGAATTTTAGCAAATCTCTAAACTGTTCTTTTGTTTTGTCTTCTAGTTTGTTGTTAAAGAACAAGTCTGTTAATGCCTCAGCAAAACTTGGATGTCTAAATGCAGTCTTGAAAACATCTTTGGTGAAAGCTAATTTTGTTCTTAGGTTGGCTAGGGTTTCGGTTTCAGGGATGGGTGGGAGTTGTATTTTATATTGACAAGCTAGTTGTAAAGCCTCAGTTTTGTTTAAGCTATATATGTCAATGTTAACAATTTCAAAATCTAAATCCATAAATTATCTTTTAAGTTTTAGTAATGTGACAAACCTACATAAGCTATTGTTACATTTGGTGGTTTTATTAAGGTTATGGGCCTAGCTAAGATACGTGTTTTTATTTGAGTTAGTGGCCTATATTGTTTTGTTCATAATCTTTAAGTTTTATCTTAAACTAACACCCTATACATTTTACGATTCGTGAGTCTGATATTAACTTAAGTGACTATAATTGACTATAAATAAACTAAAATAATTCACAAGTCATATGATTTGTTTCAAGATAATTTATTAAAATAAATGTAGGATCGTTACTGTTTAGTTAAAATGCAAAGACAGCCTTCGCCGTGCGGCTGCCTCCACCATGCGAGTCCCATGCCTCACTTTAAGTTTAAGTTTCCTAAAATGATTCACTCGCTTAGCTTAGTCAAGAGGTGTTAGGTTAATGAGACATAAGACTGCTTAAGGGTGTTACTCAACGTGTAATGAACAAAAATTTAAATTTAGAAAAAACAACAAAAGTAACAAGTGTTACAATAGCAAAAGAAAACTTAGAAAAGGCAAAAATCAACAATAATAAGATAAATTAATTTACAACGTTAAATTTACAAGCAAAGAAAATCAATTGAAAATATAAAAGAATTAGTTACTGACAAATTATATGACTTTTATGTTTAACAAAGTTTTAGTTAGATATTTTATTCTTTCTACATACTGTCTATTGTCCCAGAAGCACACACACCGATACACGCACTCCCAAACTCCCGATCTTCTTTCTCCGGTGGCCCGTGGTGATCTCCTCGATGTTTTCCTTCAGATCCTCCAGCTCCAAGAGTCGTCACCCCTCCATCTTCTTCATTAGCCCTTCTCATTGGCTGATTACCGATAGGGTGTGTGGCTTATAGGTTAACGGTGTTTCTTGGAAGTCAGCCCTACCGGTCATCGCCTAGCTCACATCAGCTGGGAAAGGAATTTGTAAATCGATGCTCATGCTACTGTTCAACTCTGTTCACACCAACTGGTCGACTAAGTGTAATGTGAACAGAGTGTCTGCATAGATGAGCACCGTGGGTACGGGGTTAATTCCCTTTCTTACAACACTAATAGATTTATTGACATAAAGAGCTCTATACATAAAATGTAATAACGTGACATAGTCTATAAGACGTATTTATTTCCATTTATTTTGTATTGGTTTTATGAAGATATACACCAAATGATTGAAACTAGGTTTATAACGTGTCATACATTTATTTTGGAATCGTTTCTTTGAATAAGGGGTTTTTATTATAAATTATTAGATTTGCCATGTTTTTTAGGAGACATTGTAAATGATGTGTGTGTTTTATCTAGACTGTTATTCTTGAATGCTAACGATGTAATACAAACAACAAACTAATCATCAAACTAACTTTGTAGATTCCGAGTAACACCAATTACACGTGTTTGAGGCCCTTGAAAGATGATTAAGTGGAATTAGTTGCCTATAAATTATTTGGTAATTAATTAACTTTATTGTTCACGAGATACTCATGTGCAAGTATTTGTGCAAACTTTGTTTGGATAGAAGAAACATAAAACTATTTGTTAAGAGCCTAAAATATTTAGGCTGAAAAAGATTTTCAGAGCAGTCTTCGACTATCGTTCGATGTCAATTTCAGATAAAGTGTTTGCCAGATTCATCATGTGACACATTCTAGAAGCAAAAACATACAAATAATCCGTCATTTAAACACAGGCGCCTTAACCTCTTTCACTACGATTTATCTTTTTTTCTTTTTATCCATTTCTCATATACGAAATGCATTTTATTTGCAAAATCATTTCACAAAGATATTCCACAATCCACAATTCCTGCCACATTCCTCTATAAAAAATAAACTCTTTTCAATAATTGTATTGTAATAAGTTTATTGAAAGTGAAAACAATTAGTTTATACATGTTCAAGAAATACTATTATAATAATTTCAGAGAATAAATTTATCTAACTGTAGTACAAATAGAACAGATCAAACCATTTGCAATATATTATATACAATTAAACCAATAAAAATTAATTATATGAAAGCAAAGATTTATGTTATTAAACTTTTACATTATTTTTTATTTTTGTAGTTTTCAAATTGATCCGAAGAAATAAGATACTTTGTATTTGCGTCTTATCTTAGTATAAGACATAAAACTATCTTTTGAGAGAGGGAGGAATTATATTTCCTTTTCCTCCCAGATATTTCAAGAAGTATTTTTGATAACTTCTTGTTTTATTTTCAGGTAAGGGGTTTCTATAACCATTCTTCATTTATAAATTTGCAAATCGTAAGTACAACACAAAAATTTTAATAAATAGTTAACGAAGGTAAAGAGTTTTACAAATATAACTGTAAATGTTAAAACGATATAAATAATGAATTGGTTATAAACCACCAAATTTAACAATTTAGTTTAAAGTTACAAAATATGGACTCAAAGTTAATAACTTCTACACTTTTAAAAGTTAATACCTGTTTTAATTTTATTGTTGATGTAGACTGTTTATGCTAGTACTTATTACTATAACTGTTGTGTTTTGAATAACAATTACTATCTTACTATAAATATTAGCTGAATCAAGCAGTAATATTAACTGCAGTTTCAAAACTGTTACGATAACCTTCCACCCCAACGTAGATGTTGTAGTCGGAATAAGAAGTGAATTACTTTAATGAAAATCCGTCTTGAAGAATTAAAAGAAAATTGCTGACTCAAAGGCAGTATTATAGTTAATAGGTCTAATAGTTAGTTCTAATGATTTAATTTGATGGCTAACTTCCGTACTAAATAGTTTAGTTAGTAACGTAATACAATGCCAAATTACATCAGTCGTTATCTCAGTCCTGATATCTGGTTTCTACTTCCTTACATAACATCATTAAGGGTAAATAGGACCTAATGTTTAACTATTAAATGTTGCTTAGTAACCTTTCATATTCAATGATTCATTGTTTCTAAAAATAAAAACTCCAAAATCAATTAGCTTGCGCTGACTAATAGTAAAAATATTTATTTTCTCTTCAGGGGCGAAGCATTAACTTTTTCTAGGAAATCAGGACATTATCTCTAAATTATGCACATAAAATGAAAGCCATTTTTTAGTAGAATACAATGCCACAAACCGCACTTCAAAAGTTTGATCAAAAAGTTTGCGCAAAATGGCAGCCGTTCAAAAATCTCTTGAATCTCTGCCATTTTGTAGCTTTGAACGACTGCCATTTTTTACTCAGGCGTTCTTTTGAGCTTGAATTTACGGCATTGTAATTTGCTAGTGAATACCTTTAATTTAATGTACATATCGACCTATGCTTACGTTACAAATTTTCTTCCGATTTCTAGGGGGCTGTGCTAGTAATCGTATACTAGCAATGCAAATTAAATTAATCTTTGAACAACTGTCATTCTTGGCTCGGTTGTCCGTTTGAGTTCAAATTTGGGGCAGTATATTCTGCTATTAAAGACCTTTAGTTTGATGTACATGTCAAATTCTGCTTCTATTTAAGATTTCCTCCTGACTTCTTGCGGGACGTCCCCCTGATATCACAGAAAATTCATATTTCCTAAAAAAAGTAGATTTTTTTAGGTGTTGTGTTGACGTACCAAATCTTATTGATTTATCTGTTGTCGTTTCCAAAATATTTAACTGTCTTCGGACTTTATTACCATCCTGTATATAGATTTCTTTTAAAAAGATGAACTACCGTATGTCAGTTAATGATAATTTTATTTGGTAATACTATAATAGCATTTACCAAACTTAATGCCAAACGAATGTTTTAAGTCCATTATTTATTTGTTTGAAACGAATCAATTTTATTCCTTTCATTAAGCTAATTCGCAGCTAGGTTTTACAAACAAAAATATTGTGTTAAGAAGTTAATTATAATAATGACGACAATTTTTAAAAGCAAGTTGAAAGAAAGTGACGATAGTGAGTAGACAGCTGGAGACGGTGAACAGTTTTGCAACTCTTTGAAGTATCTTGAAGGAGTGATGATTTATTCAAGAAGCTCTAACTTGTCACTAATAACTGACAATTGGATTGCGCCAGTTGTTTTAAGCTATCCTTTTCACAGTTTTCTTCAAAACCTGTTTGTTTATTTGGCTTACCTGTCTTACTACAGGGTATACAAAATGTTCTGCAGTGCGTCAGTATTAGTTTTAATTAACAAATATCACTTGCAGAATGCGATAGATAATGCCAGGCAAAAGAGATCCATCAAGAGTACCAAATATATTTCCTGTGAATGAACAAAAGAAATCTTAAATAGTGTGAATATCAAATTAATATTGAACCCCTACTCAAGAAATACAACACAACATGGTACATACTCATCGTTATTTCTTACCTGGATTTACTTTCACGTGAACTTCTTGAAAATTGTCAGTAAACATGCTTTACAATTTGTGTAGGACAGAACCGTTGGAATTATTATTTCTTTATTTCGACATAATGTTTTCTCGACCTTTATCAAAAAAACTTTTTAATATTGTAAAAAGCTCCACTTAACAATGTAGAAGAGACTCAGATTGTTAGTTGCTTTTTATCTATTTTTAAGAAATCATTAGAAACAATGTTCCTTGGAGTAGCTCAATGAACAACTAATGTTTGGTTTTATTAGTGAATTTTTTATGGAGAAGTAGCTATTTTTATTTAACTATAGCTCAAGCAATTATTCATGCATGCGGTTCGTTATATTTTTAACGTATATTTTTGTGAGTTTCAAACATGGTATATGTGGTTTCTACTTCCATATTGATCGTTATCTGCTAACGTATAAACCCGCTTGTACAGTGAAAACTATACAGAGATTATGAAACAACACATCCCCTAGTTCAGCGATTTTACATGATAGCTAATGACATGAGGCTCTGTGCTAAACCTGGTCATAACATCAACTCGAAATCAACCGATTTGCATTACATTGTCAGCTTTCAACAGCCGTTAAAACATTGTTGAAGGTTTATCTTTAGCCAGAAATTGTTAATGATACCTAATTAATAATATTGCACATTTCTCTCAACAAATAGTAACATTTTTGTTTTCAATTGAGTCTTGCCATTTAATAACAGAATTTAATGGTTTTTGTATTGTAAAAACAACTTAGATAAATTATTATCTAACAAAACACACATTTTTTAAATTGACATCAGAGTTCGCAATTTTAATATCTGTATAAAATACAATAATTAAGACATACTCGTACATTTAAAAAGAATCTTTGTCTCAAAACAAACGATTGTATATAATAACCGTGAAGTATGGTATAAATGATGTAATTTTCACCATAAATAGTTAACAATAATAGTTTATACTAAGCATAGAAATGCAATTATAGCCTTCTGAAGATGCTAGGTAGTGTTAATTGTTGTTGTTGTTGTTGTTGTTGTTGTGTGTGTTGTTACATTCTAAAAAACTTCTAATAAATTAATAAATTAAATTAATATTAGTTTTCTAAATTAATAAGCAACTTCCAATAAATCATATGGGATCAAGTTGAAGTTCAACAACTACAATACATTGCTATCTCATAGATACCTGTTTAGGTAAAAACTATTAACAGACTTATTCAATTGTTTAATTGGGTGTTGGTTTAGAGAGGGATAACTGTAAAACGATACAAATAATTTAATAATTTGAAGTACAGTTGTAATTTAAATTACCTTTTAAAATAACACATTTGTAAACTCTACTCTCTCTGGTCCCTTTATTGTGAATAGTGCTCCTTAATCTAAGTACAAATATATTAGCTAGCCTCTGTATAAATAATAGTAACAATATACACCCGTTACAACAATAATGAATCATGAACTATCATTGATATTTAGAATTCCATTCTATCTTACAAATAAACAGTTATTAAAGGATGTTTTTTATTGGTGAAAGAAGCATAGCAAATACAGTGTTATTTTCCCCTCTTTGAAAGAAGGTGATAGCGAGAACAGGGTATTTTCTGTTTCTGTCAGACTAACGACTAACATTGCAAGGCTGGCTGTTATGGCTGCCATTATATCAACAAGTCGCCAGGAATGGTTTTAAAATAAAATGGAGTTTTCTTGGATCCAAATCATCAGTATTTATTATATTCTTTATGTTTAAAGTGATAATCGTTGCTCAATTTATACATATAGATTTCTATTGAGTTTTGTTCATAGAAAAACATTTATATGAGTATTTAATACGTTTTATATTACATTATTTAGCGATAATTTTGCTAATATTTACCTGATAAAAATGTATCATATCTGTTTAAATTGTAATATAGTCAAAGGCTACAAGACAAAACTTGAAAATTAAGAAAACAAATTAAGAAATAACGAATGTAGAAATGCAATTTTTTTGAAGTTGTCCTTTTTCATTATTAATTCAAAATATATTACATTGATAACTTATCAGTTTAGCCTATCCAGAATTTTGTAACTGATTAACCTTTATTAGGACAATATTAAATAGGCTTTTAATTTCTTCAAAAGTGTGTCTAAGTATTATAAGGATTTTTCTTATACTATTCTTAGAAACACTTTATGAATAAATACTTCTTTAAATAAACCCTAATTGATTTGGCCTTGGTGTTTAAAAAATCTATTACTCTATTATCATAAATATTTTACTACTTTATTTACTTAGGGAAGTACTAATCAAAATCAGACAGTTAAGAAAGTTATTGAGCTCTAATAATGTGCGGAGAGTATGAAAGAAATCTTCAAGGAGTTTCGTACAAAGCAGGGGTAGTTGTAATTGACCTAGGATTGAAGAACTCTCAAATGTGAATATCAATATCCAAAGATCAAAGTCAATATTGCAGATTGAAAACCGCTATTGGCCGAGTTTGAAGTGTGGCGGTGTTCAACAACCTTCTTTCAGTTCAAAAGATTCTATCAATTCAGATATTTTTTTATCTGTAGCTGTAAATTATTTTGGAAAAATCGTTAAATAGTTTTTTTTCCTGATTAAGACTTCAAAAATTAAATAAAATTGTGTAAATTTATTCTAAAATATGTCGATTGAACAACGTACGTTAAATTGAGCTATGCATGATAAAATAATCCAGGTATTTAATTTTACAGGACATTTTTTTATTTGGTCATAAGACACTAGTCTCTAGCCATTGATCATTTTCACATTACTCTAGGCTAAGTCTAGGGGTTGAGATATAACCACATTGCTGAATTATTACATTCGTGATATGCAGGATTAGAACCCGGGGCCTTAGGGATAGAAATATCGCGCTCTTCCACTGAACCATCTCGCTCCTTGTAGAATATATTTAAGAATAAAATAATAAATTCTTAGGAGAATCATTATATAGAGATAGGTATCTTCACCAATAAGAAGTATCTTTATTTACATGGTACTTAAAGCTTATGATGGGCTCCAAAAATTTTAGCTGAGAGGATTGTCGTTAAAAGCTAGCCGTGGTTTTAAAATGTTTTTGTATCTAAGACTGCATATAACTGAAAACCAATTTTATAGTATGATTTAAGGCATGTTCAAAATAATGTAAATGTAGGCTTTTAACTTGGATTATATATTGAAATACAATTAACTGTGGTGGGTTTCAGTACCACGTCTTTGCACAGAAACCTTCAACGTAAATAGAATATTATTAATTATAATGGTTTCAGACGTAAATAGTTTCCAACATAAGAATATTAAACTTTAGGAATATAGAACCAATCATTAACTACTCTAATTTGTGATTAATTAATCGCGCTATGTAGAATAGTACTTCAGATATCATTAAAGATTAATAGTTAACTTTAAAATTAAATTATAACGACTGTGCTAAGTTGGGGAGAACGTAAACAAATTTAAATCCATACAGCTTGATAAAACTTATAGACACGTATTCTCTAAAATTGAGCTACATTTAGTGTATTTTCAGGCTTGTAGGGGAAATAGCTTTACCTGACAGCTTAACACCAGTATTCCCATTGTAATCTCCTTTAACAAATTGGAAAACCATTTCTCTTTATAAGCAAAACGTTCAAACGAACGATCAAAGGCTGTACGGTATGTGAAAAAGTAAATTTAAAGTATATCGGTTGTATCAGGTAATATTTTTTTGCTCTTCACGGATAAATAATATAAAAAATTTCGACCCCTGGAAGGCCATTGCTTTAATTCAATTGTTTTATTTCAAACAAACGAATATAATTATTGCAGAAAGGTTACACGGAAACATAACTTGCAACACAGTATGCAATAGTTTGGGATCTTTGTGAGGCGTAAATCATAATTTCAAATAATTTTACTGATTAGCCTAAGCATCGTTAATAAAATTTTGAAATTATAGGAAGCATCCATACTGTCAATTATTCTCATTTCAACTTCAACCCCAAAATAAAACGTTTACAATCAACTTTAGTTATAGGAGGTTTTGTTCAGGTGTTTAATTTTCCATTTGACGTCCCCAGGGGTGTATTGAGAGTTACTGATGCGTTAAGGCTGCCTAATACACATTCAAGGTAATCCTATAATGCGGGGATCGCATTTATGCTTCAAACCTCAATTCTGAACGTTTGGTTAAAGTTGATAAACTTTTTCATGAGTTGAACTCTTTAAATACACATGTAGAGTTCGAAGAATATTTGTGTTCAAGTGATTATAATGTTAATGTAACAATTACAAATGCAACTTAGTTGAAAGTTTTTTTAATTGTTTAAATAATATTCTAGAACTTTAAAATTTGCCAAACTATAAACTATTGATTGTATATCTAATTAAGAAAAATCGCTGAAAAGTATATTTGCTAAGTCGGACCTCTGACATTGTTATGAATAAAATCACCATTTACCTCATCACTTATAATCCTTCACTTCAAAGTTATGGAAACTCCAATGTCAGCGTGAGATGGATTAAACCAGACGATCGTGAAATTTAATATGTACACAACAAGGACTTTGGTTAATTTACTCTTTAAAAAAACTCTTATAATGATCATCCAATATAATTTTGATACACTATTTATATACGTTTTACCTACAAGTATACTTAGTTTATTTTAATTGGTTTGAAATTGTAGAATATTACAGTGAAGTTTTGGTAAACTAAAAGTCTTCCATCTAAAAATACTTACATGTATAAAAATGCCTATGTTATATTGTATTTTTTACGTCCAGCAGGTTTCTACCATACCTCAGGGTAATTAAAAAGTGAAACTGATGTTTTATGGGAGTGGTTGTAATAACAAATATGAATGTATGTTTTTCTCTTTATTTAAGTTTTTTTAAATCCATTATACCACCATAAACCATTGTATCCATTTTAACCTGCTATTTAGAGGAATATAAAAAAAAAACAACTAACAAAAAATAAAAAACAAAACAAACAACTAAAACAAATTTAATAGTTCAAAAATTATTTTGGAACTGCAGACGAGGTAATAACCTTCACCTTATTTTAGTTCAAGTTTTTTTTTCAATATTTTGGGGCTTTGTAACACAATAATGAGTATTGTGCAATGCTGAAAGAGGAATATAAAAGAAAACTATACAAGGGTGCCAACATCAAAACAAGCATTTAAACAAAGTACAAAATTAGATTAATTATTTTTGTTTAATGCTCTTATATTTATCACACAAAAATTATCATCAAGAAACAAAGAACGTAGTGTATAGTGCCAAAGTTGCCATCTAAAGTTTTGCTTATGCAAATACAGAGAGCCGTTAGCATACAAATACAAAACATCAGTGTCCCACTTCTGTATTCCTATGTCAAAAACTCAATCATTTTTATGTTTGTGGTATGTAAATAAGTTTATATTATATTATACATATCTAAAGCCATCATGTATCTTTGTTTCGTGTAGATGAATACCACGTTTGTTTGTAAATTTTACCAAAGAATTATACACCTGATTATACTAGTGAGACACTACTAATATATTCGTGTAAATATTATCATTTTTACACGAGTTATTTTGTTAATCCATTTAAATATACCTCGTTTCGCTTAGAGCTGAACTATAGTCTTCTAACTCAACAGATCGTCAATGTGCCAATTACACTCACACTAATTTAACGTTAGTTTGTGGATAGACAACCTACTTCATTCACAATGAAGCGTTGTCTGTTATCAAATAGGGAGTTCAGATGTTGAGGATACATTACAATCTCACTTGCAGGTGTTACACAGAACATGTGTTTGACGTTTGCAATGATTAGCTGACTTTGACTACAAACTTGTTAACTTTTGTAAATTTTGAACCAATTTGTCTGATTTGTAAACCTCATATCGATGGAAAAATATTCTTTTCACAGCTATAGGCATCATCTTAGGATTATATTCGTATCATGTGTTGTTAGTGTTGGTTAGGTATATATTTATATTAGAACATAATTACTTAACAAAAATAATAATAATTTCACTTACACTTCTTTTAAGATAGCATAGGCATTTTAAGTTATTCTAAGTCTTTTTTAATGTTATCCTTCTTTTAGTGAATTCCCCTATAGGGAAGTAAATATTACCGTATTTAGTATCACTGTTTTAATTGTCAATTGAGAAGGAGATGCTACCTATGTGCGTATTTTATCCCAAATATGAGTGAAGGATGAGTCCAGAATAAATTGAGATGGTCTTTGTAGCTTTGGTACTAAAACCAGCTTTTTTATTAACCAGTATCAGTTATAATAGCTCAATGCCAGGGACAGCTGGAACCAGTTTAAAACAAAGTAAGTCCGAATTTTCTTAATTTATATCTGGCAACCTTTTTTGATTTTTAGACGAGCATTATAACCTCTCAACTACCCAGCCACATGTTGGATAACTAATTTTTATTACCAATGCACAAAAATGAATGAAGAAGTTGAACATATTTAATGATAACACTCTAGAATGTCCGTTATAGTCATAGGTTTAATAGTTAATAGTAAGTCGGATCGGGCTAGAAAGAGTCATCTGCTTTTCGTGGAAAAATTATATTATAAGTCTAATTGTTGGACTACCCTATTGCAATATTGTTGTTTTTAAAAAATATTTTAAATAATGGCATAACAACACATGTTACTTAAGGTACAACTTGATCCTATTGATATACTTAATAGGATATGAGAAGGGGAGGTTTGTTCGGTGAGAACAGTCAGCTGTTTTGATCAGCTGATAACACAATGTGTAAACAGCTGACTGAGTAAAACCTATTGTGCTTTGGTCAGCTGATCTTTATCCATCTCTTGGTAGAAAAATAAATCTGGTTTCTTTTTCTTTTTTTAGTCTATGCATTTTGTCATATAAAAATTATATTAAATTTTTTTAAATATTGAGTAATGTAAATATTCAACAATACCTAGTGAGTAGTAGGAGATTTTCTGTTCAGCTCGTAATATAAATGTGACGAAAAAAAGGCAAAAAAGTTATTATTAGGGTCTTAAAGGCTACTTATGTAGGACCAGACATACTTTCGCTTCTGTAAAATCAAAAAATATATTTTACCCATAGAAAGGGAAAAATGTACATCCTTATTTAAATCACATTCATACCATTGTTAAGCCTAATCTTTCGATATCGACACGATTTCATGGATTTGTTCATTCTCATGTTAAAGTTGTTTAACAATTATATTCAAGCACATTATTATAATCACATATATTACTGTGATTTAACACAGCATGTTTTTAATAATAATAGTGGTATTCCTTAACTTTTCAAACCCTGAGCTATTAAACATGGCTCCATATTTCTACAAGTCTGGTTATATTGATCCGAAATAACCTGTCTTATCAAATATAACTCACATAACCTAATAAGGTATCGTCTTTACTAAATCCAATTTCGAGAAATATTTTATTCTGTGAATATAACGGTCTTATTTTTGACGTGACTTGATAATAGTAAACAGTTATGAAGAGAAGCAATTTCAGATATTGGGGTTCAAACTTTTTCAAGCACACAAATAGTACAATCGAAATATTATAATTAAGACTTGATTAATTATTTACATTGTTGCTAAATATACAATATCACATGACATTTAAGTTTCGTCTAACTTAGGCTACACATTACAGTATACCTGTCTATACACTTAGTTTAGTTGTTAAAAAGCTGATAGGAGATAATAATCGTTCCATTTATTCACTATTTTGTATCACTGATAGCTTAAAAAAATTAAAAAGATTTTTCAACATTTTTAGAAATACATTGACCTAATCTACAATGTTTTAAAGGATAGAAAACTTTTGAGAGAGAGAAAAAGAAGAACGATTGGCAACCTTGGACGGTTTTACCTATAAAACCATCGTTGGACGTTATGTGTCACCTGGTACTCAAGTTTATGAAGCAGAGTCAGCAAAGATTTGAGATAAAGTAGGTTTACGGGACAACCGAACAGCTGATGTTGTATATGGATGGAGTATTTATTGCATTAAATTGTTACTGCAACTAGGAAAATCTATTATATTATTAAAGTGATACAATCAAATTTTATGTAAACGGTTAAGGCCATTTATCAAGTGAAAATATAGGCATATGGCATACCAAAATGAAGCTCAGAGTGTGTAGATTTGCCGAAAAGTATTGATATGGACGAACTCCCTAAGGGCTCTGCCCCACAGGCTTATTTCTAAAGGGCTACGCCTTGCATGTTTTGGAAGTTAAAGTTATTCGATTAATTTAGTGAACAACAGCTGGCCAATGCAATTGACAATATAGTTTGTTTGTTTACATTTTTGTTTACTTATTTTATTATTTAGTTTTGTGTTCTTAAAAGAGGTTCGGTAAGTGGACAGTGAAGCTATTTGTAGCTGTTTGATACAAGTGAGTGACTAAAGGTGATCGAAACACGATGAATATGAGAGTAACAAACCATGTGTGTTGTTCGTTCCAAGAGGTTGTCACCGATCTTTAACAGGTTGCCATTTCATTGAAAAGTATTAAAGTATTACAGACGTCGTGGAGGAGATCGGCGAGTTCAGGTACAACCGTACCCACCTCGGCCACCTCAGGACGTAAGGTATGAAGGTTCCTCTGCTTTTAACATCCTTTAAGACGACAATTTCTCTAGCTTGGGCCCTTTAAATGAAATATAAAGTCAAAGTTGATTAAATTAATTTAATGGCGGTTTCTGTACACCCGTGAATTCGCGGGTAGAACCTCTTGTATCATTTAACTTAATAAGTTTGATTTCTAAAGTAGACTTTTTCATTTAATGTAGTGAAACCGGTTACACTACACCAACTACACTGAAATATGTCAATATAGTTTTATTGACTAGCTGCTGGTACCGTGCTTTTCAACGGGGATAGAATGAAATAAAAATAATGCTACACTCTATTGTCGAACTTTGTAACTTTTTAATGCTATTGAACATCATAGAACCCAATTTGTTTACTTATTTGAAACAGCTGTCAATATTTTTGATTATTGTTAAAAATGAAACCCTATTAGGTAAACATGGGAAACTCCCAAAGCCACTGGGGTGGAGCTTCAAGGTAGCTTAAGAATAGGAATGGGACAGAAACTTTGGTGTTTAGAACAACTTTCCAAAGTTTCATCACGATCGGATGGCTGGTTTGGTAACGCATAGGACAAACAAATATATGACAAATGACATTCATTCGATGTTATATAGATTTCTTAAAAAATTAACAAAATTGTAAGAAACCTGCACTAAAAAGTGATTATTTTGAACCTAAACAAACCCAATAACTATAAAGTAGAGCATGAGAGTCTGAAGCAGAAGCTAACTCATCGATCAACCTTGTTTGAGCTATGAGAACACACAGAGTAAGCGTTATTTCTATCTTTACTCTGTACAATAACATTTCCTTTTTCTTAAATTTCCATATTGTGGGTGAATGATATGTTTGCCTTAAAATAAAAAATTAATTGCATCAGAGCTAGATATTTGAATTACGGATATACATGTAAGAAGTATATTAAAAAAAAAAAAAATACATTCATCTTTTATGTTTTTTAATTATTAATTTATATTATTTGCTACAAAACGGTTTTCTGCGTTTATACGAAATTTGATTGTTGAAATAAACTAAAAATGTACAATTTTGTAAACAAAAAAATATAATATCAAACTATCCAGCCTTTAAACCTAGCGTTGACCGATATCATTGGTTTGCTTGATATTATCACTGAATGTTTATGGTCTGAGGTTGAATTCGCATGCAGAATTACGCGGTTTGTTTGACGCTAGACATTAATTTGTGGGTTCTAACCATACAAACCACTTCACTCTCGTAAAGGGTTATGAGGCAGAGACTGCAGTTGTTTGATACAACTCAGGCTGGGTTATAATTGAGTTTTACTTCGGTGAACGTTGTACTAATTTATTCCAAGTTGTGCAAGTATTGATAAGGCGTTGAACTAGAGAAAAAAAGTGCAGAGAGTTTATTTTCTTCAAGTTATATGTCTCTTAAATGTTTGTTTTAAAATTTAAAACTCAAAAAACCTAATTGTGGCATTTATGATTATTACTGGTCATCCTAAGATTATGTGTTAACATAAATACTTAAATCGATAAATACTTGAATATATTTTTTGAGAGTCCAGTAAGTAGACTGATTTATATCTTTTTTGATGACTTTGTCAAAAACCCTTACAATGAATAAGCGGTGGGTGTGATAAAGATATTTTATAGGTAAAACCACAAACATTGCAATCACTTCCGAACCATAATGGGGTAGTAACATTTTGTTCAAAGTGTAAAGGGCCGTGCTTTAATAAACTGTATTTAATGTTATTCGATCCGTTTTGTGAAAAACCGAAATTTCCATTATTGTAGAGGTTTAAGGAGAACCTACACTTGTTGTACATTAGGAAATAGTTACTAGTCTAATATTGATGAATAAAGATCTGGCTAAAATATTTTCCGTTAATGAATACGCACATACAGTATAGTTATACACCTTATACCCTCAAAAAAACTTTAATAATGTGTAAAACCTAAAAGGATTAAATGATTAAAGCTACATCGAACTATTTTGATTTTTTACTATTCTAAATCACTGTTGGCGAAAGAATCAAAATGGATTTTGCCACGGATTTGACAAATCCTACAGCAAATAGTGGTTGCCCCATTTTTCTCTCCTCCAGTTCCATTCTTCTCTTCTCTTTTCCAGTATTTTATTAATTGGAAAATAAATTCAAGGTGTTAGTTGTAAGGATAACATTTGTATGTTACAATAAATAAATGTACAACATACATAGTCTTAATATTGTTCGTAATGTACAAAATTAGGTAAAGAAAAATTACACGATTGTTAATAAACTTAATTTTTAACTTCTTTTAAGTCAAGTTGATTCTAAATAAAATTTACAAACGTGAACAACGGTCGTGCTTTAATTGCGCCAAAGAGTTCCTTAATAGCACCAAAGAGTTCCTTAATTGCGCCAAGACCTCAAAGGGTCCCAATGAATTGTCCTTAGTTGCGCCAAGCCCAAGCCAGGTAGGGGTGAGTTTCCGAAGGAAAGAATGTCCTTCTTTACATGTCATCCTTACCTAACCTATCCTAACCTAACCTGACCTAACCTAACCTAACCCAACCTAACCTATTCAATTATACATTTATGAGGGCCACCACTTGGCGCAGGTATCGGATGGATCCCTGGAGTAGTTGGCGCAATTCAGGAATACCCTACTATCTGACTCAGGTCAGTTGGCGCAATTAATGCGCACCCTGAATAATATAGATTATTTTTTTATGGTCACAAAACTTGATTAAAATACCACAATGAGCCTTAATGGATGCCTTTATGCTCTGAATTCATCAATTTCCACAATGAAAGTTAATTAAGAGCGATCAACGAATGTCTTTATTTTTTACGTTTTTAAACAAACAATAAAATACTCAGATATTTCATATAATTGAATTACTTTAAATGAATAGTTTTAGCCAAACATTATAATATGTTTTCTTTATATATGTGTATCAGTCACAAATAAATACACGCCCAATCAAAATAAAATGTAAGAATTACTAATAGTTAGGATACAGACTTAGTAAAAGATCACCGTTATTAATAATAAAAACTAATTAAAGATTAAATCTCTTAACATCTCGGTAAAAAATATCCTAATTAGTTGGATTTTCGTGATTCAACAACAAAATAATGTTTTAAAATACTTGAAAAGTTTATGAAGGTTTTTATAATCGTTACATTTTTTTTTACATCTTAAGTCATACAAGTAAAGTTTAAATTGATGACTCAGTGTTGGTGTGTGCGTGTGTGGTAGTTCCAATGTGTTTATTGGGGACATTTTTATTATTTGTAAAAAAAAATTAAACAAACAACTATTTTAAATTACTTAAAAACCTTCAGTATTACATGAAATGCAAATAATACGTCGGATGCACAAACCCTTGTCGATCAAAGCTCTTTTAACCATTGAAAGCTTTTCTGGTTACACATCAAGTGGGGCTGCACTTGCCTTCAATATTTGATGTAAAGGGAAGGTAGACGTTCAGTTTAAATTCACTCAGTCTGATTGGTCTCTTGGATCTCTTGTCTTTAGAAAAAATACTTAAAGTGTGGGCGCTTTTTAAAATGAATTCGATCTTAATAATGTGTTTTGTGTACATTATCGTAAATATGTTTCATATAGTTTTTAAATTAAAACATTTTGGTTGTGATTGGTTATTAAATAAGGGGTAGCGTAGCACTTCTGGGTGGAATAATTATTATTATCCATTTGGTAAGAGTGCTTATCCACGTTATAATTAATGTAAGGTTCTTAATGTCTTTTCTAAGGCGCTCACTCTTCAGAGTATTGAATAATGCTCTTCTGTTATCCACAATAACTGAGCATGAATATGAGAATGCGGAAAAACTGTTGGTTGGCCTGAATTAGCTCATCTTGCAGGATCTGTCACACTAAGGGATTCACCGTACGCACCCCCCCCCCTTGCCTCAAATCATTAAGTTGTAATGTTGATTGAGAATAAAATATTAATATCAAGAAGAGTACTATCTTTGACTATTAATACAACAACAATACTTCTGTATCCAATAGTCAATGGTACTATATAGAGCCATAGTTTCTTCGTTGTTGATATTTAGTTATTGTGTTAATTCAACAGATAATAGAAGATTTTTTTTTACATTTTAATAGTTTAAGTGTTACACGTTTGCCACAGAAGTTAAGAATTAAAAATGTAAAACAATATTTATAAATCTTAGAGTGCCAAGCTTAAAAAATAATAATTAAAGTTTCTTAGCAGTGGTTCTAACCTAAATGTATAAAGGCTCATAAACTCAAATGTGATGTATACCCTAAACCCATACGACTAACAATAGAACTGACATATCACAAACTACACACCACGTTGTCCAACAGTTGGAGAGTTGGTAGTTGGGTAGAATAAGTTGCATAGTCACGTTACAGACGAGTATTGGAGATGTCAAAGTTGGTCAAAGTTGGACAAAGTTGCGGATTGATTGGATGTAAAGACTTTTCTGTTAGTTTCACTCTGTCTAGTTTAGAACTAGACTTAAATTAAAAGTAAGTTGTTTAAAATAGGTAATTATTTTGGTTATGAGTGAAGTGAAGAAAGGTCAGTAGTGGTTCTAGGACATTTTCAATGGAGGGGGCTACCAGGGGCAAGATAGGGGGGTTTCTGATGTCCTCCCTCGGAAAATTCGGCATTTTAAAAACCGTTTGGACTATCTAAAACAATTTAGACATCTAGAACTGTGTCCAAAAACTTTTGTTACGTTTTAATGACGAAATATATGTTTAAATGTGTTATTCTGAGGTCCAATGTAGGGTCACCATTTAACCACATTTTTAGGAACTGACGTATAACTGAAGTATAAAGACAAATATTTTATTCGATGTCGGTTTTAAGAGTTACAGTTGTGATAGATTCCATAACCATAAACTAAGTTTTATTTTGAGGGAGGTATATATATTTTTTTACATTCAGAACCATTATTGTTTAACATAAAAATACTTTTTATTTATTGAAGATTATGTTTAACAAATACTGTAAGAAAAATATGTAGGTATACATATATTTAAGTATAATTAGTATATGATATTACTGTAAAAAACATAGCCTTGTTATTATTTCTCAATACCGTCCTTTATTTCATTCAAATTATTCAACCTTGAAAATGATTTTAAAGTGACTCTTGTGTTAGTTCATAATGGTACAACAAAGGAATGCTTTTAACTGTTAAAAGCTTTTTGTACAATTCAACACTGACCCGCCATTCTGTGCAAAATCTAATAAGCCCTGGTAAATGTAGTCTTTTAATAGAATTAGCAATTTTAATCATATTTTAAATTCATTCTGCATGTTTTGTTGAATAAATAATGTTATGTGTTTCTGTAAAATAAACCGTTTCTCGTCTTTTGAAAAATGAGGTTAAGCTAAATTCCTTTATGTTTATTTTTGTTTTATTCTCTTTCGATGAAATGTATTGAAATACTTGAAATTGCCTTGGGATATTGGATTTATTTCACATTTATTTGGCTGAAAATAAGTATCATGTATCTATTATACAACCAACAAACCTACAAAGTCCAAAATGCAAATGTTCATTTGGTTCATTTGTTACCAGTAAGCCCGGTCTTTATTCATAGTTAAGGCAATTGCAATTCCATTCAATACCGTCATATTTATCCTAAGATTGTTCAGTTTTAGATACACAACAATTCACACTTAAGCCTAATAGCACCTAAATTACTAATTACATTTACTAATTGCAATTGCTGAATGTACTATAATTACAATTCAGCTACAATTGATTTATTAATAATTGCACAGTTGGATGATACGACAAATACTAGAATAGGCATGGTATGGATCATAAACATAAACCAATGATGTTACTAGCCCGAGAGTAAACATTAATTAATACTTGTGGACACCTCGTGGTCGAAAACTCGACCAAAAATATGTATTGCTCAAACTCCTATATTTTCACCTCTATTTTTTCATTAAACGTGTGATTGGAATTCCTTCAATTTGTTTTGTTTTATTTCCAGAGCAACAACCTTGACCTTGAGCAACAAATTGTTTTATTTCCAGAGGTGTTGGACACGAGGTCGTCCAGTAGTCAAAAACTCAACCAAAAATATTTAATGTACAGACCTCTTTATTTTCACCCCACGCTGTAAATAAAAAAATGTGATTGGAGTTTCTTCAATTTGTTTAGTTTTATGTCTATATTTCGTTGTTATTTCGTCACCAGCATAGCACCCCATTAGGTCCATGTTATTTCTTTTAATTTCAAATCTATTTTTTGTGTTTATTTTTCAGCCTATTTTAATTTATAAAGGGATTTTGCACACTACAGGCACATATCTTCTAACAGTATGCGTAGATTTTTACTGCGATGCACACGAGATGAGAAAAGAAGAAAGTTTGCCAATTAATATATGTATAGATAAACCATAAACCACATGTAAATGTTATTAGTATAGGATTCGGGCCAGTTACGTCATTTGTTTATGTTTATGATCCATACTGTTTTCTGTTCTAAAAAAATGTATGATACTATACGTTTGATCGTACCTAGTCCATAATCCATCATAAAAGTTTCTAAAAAGTGAAAGTCGCCCCAATATTCAAAATTTAATTGATTCTGTTTGCATAAAGTTTTACTTTCCACACAAACAAGTAAAAAAAACAAAAAAACCTACTTACAAAGTCTAAATGAACTTCCATCAATATTTCTTGTGTGTGGAGTAAAAAGCCAACAAATTGTATTGTAAAAAGGGGTCCCAAAAAGCTTTTCACTTTTAATAAAAGCGGACGAGAACAAAGGCTTGGTCCAGTGATGAAGGTTTTACGGACGAGCGAATTCGAGGAATCTATTGCCAAATAAGTCGGTTTATTGTCTGATGCTCCATTCCAGAGGTGTTCCATAAAAGACAAACGACTTCTTCACTGAATGACGAGTTTATAAGAGTCTAACTGAAAATTAATTCAAAGAAATCACATTGTTTAAATATTTGAGACATTTTCATCGAAAATCTAATTTTTGTTAAAGATTTTAAGAGGATCCACCACCTTTAAATGGGAATTTTTTACATTTTTTAAAAATAATGGTTTTTTTATTCTGCATAGTTTACTGAGTATGTGGGTGAAATTTGAAGACAAACTGACAATTTTTTCATTAAATTATATGAAAGAATTAAAGTTGTTATACATCGCTATAGAAACATATTAGCCTATTTTAAAGCCCGTTTTCCGCAAGTTCTGTTTTCCATGTTTCTTATCACATATGTTTGAATAACATTATTGTTGATATGCCATTAAACTTTTTACCACTTGTTCCTTGTTATGTTATTGAGATATTTGGTCATACTAAATTGTATAGCTAATAAAATAGAATAATTATGATTTTTTTTTAATTTGTAAAATAAAAAGTTTTATTAACATAATATCATTGCTTATAACTTTTTTCTGAAATGGTATTTTAATTATAATGACAAAAATGTTTCTAGGTATTATAAGGATCAAATTAATTCAATAATTATTAAAATTGATCAAAAAATTAAAAAGTTATTCAAAGTTTAGCAATGTACCTAAAAACGCTAAAAAAATTATATAAAAAAACCGAAAGGTGAAAATTAAATTTTAAACCTCAAAAGCTCATTAAATAAAGGTTCTCAATATAAATCCTGTATAAAAAAATGGCTAACTTACAAAATAAAAAAATTACCATTCAAAGGTGGCGGATCCCCTTAAGTACCGGTAACTAATTCTCCATGGCTAATATGAATTAAACACACAATTGCTTCCCCTAAAGAATTGTCTTTATTTTGTACAATGCCAGTGATTTAAATTACATAAAAAAAGATAAAAAAAAGTATAAAAATAAAGTATGTTTGTAGATTTAAGCCATTTTTTGCTCTCTATGTTGTATTATAATTACACAGTTTTAATCTAGTTTCCATGTTTACAATTGGTACACAAACCTTTTTTTACCCCAAACGAAGTGTAATAATTAGCTAGTTTCTTGTACTTTAGGTATAAAAAAAATTTAAAAAGATGGACAATTTCAAAAACCATTTTGGGTTTAGCTTTTAATCATTTAATAACCTGTAATATAGGAACTTCTAACTATATTTTCTATTCCTAACAAAGAAAAAATAGAATCACGAATATGTTAATGTCAACCTGGTTTTTTAATCAACTTAGGTAATTTACACAGTTTTAATTAATATTAGTTTATCAATTTTACTGTGAAACACATTTAATTTTCTGCTACTTTTTCAATAAAAAGAAAACTTTGTTATATGAACAAACTAGCAGAGTATCCGTCGTTCGTATGGGGTTGGAATATAAGTAAAAAATGCTTTTTGCAGTTATACTCAAGCTTTGCGTTTGCAATAAGGGTGGACACAGTTTGATAAAATTTGCTTCTTTAAATTTACAGTATTCTATTGTACTACACATCTACCATAGCCATAATGTTCTACCACCTCACCTAAACAATAGAGAAAAATAAATTATTAACAATTCGCAAAATATCACAAACTATTCATGAAATGAAAAACATGAACATAACTGTAAATTATCCTACTTTGACAGTTCTCATTGCGAATCACAGTTTTTTGTTGCTGATTAGTTCAAATTAGCTGTTTTCATAAATGCAAAAATAATATAGTGCTGTACCCTGTTGGTAAATCTTAAAACTTTTTAATGCTTTTCCATATCATAGAACCAACTTTTTTAGTTGAAACAGCTGACTAAATTCTTTAATTCCCTTTAAGTATGAATACTCATAAGGTTAACATGGGGAATTATAGAGCCACTGGGGCGGAGCCCGAAAGGATTTTTGAGATAAGAATATGCCTATATGTTAATCGGGAATGTAAACTATCATCACGCCAAATTTCAGCCCAATCCGTCCAGTGGTTTATGCGTGATTGAACTTCAATCACACAAACAAACAAACACACAAACTTTCATATTTATAATATTAGTAAGATTACAGATTATATGGTTTCCTTGTACATACAACTATCGGTGAGGTCAAATGTTTTTGAAACAAAAAGTCTTTTTCGTTAAATGACTTAAAATATTTGTATTTTGTAGCAATACTGTAGTATGTACAGAAAATATTTAACCAATAGTAAAAAACTGCTTTGTTTTTAAGTCACTTTCGCATGTTAATCCATACTAAAAGTTTTATGTTATTGATTCTATTTGACGGGTCATCTAATATATTGGCCAACGGTATCAGAAAACTTACACATACTCTCTCCTATTATCTTATCAACTATCCTTATAGTTGTAAAACCTTATAATTTCGTAAGCTCATAATAGTTGTTTTCCTTGCAAGTGGTAGGAGTAATATTTGACAGGTTAAAACAAAAATATTATAATAATTTGGAACTGTAATTTTAGGAAGCATTAGTGGTTTAACCATTATTTGTAGAGTTAAAAGGACCATAAAATACTTTAATATATTTTTAAAGCGTTCTAGCAGTTTTTTTTAAACTCTGTTATCTTTTACCTATTTACCCCAACAAAACCAACAATATTCATTAAAATTCTTGACCTTTTGACCGATAAAATGAGTACTTTTTATTTCATAATCACTCTAAGTAAGTATAAGAATACACAATAGCTATACACATATTTTTTTGTTGTTGTTTTAAAACACATAATTATTTTTTAAGCCTTATACAAGACAAACTGTATACGTTTTTCATTGTACAATTGGAAAATACTACATTGAAATTTGTAATAATATACCCTATTTCGATGGCCATTATATAATGATATTTGATATTTCAAAAATACTTCAAAATGCAACAATACCTATCGCGTGGTACACACTGCAGCCTATCGCATATTATCAGAACCAATTCAACAACAGCGCTTGTTGGACATATGGCGAACTTTGTTGTTGTAGTTCAAAGCTACACCGTCAGAGTTCAGGTCTGAACTGTACTGCCTTTTAAATACAAGGTTTTGTACCAATTACTTTTACATTTATTATTGCCAACCTTGATATTATGCCATGATAATTTTAAATTATTAGAATAATAGTAGAACATAATTTATTAAACTACTAGCAGAGTACCCGACCTTCGTACGGGATTGGCATATAAGCATAGATGAAGTAATTACTTCATCTATGATATAAGTATAAAATGCTTAGTACAGTTATACTCAAGCTTTGCATTTGCAATGGAGGAGGACACAGTATGATAAAATTTGCTTGTTTAAATTACGGTGTACAAATGCCACCGTAAACACATTTTCACTCCTATATACATTTTGGTATGTTCAAAGTTATGGTTTTTATTTGGTGGTATTACACATCTACCATAGCCATAATGTTCTCCCACTTCACCCAAACAATAAAAAAGTAAATTATTAAAGATTCACAAAATATCACAAATTATTGGTGAAATCAAAAACATAAACAAAACATAAAACATAAAAACATCATGACTGTTAACAGACAGTTATCATTGTGTATCACAGTTTTTTGTTGCTGCTTAGTTCAAATTAGCTGTTTTCATAAATGAAAAAAATAATAGTGCTGCACCCTGTTGGCAAATCTTATAACTTTTAATGCGTTTGCATATCATCACAACAAGCACAACAATCAGCACAATCCAAGGCATTGAAAGAAGGCTTAAGACATCGGCTAGATTTTAAAAAAATATCAAAAAAATATTACGTTGAAAATACTAATAAAAGGAAACTACTATTATTACTTTAGTAAGCCAAATTAAAAATGTTGCCTTTTGTTTGAATAATATAAAATAATTGATGACAAATGTTGTTTTGCTATATCTTGCAAACCATTTAAAACTATAACCATTAAAATTATAACCAGTGATTTTAGAGCATTATGTATTTTCTATAACCTAGAATTTCCTATATTTTAAACTTTACTTACTTACAACTTAATTCTCAAAAATAAATTAACAGATTTGTTTCAATACACTGTCAGGCAGAAACAATTTAAAAGCATTATAATTGGTAACTGTTATGTTTTATTTGTTTCCATGGGGATAAATAATAACTTCCCAAACAACCTTACTTTAGAAGCCCTTGGGTGAATCCTTACGAAACAATATTGGGACGGTAATTTACCAATAATACTTAGGAACTTTTTTTGAAAATATAACTTAGTTTGGTGGTAGTTGCTTTACGTGGTAGAAAAGTTATTATGATTCTCATAATAGTACAAATGTAATATTTGCAAAATAATGTATGTTTGTATGCATTAATATGTATATTTGTAATAGTACAAAACCATTTATAGGGTTTCCAAAAACATTTGACATATTTGGCAACATTCAAAGAAATTATGAAGTAAGTAACAACGTGTTTCTTGAAACACATTTTGGAATACAATAATTGTAGAGTAATTATCCTTAAATCCATAAAAATAAAGCATAAGATGCAAAACACACAATAAAAAGCATTCTAAAGATCTAAGTATTATAGATGGACGTAATTTGTCTTTCAAAGGAACTAATCTTCAGATTCAATAAAACGAGAGGTTATTAATTGGATCTTCTGACTAGAATGAATTTCTTTCTATAAAGTTAAGATTGCTCCACTTGGTACATAGCTGAAACTTAAGCAGACTTTTCTAAGTTTTTTTTGTTTTATTGAGTTAATATTTTATGAAGTTTTTCCATAATTTATTCTAGTATTTAATTAACTATGAACAGAATTGTGGCTGGTAACACGTAGATGGTTCTATGAACAATTACCGTTCATTGTTAAGAAATAACACTTCCTGCAAAGGAGCCTAGGTTTGTATTCATTGTTCTTTTGTTTAGTGAAGGACTTTTATTATTTCATTTAATTTTATTCAATCCATTTTTAATATCAAAATATTAGGATTCAAAAAGTGTTCCCTATAATTGAATCGTGTATTAAAGAAACCCCCTAACCCATTGTTTTCAAATTTTGACTTTTTAGTATATTAATGATGTACAAATTGAAATACATCATTTGGTGTAGAAATCACACAACTGCGAAAAAATTAGGTTATGGGGTTTCGGCAATAAACGATTCAATTTATTATGAAAAAAGTAATCAATTTATGCTTTTAGAAATCAAAATAGGCATATATATACTTAGCACAAAATAATTCGTGTTGTTCAAGGAGTAAACAAATGAAAATATAAGAATGTGTTCTGGTCATAAGTTGTAGTATTGATACAGTTAACACGTTTTAAATTAAAAGTAAACATTGCTATTGCGGGTCATTGCTGTTTTGCAACACGATTGCTACTTCACTTTTATCGTCCGTAATGATTTCACAGCCATAATCGTTTCATAGCGTGACGTCATTTCTCAAGCTTTTCCATCATAAAGACGTCATGACAAGTACTTGTACCTTGTACCTGCTATGTAGCCTGGGACACGCATAGCTATGGAAGTCTGTATACTTTCTCCAATGTAAATACTAGCATTTTAAAGATGTATTGTGATTAGATTTTAAAAGCAGTTTTGAAGAGCTGCAACAGATTTCTAATAAAAATATATTATTGCAAAATGAGTTTTATGAGTATGGTTTTTAATAACCTAAAACCTCTGGTCAGGATGTTATTATCTTTATGAAGGATGATAATTAATTATTTACTATCTTTAAAAAAGTGGAGGTGTATTCTTTTAGTTTGCGCTTGAATTAATTTGTAATCTATATATTAATTTGAAACTGTTTTTCTTTGTCATAGCTATTTTGAGAGAACGGCTGGGCGTAGAAACTCGGTAGGGGTGTCTAAAGAAAGGGCTTGGTCTGTAGATGAGCCATCAAAAGAGAAACATGGTGAATTCCCTTAGGGCTCTGCCCCAGTGGCCTTTGAATTCCCATCCCATGTTATTCTTATGGAGGAAAACGGGTTTTTGTCACAGCTAATTTGAGAGAACGGCTGGGCGTAGAAACTTGGTAGGGGTCTCTAAAGAAAGGTCTTGGTCTGTAGATGAGCCATCAAAAGAGGAACGAGGTCAATTCCCTTGGGGCTCTGCCCCAGAAGCCTTTAAAGTTGCCTCTTCAAATTTGTTTACCATATGCATAATTCTACACTACTTTTTAATGAAACAGCTGTTAATATTTAAATTGTGATTTATTGAATTTGTCAAAATGAAGTATTTGCAATGGGGTTTTCTGATTTTGAAATAGATTTTATTCTGCATCGTGTCATGTTTTGCAACATAATGTTCTATTACCAAATCAGTGGAAAATCCTAATATCACAGTAACTCTTAAAATTATTTCTTATGGGGTTAACTTATATCTATTGTATTGCTTGGTTTCTGCCTTTTTTTACCACTTCTTGGAGATTGTACGTAGGTGATATTCTTTGGCGTATTGCATCTGTAGACGAAACTTGGGTTGGTGAAATTATTACAATGGAAAAAAGCGAGAAATCCTGGACAATTTGATATAGGCTAAAAATAAAACTGAATTAACAATATGCTACATTTGTTGTTCAAAGGTTTATTGCGGACATTTTCCATCACGAATGTAAAAAAAACAATACACAACGTTTCGGGATCTGGAATCTGATCCCGTCTTCAGGTGAAAAAACTTAACTAACACATTACAACTAACAATACACAAACGCCCAACCTAAGTTGGAATACACTACCGAGGGTAGTAGTCAAAAAATATGCACTGTATAGCAGTCAAGTCATGATACAACATGCAATTAATAACAAATCACAAAACACTATAATCTATAAAAGGTTTACGTACAAAAAACTCACACAAAACGTTTTGTACGTAAACCTTTTATAGATTATAGTGTTTTGTGATTTGTTATTAATTGCATGTTGTATCATGACTTGACTGCTATACAGTGCATATTTTTTGACTACTACCCTCGGTAGTGTATTCCAACTTAGGTTGGGCGTTTGTGTATTGTTAGTTGTAATGTGTTAGTTAAGTTTTTTCACCTGAAGACGGGATCAGATTCCAGATCCCGAAACGTTGTGTATTGTTTTTTTTACATTCGTGATGGAAAATGTCCGCAATAAACCTTTGAACAACATTAACTCACCATCACCAACAATGAACTTCAAACAAAGGATGCTACATTTCTTGAGCAATCATTGAAATAACCGATTTTCAAACAATGGAAACATAAAAAAGTCATAGAACCAAGTAGAAGAATAGAAATAATGTTTTTTTTTTTTCATTTATAATCGTTATTATAGACAACCTAATGCGGCTATGAGAGGGAAAAATTTGTAGAAATACTAAAAAACAAGATCAGCTTTTTGAGAAAAGATAAAATATTTACAAAAGATTTTGATTATATCTAACTGTTGTGTAGATCGTGAGTATTTCCACAATCTTCGTGAGTCGCCTGTAATGCTTCGCAATTGCTCGAATTCGAGCAACAGGTACACTAGTTAAATAGAAAGTTTAAACTGTTCTTCAGCATAAAATAAACAAAAATAAATTCCGAAAGCGTTTACTTTCACACTATGTCAATCTACACATATTGGAGGAGCCACCTTGTTGAGTGGTTAGAGCGCGGGACTTCGGTTTCTGAGGTCCCGGGTTCAAATTCCGCCAATCACCAATGGAGTGATAATGCCGCAACCCCTGGGTCTAGCCTGAAGTAATGTGAAAACAATCCCGGGCTCGTGCCTAGCGTCCTTGCAAAAAAATCTACACATACTAATTTGTCTGGGTATCTGAGTGATCATAGGTTTTGCCTACAAATCCGAATGGCGTTAGTTTGGTTCTAAGCAAGATTGTTTCTAGACGCAAATGCTGTAGATATCAATTAATGGTGCTACCTAACAAAAACACCGAAAAAAAGGTCGACACTAGCTGGTAATAAGATCATAGTTTGTACCGTTTAATGTTCATTTATTCTATTGTTCTATCATAACAAACTTTTATAATGTCATTGATGTGGATACAAATAAAAAAAAAAAAAAACTGTTGTGCCAAATTTTAAGAAGACCTATAGGTGATGTTAATTAGGTTTATGTCATATTTCCCTTACCTATATAAGATGGCCTTATGAAGATTTAGTTTGGTGCTTAAAGCTGTAAACAGTCTAACCCACTTTATGGTCTCCATGGAAACTACAGCATCAACACAAAATAGAATTCAAATCAGAAAATTTGCTGTTTCGTGAAAATCAATAAATTTCTCCAAAAAATGTCCAAGAAAAGCCATAGAGCATTATATAATGAATCAGCTGATTCAGATGATGACGTTTGTTACGTAACGCCTATTAAGCACGCAAGGTCATCACAGCGAGACCTACGAATGGCAGAGAGAACTCGTTCGCTTCGTCGCCAGAGGTCCAAAGCCAGAACTTGTCTGGATGAAATGGATTATTGCCCTATGTGTGGATCCATCCTCAAGACGATTATTAGACCTAAAAGAAGTTCTTCAAGAAAGACTCTGAAGCCAACGGATTCGCTCTTGTTGAAAGGTCGCCATGAAAGAGATGTTGTGGCTTATTTGGAGGACAAAAGGAAAGCCAAACCTCGCAGAAGTAGAAGTCAAAGAAGGCGTTGAATGTTCTTAAGTATCCGACTACTCGTATGTTGAATAAATTGTTTGTTTTAACCTAATTGGTCTTTTTTTGTAAAAACAAACATGTTATTTTATTTTGTGTCTTTAAGCAACTTTGTCGTTTATCTTTGGTAAGGGCTACATGTCCTCCAGTATCCATGAACAATATTCACCTCCCTCAAGTAACAGAAGTAAAATACTTGGGCATGCACTTAGATGCAAAGCTTGGAAGGCACATATCGACTAAAAGACAACATCTAAATTTAAAAACAACTAAACCTAATTGGCTTCTTGGATCTAAATCAAAACTCAGTACACAAAATAAATTGTTACTGTACAAAACAGTTCTAAAACCAATTTAGACTTATGGTATTCAGCTTTGGGGATCAGCAAGTACCTCAAACATTGAAATTATTCAACGTTACCAATCAAAATTATTACGTAAAATTGTCAACGCTCCTTGGTTTGTTACCAACAGAACACTTCATAATGATCTTTAAATTCGAACAGTCAAAGAAGAAATTACACAATCTAGTTAAAAATACATTATAAAATTGGAAAATCATTCAAATCATCTTGCACTTAATTTATTGGACAATCACAACAGCATTTACAGACTGAAGCGACATACGATATTGGACCTCCCATTCAGATTCGGCTAAGTGTAATCAACATTCTCTTTGTTAGCTAGTGTTGACAGTGGTCAATCACTAGCTTATGTTCTTCAAGTTAATGTTGTATTATTATTTATATAATTTGCTTATTTTTCAACTTGAACAGATTGTAAATTAAATAGGCCTAAAAATAAAAAAATAAAATCTTTGGTAAGATAACGGTCTAAACCCTGGTCCTGTTACTAATTTCTGTCGACTATTGTTGGATGGCATCCTTAATAGCCCGGTGACAAATGGTATCTGGGTCTGGTAACGATTTTGTTTGGAATCGAACCAGCGACCTTCAGGTTATGAGGTGAGCACTAAATACTCAGCTACCTAGAAAACTTTATTGTGATATAAGTTAATCTCCTCGTTTTGCAAAGAATGATCTTTAAATGAGAAAACATGTTTTCGTTCATTTTTATGCAAACCAGTAGATTTAATCTGTTAAATAAAAGTAGTTAAATCAATCTATATCTTATCATGTTATTTTTGCTAATCTATCTGTATGGATAAATGATATAATCCTTTGTAAGTAAAGGGTTAAGGTTGGTTAAGTGGGGTGTAATTTAGGACTCCTTTGATATATTTCTAGCAATTTAAAAAGAAATTGTAATAGTTTGTGGTTCAGTCATAAGAGTTTGAACAAATTCTGCCATTACAAAAAACATTTCAATCTCAAATACCACCAATTGGCTCTTCCCCATAAGTATGCTCATTTTAATTATAAAACAACAGAATACTAAATGTTTGTTCAAATGTTTCAGGTAAGAGTGTGTTACGCAAATGAGTTAACTTAATCTGCTTTGTAAAAGGTAAGCTAAATATCTTCTGTAAAAATAAACACAATTATTTTAACTTATGTAAAGTGTAAATAGTCAAAATGGTAACCTAGAGACATCAAAAGATTTATTAAAGTAGGACCATTCACCACAAGTTGACGACCTCAGGATTCCGGGTTATAGTCTAGAAAAGATTAATTGAGTTGAAAATTCTAATTATATAATTTTATAATAAACACCTGGCTCTAACGGGTTTAAAATTAGTTATTGCAATTCCAAACAAAAGAATACTGAACAGAAATGCAACGCTACAACAATGAAACCAGTGAGCCAACCTTGCCAACCTTGCAACAATGAAAGAGGTGTTTCAATGGCAGAACTGTGCTTTTGTTTCGGCCACGGATGTTTTTGTACAAACTGATCTCTGTTTTGTTAAAAATTGCTTTTTGTTAGGCGTGATTACTTTTTAATTGTGTTAAAAGAAATTAAATAACGGTTCTTTGAACTGTATCCAACAGAGATTTGTGGGGAACAAAAACAGTGAAATTGATTGTTTGATTTTTAAATTTAGTTGTACGTTAAACTTCTTGCTTGCCATTTAAGTATTAGTGCATAAAATATATGCATAAAATATTTAAATGTTTAAACGATCCATTACAGGGTAAAAATTTATAACTGTAAATACTAGTTCATATTGAAAATATTACAATACTGGTCAATTTTGACCTGTTACAAATTTTATCACAAGGCCTAATCGGAGTTCTACGAAAATATATGATTTTTTAATATAAAGAATATACCATTTCTAGTAAAAAAAGAAAAAAAATAATTGCAACAATATCTTAGTATGTATTTTGGTGGATAAGTGGTTATGCTGTTAGTTTGAAACTCAGAGTCACTAATTCGATCCCGACGAAAGTCAGTAGAAGATATTTCGAAACTTATACCTGGTGACCATTACCATTGGGTTTTAAACAAACGCCCTTAGTCAACGAACAAGCTTATCAGTATCACAGTTATCACCTATTTCCCTCAATTCTATTCCAACTCGGGTACCATATTCAGTCCTAAGTATCACACGAAAGAACGTTGCTAATTATTATTTTGGACATAGTACTTGAGGAAATATCCTTCATTATCATTATCACTACCAATTGAAATGGGGATGCCCGGCGACGCCACTTAGGTGCGTATTGTAACTCGGATAGAAGTGAAAGAGTGTAGAATTAAGATGCCTTGTGTAACTTTATCACAGCTGATTAAGACCAGCTGATTCTACAGCCAGGACCATTTATTGAAAGCCCAATCAATAATATATAAAATCAAGGACAGCTAGGCACTGTTTCTAACCTTAAAAAAGTTTATTAATTCTTTCAGGATTGAACCAGCAACCTCGTGGTTGTAAGGCGAGCACTATAACCTCACAGCATCAGTTTATTTATATCCAGCTAATATAATCATAGTAATTTTACACTGTATTTCTTTGAAGTATTCCCAATCATTTTTAGCTTCAAATTCCAACAATAACTCAATGTAATGATTGTATATTGCTGCATTTATCAAAACCACGAAGATAACCATTGTATCGGCAACTCTATATTTTATGGAACGTTATGTAGTGTTATTGATTAAATGGCTTGTAATACTTTACTTTTTTTTAATACATATTTTGGAATAAATCTTATAGATTTTATTCTTTAATCTGATGTTATGACCATTTTGATTTAAACGTAATACATGATGGACGAATTATCAGTGATTAAGTGCTATATAATAATATATCTTTGAGTGTCTAAAGAAAAACATGATTAATAAGTAGTATTTATTTCATAATGGTAAGTTGAGTGCTTCGGCAATGTCTGGATTTGCATACAAAGTTTTTTTATGGTTTTCCTAATTATGGTTATTGACCAATAAGCCAAAACTAAATAACTAGATGGTATGAAACTCCATCACTGATTTTGAGTGAATGTAAAAATCTATTACTGTAAAGTGATCGGTGGTTCTCTAAGCACGTTTTTAGAAACGATTTTTTACTTAAAGTTCATGGGTCTAACAACATGACCATGAACATCATGACCCATGAGCATGGGTCTATTTCCGTTCGTACTTTTTATACCTTAGGAATAAAAAAGTAAATGAATTATTTGTCGAAACTTTACCACAAATTATTAAAATGACAGAGGTAAGCTATAGCCTAAAAAGTCAAAAATGTAAGTTTAATAACGGCTCATCTACTATCAGTAACACTCAACTCATCGCAACTTTTGTGATTTTTCCTACAAAACTGTCATAGATACTCCCACCACTTACCCATGATTAAGGTTGTAGGGGTGTGTGTTAGATTGCTGATACCGTTTATTTAATATCTATTTAATACCAAGTGAACAATCTTTCCACACACTGTACTCTAGAAACCCCTATCCTCGTCAAATTTAACATATAATTTAAGAATATCATTATATTCACCCTTGCACGCTAGTCAATAACAACAGAGCAAAGCAATTGAAGCATCCAAATGCCTGCCTAGGGTAATGCACCCTGCAGTACGGCACTGCGTGTGTTTGTGTGCGTGTGCTGCAGCAGACTGTTTGGCGCCATGAGCCACAGGTGCTGACGCAGGCGTACGCTGCCTCAGCATCAAAACACTGCATCAGTACACCGCCGTTACTCGCGCGGGTTGAACGTACGAGTGTGTCTGTGCTACGCCGGCGATGGTATATACTGCAGTAGATACCAAATAGGTTTGAATTTCGTCTGGAATTTTGGTTCTAGATTAATGTGATATATATGGTTAGGGTGCTCGGGTACAATTTCGAAATATTAAATTAAGCTGAAATGAGTGGTCAACACAAAATAATTGTTAATTGTTCTAGGACAATTTGACGCTAAATGCTTTAAATTAGTCGTGTACACAAAATAGTTTTCTTAGAAAACATGAAAAGTCACAGCAAATTTTATCTTTTGAGTTTTTAATATTTTATATTATTTAATGACAACAGTTGTTTAAGATAAGATAAAAACGAAAATATTTACGTATATTTTTGAGAAGTAAACCTACAGTATAAATTAAATACTCCAAGAATACTGTTTAAAATATTCCCGTGGCGTGAAAAGGTGAATCAAAAATGTCCCATGTAATAATGATATTTATATTTTTTATTCTTAAATTAATAAGGATAACATTGCATAATCTTTACGGCTATTTTTAGAGATTATAACATGTAACTGACAAAAAAAAACGACAGGAACACCATAATCACCCTTTCAACACAAAGGTTCATTGCAATCTTTTTCGAATCTATTAAGGAATCTTGTTTTCATTTCAGCAAATGTATTTTTCACAAAGGAAAGAATTGACAATGCAAACAGAGGAAAGGTCTTTGTGTACCAGGGATGTTTACGTTTCTTGGAAGTCTTGAGAATATTTCTTGGATAAAACACATGTATTTCTACTTTCATATAGATTTAAAATGACGAATGTATTTATTTATTTCAAACGTGTCGACAATCTGGTTGGATATGATTCTATAAACGTTTGTTGTTGTTGTTTAACCCATCGATCTCTAGTAGTAATAATAGAGATCGATGGTTAACCGTGTCATAATGGAAAATTATGTTTACAGAGCAAAGGAAAATATTTATTTGGTGACTAATAATATAACGTTTTAACAATTACAAATGTAAAATGCAGTTGTGAGATGCTACATTCTACATCACGAGACGACTATTTCGTTTCCGTAATCATATAAGTGATCAGGGAGAAGATTTTTAAGTTGGTGCCTTTTATTTACCCTCTAATAATTCGTTATACAGGTTTATACTACTGCGCGTGCTGTGGGTAAGGAAGTTTTCAATCATAAACACTGATTGAGATGATAAAAAGGTTTTATAAATTGTGCAAGTAGGTGTACAAGAAGGTGTACTAAATTACGTTAACACATTTGCAAGGTTCCATTGTAACCTGGCATTACAAGGTTAATTAACTATTAAAAAAGATAACTAAAGTATAGGAACAAACGTAAAAATTTAACTAAAAATAAAAAACGCAAACTCAATTTTGACGGAAATAAATCGAGGGTTATATTAGGAATGGTTCTTTAGTTGTATAGCCGAGTGGTTATAGTATTCACCATCAAATCTGAAGGTCGATGGTTCGACTCCAAGCGAGGTCGATTTCAAAAACACAAATCCAAACACACTAAAATATAATTTAACCAAGAGGGCAATTATAAAATACGATAGCCTTTGTCGCAGCACAGAAAACAAACATGGTTCATAAACGTGTGAAAGTCAAACAATTAAGATCAAAAAGGTTTCTGCAGTTCAAAGTGTAGTTCATAAAGGTTATGTTATGAATTAATTTGTACAGTAAAGTAAATATAGGTTATATTTCCTACTCACGCAAACAAAAGACCGATTCAATTAATAATATGATTCCTCTGTACAAAAATTGTGTTATGGTTAAGCTATTAATGCTATTGTCTGCTTCTACCATGCAACTACACTTTGAACACAAACAATGGAACTTCAAAGTGTTTTATAGTGACGTGAATGGTTTTGTATTTGGATCATGTAACAAAATAATTTATCTGCTTTGATAAGTTGTGCTGCGATATATTTCAACAAATTATGGGTTTGCCTCACTGATATTTCAAATAATGTGTTTCTTTCACTGATATTTCAACAAATAATGTGTTTGTTTCATTAATATTTCAACAAATAATGTGTTTGTTTCATTAATATTAAAAGTAATGTGTTTGTTTCACTGATATTTCAACAAATAATGTGTTTGTTTCATTAATATTTCAACAAATAATGTGTTTGTTTCATTAATATTTCAACAAATAATGTGTTTGTTTCATTAATATTAAAAGTAATGTGTTTGTTTCACTGATATTTTGCTACATTCATGTTCAAATTATAAATCAACACACGTGTAATTTATTTCACAGTTACACAATAAAATAGCTTAGTTGCTATCCAATGATGAGTTTATGAAAAAATCGCCTTTATGAATTGCCATTATTACGTATTTCTTGCGTATTTTTAATTCCATACTAAATATATCACAAGACATATTTCTGAAAAGTCATTAAACATATTAAACAGTATCAGAAAATAGCATACTGACACGTACTTTTTCCAATTAGCTTGTCAACAACCAAATTATCATGGGCAAACGGCTGGAGTCATCATGATACTTAATGGGGAAAATGAATTTTTTTACCATTTAGATTAAATGACTATTTCATGCTAAATTAAACAAAATCGTTCGAGTCGTTTTTGCAAAAATCCCGATTTTCCATTTCTATGTTCATTTCCATAATCGGGTTGTATGGAAAATCACATAGAAAATCAAAATGGGATCAAAATCTAAATAAAAAATATGAAAACACTTTATAGGTAAAATAAGGCATAAAACGGATATTTCCAAACGAAACTCAAATTGAAAACATCGACAAACAACACTTTCTCCACATAGCCTACTTATGTACACTTATGGAGTAAAAATAAACATTAATATTTAACTTGCTCATACATTATTAGGATCCGCATTACGAACGAACATCTCAAAGTAAAGTGTAATTGTTTCCTAAATTGTGAAGCTTTAGAGTTTCATTAAGTAGATTAAAGCGTCATGGAAACAACATCACCAATAGAGTGCTTATGTGAGAGCCTTAACAAAGCCTAAGGCTTTACTAACGATGTCCCGATGGTGGAGGATATAAAAGTTAACGTTGCTTGTAAACCAATAGATGGTGTCTATCGTTATATAACTCACTATTTTCTCCATTTTTTCCCAACCCAATACCCAAAATTGTCAAAATGTCTGATGAAGGTATTTGGGTTAGCCTCACCAACTAACTCACTTTACCTCCTTTATTTCTCTGTACCACATCCTTCGAATGTCAAAAATCTAAGGTCTTTAGTTATAACTCTTTCTTAAACATCTAGGGGGCTTTCCTTAATCTGGAGATTTTCTCCTATTTGTATATTTGTTTTATCAAATCTTCATCTTCACTCCATATTAAAATATCCAATCAATTCCAGATGTCTTCTTTTTGACTTCAGCAACCACTTTTGGTGCTTAAAACAGATCCCTCAGTTCCCTATTATATTTTGTTCACTATCAAAAATTTTATTTTCCATGACAGACATAGGTTTAAATTTTGATAATGTTTCAGAGTAGAATTGGTTGTATAAACATCAATTATTTTCGATACAAATTAGTATTATCATTATTTTTAAACCTATTTATTTCCTCAAACCCTAATATTGTATCAAACAAATCGGCTTTGTGTCGAAACCCCCCAACATGAACTGACTAAATCTAAAACTACCTAATCTTCTAAGTGCTACCTGATAATGCTATCTCAATTAACCCTCTTGTCTAACATAATACAATTAGCTGTTTATCTACCATCCCAGTTGTTTGTGGTACGTCTATACATACACGACACAATAGACCATGTGATAGATGGTGTGTCACGTGAGCAACCCCTATTGACAGCTGACTAGACGATCTGTCATACGTCATCCATCATCTGAACAGCTGATCATGTGTTTTTGCCGAATTGGCCCTATGGAACCAGATTCACAATAATAATGTGTTCTACGAATATTAGAAGAGAAACTGTATGGATCGTAAACATAAACAAATGACGTCACTGACCCGAAAATTGCATTATTAATCAGCTGATTTGGAAGTTTTTTTGACAGTTAAATTTAAATATTATTGGAAATTAGTTAACTTTCGGGCAAGCTATGTCATTTGTGTATGCTTCTATACCTTCCTGTTTCAATGTTAGTTTTCCTACAGTCACCCGACAAAGTGGGCTTTCTTGCACAGATTATAGTACAGAAAGCACTTTGGCACACAGTTTTTACTTTGAAACACACAAGTATTCCAAACAAACAGCCCAAAACAGTGTAATCCATGTACGCTTAAAAATAAGTTGGCAACACTTAAAAATATTACGACTACGATCACAGGTGTAGGCGTTTCCCATTTTGTTCAATCTTTGGATTTAACCTAACCTAAAAACGTGTTGTACAGTGTTTGAAAGACTAATTATTTTTATGATTTATAGTAACTGTAAGAAAAATATAACGTGTAACACAAGTTTAAATTGCCTTTGCTGCACTCGAGAAACTTTCCACACTCGCCTACGGCTCGTGAGTAAACATTTCTTTCGTGTGCAGCAAAGTTCCACTTCGCTCACTAGTTACACAAATAACTATTTTTGTTCAGTTAGTTTTTGAAAATGTATTTGGTAAGTAGGCCTACATTTTTATAATGTATATAACAATTATATCTTTTCTATATATGTGTTTTTGCCAAGTGATGTAAGATAATCAGTAAATCATTAACATACTCACTACTCTCTTAATTCGGGTCTTAACCATGGATCAATCCAGTGGAAGTTATAAATATGATCACAGACAAAAATGTAATAATTATCAAACATAGAATGTGTAAAAAAATTGTATTCATTATTTTAAAAAATATAAGTTTTTTATTGAATTATTAGATAGTTTCTCATGAATCGCATTATTTTTAAAGTGTTTAGCTAAAGAAATCGAATACATAAATAAAATAACATAAGATAATGTCAGGTCAAATAGAAAGATAGTTTCAAATACATTTGCTAGCAATAAACAATTATATTTTGAGAAAATTATGTTTTCAACAAAACAATTAAATGATAACCGTCATTAATGTTACCAGTGACAATATCGAATCATTAATGTATTAAACGCAGACGATACAGAAGATGTGCTCTAACGAGGTGGGTTTAGACGACAGTAATTAGGATAATTGGATCCTAACAATGTGGGATAAACTATTAATAAACGTTTAATAACAACTTTACCTTCAATATAAATCTGCAATGGGGTAAAAATATCCTAGAAACTATATGAGAAATTGTAATACAACACAATTTTAATATGATAACTAGTTTTTGTACATTACGTACTTATTTGTGTAATTGTTTCGTGTGTGTGGGGTAAATTATGTTTATGACGACACCTGACAACCCCAAAGATGAAAGAGATTTTAAATTACTTGATTGATAAAAAAAACGAAAACCATAGGTTTCGAAACCTAGTTATTGTATTTTTCCTAATATACTTTCAAAGTAAAAAATGTCTGCCCTAAATTACCTAAGCAACACACTCAAGTAGATGCAGCTAAGTAATATAAAATACTAACGTTTCAATACTGGCGTTGAAACAAAAGTTTTACCTTCGAAGTAAGCTTATCTTGAAGGAACGTAATAAAGTGTTTAGTAATTCGGGTCTCTGGAAGCTTGTAGTAATCATACAGTATCTCGATTTTGGGAAAGGACTATGTAAAATATGTATGTGTAACATCTCAAAATCTCAAATATGCTTCATTTTATACAATATTAGGACCACAATCTCAAGTTTATAGAGAAGAGCTTGATAACTAAGAAAAGCTGTAAGCGCAAGAGGAAGTGCAGTCTTAACCATCTGACAGACATTTTGTTCTCTATTTTACTGATATCCTTAAGTTTGAAAGTTTGCCTCGAAATTGAGCGGAACTCGGTCCAGTGTTTCAGGCATCTTTAAGCTTGATACCTGTTTCCAACATTTCAATTAACTAGTTCCAAGTTTATTTCCAACAAAGTGAACGAATTCTGCATAAAATATTAATATAAAAATATTATATACGAGTTAAGAATGTTTTTTATCAATATATTAAATGAATATAACTGACAAAGTGGTCCGTTAGTGTTGGTAAATAAAAAAATCTAACCCAAAATTGGCTATAATAATGAAATGTGTGAAAAATTATGATAAGGAAAACAACATCTGAGTACAATTTTATGGTGAGTGTTCAATTACTCAAAATAACAAAATATTCAGTTTTTTTCATTTACGACTAATCTATTTTGCTTACTCTTTTCGATCTATAATCAATCCAAGAACGAAATAGAATTGACACGAGTATGTACTATGTAGGAGATTTAAGTTCAATTTTAAAATTATTAACTTTAGGAAACCGAGACGAAGTCTGCAATACAATAACATTTTATAGAGTTTTCATCCACTATCGTCATTCAATGTTGTTTTTAAGCAAATGTCAACGTTCAGTGGAGCCTGAAAGAACAACAGAACCGCCATTTTAAGTAATGACAATAGAATGAAATGCGCAGTCTACTACTGGACCATTTTACAAAATGGTTTTGACTTAACTCGTTGTATATTTACACAACCTTTCTGCCACCTAAATTCATTTTGTTACAAATATTATTTGTGTTAATTCTACCTCCTCTGATAGTTTTATCTTATTGAGCATAAATAATTATTTGTGATTTAATCTCTTGCTACACCATAGAACACTTTTTTAAATAACGAGAAAGAAAAAATAACAAATGTAAGTGCTTGCTAAATAAACCGGACAACACTAACCTTAGACCTGTCGTTAGCTAACCCACAAGGATATACAGTTTTAATTGTCCCCCCCCCCAACTTTTTTCTACATTTTTTCAAATATCAATCCCAGACCACTTCCAAACATTGTTGGGTAGTAAGTACTTCATTTTGACAAGGTGGCCATTTCCGGCCGCCATCTTGGATCCGCCATATTGGATGCAAAATTTTTTTTTGCCAAATGTAATATATGATGCCAAATGTAAAGGTGGGGTTGTGACCCATTATTTCGAACTAAATTTTTACCCTGATTACAATGCCGCAAACCGTTTAAAAAAATCTTGATTCATTCTAAAGTTATGAGGGCTTTTTAAAACTTTATTTTTAGCCCATTTTAACATTGTGCATTTACAAACTAAGACCATAATCTCAAAATAGTGCTAGATAAAGATAAGTATACACTACCAGTAATTGTCAACCTATTTTCACTTGGTTATGACTGATGTATTTTTTCCGGCCGCCATCTTGGATCCGCCATTTTGAAATGTGATAAATTATTTTAAATATGAAGGGGGTGTTGTGACCCATCATTTCGAACTACTTTTTTAAGCTGAAGACAATGCCGCAACCCATTTTTTGTTATCAAGTTTTATTCATGAAATATTGAAATTTTTTTGTTAAAATTGTCAATATTTCAAAATCAAAAAATGAAAATGAAAAAACGGATCATGGAATTAAGTTCAGCTTTAAAAAGTAGTTCGAAATGATGGGTCACAACGCCCCCTTCATATTTAAAATAATTTATGACATTTCAAAATGGCGGATCCAAGATGGCGGCCGAAAAAAATACATCAGTCATAACCAAGTGAAAATAGGTCGACAATTACTGGTAGTGTATACTTATCTTTATCTAGACCTATTTTGAGATTATGGTCTTAGTTTGTAAATGCACAATGTTAAAATGGGCTAAAAATAAAGTTTTAAAAAGCCCTCATAACTTTAGAATGAATCAAGATTTTTTTAAACGGTTTGCGGCATTGTAATCAGGGTAAAAGTTTAGTTCGAAATAATGGGTCACAACCCCACATTTACATTTGAAAAAAAAATTTTGCATCCAATATGGCGGATCCAAGATGGCGGCCGGAAATGGCCACCTTGTCAAAATGAAGTACTTACTACCCAACAATGTTTGGAAGTGGTCTGGGATTGATATTTGAAAAAATGTAGAAAAAAGTTGGGGGGGGGGGACAATTAAAACTCACCCTGTATATAAAGTAATCTATGACTCACTAATTAGGGGTTCCGATATTGTTGTTTTTCCTAAACATAAGTTATTCCAGGTTTATTTTAATCGGACCTTAATGATGATTTGCGTAAAAATGTTCTATGACTATAAATAAACGACTCCCATATCATCTAAAAAAAAGTGGCGAGTGCGCTGTTTTAGTGTTAGAACGCGGTACTTCGGTCCCTGAGTCCTCGGGCTCAAATCCCGCCAATGACCAAAATATTTTATTTATGCGAAAATACCACAACCCTTTTTAGACATAGCATGAAGGAATGTGGAAAACAAAAAATTTCGGGCGAGAACCTAGAGGGGAACAAATTGCATATAACCAACAAGAATTAAAATACGCTATTCAAAAATCAGTTTCTTCCTCAATATGTAATACGTATGTAATATGTAAGACGTGAACTTTGTAATAATGTAAACACACTGCGACAGGACTGCGGATGGAGTGAGATATAAAATTAATGTTTGCGCACCGAGCTCGGAGTCGTCATATATCTTGCATCTTTTACACTGGAGTAAACCGTATGAAAATGGTCCATTGAGACTTGGTGCAACGTTAATGGATTCATGTAGAACTTAATAATAGAAACAGATGTTCTAATTACAATCGTACTGCTTATACATGGTCTATTTTACTAAGGGTATTAAAAATGCATCATAACTGTTATTCATAATGTACTGAAATTATTGAACTTTTTTATTTATGCAAACTTATCAAAAATATTCTGGGTTAAAACCATCTAGTTTGTAGTTTTTCCAAAGGTTCAGTCACAAATAAATTGAAAATAGTATTTCTTTTATCTTTTAAACAAAGGGTTACTTTGCAAAACATTTGCTTTTCATTTAACAAAATAACTGATAATATTCAATTACTTTATCTAACGAGGGAAATAAACAAGTTTATAAAAACGTTTGAACACTAAATTAGTACTTGATTGAATTATTTAAGTAGTTTGTTTAAATTAGACTATTTACAGTAAACAGAACGTAATTACTGTTTATTCTTCAGTACTTTTATTTACTGGGAGATCAAATCAACTTTCATAACAGTTGAGAATGTATATGCCTATAAATAAAGTTGACAGGTGAAGGTACTAGTTACCTTACGATTACCTAATTTATACGTTATAAGTTACCCATTAGTATTTACTAATTACTTAATTGTTTTGGAGGGACTAGACTTTGTACATAGTAATTTAAAATAATTCCAGGAAGTATAACGTTTTACACTAAAAAGAAATGTATAATTAGATTAGATTTCCTGAGTGCAAAAACATCCCCGTAAATGTTTTGACAAACATAAACATTTATTATTGTTTACGCGTCAAAGACTGACTATCCCAAAAGTACTCTTATTGCTTAGCTTAAAAAACGTGTGTTTAAAATAAACCGTAACAGTTTAAAATGAAAAATTCAAGGCATTTCCACTCGAGACCCAAGATGTAAGATTACAAGATGGTTTGGAAGTTGAGCGGAACTGGGGCTTCTTGTTTGAGGTGGCTTTAAACTTGGAGAATACCTGTTTTCAACATTTCAATTAACTCGTCCCAGGCTGAGTTGGAACCAAGTTGTGTTGTATGAACACAATAACTGACGTTTTCATTTTAATTGTCGCTCATAAAGAAATTAGTGCAATCATTTTGTGTTGTATGAACACAATAACTGACTTTTCCACTTTAATTGTGGCTCATAAAGAAATTAATGCAATTGTTTTGTGTTGTATGAACACATGAACTGACGTTTCATTTTAATTGTCGCTCATAAGGAAATTAGTGCAATCATTTTGTGTAGTATGAACACAATAACTGACGTTTTCATTTTAATTGTCGCTCATAAAGAAATTAGTGCAATTTTTTTGTGTTGTATGAACACAATAACTGACGTTTCCCCTTTAATTGTGGCTTATAAAGAAATTAGTGAAATCATTTTGTGTTGTATATGAACACAATAACTGACGTTTACCCTTTAATTGTGGCTCATAAAGAAATTAGTGCAATCATTTTGTATTGTATTAACACAATAACTGACATTTCCACTTTAATTGTGGCTCATAAAGAAATTAGTGCAATCATTTTGTGTTGTATATGAACACAATAACTGACGTTTCTACTTTAATTGTTGCTCATAAAGAAATTAGTTCAATCATTTTGTGTAGTATGAACACAATAATTGACGTTTCCACTTAAATAGTGGCTCATAAAGAAATTAGTTCAATCATTTTCTGTTGTATGAACACAATAACTGACGTGTTCACTTTAATTGTCGCTCTTAAAGAAATTAGTTCAATCATTTTGTGTAGTATAAACACAATAACTGACGTTTCCACTTTAATTGTGGCTTATAAAGAAATTAGTGCAATCATTTTGTGTTGTATATGAACACAATAACTGACGTTTCCACTTTAATTGTCGCTCATAAAGAAGTTAGTGCAATAATTTTGTGTTGATTTCTAACCACATCATATTGTATCATGTGTACTAATTACAAAACTATGCTGTAGTGAAAATCATATCCTTCATATTGATACATTTTATACATGTTTACATATGTCTTCGTTTTTTATATTTTTTTATGTGTACAGTACATATTTATCAAATATACCTGTAGTTTTATGAAAGAGTAAGTATCAGCTAAAATATCTAAAAATATTTAAAATGCATTGAAGTAACGATACTGTAAAAGCTTTGTGATGTATTTTATAAATTATATAGCCTAAATATACTATCAAGGTCATTAATATTAATTATTGCACATAGATTAACCTAGGTAATAGTAATCTATATCATGGTAATAAATAATCTTTAAAAATTACAAGACATAAAATGAAATATATTTGTACTAAAGCAAAAAACTGAAATCAGAAAAATAGTTGGGTGGTTTTTTATAAACAAATATATAATTTGCTTGTCTACTGGCTGTATATAATTAAACTACTAAAAATATATGAATAAGACTCAATTAATATTTTGCATCAAAACTCAATGATATTACAATACTGTAAATAGTACTTGTCACTAAATGTATTTAACCTCAGAAAACGAATTCATGTCTCAACTAGTTGCAACCTGTCTTCATCAACTATTGCACCGTTGTAGCTGATGTTACTAGCAACTGACTTGCAAATTATCCCTTTGAATTTCCACCTCAGAAGACAAAACTAAGTGCTACAAACTAGCAATTAAATGTCCTTTAGAGGTTGAAATTCAATCTGCGTTGGTGGTTCAAAAACAGTCTGGGCTATGTCGTTAGCGTTTTGAAAGTCATCTCATTAAAAGGTAGTTAAGCACACTGAGCTAGAAACTGTTGAAAGTTTAGTACAAAACAAACTTCAGCAACTGCGGTTTCACAGCTTATGCAACATTTTCCACGTCACCTCCAGACTGAAATTGTTTACACCTTGCTAGTTGTGTGTCTTGCAAACTTTGCTTGTCTCATTTTATTGTTTTTCAACGAACTTAAAACTAACTGGTACAAAATTTTTAATTATATCACGTTTATTACACTTATGAGCAATTTTCCGTGCTTTGTGTTACTTACCTATAATTTTTTAAGTATAATTCTTTAAATTCTCAGATATTCTCAGACAATTATCTGATAGTCTTTTAAATTTCCAGGCTCTCTACAACACAGAATTTCCTTTAAATTTGTTGAGCTCAAATCGGGGGCTTACTATGACTTAATAAAATACTGTTAACTATCATTATTAATTAATTTTATAAAAACCATCGTAAAAAAAATTTATCGTATTTGCCAATTACAATCTACGAGAGATAGACGACGAGTATAGACGACACGAGCGCTCCTATTGCCGGGATATTGCACTAACGAGGAGGGACGATGTACTAATGATGATAAGAAACATATAACGATTTACCAATATCTTCTACTCTTTTCGTTGCGTTAAATACATATATTGGATTTTAAATATCCAACAATGAGGATTAGATACTGTTGTCTATAAATAAGAATACTTGTTGGATGCTCTCTATAATATTTACAGTTTTCTGACATAATACAAATCAAAAATCTATTCCGTTTCTTTTTTATATAAAATGGCATCGAGAAAATGAATATAAAATGCATTTTTCGTCATGCTGCAGCTAAAACAGCCGTTTTAATGCATGTGTTGCGGGTCTAAAGTAGAATTTTTAGTTCTTAGGGAGTAAAAATCAGCTGTTGTGAACAGTTTTAAGTATGGATTGTGGCAATCGTACCAATCGAAATTATTTATCGATTGATCTATTAGGTGTTAGCCTATTGTTTTCGATCGCTCAACAAATCGATGGTATAAAAATATAACGTACTGTAACACAATCGTAATAGACGAAAAGATTGAATCACTCACCAAACCGCTGCTTATTTGCCTTAGAAGAATTAAATACAAGCTGGAAGTCGGTTTGAGAGGCTATCTTTACATTAACATTATTTCGTTTTCTAGCTTAGTTTGTTAATTAATGATGCAATATAACAAAAAATATAGTTCACCACATGGACAAAAAGTGACTTTTTAATCCTCGCTCATTTTCCGACCTCGGCTTCGCCTTGATCGTCAAGCGTATATAAACTTTACCTCGGGTAAAAAAGAGTCACTTTACGCCCTAGTGATGAAATATACTCTTTTTGTCCATAATGTAAAATGCAAGTCTCCCAGTCAACTACAAAATTCTGTAAAGCCTTTCCCAAGCTAGATATACTAAAATACTAGTGGCTTGTAGGGGCAATAGCCCCTATAAATATATATTCCTTGTACAAATTATTCGTCTCACGGGTTACCCTACCTTGATTGTCGTTTAACATTTTTTTTATTATAATACCGTATGTATAATAGTTATTACATAATAGTTATTACATACCTGCATAATGCATGTTGATGTCTGCTCTATTTAAAATAAAAATTACAAAGGACTTTTCATGCGGCGTGTTTATAGTATAAATTTTCTAATCATAATACAACTAAGGAAAACTTTTAATAATAATCTTCATGACTATTAATTAAAAATATACAAATTTCTTTGTATACAGACAAATTCACTTAGATAAAACATATGGGAAAAATTGTTCTAATAAATGCCAATTTTTGTGAAAACTTTCCTTGTAAACTTAAACGGCATATTAGGATCTGTAGATATTATAGTTTTATTTTTGGCATGAAAAATGTGTTTCCTTTGCCTACTCCAGTAATTACTTACTAACTTTACACTTTGTTCAGACGTTACTAACACAACCAATCGTACTCCATTAACTAATCCAGACCCTAGCTTCATATTTCTAATGAGCATCATCACTATTGAACCAACTTTTAAAACTAATTCGTATGGTTGCATTCCAGATCGTGCAATTGAATTTATATAGTCAATTATTGGTATGTTCAACCTCTCTTCAGGGTTAGTATACATATTTCAGTGCATATTAAATATTAACATTATGCTTTAAATGAAGTTAAACCACATGTTTTAAAGTAAACAAAGCAGACATGACCTAGATTCCCATGTTATTTAAATGTGAATTATTTTATTCCATAACAACCTTTTGGTGCATAATCAAGAAAAATGAATAATTTTCCCCAAAACTTCATGCTCAGACCTTTAAAATGAGACCTCTCCCAGCTTTATACGGCCTCCTGTTCGCTCACAATTTCATTGTAAAATTTTGGGCTTACGGAATTAGATATATAGATTAGAGTTCCTTGATTTATGTTATTAGTCGTAAAGCAGCTGATCTGTTCACATTAAAGCCTGATTTCCTAATAGCTTCAGAGGCTTGCTTCACAATTGTGTAATCACTGATCTGGCATGGGATCCTCAGGACTGCGTTTTCGGAACTCCTTTGATATTAATAATTAAATGGCAAATCTATACTCAAACTGCTGTATTGTAATACATTACACGAGCTGCATAGACAATAACGTGAATTCCTTGAGATAAGTTAATGGAACCATCAGATGTCTTTGTTAAGCAATGAACCAAAAGTTCAATCAAAGCTGAGTTAATTGAATTGTTTATTCCCATTAAATATACATTTTTGGAAAAGTATAAACACTTGCAACAGATTTATAAAATTAATCAGACTACTTTTCCAAGTACTCGTACTAATGTTGTTTGGTATGAAATGTAAAACATACAAATTCTCGAATGTAAATAGCAGACATCATAGATTCGGTCGGTTTACGTTTTCAAGCACTTTTCGCCGTATCACTGATCATGAAAAGTTTGAGCCTGGATTTCCAGTAAAAGCGATGCACGCTCTACAGATTTCAAACTACTTTAGTCAACAACTAAACGAATACAACTTTAAATATACCGTGTAAATTATTAAGATATTTTGCCCTTACAAAGTTAATTATACTCTGAAAACTATCAACTGTTTTTCGAAAATTCAGTAAGGCTAGTAGATATAATACCAGAATATGACCCCACTTTCGGCGTTTTAGAGGCACTTTTAGGGCACTTTTTATAGGGGAAAAATGAGAAAAAAATGGAAGAGCCTTTTTTTGCCACTTTTTTTAAAGACCCAGCTCTCGACCTATACACCCCTATATAAATTTTCTACTTTTGTTAATACTAAAAATCACGTCTGGAAATGGTGAGCTTTTTATGGCCACTTTTTTAAAGACCTGGATCTCGTCCAATACAAGCCTATATAAATGTTCAAACTCCATTAAAATTTCAAATCCACATCCATTCCCATGTATATTTTCAAAATCATGTGAGGTTTGTGCGCGAACTCGGGCACGCTTATGGCTATGTGTAAACTATGCCTGACTCAAATAAATGACTGTGAGTGTAACCTAATGACCCCAATCAAAACCAATTGTCAACATTCTCTGTCTGTCTGGCGCCAGTCTGTCTGGGGCAGGTTTAGACAATTACCAAATATGTTTGATTGATTGACCTCAATTATTCAATTGTTCAATTTCAGTTTGTTCAATTTCCATTGTTAAGTTCTAAATTAATTTAGACAATTTTGTGGTATATAAGGGGGGCATTCTACGGAATCATCACTAACTCTTCCACCTGGATCTTCTTGTTTTGGTAAGTCTTTGACATCTAAGCTAGACTATTGTAATATGTTGTCGCGTGTCGGGTCATGGGATCAATTGGTGACGTAATTGATGCTTGTACTCATAGGCCTACTCTGTATTTCTTTTAACTTAGGAGTGTAGCTAATTTCCCGAGTCCATTTTTCAAAACTTAGCCGAATTGAGTCACTAAGGAACTTGTAAAAAATGTATATAAGTCTATTTTTAAACACTTAGAGTATTTTGAACAGTCACTAAGGAACTTAAAATGTATATAAGTCTATTTTAAAAAACTTAGCCAAATTCACTCATGACTTTGAGTCAAAAGTTTGCACAAGTTATTATTTAAAAACTTAGCCGAATTATACTCACTATATAATTTTGTCGAGTTCCTTTTAACATAGGTAACATAGTCTTCTCTATAACTAACACTCACTCTGTATATATGTAGACTCAGCATTCTGAATTGCTAAAAAGTATTTTTACTTAAGATTTTGGATTTAGTTTTGATTTAAAAAATTGCAATTGCCAAATTTTATTGTATGAAATTGTTTTGAATATTAAAATTTAAAATTCTGATTTAAATGATTATTTCCCATTAATTGAAATTGTCTAAAATGTAATTTCCATCATATAGAAGATGCTAACTTTGTTTTTTAGTTACATGTCAACTGTGTGCTGCTTCTCTATCCAAAAAAATAACTTATTTTGTTATTACTATTTTTAAGTGAGTCAAAATTGTGCACAAGTTATTATTTAAAAACTTAGCCAAACTTCATGCAACGGGGGACTTTGAGTTAAAAGTGTGTACAAGTTATTATTTAAAAACTTAGCCAAATTCACTCACGGGGGGGGACTTTGAGTCAAAAGTGTGCACAAGTTATTATTTAAAAACTTAGCCAAACTTCATGCACCGGGGGACTTTGAGTTAAAAGTGTGTACAAGTTATTATTTAAAAACTTAGCCAAACTTCATGCACCGGGGGACTTTGAGTCAAAAGTGTGCACAAGTTATTATTTAAAAACTTAGCCGAATTATATTCACTATATAATTTTGTCAAGTCTCCTTTAAAATAGGTAACACTCACTCTGTATATATGTAGACTCAGCAATCTGAATTGCTAAAAAGTATTTTTTATTTAAGTTTTTGGATTTAGTTTTGATTTAGAAAATTACAATTGCTAAATCTTATTGTATAAAATTGTTTTGAATATTAAAATATAAAATTCTAATTCAAATTATTATTTCTCATTAATTGAAATTGTCAAAATGTAATTTCTACTATATAGAAGATTCCAACCTATTTTTTAATTACATATATAAAAATGAAGACTACATGTCAACATTGTTTTGCATCGCTCTCCAAAAAAAGCAACCTGATTCGCCACTACAAGGTAATACATAAAATGAAGGTGAAACTGTGCAAAGTTTGTGATATAATCTGTGATAATAACATGGCTCTAAAATCTCATATATTACAAACTCATAAGACTTGTAATTTCTGTAAAAGAAATGTTGTTGGTCATTTTAAAAGACATGTAAATTCTTGTAACAAATGTCCATATACAATGATTAAATTTGTTGGTGAATCGATTAAAACTGAACTTAAAAGTACTCTTCAGTCTTGTCCTCTACCAATAAAATGGACTTTAGTAAGGAGAATCAAATTTTTAAAATATACAATAGATCAAAATGGAAAATTAGTTAATGAGAAAGAATGTATTGCAGATTTTAGAAGCCTTACTACCTTAACCATTGAGAAGAGAGATTTAAAGCCTCAAATTGAAAATGCCCTTTTAAAGATTGACGCTTCCATACACAAATATCAAGCCGAAGGCAGTGGATGGATTTATGACCATACTAAATATTGGCAGTTGCACGTTTACAAGTATAAGCCCCTAACTCCAAAGTCATACATTCCCACACCAAAAAGTATTAAATTGACAAAAGCAGTTTTAAATATAAAGAATGTTGATAATAAATGCTTCCTTTGGTCAATTTTAGCAGCTTTACATCCAAGGAATGCTAAACATGCTAATAGAGTCTCTAACTATGCACCCTACGTAGGTAAGTTGAACATGACAAATATAAAATATCCCGTAAAAATATCTGACATAGATCAATTTGAAAGAAAGAATAATATAAGTGTTAATGTATTTGGAGTTGAAGACCAAAAATTTATATATCCATTAAGAAGAACCAAACTGAATAGTAACACTCATATAGATCTATTATTATTACAACAAGGTCGTAAATCACATTACTGTTTAATTCGTGATTTTAATAGGTTAATGCTACGGTCAACAAAAGATAACAGTAAAAAGCATTTTTGCAAGTTTTGTTTACAACATTTTTACACCAAAGATAAATTGGAGTGTCATATAACATATTGTAAAAACTTTGATGTCCAACGAGTGGAAATGTCTAAACAAGATACATTACAATTTAAAAATTATAAATATCAACTTAAAGCCTCATTTGTAATTTATGCTGATTTTGAGTGCTTTATAAACTCTAACAACCATACTCCATCTGGATTTGCATTTGTCGTAGTAAAAGATTCTAAGATTATTTCTGAAGAGTTATATAGTGGCGAAAATGTTATGGATGTGTTTTTCGAAAGGTTGTTTGAGACTTATGACTTCATTAAAAATCAAATGGCAATATATATCCCCCTTGTAATGACTCCTGAGCAAGAGGCATCTTTCCAAAACTCAACACATTGTCATATTTGTGAAAAGCCTCTATATTTTGATAGGGTACGGGAACATTGTCATTCAAATGGCCAATACCGTGGAGCTGCCCACAATGATTGCAATTTAAACTATAAAGTAACAAAGAAAATACCAGTATTCTTTCATAACTTAAAAAATTACGATGGACATTTAATTATGCAACACTTGGGAAAGTTTAATCGTAAATTAAATTGCATAGCCAAAGATATGGAAAAGTACATTTCATTCTCTGTTGATGATTTAGTATTTTTAGATTCCTATAACTTTCTGTCCCTTCCATTATACAAATTAGCTTCCAATTTAAATACATTTAGATTCATAGACAATCCACTACTACAACGCAAAGGCGTATTTCCCTATGAATATATGACAGGACCAGATAAGTTTGCAGAGTCTCTACCTCCAATTGAAAAATTTTACAGTACTTTAACTAAAGAACATATCTCTCCCATCGAATATGAACATGCTAAAAATGTCTGGACCCATTTTAATATACATAATTTACAAGAATATCATGATTTATATCTTAAAACAGATGTATTGCTACTGGCTGATGTGTTTGAGACATTTAGAGACCTGTGTTTAAAGGATTACAAACTTGACCCCGTACATATGTATTCACTTCCAGGACTAACATGGGAAGCTTGTCTTAGAATGACTGGTATAAAATTACAATTATTTCAAGATATTGACATGCATTTGTTCATAGAAAGTGCAATCAGAGGAGGAGTCAGTATGATTTCTACACGTTACGCTAAAGCCAATAATAGATATATGGGCAAACATTATGATCCCAATCAAGAAAGTGTGTATTTAATATATTTAGATTGTAACTCGCTATACTCCACAGCTATGTGTGAGACACTACCCGTGGATGGATTTCGTTGGACGAATGAGATAGACTACAAAAACAATCAAAATGATGAGTTTGGATATATCTTAGAAGTTGATTTAAAATACGATAAAAGCTTACATGATTTACATAATGACTATCCATTAGCACCTGAGAAAATGAATGGCAAATTAATACCTAATTTAAATGACAAAACTAAATATATTTTACATTATAAAGCATTACAAAAATATGAGGAATTAGGTTTGGTTGCTACAAAATACTATAGAATTTTAAAATTTAGACAATCAAAATGGCTTGCACCCTATATTAATTTTAATATTGAAAAACGCAAATGTGCTAAAAATGATTTTGAAAAAGACTTTTACAAATTGTTAAATAATAGTCTCTTTGGTCGAACAATTATGAACCAACGCAAGTTTCGTGATATATATCTCAAGGATGAGTCACTATTAACAAAATATGTCACTAATCCAAGGTTTGACTGTAGCAAAAAGTTCGATAACAATTTACATGCTATACATTTAAATAAATTAGTTGTAAAGTTTAATAAGCCGATATATTTGGGAATGACCATTTTGGATATTAGTAAAGTAATAATGTATGACTTCCACTATAATTATATGTCAAAATTTAAGAACAAAAGATTTCTTATGACTGATACAGATTCTTTAATGTATTCTATAGTTACAGAGGACTTTTACAAGGAAATAGAAAGTGACTTGCACTATTTTGATACCTCTGGATATAGTAAAGACCATTTCTTATACTCTGATAAAAATAAAAAAGTCACAGGCAAGTTCAAAGACGAATTAGATGGTCATATTATGTATGAATATTGTGGTTTAAGACCAAAGTTATATTCTTATATTCCTCTAAAATGGTTATATGAAGAAGACAAGCAAGCTTTAGAGGTGAAGAAAGCTAAAGGAGCTGATGGTGCTACAGTTAAACATCTCCTTAGACATCAACATTATTTGAACTGTCTTGCAACTGGGCAAGATTACTATGAGAATGTGACAAGAATTAAATCTACAAATCATCATCTTCAAACCTTAACCATGAACAAGAAAGTACTATCATTTGACGATGACAAGAGGTTTATTCTAGAAGATGGCATCAATACGCTTGCGCTTGGTCACTATAAAATAGATCAAACATAAATCTATATTTGCCATTATTCTTTGACCTTTCTTTGTCTATTACAAAAAAGCCATATTTAGTTTTATCCCAGCATTGGTGGCAGAGATTTCTAAATTGGTTAAATGAAAAGTCATTACCAACATGATTGTTATATACATGTTTTAAATTTAAATCATCTTGTTTAAATAGTATTAGGAAATTTACGTTATCACGTAAATGTTTGTGTACTTTGCTGTAAGATTGACACAAGTAAAAACAGTTAATATTTTTATGTCGACCCATTGAAAAAAATTGTGTAATATTTTGACTATTTATGTCATCAAATACAACAACTGACTGTGATTTTACATCATTTGGTGTGATTTCACAGTCAGTAAACGTGTGTAATTTCACTTCGTCACACAAACTAAATATTTCAATTATTTTTTTATATTTTTCTTGTTCTAAAGATTTAGATATTAAATATAAGTTTGTAAATTTTAATCCTTCCTTTCTTACAATTAAATTGTAAATTACAACCGTCTTCCCACTTCCACTTGGACCACAAATAACACATCGAATATTGGTAGGAAATAGACCCAACTTCTTTGGTATATTTTCCTTAGTATGTACTATTTTAAATTTATGTTTTTGTTGAATAAAAGACATTTTTTATATAATAAAAATGGTGAAAAATGATAATAAGAAAACATGTAAAAAAGGCAAAGGTTTATTCTTAAAGCCTTACAGGGGTCGAGGGCTATTGAATACTCTTATAAATAATCTTCCATTTCCACTTCACATACCATCATATCGGTACTGTGGACCTGGAACGAATATACGTCAAAATCTAGCCAAAAATGTACCTCCAAAAAATAAGTTAGACTCTTATTGTAAAGAGCATGACATATTCTACATGAATAATCCCGATACCGCTGCTCGGAACAAAGCAGACATGAGATTAGCAGACTTAGCTTGGACTAGAGTAACGGCGAATGACGCAAATCTTGCTGAAAGAGCTGCAGCTTATGCGGTGACAAATTTGATGAAGGCAAAAGCAAAAATGGGAATGGGATTAAAATTTAATAAAAAAGATGGACAACTACCAGCTGTTAGAGGCCGCAAAAGACGTGCCTCACTTCCGGGGTATGTACCTAAAAAACGAGCTAAAAAATCTAACACCAAAAGTAAAAGAGTGCGGAATAGTTAATTTAGACAGTTCATCTGGCACACATTGGACAGCATATCGTAAAAATAAAGATATTGTAATTTATTTTGACCCATTTGGAATCCAACCTCCAAAAGAAGTAATTAAATATTTTGAGGGACATAAAATATTCTATACAACCGATCAAATACAAGATTTAAATAGTTCTATTTGTGGAATTTTATGTTTATCATTCATAAAAAATTTTTGTTTATAAAAATGGATTCATTTACTATAACATTTTCGGGTACAGAGCCAGAGCTAAAGTCAGTGTTCTTTCCTCCCATAGAATTAAATGATGATTATGTAATTGGATTAGTTGATTTTCAAAGTTATAATTCTATATTTAATGTGAAAAAACCTCTAAATACTTTAACATATTACAAAGTAGAGAAAAAAACATTACCAAAGGGAGAGATCTTAGTTGATGATTTAAACCAGTTATTAGATGGTAAACTTAAAGTTATAATACATAAAAATGGAGAAGCATTAATTAATACTAAAGTCAAACTTTTATTCAAAGGGCTTATTCCAAAATTAAATAAACTTAAAGGCAACAAATTAACCATTGGAGAAGGTGATGATGTTTTCTATTATGACCACAAAGCTCCAGTTACAATAGAAATTTCTGAAGGAACATATGAGGTGGTTGAGCTTGCAAAGGAAATTCAAAAGCAAATCCCAGACTTTTTCCTTACAGCTAATAATAAAACTATGAAAGCGACATTACTTTCTAGCCACGTGTTTGATTTTACAAAACCATGTTTAGGGTCTGTTTTATTGGGATTTAAAGGTGTTTCTACTCCTGGTGTACAGTTTGAATCTACAAATAAAATAAACATTAATAATGTAAATGTGATTAGAGTAAAATGTAATATTGCAAACGGGTCCTATTTAAATGGAAACAAATCACACACCATACATAGCTTTTATCCAGAAGCTCCTCCTGGCTACAAAATTATTGAAGTTCCAAGAAATATTATATATTTTCCTGTAAATAAGAGAAGTTTAGATGTTGTCAGTATTACATTTGCCGATCAGCATGACAAGGCAATTGACTTTAATGGAGAAGAAACTACAATTACTTGTCATATAAAAAAGATATGAGAATTTATAAGAATTTATCTATAAGTATACAAAATGCTAGGTTCCTACGATCAATAGGACTAAAGTTAAAATTTTCTATTAATAAAAATGGAAGATTTTCTAGACGTTACAGGGAAATCCCAATTCGACGATAGTGTGGTTAAAATTACAAATCACTCCTATGTTCCCCATAACACTTTAGCAATAAATAATTCTGATGAAATTCGAATATGTATTAATAATCAAGATTTGCTAACTCTCCCATGTAGGAGTTATCTGTATATTAAGGGAGAAATTGAAAATCATGATAAAGGTCATTTTATAAATAATGCATTTGCATTCTTATTTGATGAAATTAGATATGAAGTCGCAGGTAAAGAAATAGACATTGTAAGAAACCCAGGAATTTCTAGTCTTATGAAAATATTGAGCTCTTACAATAAAACAACTAAATTGTCAAATGTGGCATTTGATTCTGACACGAATTTAAAAGAGTTCCATAAAAGTGGCAAGTTTAGTACTTGTTTGCCATTAGAACTGTTAATGGGTGTATTTGAGGATTTTAATAAGGTATTAGTAAATGTCAAACAAGAATTGGTGTTGAAAAGATCCAAAAATGATTTGAATTGTATATTAACAACCACTAGTGCTCCAGCCAGTGGTACTGCTGATGCAATTCCCAAAATTATACTTAACTCAATTCAATGGGTGATGCCACATGTAATACCATCAGATGGGGAGAAGTTACAATTACAAAAAATGTTATTGCAAAATAAAAATTTGCAAATTGCATTTAGAAGCTTAGAGTTGCATGAACTTCCATCATATCCCAATACTACAAGACATACATGGTCAGTAAAGACATCTTCAAGTTTGGAGAAGCCTAGGTATATTATATTTGGTTTCCAAACAGCTAGGGATAATAGTGCACGAAAAAGAACTGATGAATTTGATCACTGTAAGTTAAAAAATCTCAAAGTATTTCTAAACTCTGAATATTATCCTTATAGTGATTTAAATCTCGACTTTGAAAATGGAGATGTCTCTAAAGCTTATGAGATGTTTATGAGGTTTAGAGAGACTTACTATAATACTATCCCAGATCCTATGATTAGTAGGGCTGAGTTTATGAAGAAATATCCACTAATTGTAATAGACTGTTCTAGACAGAACGAAACAGTGAAGGAAGGAATTGTTGATATTAAATTAGAGATTGAAACTGCAGAAAATGTACCAGCAAATACATCTGCATATTGTTTAATAATACATGATAAAGTGTTTGAGTACAATCCTTTGTCAAATGAGATAAATAAAATGTAAATAAAAGATGAAAAACATTCAACAAGAATTGGTTGACTCTGCAAATCAAATACGAGAGAAATATAGAGCTTTAAAACGTGGCAAGTTTCTAGAGGCTGAAGAGAGGTTTCAAACATTCCAACCTTTAATAGAGCCATTACAAGAATTAAAAAAAATCGCCAAAACAGAGAGGCCTCGAATGGAGATTCTCCCAATGACTCCATCTAGAATACCAATAATACCAAGATTACAACCATTACAGCAATCCACCCCACAGAAATTAGATTTTGGTCTTTTAGCATCAGACTATTTAGGAAATTACCTCAGTAAAAGTAGTATGACAGACACTACATATGGTATTAGACGAGAAGCAAATAAATTTTTTATTGGAAATAAGGAAGTTGATATTGCCAATGATGATGTTACAATTGCAAATAAAACCTACAAGGGGACAAAAGGTTTGTGGCAATTGTTAACTTTAAAAGAACCTGAGGATTATACTCCGGCTGATTTGCAAAATTATAAAGAAATTTTGGAAGCTACAAATGGACATTTAAAGAGTTACAAAGATGGTGCACCAATTTCAAGTAATAGACATACTAAATATCTTAATATAATTAAACCTCTATTTAAGTCTGTTGGTGAAGGTTTGAGACAAGTGACTGGTAATAAAATAGACTATATTTATTGGGATGATCCTAATGAGCTTGTAGATAGGTTAAGACTTCTTTGGCTAAGTCGCCAAGCCGGTAACTCAGGAGTGGATAATGAAATCGATTCCATTATTGAGGAATTGAGAGAAAGTGGAATTATTTACTAAATAAAAATATGTTTATAGATAATATTTATCGTTTATATAATCCATATAATAAGCCTGCAGAACCCAGGGCTAGTAGTGAACCTACTTTAAATTTACAAGACGATAGTTGGAATGGTTTAAACCGTAAAATTGGTAACGTTAAAGATGGGGAGTTTGTAGATGATGTATCAACTTTGGGACAGACATTAACTAGAAAAGGTGATGTCTTCTTACAAGGTAGAACTAAATATGAGTTTTTAGAATCTAAGAATAAAAATTGGAATGCTAAAAAACAGAAAATTACTAATGTGGAAAAGGGTGAAAGTTTAGATGATGTGCCCACTTTACAACAGACTTTAATACGAACAGATGGTGGTACATTTGTACAAGACAATAATAATTATGAATTTTTAGAATCAGAGAATGGTATTTGGAATGCTAAGAAACGGAAAATTACTAATGTAGAAAAGGGTGAAAGTTTAGATGATGTGCCCACTTTACAACAGACTTTAATACGAAAAGTAGATGGTAAATTTGTACAAGACGATAATAATTATGAATTTTTAGAATCAGAGAATGGTGTTTGGAATGCAAAGAAACAGAAAATTAGTAATTTGATGGAAGGTACAGATAGTAAAGATGCTGTGAATGTTTCACAAGTTCCAAAAATGGAAGCAGGCTATTGGAGTTTTAATAGTAAAAGGTTAGTACGTGTTAAACCTGCCATTGATGACACTGACTGTGTTATAAAAGAACAGACTATAACTTTTGATAAAAAAGAAAAATGTTGGGATGCCAAAAAACAATTTATAAGAAATCTACCAGAGGGGGAACATTTGGATGATATTTGTCTAATGTCACAATCTATGCATTACGATGGATCAAAATTTGTATATGGAGAAAAAAATTTTAATTTGATGGAATATAATCCTGATTTATTAGTTGCTGACCCCACATCTTTGAGTGGATTTAAGTATATAGATAATAGACCATATATACCAGAAAACTATGTATTTAAAAGAATGGAAGATAATCTATTGATTGGGGCTAATGGTGATGTATTTAGAGTTACAGGAAAGGATGATGTTATAAAAAATGAATGAAATTGCATACAAGCTTCATAAGCCTGCAAGAAAGAATTTCATTAGAAGGTCTTTTAAAGTATTGGATATAAAAGAAACCATACAAATAGATTTAGTTGATATGCAAAACTATGCTAGAGAAAATTCTGGCAATAAATATATTTTAACTTTAATAGATACATTTTCTAAAAAAGCTTATGCTGCTCCACTAAAGAATAAAACAGGGTTAGTGGTTACAGAAGCCATTAAAACCATTCTACCAAAGGGGGTTAAAAACATTCAATCTGACAATGGAAAAGAATTTGATAATCAATATTTTAGCAAACTAATGAAAAAATTAAATATTAATCACTATCACACATTTTCTACAACTAAGGCTGCAATTGTGGAGAGGTTTCAGAGAACTTTAAAGAATTGGTTATATAGAGAATTTAGTGCTCAGGGGAGTTATAAATGGTTGGATTTACTTCCAAAGTTAATTCGAAAATATAATAATAAAGTGCATAGATCTATAGGAATGAAGCCTAACCAAGTGAATGTTAAGAATAGTAAATATGTGCATGAGAGGTTGACTTCTAAAGTAGTGCAAGTTAAAAAGCCAAGATATAAGGTAGGTGATAGCGTAAGGATTTCCAAGTATAAACATGTTTTTAGTAAAGGTTATACTCCAAATTGGACAGGGGAACTATTTACAATAGCAGAAGTTAAGAATACAAAGCCTGTGACTTATATCTTGAAAGATGAAAATGGCAATATAATCAGGGGAGGCTTCTATACAGAGGAGTTGTTAAAGACCAAGTATAAGGACATGTATTTGGTAGAGAAGGTAATTAGGAGAAAGGGTGATTCGTTGTATGTCAAATGGCTTGGGTTCCCAAGTAGCCAGAACTCATGGATTTCCACTAAGGATGTCCAAGGGAGCACATCATGAGCCGGGAGCATGCCCGAGTTCACGCACAAACCTCACATGATTTTGAAAATATACATGGGAATGGATGTGGATTTGAAATTTTAATAGAGTTTGAACATTTATATAGGCTTGTATTGGACGAGATCCAGGTCTTTAAAAAAGTGGCCAAAAAAAGCTCACCATTTCCAGACGTGATTTTTAGTATTAACAAAAGTAGAAAATTTATATAGGGGTGTATAGGTCGAGAGCTGGGTCTTTAAAAAAAGTGGCCAAAAAAAGCTCTTCCATTTTTTTCTCATTTTTCCCCTATAAAAAGTGCCCTAAAAGTGCCTCTAAAACGCCGAAAGTGGGGTCATATTCTGGTATTATATCTACTAAGGCTTTGCTTAACTTTCAAAGAACATGATTTTAGTGTAAGAGTGTATTTAACATTACGACTATACTGAACTCAACAAACCAACTGTCTGTTTATTAGCATGTTTAATGATGATGGGATACTATAAATAGTATACAAGTGCCCCCCCGTATAGTATAATTCCGTGCTTTGCAACGGGAAGAAAATGTGACCTAGAGAGCTATTAAAGTGGTGCTGATGTGTGTTTTACAATACAGCAACTCTATGATTTAGTTTGAAAATAAAACTGATTTAAAAAGCGTAAACCTACTTACTTTCAAACCCCTACTTTTGATGTTAATAGATCCCTAAGAATATGACAACATACCTCAGTGTTGTAATAGCATCAATTATTGCTTCATATAGATGCTTCATGAATGACATGTTTTACCATTTTCTTCAATTTTAGTCCAGCCTCTTCACATGTAGTTTAATATATAAATTAAAAAATTAAACTTTGAGCAATACTTTACAAAACATATACAACCTCACTTTAAAACCAAACATAACCCTCCTCAATCTACATAAAGCAAAACAAACATCTTATTCGAGTAAATAAACAAACACCAGTTCAATGTACTGACCAGCTGTTTCATTAACAAAATTAAATTAAATCATTTAAACATTGGAAGCATGCCAGGCGTAGCCCTTTGGAAATCAGCCTGTGGGGCAAAGCCCTTAAGAAATTCGTCCATATCAATACTTTTCGGCATATCTACACACTCTAAGCTTCATTTTGATGTGCCATATGCCTATATTTTTATTTGGTAAATGACCTTAACCGTTTACATAAAATTTGATTGTATCACTTTAATAATATAATAGATTTCATCACTAAGACCTAAAGTGACTCTTTTTGACTCGAGGTCAAGTTTTACGATCGAGGTGAAGCCGAGGTCAGAAAATGAGCGAGGGTTTAAAAGACACGTTTTGCCCGTGTGCTGAACTATATTTTTCACCATATTGCATAATTAATTTACAAACTAAGCTAGAAAACGAAATAATGTTTATGTAAAGATAACCTCTCAAAAAGACTTCCACCTTGTTTTCATTCTATTAATGCAAATAAGCAGCTGTTTAGTAAGTGATTCAATCATTTTGTCCATAACAATTCTGTTACAGTACATTATACCATCGATATTTCGATCGATCGACAACAATAGGCTAACACGTTACCTAATCAATCGATAAATAATTGAGATCGATACGATTATCACAATCGAAATTTGCAACTGTATACAACAGCTGGTTTTTACTCTGTAGGGACTAAAAATGATTTTTTACTCACTAGAGAGTAAAAATGCTACTTTAGACCCTCATCGCATGCGTTAAAAACGGATGTTTTTGCTACAGTATGATTTTTTTTTGTTTCGTGCATTTATTTCTGCAAAAAAACGTCACTGAAGTTCAGATGCCTACAAAAATAACTGCAAATGTTACAATTCAAGTCATCCGTTTTATTGCAAAATGCACGACGCAGAAACTAAAAGCAATATAAGATTGATGAATGCACTCAGGGAGTAAAGGCTAAGCCCACAACGCGTTGTAAAGCTTTACTTGGTTATTTGATTAAACCAAATCTTGAACAATCTTGGTAGGCAATTAAAAATGTAAATAAAGATTTGTTTACTCATAAATGCAAACCCACTTATTAATACAAGGCCCATAACTGTAATTTGTAGTACAAATTTTAATTTTTATTTAACGTTTTATCTTGGTATTTTAATTTTGTTAATTTATTGTTTTAATAATATGTTGATTAGTTATTTCATTTTCTTACTATAGCTTACATATTAAATATCAGTTTATTTGTAACTGGTTTTTGTAATCTCTTGCTGACAACTTAAACGGTTTACAGAAATATTTTCTAGTTGTATGAATACTTGAAAAGAAATATGTTAGGTGACCGTATGTCTTAAGATCAATAAATAAAAACTTATGTTACACCTATTCTATTTGAATGTATAAGATATATTAATTTTATTTGCGTAACAGTTCACAAAAAATTTTAATTGTATTTTGAATCCACCTAAGGAAGTGTGTATATTGTTTAAAGTAGCTACAACTAATTCCTTGTTTTTGATTGATAATTTATATTCAAACCATTACAAATTGTGGCTTTTCTAATTCAAATATATATAATTTTATTAAAGTGCTACGATTAGGTTCCATAAAGTCTTACCAACTTTACATCGCTGAATCAAATAAATAATGATTTCGCGATGCATATTTAGAGTTTCAAGAAATTTACGTTGGCCAAATCTCCATCACGGCTCAAGAACTCATACACGTTAAGTTCAACTCTGGGATTTGAGTTATATCGCTCTATAGTTAGCAAAACTCTTTTACAGTTTACCTTCCATAAACATTTTTGTACATAATTTTAAAAATTTTAATAAACAAAGTGTCACATGTGTTCCACAAAAAGGGATTTTAAACCTGACAATTCCAAACTTAAGCCAGTAGCAGTGGTGAATGCGCCGAGCAAGTCCATTTATCATCAAGAACTCTCAGAGACGAGAGGAATTCTCATCACACTTTTAACCCTCCACACTTTATTCCACCCCTACCTCCTGCATCCGAACTGTTTAGTGTATTACAATCACCCTTTTTACTAACTCATGTAATGATTGGAAATTGTTATTGCTATGGAAATTATCATTATGCTTTGAGTTACTATGATAAAGAAGGATAATAAATTTGGTGCTTTTTAAAATGAATGTTTAGTAATAAGTTTAAAAACATTAATCAGTTTATCTAAAAATTAGGAAACAAAATATGATTCACTTTACGATTAATGTTTAAAAATAAATTCCATACATAATTATTTAGCCTCGAAAAAATTGATAATGTAGACTATATATTTCGTTTCACTCACTGTGGGGCAACTTGATATCAGCTTTCCCAGGGGCTGTAATTGGTAACAAGTAGACGATTCATTACAATTGAGAAACAACAGCAATGTCAGCAGATAATATACAAAGAAAAGTCAACATAGTAAGTTTGGCTTTCGCTGCAATGATTTTAAATTTTTAAACTCTATACAGCCAAGCATAATTATTTAACTTAAACAATCATATTCCATAGGTATTGTTTTAACAATAAAACTATTACTCTACTTTGATCGATCTTTCATTTATTTTTTAACTGAATTCCTTGATATACAAAATAATGACTAGTAGTTTTGTGTGATATCCTTAGATTGCTTAAGTATATGGTATTTATCCGTTAAAGCCTATACTGTTAATTTTAATTTTTAAGACTAATATTCTATCTCTAATGATTGTTTAAATAAACGTATACCCAATAAAGGATGTTTTCATAACACCAAAGAGAACTGTCCGAAAACTGCGTGACATAAACAAAGAATGAAAATTTAATAGTTTCCTTGTCCCAGAGGCTTAGCATGATAAACATCACACACGTTTATACGCGTTTATACACGTTTATACACCTACGTAGCGTGTTCTATTTAGCTAACAAAGTATTAGTTTAGTAGTTTATTATCCAATAGGTTATATTTTATTATTGTTCGGGTTTTATTTCTATATGCTGATTATTCATAGTGATGAATGTAATAAATGTCAATAGTGTCGCTTTGATATTGCAACATTCTTAGATTTAAAATAATTTGACTTTTTCTCATCAACGTGGGCTTATATATTTTAAAAGTACGATGGTAAAATTTACGGTTTATAATTTGAGCCCCCAGCATCATGTAACAAATCATTTTTTTCATTCCAATATTGTTAGTTAGTTAAACTTTTTAAAGTGTTGGATATGTTACATGCATTCAAATACACTATCTACATAAAGGATTCGGACAAACAAAAGAATTGTACATTTAAGTAGATAAATTGAACTCTAATACAATTTAGTTTCTTGTGCAATATATTGTTTGATTGACTGTTCATACTTGAAAGTTTAAAATTATTTTCTTAGTCGATTTACCATAACTTTAAACATTAAATTACATTTTTCCTTTAAGTTACTTAAATTAGAAGATCATAAACCCTAAATATTTATGACCTAACATGAAACCATTTTCAGTATAACTATCTAGTCAGTAGCAGTAATTTTTTTATATATATGACAGAATTTTAAACGAATTTTAGGGTTTAAAAGTTTAGAGATTTGTCACCCAGATTACCTGGCAGTGTTACGTAAATAAGCAGATTTGAACGTTTCTTCGTCTCTTAAAAGTATCTCGTTACCGTTGGTATTCATTTCCCCAGTTGCAGACACGACCAGATACCATCTCTGCGAATATTTACTTTATATCATTGAATATATTCTGTAGCATTACACAAAAAATATTTCAGTGCAAGTATATTACACATCAAACAAATAAATTTATTGAAACCATGTAGAATAAATAATTATACAATTTATCTCGGTTTGCTATTAAAAACTAATTTAAAATCAGACACAAGAACGTGAAAAAGCTATTCGGTTACTAACATTGTTGAAATATTTATATGCTTAAAAATTACTAAAGAATAATCGAAAAGCAAACGGTCTTTCAACTGGTATTTTGGTAGAATAATATTTTACAAAAAACGTGTATAAATAAAACCAATGTTATTTCATTATTATTTTTATTTTAAGATTAATAATAGAGCTTGCCCCGTGCATGTGATTGGAATTTCATCCATTTGTTTTGATTTTCTGTTTATATTTTGTCGTTATTTCGTTAATCGTTACCAGCATGGTATCCCATAAGGTCCATGTTATTTTTTGTATTTTAAATTATTTTTTTGTGCTTAATTTTGAGCCTATTTTAATTTATAAAGGGTTTCTGCACATCTACAGGTAAATATATTTTTAACAGTATGCGTAGATTTCCCTGCGATGCACACAAGCTGCGAAAAAAGTTTTCAATTAACATGCTTATCTATTAATATATGGAATTAGACCCATGTTAAATTTCCATAAGGAAAGTTGAATTTCTATTTTTGACCCAATTAACATAAATATTCTCAAAATACAAATAAACCCTGCACATAAAGGACCAATACACTTTCTTTTGGTACATTCCGCGTGTAATTCGGTCCAGCAGTATGGTCAGGGTAGCTGTCATAAGTTTTGCAAAGGTTTTTTTTTAATATAAGATACTCCACCTAATTTTAACATTATCCTTGTTGTGGTTCCACTTTATACTTTAAGATTATTGTGAAAATTAAACGGAGATTACGTAAGATAAAAAATTAAAATAGTTCGACAACAAAAAGTGCAACATTTTTCATAGGCCACTATTCACCAAATACTTATTGCCTAATCAAAAATGTACTAATATAAAAAACATACTTGTACTTCCATCTTTCGTAATTTCCAAGATTCACTTTTGATCATAATTATTTTAAATTTTTTAAATAACTATTGAATTAGACGAATGGAAAGTTGTTTTGAAAGATCCCAGTAAAACAAATTTACATGCGGTTGTAAAATTAAAAATCAGAGTTGTTTTAAAATTGCCAAAGTAGTGTTGGAGTAATAATTTAAGCTGTATTGCGACAAGGTTGTGCGTGTTAAGTATCTGAGGTTAGTTCAAGTCGAACTCTGCAGTATAAGCTGTGCAGTACTTTTGAAACTCTTGAATTTAATAATAAATATGAATTATCCAACTACAAAACTTTAAAAACGGAATAACTTCTTATATTTTTTCGAATCATCAGGCATGTAACCTTTTACTTCATCAGTATGTTTATATATCACTTATCCAAACAACAATGGTATGTTTTAAGTAGGAAACTATCCAAATTCCTAATAGCATCAAATGCCGTGCATTTCTGGATAATTTACGAATGAACCACTTTGCCTAAGGAATAGTTTAAAAGTAGATATCATAGGAAATACATAAACAATGAATGTTTAATATAAAATAAAAGTAAATGAATCAAACATTAAGATTAACTGTTCAAAGCGAGATATACAACAAGTATAGACATTAGTATTAGTAGTATTTTCTTAAAAATAAAAATAAATATCTTAATGACTTTAATAAGCCTTACAAAACCCGAGTAAGTTTTGGTTATGTGTTAAAGTAAACTGCGACAAGGCTAATGCAGATACAACATTTATGTATGCAGTAGGCCTTAAATCTTGTTGATAAATTCTGCACACTGAACCGTCACTTCGGCAACCTAACCTAACCTAACCCAACCTAAACCAATGTGTAACGTGTAGGCCTACCGATTTCCCTGAAAAGTGTGAATTAAGGTTAAAATACTATAATTTCAATTAAAAACAAAACTCATTGATGATCACACAATCTAGTAAGTTGATCCCAATATTAGGAATGTAATGTATACCTTCTCATTAAACAATGCATCATGACTACGAACTAAATTATATTGCAGTATTCTTGTTATAGTAAAAACTTAGTAAAAAATATTATACAATTTTGAGTCATAATCAACACAGAACTTTTTGGTTCTAAAAAATATTAAAATATCAATATTAATAACAAGAACTTTCAAACTCTTTGGCAGGGGAAAGCTGCTTTACATACATTTACATAAACGAATGCAGCTTATCGCCGTCTTTTAAACGTGATTTTGAGTGAGAAAAGCAGTGCCATTCTGATCTTAATATACAATGTATAACAAATACTGCAGAAAGGTTTGGATAGGACTGAGGAGAAACTGAAATAAAACGGTTAATCTGTTCGAATATAGTAGTATAAAATGTAAATGAGTAGTTCATCATATTAAAAATATGAAGTAAATGTATTGACCTCAATGAAAATAACCAAACCAGTAAAATTTAGCAAGTTGTTTTAGAAGGCTACATATTTACGTAACAAAACAAACTTAAACTCAATAGGTTTTTAGCGTTTTCTAATCATTTGCAACTCAAATCCCTGTAAACATATAACAAATTTACCTAGTTAAACTAATAGGTTAAAAATGTAATACTGTTTTGAATGTAAACCTTCATCAATGTAAATATGAGCCATCATAGCCGCAGCAGAGTTTTCAAGCACATTCAACGTATCAATGATCATGAAAGGTTTTGCAGGAACTGGATTCCCAGCCAAGCCGAGGACAGGTGCTCCACAAACTTCAAAGTGTTTTCCCATTCAACGACATTCAAATGAGTAAAACTTCCAATTAAAATTAAAATATCGGCTGGATTAAAAACAAATTTTTTTACACAATCTTTTTGAGCATCCCATTTCTATATTAAAATTTTTTTTATTTTTGCATTTATCTTCAATATATTGCATATTTTTTCCAAACTTGAACCTCACTTAGGAAAAAAAATGTTTATAAAACTTTAGTTGAAGCAAAATATTCATTTAATTTACGGATAAATCCAATCGTAATTTGTATACTGTGGCTCTTAGTGTCCAATTGTGTAAATGTAATTGATAGTTTTTATTTAAAGAAGTATGTTTTTGCATGTGAACTTTGATAACTATACCAAAACCTATTTCAAAACTAAATAGATAATAAAAATGGTCAAAAATTATGTTTGGTTTAATGTAATGTGTAAGTAAATGTAAAATCTTATATTGAGGCACTACAGGCAATATAAGCTTTACGTAAGCTTAATGTAGGCACTCAGCATGTGAACGGTTAAATCCACGAGGTTTTGCATAAACTGCCTTTGGGTAGGTGACTAAAATGCTAACTAAGGCAGGCAATTTATTCATGACATATTTCTTATAATGTATTATAATACATTGGAATATTTTACTACCTTAATGAAAGGTTTTTGTGTAAAAAGTAAATAGTCAGCTATACTTAGTATGGCTTAATAACTGCATTGTTATTTAATTACTGGAGCCATTCACTGGAGCCAGTTATTTAATTAGAGGGCCATAAGAGGAGCAAGTTGGTCTAATGGTAGAGTGCGGGGCTTAGGTCCCCGAGTTCTCGGGTTCAAATTCTACCAATCTCCAATGGATTGTATTAGTCATGGCTCCCTTAAAACATATCCTGAATTAATATAGCAAATTTCCGGGATTGTACCTAAAGTAAATAAATGTTATCATAACAAGCATGCCTTAATTATTAGTATCTAGAACTTTCAAAGTATACTGATCAAAAAGGAAAGCAATGTGTACATCTGTCAGCATGAAGCTTCGCCCCCTAACATTACGTAAAGTTACTTTGGTACACTTATGTCAATAAAACACACCTTTATGTTACATGTTGAACTACGCTCGTGTATATAGGTCATGAGAAGTTGAACAGCCTAAAGTTCCAATTCGACTTAAGAACGTTTAAACTTCAACACTACTCTCTTATCCCGACGTATATGCGACGTTAACACCCTCATACCCCATTGATTATAACTGTATACTTTGGCTAAACTACTGTATACTTAACTTTATACTTGGCTAAACGAAGTATAGTTTTCATGAAATATTTCACATTATTTATAGAGTTTGTCTAGGCGAATCTTTGTAAGTTTTTTTTATTTAAACATGGTAATGATTTTTTTAGTTTTTTTCAGATCTACAATAGTTACTAATAATAAATCTAATTTATTGTCCATTTTTATTAATTAAATAAAACAATAACAAACTGTTGGCATATACATGGTCTATCTATAGCATACAGAACCTATTTTATAAGTATTAAAGTACTTTCCACTGGGGCGTTAATCCATTATGAACTAATATGATTTTAATGATTAATTAGAATATTTCGTCAGTACAAAACGAGAAATATCGAAATACATACTCGTGACTTTTAGTAAACTCTCCTCGAAAGTTTGTTTTTAGTTGTTTGCTAACAAATTTAACTAAACTATATAAATTGAACACTGTTACTTTTCACCTAACACACCCACTCCACACACTATCAAACTCTTGACAGCATCTGTCGAACCGTTGACATATTCTGTCAAACCCTCTCAAAGGGAAAAGTCGTCAGCTGAATGAGACAACTTACGAATAGCAAATATCTTTCTCTAACAAAAAACTAAAACATGCATTTTTTAATAGTTATCTTATTCAAATGTTTTAAAGGTGTTCATATTTTGGTGCAAAACTTATAACTTGTAAAATACGTGGGAAATAACTGCATCGTATATAGCATAACCAGACTAAGATTCTTGTAAAAGTAAACTATCTATTTAGATGTAATGATGAAGAAAAATTTTCAATTACCATAGTTTTAATTTTGTATATGTATTAGACACCGTTTATACAAATGGGCTTTAATTGTTTGAAGTAGTAATTTTCAAATTGTTACATTCCGAATACAATTAACTGTTGTTAAACACGAGAAGGCTAAATGTTTCCAACTAACTTTTTACACCTTATGCAATTTATACCAAGCAAAAATTATATTGTATGTTTATAATTACTTAATTACTATATGTCACACTTTCAACAGAGATAGGTTTAAACATAAGTCAGTAGTAGTGAATGTTGAATGGTGAATGCGCCGAGCAAGTCCATTTATAATCAAGAACTCTCAGAGACGAAAGAAGAATTCTCATCACACTTTTAACCCTCGACACTTTATTCCACCCCTAACTCCCCCATCCGAACTGTTTAGTGTATTTCAAGAAATACTTTGATAATCAACTCTTATATTTTTTTTTTACTTTTCTTCCGTATTGAGTGAACTGAATTCTGGGGGGCTGAACTATTAGATAACTGTATTAGCAGGGATATAACGTATATAAAATATACTGCACGGAATTTTTTTTAAGTTAAAAATAAATATAGGAGTGATTGTTTTTTACTTTTGTCTTTGCAGAAATACGTTTTTTCCTACAGTTACCTAACAATGTACATGTTCTCTCATTGATTTGAGAAAGCAAAGTGGCCAATTCACTCATCAGTGAGATAATGTTAACATTGTCTCACTCTAATTACTTTGTTTCACTCCAGATTTGCAACGTGAAAGCACGAAATAGTGAGCGCGTAACATGCAGACAAGGTCGTATGCGCGCGAAATACGTTGGCAGCACTGGCTGTAAATCAGCTGACCAGCTGTTGTACTGTTGTATCATTAAATGTCTTATTAAAAGTTCACTTCTTTGTAAAAATATGTTACGTTTCTTTACCAATTTATTTGTTTTATGGTAACTGTAGGAAAAATATAATGTGCAACTCGAGTGCAAAGTGCAATTGCCTCACTCGAGAAACCATTCCTCACTCGCCTACGGCTCATGAGTAAGTATTTCTCTCGAGTGAGTCAATTGCTCACTTTGCTCACTAGTTGCACAAATAACTATTTTCAACACCAGAAAATAAAAAAATAAAAAAAATTGTGCTAGGTAAATACTGCTACTTTATCACCTAGAATTGTGATGCTATACTTTAAATACAGGACAATTTATATCCCATACAATAAATTGAGATTGAGACATATAAGTAAATATCACATTATACATCACTGTAACTACAAAGAGCAAACATTTATGTCATAAATATTCTGGCTGTTTTATAGGCAAATCGATAAAACTCTACGAAGTTTTACCTTTTGATAAATCATATGTTGGAATATCTGGTTCAACAAAAAAATATTGCCTTGCTTATGTTTAAATATATGTGTAGAAAATTGTTTTTGTCATTTCTTGGTAAATACCCTTATAATTGTGAACTTTCCGAATAATATGAAAGAGCCTAGTTTACTGAATAATATTCACGAACTTCTCTAAATCTGCTACGTAGCCAGGGATTGCTCACTAAATATTTTATTAACTACATAACACCATTTTTTTGTTGCATTCATCATGTTTTAAATAGTTCTACGCTACAAATATTGTGCAATAGAACACGACGACACACATTTTGTAAAAATAAACTGTATTTTTTCATGTTATAAAGTGCATTGAAAATACAATAGAAACACGAGAAAATGCACTTTAAAGTTTCTTCACTAACGCCTTTTGTATTCTCAAAAAGGTTACTTTTCAACTGCGATGAATAATACTCGATACACACAGCTTAATAATGTTGGAGAGAAAGGTTTGCCATTGGAAATTGCGTGCCTCGTTGTGAATGCATATTAAAATATTCATCATGTTTTCCTAGATCCGAGATTATTTTCCCTCATACGATATACGACACAAGTATATTTACAAACATTTTATAAAATGCCAGTTTTTCCTTTTACTTTCTCCCCCTATACCATAGTATATAAGAGAAAGTATTGTTTTCGTCAAAATTTTCGAGTTTAAGTATTGAGTGTGTATATCCGTTTTGGGTCCCCCTGGACCCAAAATAGTGGTTTTCGAAGTGATGTGGATGTGTTTGTCTGTGTGTCTGATGTGTACAGAGCTAGGGACTACACTTGTGGTTTCGATTTCGATGAAATTTGGTTTGTAGGTTCTAATCCATGGTATCTTCAGGCATTTTTAATTTTTTTTTAAATGTTTATTTTTTATATTGGTTTACCCATAAAACCCATAAGATAACTGAAAATCGGATTTTCCCAAAAATGGCCCGAACGATTTTTATAAAAGTTTATATGTTGTAGCACTTTAAATTCTGAACAAAATGGTACTACTACCATTTCTGTAAAAAATACAGTTCAAGATATATCGTGAATTATGTAGTTTTTCCATAAAACCCCATAAAATAACGAAAATAGGATTTTAGAAAAAACCGGTTTTGATCTAACTTAGGGGTCCTTAAAATATTGAAAGTTTTTTTTAATTATTTGAAATTTTGATTTTTAATTGGGATTTTCCCATAAAATCCCATAAAATAACGGAAAATTCAGATTTCATCGAAAATAAACCGAATGAAGTTTTTTTTTATTGATATGTTATAGTCCTTTTAATTGTACCCAAAACTGTACAAATTCTATTTCCGTAAAAAATTACGGTTCAAAAGTTATTGTAACTTTTGTTATTTTCCCATAAAAATTATAAAAACAAAACATCTGATTTTTGGGGGAAAGCTGGTTTTGATCAAAATTAATATTTAATGGTATTTATAATTCAATAAAGGTATTAAATTCCCCATTGCTGTAACAATTACGGTTCAAAAGTTATTGCAACGTTTGTGATTTTAACTATAAAATATCATGTTTACTCTCACCGCTTACCCATGATAAGGGTTGTTGACAAGCTTATGGGAGAAAGTATGTGTCAGAATGCTGATACCGTTTATTTTCATGTTAGTACATGGGTTATTTAATAATAAATTAGTTCTAAATACAGTATACTGAATATACTGTATTAAAATATATCATCCAGGCTATACACTCAAAGACTAATATTATAATGAATCGACTCTTTCATCAAGTTTCAAAAATACTCCAACTCTTTTCGTAAACCTTTTCATTCAAAACATGTGAAATGAAATGAAGTCAGAAGTTGTGTAGTTTGAAATAATTCATGCATATTTCAAAGAGAACAGCATAATATATATTCCGAGCTACATTTACTTGACATTTGTTGCCAGAAGTAACTTATGTATGTTCTTTCAGTTGTAAATGCGTCTAGGAACTCCTTTTGAAATATAATATGTTATACTGCAACGGTTCCTAAATCATTTCACTGATTTGCATGTTGTCAAATAAAGTCAGACTCTATCTTAATCTTGTTAAACAAACTCTTTGCTATTTCGAGTTTCTACTTAAAATTGCATTTCAAAACTCTATAAAAATTAAGTGGTTTGAATATTATCATAAAATATTTATACCTGAAGTTCATGTGGTTGGAGCAAAATCAAATTTAAATGTTTTGGTAGATTTAAATCCATTAAAACTCTTTTTCCTACAGTTACCTAACAATGTACATGTTCTCTCACTGATTTGAGAAAGCAAAGTGGCCAATTCACTCATCAGTGAGACAATGTTAACATTGTCTCACTCCAGATTTGCAACGTGAAGGCACGAAATAGTGAGCGCGTAACATGCAGGCAACGTCGTATGCGCGCGAAGTACGTTGGCAGCACTGGCTGTAAATCAGCTGGTCAGCTGTTGTACTGTTGTATTTGTCACTTCACATTAAATGTTATATTAAAAGTTCACTTCTTTTTAAAAATAGGTTATGTTTCTTCACCAATTTATTTGTTTTATGGTAACTGTAGGAAAAGTATAATGTGCAACTCGAGTTCAAAGTACAATTGCCTCACTCGAGAAACCATTCCTCACTCGCCTACGGCTCGTGAGTAAGGATATCTCTCGAGTGAGTCAATTGCTCACTTTTCTCACTAGTTGCACAAATAACTATAGTGGAGTCCATTTACATTAATTAACAAAACTGCTCATCATTTTGGACAATATTGTAAGTGGGAAGACTTCCGTATCTGTTGTCAAAAACAAACTAATGAAAATATCTATCGATATATTGAATAAAACGATCGAATAATCGATATGTTCTTTCAACTGTTTTTGACAACAGATATTACTCATAGTTTACGACATATTTGATCATTAATATTGAACCATCTTCTTTTTAAACAAGAATAACAAAAAAGTAATTTTTAGTTATTTCATATTGAATAATCAAACAATGTAAATCCACGCCAACTTACGCTCTGTGCTATTTTTAATTCAACGCGAGTCTAACATTGGAACGAAAATCACTTGATGAACACAAATCACTCGAGCTGACTGCCGGAATAATTTATTACATTTTCCTGAGAGGAATTAGTTTAAAAGCATGCAGAGCTACCTATACTAACAATGAAGAAATTTAAAATTAACTAATTTTATGTAATCCATAAAACAATTCATGCATCTTCGTTGTATTCATTTGTCCTCCACAGCATACCTGCAGACTGAGTGAATTTCCAATTGCCTTGGTGGATTTTCACTTAAATATTTCCAAAAAGTTGTTGATTTATTCGTTATATAAATTACATTAAGTTCTATGATTTGTTAGGTTATGCACTATAAAGTATGTTTTTTTTTTATTATATTAGCCTAACATAAAATAGACAATTTAGCCAAATTTGATAAATAAATATCAATAAACAAGCAAAATGCAATAGATTATTCATTCTCCATAAGAAAAGAAACGTTTATTGCAATATTCTTTGTAACGATCATACATACAAAAACCCTTTACTACATTATTTGTTTTATAAACTCTACAAAACGGATTGTTTAATGATGCTTTTTAATAAACTTGTTCGAACTTAGGTTTACACGTTTGTACCAAATTTGATCAAAATCGGATGGTTTTTACTCGAATTATCGTGCTCAATTATATATAATAAATGACATTTTTAACTGATGGATGTTTGCCTGCGAATACTTAAAAACGAAAAACTATATCGGTCCCGGGTCCAAGTCTCGCCATGGGACTTGCGGCAATAACTAATTGTCTATTAATGTTTATTTTTATAATGAATCAATGAAATGTTTTTCCCTGGGTTTTTTGAAATAAATAAAAATAAATGGCAAAACCCTTTAATTATCTTCCACATGGTGTATATGTATATTATAAACCCATAGTTTGTTTACATTTGCCACTAAACCAATTGGAATCTTTCCTTAAAACCATTTCCGATTGTAATTGTAAATTATTAAAACTATATAATTTTAAAACAACATCCTTTAGATCTACTCTTGTCATTAATTCAAGAGAAATTTTAGTAGGAAATGCATATAAGCTATACTGACACTATTAGGCCTACTAAACACTACAGCCACTATAGTATATCCATAATACTGGTTATGTCATTAAAGAGAAGGTCTAACGCAGTATTGTGGTATATAGAGGCATGATGATATGCTTGGGATTATGTCGAACACAGCAGAGGCCATGAAACTGTTAGTTACATTAGACAAGGTGTAACATAGAGGCTAACAATGCTTGTACTTGTAGTACATTGACGGACCAACCTACATTTTACAACAAACCATTATATCATTAACGGGTGTGAATTCTGAAATAAATGTAAACAATGAATATTAAAATGTTTTATGAAATGAGTTTTAATCACTCTAAATCCAGTATACAAGGAGACATTTGAAAACACATATCACATATCATATAACTAAGTGATAATGCCACAACCTATAAGTCTAGCCTGAAGTAATGTGAAAACTACCCTGGGATAGTGCCTAGCGTCCTAGCAAAAAGAAGTAGACCTAAGTCGTTATTATTCAAAATATGTAAAAAAACTGAAATCGAAGTAGATTCGAATGAGAATATTATCATGAAATATTAACGATATCATTTGATTTATAGGCTATATTGCAACGTCATGTTCTGGCGTCACTCCAGTTACAATATCAAGATACTCTAAAGGCTTATCCTCTACTGAAGAGGATTTAAGATATCATGTTGGAAATATGAACCTTACGTTGTGAATTTCTTATTACACTTGTATGGTTAAACTTGCGCTGCTCATTTTATATGGCAGTTTACCCATGTACCGTACATAATGTACAAAATCAAAGCCTTAACTATCTTATTAGAGAACTATTGACTCGTTTGAAAATAAAAGGCATAATCGTGGAAAAAATATTCATTAGATTAAATAATAATGCAAAATTGAATAGACAGGTTAGAGGTACTAGAATATTTAACTATAAAAGAATAGTACTTCTTTAGTATTCATCCAAATTTACTACCTTTCAAATCCACGCTATTCAATGAAGGGCGTTTTCTCACGTCATTTTTATTTGTTGTATCATTGGGGCTTAAAATTAAAAGATTGGAGATAACTAAGTAAATATTTACTTTACAACATTCTTTTTAATTTTTTTTTCATTTAATCTTTATTTAGATAAAAAAAATGATTGCGACCTAGATGGAATAGAGAAATAATAACACCATATGAGTACTCAATATTATACAACTTGAAATCTATTTAAATTAATTGGCACGTACATTGAAAGCCACGCTAAGATTTTCTGCACATTACCAAATCACGTATTCAGATGTGCATGTGACATTAATGCTTTACTAGTAATTACAGTTGGAGTCAGTAATCCCCAACATAAATCCTCATGTGTCACACATATTAGCAGCTTCATGCGGGCTGGTCCATCGTTGACGTGTTTATGCTACTGTGTTGCATATATTTGTGGTATGATTTATCAATAATTTATTCTTTGTTACGGATAAATATTTAATGTAGATTTGTTATATATTATTGTGTATAGCGTTCATGCACCATAGACTTGCCACAGAATATTTTTTCTAGTATTGTAAAGGTCCTCAAAGTAAAAAGAAATTTATAAATATGTATATTAAAGAACACGTATTTCTAATTTTTACTTTTTATTTTCTCTTATCCAACAACGCACCAAAGAATCTCTATGGACAGTGCGACGCACACGTAAGTCCCTTATCTGCACACAAGAAACATCTATTGTGCGCAGTCGGAAAAGAAGGAGGAAAAACTCCTTTCCCGAAACGAGATTGAAGGAAGATTAATGCAAAGAAAGACGAAATATTTAAACACAAATCCAAATACAAGGAAAACTTGACCTCAAAGATAGTTGGAAGCATAAATAGAAGATTCTCCTAACCCGGTCAGTCGCCTCATACGAAAAATTGGGGAAGGCTTGGTTCCTGTTCTAGCCCTGGTAAAACGCATAGTGTTGATAAAATATTAATAAATAAGTATTTATAAATTTTAAAAATAGACATTACTAGCATTTCTGGTTTGATAATATCCACTTATTCAATCCAATCACTGGTGTAATAAATTACTTGTCCAGGTACTCCCTTGACATATAACTATCTTAAAATAGAACTTCTACTAATACCACTACTTCTGTAGTAACTATCTTCAGATAGGGCACATAGGAGTAAGATGTATACTTAATCTTACTTCTCTGTGGATAGTGATACTAGGAGTTATTTGGTATATTGGTAGAGCACGGTGCTTCGGAGCTCAAGGTCTCGGGTTCAAATCCCGGCAATCACCAATGGATTTTATCCATGTGATAATACCGTGACTCTCTAGCCTAGGACTAGCCAAAGTAATGTGTAAAACGGTTCCCAGGTTAAACCTAGAGTCATAGAATGTCCCACATTAAGATAAATTATAAAATTTTATCTTACAAATGTCTCTACGCGTTATTCTAAATAAAATTAAAACGATTAATGAATATAGAGATAATATTAGAGTAGATTTTTAATACTCTTAAAATACTATGAATATGATATTTAATTGGTCTGGATCTACGTAAAAAGACATTAAAGTAATGCGCAGTGTAACTCAAGTTCCAATCTGACATGTGTACTTGCAGCTATTGTATGTGTCGCACATTTGATAGCTACATAAAATCTTATGTTGGTCATCAAAGAAGTGAAATAGCTACTTGGAGCTTGATTCAAGACTCTTTACTTCCATTTTCCTCTACGAGAGACACTATTACAAAAGCGTTGAACTGGGTTTGGTGAAATCCTTGTCCTATATTGGTGTTATATGATCTCTATTTCCTTATATACCGTTACGAAGCTGCAAGAAGACCTTATCGAACTCTTAAGTTATAAATTCAAAGAATTTTGAAATCTTTTAAATTTCTTCAATTCTTTCAATGTAAATCTCTTTCATAGATTTTGTAAAAATACTGAAAAACTACAAAAATCTATATTTATAGTTATTGAGTGTATATGTTTCTTGAAACCTACTCTATACATGCACACTCTTATTTCAGTTAAATTAAGTCTAAAAGAATAGGAATTGGTTATCTTTTTTGAGATCGAACGTTGAGTTCAGTAAAATAAAAAAATCAAGATATATGCTTTTAGTTAAGACCAAGCAATGAAAGTTGGTATTGATAGAAAATTGATGAGTTTCACCTTATGATTGATGACGGTTGTTGAGCAGGTTTTACCATGAGTAGTAATATTAATCACTGTCTAACCTTCATCGTATGAATATAATGTTTAATCTGTAAAATTTCATCCACAAAAAGTCAAATTGTCTAGTAAAGGAACAACAACCCAATTTAATGAATGTTTTTCCTAATTAAAAATTCAGTAGGGAAAACAACATAAGTAGATATAATATGAGGGTTTTACCTCACTTTCGGCGTTTTTGGACTCAGGACTTTTGAAATTTGTTGGCGAAAAAACACCCCAAATAGGTAAAATATGATGGTTTTACCCCATTTTTGGCGTTTTAGAGGCTATATGGGGGCATTTTTTGGTGAAAAAATGTTATTAATACTGAAAAAACAAGCCTGGAAAATGGCTCATTTTTTTGGCCACTTTTTTAAAGACCCGGCTCTCGACACGCGAACTCGGGCGTGCTCCTAACCCATAGGCACACTTCTGATCCCCAGCGATGACAAACTAAAAGTCTTATGAAAAAATGTTTGAAACAAAAATTGAGTAACATCTAATCATCTATACTTTTCCCACTGACAGTTTTTCTCTGACCAAAAAATAAAAAAAATCCTCGCTTACTTACTTTTTCATGTTTACTTAGAGTAACCTTTTTATATTTTCCTTAATTAATAATTACACACTAGCACAAATTAAATTATATTTATATTGTATTAAACAGTAGTTCATGTAGAATTTTAATATATAAATTTCATGCTATAAATATTTTTATTAGAAGCTAGACCAATGTGTAAGTGATAGGACTAGGAGGCGCATCACTTTGAACATCATCACGCCCCCGACACTGCCGTGCTGGCAACACCTGGAGTTTGAAACCATTGTCATTGTTGAAATTATATTATAACATATTCACATACAAAAGAAACTGGTAAATGGTTTAAAATTGTTTAACTTTTTATGCTGTATTATTATGTTGAAACCCATGTACTAGGCTGGAATTTTAGCCGTTTTGTTTTATATCAAGCCTTTTTGAGATATAAGAACTTTTAAACAATAAAGGAGACCTATATTTACTAATGCTGATATTATATTACAATGCATTGGCATACAAATGAAAACAGTTTGATTTATTTGTACTCATATAAAAAAAAAATATAAAATTTTGAGTTATTGGATCCTCTGGTGATTAAATTACAAATTTAGAACATTTATAATGGACTTTTAAAATAATGGAATCAAGTATAGACTTATAACATTTTCATGATAACTGTTTGATTTATTTGTACTCATTTAAAATAATGTTAAAATACTATTTGATTTTTATGTTGTATTATTGTTTTTTTATCAAAAGTTGAAACCAATGTAGTGTGCCTAAATCTTTATTTACTGTTTTGCCGTATCTCAAGCAGTTTTTTTTTTTAAATAAGTATTTTAAAACGATAAAGTCACACCAGTAATGCATGGAGTTTGTAACCATTTCCAACACTGATATTATGTTATAATACATTGTCATACAAATGGAACCATTTAATTTATTTACCAAATGGTACTCATATAAATTTTAGATTTTTAAATTTGTATCCTGTATTATTGTTTTTTTACCAAAAATTGAATTCAATGTAATGTGCCTAAATGTTTATTTACTGTTTTGCCGTATCTCAATCCAATAGATAGAATAGGGCAAAGAGGTGTTTTTTTTATGTTTTACCTATGAGAATAACATGGGGAGATGTTAAGCCACTTTTTAAAAATCATGCTCATTCTCTATATATTTCTATACAAATAATGTCCAACTCCAAAAATATTTCCAATCCCCATTAATCTCTGTATCATGTGAGTTTTGTACCATTTGGTTTGAAATATTTATAAATATAATGTGTTGCTGGAATCCCTTTAAATGGCAAGAAACACGTAGTCTTGAGACCTCTGGTGGATTTTTCCTTGTCTGAACTAAATATTTGTAAAAAAATAAAAAAAAATATGTTTTTTACTCAACTATTTTAGGATCTTGAAACATGTATTACCGAGGAATCAGGCAAATATTTCGTGCCGAAATTATATTTAACCTCATGTGAGGACTAGGAATTGCTATTTAAAATTAGTCCTGCTCCACAGTATTGTTGCAGGCTTGCTTCTCGTCCCAAGTGATGAATTGTGTACAGTTTATGTGTGGTGCAAAGACTGGGTTCTCTTTTTAGTTGTGACCAGCTCATTCCTAAGATTAGTAAGGCATGCTAGATGGTATTCAGTTTGTCTCTCTGAATGTAAGCAAAATATAATATTCAGTTTAGGACTTAAAGTTAATGTCGGATGCGATGCCTCTTTGATTGAAAGTTTGGGTTGTGATGAGCTCAACCCCTATCACTAGTATCAGCAGAGATCCACTGAACAGTATTATTATGTGTTATTGTACTTTGTGTGGATTAATATGTGTTTGGCACAACACACAATCCCACACCTTGCTAATCGTAGTTAGTAGTTTAAGTGGTCAAAGTAGAAGTAGGGAGCATTGACTTTCTACAATCAAAATTGGATATTTAGTTAGAGCCTCAGACTGTAATAAAAAAAAATAGATGAAAATGCAAACTCTAAAGGCCCCGACTGTGTTTTATACTTTCGGGCTGGAACAACCTTTACTTGGAAAATCGTACATAAATTGTTTGTATACATAAGACTCTTGTAGTGAATGTACTCTTCAATGAAAAGACAAAATAAAGATGAAAACTACTTTATGCAAAGAAGAGAAAGTTATTGTGAAGGGTAGCTACAAACAATCGCATTTTAGTGCACAATGAAATTTGCTATAATTATTGGGATTGTTTTGGGTATTTTCTTAGATATTCATTGTGTTTACAGTAATTAATCATAATGGGGATACTATTTATGTTGAGATATACTGATTTAGTTAAAGTGATAAAACGATGACCATCGATAGTGATGGAAAAAGATTTTATTTGTTGAGCAATTGATGTGAGAAGGAGTTTCTTGTTAAACAATAACCTGGAAAACCAATACAATGTAATGCATTGTCATCCCTCATTGGTATTGTACCTTACAAGCTCTGTTGTTCTTTACTCATTTTCAAAAACATATAAATTATAAAATATGCCATTTTTTTTGTTTATTTTACATATAGGTCTATATTATTGTATGAACATAATTTCTGTATTTCATATACGTAAAAACAATGAGACCATGCTAAATTACAGAATTCAGTAACAAAGGAAGTTGATATTGTGCTATATACCTGAGGGTGTAAATATAGAGGTGGGTATTTTCATAGAGACCTAATGATGAATCAGAATGTGAAAGTTTTATGGTAGAAATATCAAGAAAGCAAGAGTAACATCATCAGAGGTAACATGGTCATCAAGGAATTCATAGAGAGGGGTCAGTCAGGTTGAACTAGTAAATTGCAATGATTCATCCAATATAGAAACAATAGTTACAAATAACCAGAACCAATCACTGAATATTTTAGTTAGTCTTCCTATCCTACTCTTAAAATGTGAAACTCATTTTTACATGAGTTATAGAGTTCATGCCCGGCAACATGAGTGTAATAATGGTTCCAAATGTATTTATCTTATTTTATGGTAGATTTCATTGTGTATGCTTACTCTATGGTAAAGATCTTTGAGATAATTTTATATTTAACACACTTAGATTAGTGAATAAATCATCAAAGTGTGATATAAATATGCTGGGTGAAACGTATTAAAACTTGCTATTATGTGTTATTGTACTTTGTGTTGATTAATATGTGTTTGGTAAATTAGCATGGCACAACACACAATCCCACATCTTGCTAATCGTAGTTGGTAGTTTAGGTGGTCAAAGTAGAAGTAGGGAGCATTGACTTTCTACAATCATTATCAATTAATTTTATCAATTAAAGGATTGTCAAATGTCTCGGTTTTGCTAACTATGACCTGGTGTCCCGAAAAGGGCTCTTAAGACCATAAGATAACAATACATAAAGTTTGGACTATTGACTGTGATGTGAATTTATGCATACTTCATCATACAAATGTTACACTATAGTATTTTTACAATTTCTCACTGTGACTGTGATGTGAATTTGTGTGTATTTCATCACATAAATTTCACACTATTTTCACACATTTCACACCACTATTATGATGTGTTGTGCCTGCATGGGTGTGTTGAGCCATGGATATCATAAACCACAAAGCTATAAGGACGTATGCTAGAACTGATCTAACCTCTGCCAAACCCTGAATACGAGCCTGGAGGTACAGACTTCGGACCAAGGATCAATTGTAAATAGACAAACCTGCATGATAGGATATAGAACACTGAAAAATGCAAATGTTAGAAACTTTAGCTTTTACTTATTTAGTCTTACCATCCTCTGTTTTGGAGGAAACTGCCTTACAACCAACATGATGAAGATTGTATTAATACTCATGATCTTGGTCATTATAAAATTGATCAAACATAAATCTGTATTTGCCATTATTCATAGACCTTTCCTTGTCTATTATGAAAAAGCCATCAAACACTGGTGGTATTGATTAAATGAAAAGTCATTATTAATATGATTGTTAAATATAAGGTTTTAAATTTATATTGCCTTGTTTGGATAATATTAGAAAATGTACGTTATCGCATAAATGTTTGTGTACTTTCTAAGTAAAAGCAGTTAATATTTTTATGTTGACCCATTGAGAGAAATTGTATACTATTTGTACTATAAAAGGTCTATTCATGCATATCAGTCCAGTAAAAGTTCTATTATAATCCAGTCATAGGTCAGTCTCAATTGCATCCATAGTTTCTCAGTCAACCTGTCAGTCATTTGGTTACAGTCTGTTTTCTAACTCTTCATTAACCGATGTTATATAACATTTTTTATTTGAAACACAATATTCTATAAAATTTTCATTGGCCAGTTTTTGTTGATTGTTATAAACTGTACTTGATATACAAACACATACGTTGTCATCAGTCAGGCGTCCAAACAATTAAAAAATATCGTTGAGAAGAAATCGGTTGTTGTATTTAACAACATAAAGGTGGATTCACAAACGGTATGTAATAGTTTAATCACGTCACAGTGTATACAGCAACTGACTGTGACTGTGATGTGAATTTGATTAGTTGTGTGTAATGTGTGAAAATAGTGTGAAATTTTTGAAATTGCTTCCAGTTTATATGTTGTCATTAAGCAAGCGTTTAAAAATCCAACAATATCGTTGAGAAGAAACCAGCTGTTGTATTTTATGACACAAAAGGTCGATTCACACACGACAAGTCACAGTTCAATCACATCAGTCACGACACAGTGTATACACCAACTGACTGTGACTGTGATGTGAATTTGTGTGTACTTCGTCACACAAATTTACAACAACTGACTGTGACTGTAATGTGAATTTGTGTGTACTTCGTCACTCAAATTTTACACAAATTTCACACATATTTCACACATTTCACACAAATATCATAATAGTTGTGTGAAATGTGTGAAATATGTGTGAAATTTGTGTAAAATTTGAGTGACGAAGTACACACAAATTCACATTACAGTCACAGTCAGTTGTTGTAAATTTGTGTGACGAAGTACACACAAATTCACATCACAGTCACAGTCAGTTGGTGTATACACTGTGTCGTGACTGATGTGATTGAACTGTGACTTGTCGTGTGTGAATCGACCTTTTGTGTCATAAAATACAACAGCTGGTTTCTTCTCAACGATATTGTTGGATTTTTAAACGCTTGCTTAATGACAACATATAAACTGGAAGCAATTTCAAAAATTTCACACTATTTTCACACATTACACACAACTAATCAAATTCACATCACAGTCACAGTCAGTTGCTGTATACACTGTGACGTGATTAAACTATTACATACCGTTTGTGAATCCACCTTTATGTTGTTAAATACAACAACCGATTTCTTCTCAACGATATTTTTTAATTGTTTGGACGCCTGACTGATGACAACGTATGTGTTTGTATATCAAGTACAGTTTATAACAATCAACAAAAACTGGCCAATGAAAATTTTATAGAATATTGTGTTTCAAATAAAAAATGTTATATAACATCGGTTAATGAAGAGTTAGAAAACAGACTGTAACCAAATGACTGACAGGTTGACTGAGAAACTATGGATGCAATTGAGACTGACCTATGACTGGATTATAATAGAACTTTTACTGGACTGATATGCATGAATAGACCTTTTATAGTACAAATAGTATACAATTTCTCTCAATGGGTCAACATAAAAATATTAACTGCTTTTACTTAGAAAGTACACAAACATTTATGCGATAACGTACATTTTCTAATATTATCCAAACAAGGCAATATAAATTTAAAACCTTATATTTAACAATCATATTAATAATGACTTTTCATTTAATCAATACCACCAGTGTTTGATGGCTTTTTCATAATAGACAAGGAAAGGTCTATGAATAATGGCAAATACAGATTTATGTTTGATCAATTTTATAATGACCAAGATCATGAGTATTAATACAATCTTCATCATGTTGGTTGTAAGGCAGTTTCCTCCAAAACAGAGGATGGTAAGACTAAATAAGTAAAAGCTAAAGTTTCTAACATTTGCATTTTTCAGTGTTCTATATCCTATCATGCAGGTTTGTCTATTTACAATTGATCCTTGGTCCGAAGTCTGTACCTCCAGGCTCGTATTCAGGGTTTGGCAGAGGTTAGATCAGTTCTAGCATACGTCCTTATAGCTTTGTGGTTTATGATATCCATGGCTCAACACACCCATGCAGGCACAACACATCATAATAGTGGTGTGAAATGTGTGAAAATAGTGTGAAATTTATGTGATGAAATACACACAAATTCACATCACAGTCACAGTGAGAAATTGTAAAAATACTATAGTGTAACATTTGTATGATGAAGTATGCATAAATTCACATCACAGTCAATAGTCCAAACTTTATGTATTGTTATCTTATGGTCTTAAGAGCCCTTTTCGGGACACCAGGTCATAGTTAGCAAAACCGAGACATTTGACAATCCTTTAATTGATAAAATTAATTGATAATGATTGTAGAAAGTCAATGCTCCCTACTTCTACTTTGACCACCTAAACTACCAACTACGATTAGCAAGATGTGGGATTGTGTGTTGTGCCATGCTAATTTACCAAACACATATTAATCAACACAAAGTACAATAACACATAATAGCAAGTTTTAATACGTTTCACCCAGCATATTTATATCACACTTTGATGATTTATTCACTAATCTAAGTGTGTTAAATATAAAATTATCTCAAAGATCTTTACCATAGAGTAAGCATACACAATGAAATCTACCATAAAATAAGATAAATACATTTGGAACCATTATTACACTCATGTTGCCGGGCATGAACTCTATAACTCATGTAAAAATGAGTTTCACATTTTAAGAGTAGGATAGGAAGACTAACTAAAATATTCAGTGATTGGTTCTGGTTATTTGTAACTATTGTTTCTATATTGGATGAATCATTGCAATTTACTAGTTCAACCTGACTGACCCCTCTCTATGAATTCCTTGATGACCATGTTACCTCTGATGATGTTACTCTTGCTTTCTTGATATTTCTACCATAAAACTTTCACATTCTGATTCATCATTAGGTCTCTATGAAAATACCCACCTCTATATTTACACCCTCAGGTATATAGCACAATATCAACTTCCTTTGTTACTGAATTCTGTAATTTAGCATGGTCTCATTGTTTTTACGTATATGAAATACAGAAATTATGTTCATACAATAATATAGACCTATATGTAAAATAAACAAAAAAAATGGCATATTTTATAATTTATATGTTTTTGAAAATGAGTAAAGAACAACAGAGCTTGTAAGGTACAATACCAATGAGGGATGACAATGCATTACATTGTATTGGTTTTCCAGGTTATTGTTTAACAAGAAACTCCTTCTCACATCAATTGCTCAACAAATAAAATCTTTTTCCATCACTATCGATGGTCATCGTTTTATCACTTTAACTAAATCAGTATATCTCAACATAAATAGTATCCCCATTATGATTAATTACTGTAAACACAATGAATATCTAAGAAAATACCCAAAACAATCCCAATAATTATAGCAAATTTCATTGTGCACTAAAATGCGATTGTTTGTAGCTACCCTTCACAATAACTTTCTCTTCTTTGCATAAAGTAGTTTTCATCTTTATTTTGTCTTTTCATTGAAGAGTACATTCACTACAAGAGTCTTATGTATACAAACAATTTATGTACGATTTTCCAAGTAAAGGTTGTTCCAGCCCGAAAGTATAAAACACAGTCGGGGCCTTTAGAGTTTGCATTTTCATCTATTTTTTTTTATTACAGTCTGAGGCTCTAACTAAATATCCAATTTTGATTGTAGAAAGTCAATGCTCCCTACTTCTACTTTGACCACTTAAACTACTAACTACGATTAGCAAGGTGTGGGATTGTGTGTTGTGCCAAACACATATTAATCCACACAAAGTACAATAACACATAATAATACTGTTCAGTGGATCTCTGCTGATACTAGTGATAGGGGTTGAGCTCATCACAACCCAAACTTTCAATCAAAGAGGCATCGCATCCGACATTAACTTTAAGTCCTAAACTGAATATTATATTTTGCTTACATTCAGAGAGACAAACTGAATACCATCTAGCATGCCTTACTAATCTTAGGAATGAGCTGGTCACAACTAAAAAGAGAACCCAGTCTTTGCACCACACATAAACTGTACACAATTCATCACTTGGGACGAGAAGCAAGCCTGCAACAATACTGTGGAGCAGGACTAATTTTAAATAGCAATTCCTAGTCCTCACATGAGGTTAAATATAATTTCGGCACGAAATATTTGCCTGATTCCTCGGTAATACATGTTTCAAGATCCTAAAATAGTTGAGTAAAAAACATATTTTTTTTTATTTTTTTACAAATATTTAGTTCAGACAAGGAAAAATCCACCAGAGGTCTCAAGACTACGTGTTTCTTGCCATTTAAAGGGATTCCAGCAACACATTATATTTATAAATATTTCAAACCAAATGGTACAAAACTCACATGATACAGAGATTAATGGGGATTGGAAATATTTTTGGAGTTGGACATTATTTGTATAGAAATATATAGAGAATGAGCATGATTTTTAAAAAGTGGCTTAACATCTCCCCATGTTATTCTCATAGGTAAAACATAAAAAAAACACCTCTTTGCCCTATTCTATCTATTGGATTGAGATACGGCAAAACAGTAAATAAACATTTAGGCACATTACATTGAATTCAATTTTTGGTAAAAAAACAATAATACAGGATACAAATTTAAAAATCTAAAATTTATATGAGTACCATTTGGTAAATAAATTAAATGGTTCCATTTGTATGACAATGTATTATAACATAATATCAGTGTTGGAAATGGTTACAAACTCCATGCATTACTGGTGTGACTTTATCGTTTTAAAATACTTATTTAAAAAAAAAACTGCTTGAGATACGGCAAAACAGTAAATAAAGATTTAGGCACACTACATTGGTTTCAACTTTTGATAAAAAAACAATAATACAACATAAAAATCAAATAGTATTTTAACATTATTTTAAATGAGTACAAATAAATCAAACAGTTATCATGAAAATGTTATAAGTCTATACTTGATTCCATTATTTTAAAAGTCCATTATAAATGTTCTAAATTTGTAATTTAATCACCAGAGGATCCAATAACTCAAAATTTTATATTTTTTTTTTATATGAGTACAAATAAATCAAACTGTTTTCATTTGTATGCCAATGCATTGTAATATAATATCAGCATTAGTAAATATAGGTCTCCTTTATTGTTTAAAAGTTCTTATATCTCAAAAAGGCTTGATATAAAACAAAACGGCTAAAATTCCAGCCTAGTACATGGGTTTCAACATAATAATACAGCATAAAAAGTTAAACAATTTTAAACCATTTACCAGTTTCTTTTGTATGTGAATATGTTATAATATAATTTCAACAATGACAATGGTTTCAAACTCCAGGTGTTGCCAGCACGGCAGTGTCGGGGGCGTGATGATGTTCAAAGTGATGCGCCTCCTAGTCCTATCACTTACACATTGGTCTAGCTTCTAATAAAAATATTTATAGCATGAAATTTATATATTAAAATTCTACATGAACTACTGTTTAATACAATATAAATATAATTTAATTTGTGCTAGTGTGTAATTATTAATTAAGGAAAATATAAAAAGGTTACTCTAAGTAAACATGAAAAAGTAAGTAAGCGAGGATTTTTTTTATTTTTTGGTCAGAGAAAAACTGTCAGTGGGAAAAGTATAGATGATTAGATGTTACTCAATTTTTGTTTCAAACATTTTTTCATAAGACTTTTAGTTTGTCATCGCTGGGGATCAGAAGTGTGCCTATGGGTTAGGAGCACGCCCGAGTTCGCGTGTCGAGAGCCGGGTCTTTAAAAAAGTGGCCAAAAAAATGAGCCATTTTCCAGGCTTGTTTTTTCAGTATTAATAACATTTTTTCACCAAAAAATGCCCCCATATAGCCTCTAAAACGCCAAAAATGGGGTAAAACCATCATATTTTACCTATTTGGGGTGTTTTTTCGCCAACAAATTTCAAAAGTCCTGAGTCCAAAAACGCCGAAAGTGAGGTAAAACCCTCATATTATATCTACTAACATAGGTCATAATAAAGTTTAAGAATGACACAAGTATTTAAAAGATAAAACTTTTTATTGAATACAATAAGTTACGAAAAATTATATTTACTGTTAGCAAGGAAAGGCTTACCTTGATGTTAATTTTATCACTAGAGAAACCATTATTTTTGACACAAGTTCTTATTTTACAAGCGAAGTGAAAAAGTCTGAAAATTAACAACGACCAAAAAGGCTTCTTTAATTTTACTAATTTACAAAATATGAAATTCATACACGGCTTCCCTATATAAATTAGCTTCTAAATCATCCTTTTACACAATCACATACGAACAGCCGTTACCTTTTTTGGATACCAAATTCATCTTAAAATTCCTACGAATAACAGATCATGACAAATATATATGCTTGCACAACTATGCTTATACAACTAACTGTTAGGAAATATTGAACGACACAGACTAACCTGAAATGCTCACAGAAAGCGATCAAACCAGGATTATATTGAGTAACCACAAAGCCACAGGTAATGGACCAATAACAGGACACCTGTCACACCACAACAATAGGCCTATATGATGTTCTCTTGATATACAGGTGTGTTTTCGAAAGTAGTACCTATCACTTTATTTAGTCAATTCCCCGTATATGGAAAATGTTTTTACTGTAGGTATCATGGTATGACCTAGACCCAGAACTGATTAACTTTTTCGTTTCAATGTAACCTGAGGCCACATACCTTATAACCATAAAAGGAGGATGTCAATGAGAAAGAATTTATCTAGTCGGGAAATGTTTAACGAATTACTCTATGCTAGATGCAGAAGGTCATGGAACTATCACATGGATTCCATTAGGTCCATTATGTCAAGTGATTGGCAAGATTTGAGCCCGAGACCTCTGGGATCAAAGGCCTGCACTCTACCCCTAGACAAGCTCGCTTCCCAATAAATATAATTGTGCAATTAAAGAACGTTATTCCTTTCACATAACCACTAGATTTTTAGTGTTTATTACCATCAAATCTTACAGCTGTTCATTCGATCCCTTAAGGAGTTGTTTTTGTAACCAGATGTCATTTGATATTTAACTATCAACGCTAATTCAATCCATACAATTTTGTCGTGACATAGAAAATAAAGACCAGGGTTTGATCAATTGTCCATTAGAAAAATATAATTACGTAAAAATACAAACTAAAAATACTTGAATATAATTTAACTTTGGATGTAATTTAACATGGAGGACATTAAGATTACTATTTATTGCAACTGTATTTAAGTTGCTGTAGGAGACGTGTTGGATTGGATTGTGTGGTTAAAACAAAGTGTTGGTTGAGACCCAGGAGAGGAGATTCAATCTGCAGAAGCGTTTTCTCCCCAGGGTTTGTAACTACAAGCTGGGACAGTATTGTAGCCTGTATAAGTGTATTTGTTATAATTGTCTGGCTTAGATAATAATTGTATGTTTTGTGAACTATGTTAAAATGATAGTTGAAATAGCAAGCGATAGTGATTTGTCGCTCCTGTATCGTTAATATTTTATACACAGTTTTAGAAAGGGTTTTGTTTAAAATGCTGTGCCTACATCCTGTTATGTAAAAGGAAACATTTGCGTTGAATTTACAAAAAAACTGTTTGATTGCAGCTTGACTTAGATAATACGATTATTGGAAACTGTCTACGAATGGTTTTTACAAAGATGATTTACATTTTTTTCTAACAGTGAAGATACAATCTTTGAAAATTACAATAAATTGAATTTTAGGAATAAACACATTTTTTACTAACAAATAAAGAATAAAATAAACACATGTAAAAACACGAAAGTTAATCAAGCTTGTTCTAAACTAACCTTTCAAACGCAACTACATAATCATATCACGTTCACATTCACGTATTCATGACACATCTGTTTTCAAGTTGTCTTTGTGAATGACAACTGTGTGACTTTTTTTCGTTGAAACATTATGAGCAAGCTAAATAAAATCTTTAATTTAACTGTGCCAAACATTGCCAAAGCGGAAAATGAGACATTAATGTATGAACTTTACGCTTTTGAAAAATTATCTTTGTGAAACAACTCTAGAAAACCGTATTTTCGGAAATTGTTATGACTTTTATTTAAAAACTTGCAAGTGTTATTGGGATTATAATGCATTGCAGATTTTCTGCTTGTGTACGTTTAAACTTATCCACCTACACATTTGAAGTGTAAAAGATTGATTTGTAAAATAATTAGTCACAATATATTTACTATATCACAGAGCTTATGCTTGTATATTTTTGTTCCTAAAATATGAGTACCCGAGGTATCAATTTCTTTTTTTTACAACGTGATATAAAATGAAATGAGATGAAAAATCGTTTATTTTTCAGGCAAAGTTAGGGCCACATGGCCCTTTCTTACACTTAACCTGACATTCAAAATATATTTTTTTTTTAAACGAACGCCACAAAATATTACTTGAAAAAAGAAACCGACGTTACAAGACTCCAGACCCTGATGTGCCAATGTCCCTGATAGGATTCGGATTCTATATTGAACACTGGGTCTTACCCCAACATTTCAATTTGCAGTTCCTCCACAAATGTTTTGTTAGCTTTGATTAAATTTTAGCACAAGAATAGAGTATTGTGCGATTGACAAACATATTTTTTTCACATAACTTAGTTCCATTGCGCCTTGTTATCTAGAATTATTTGACTTAAGTATATTTAGAAGAAAATGTATTGAATTTTTACAAAAAGTGATCGTATGTACGAATATCCATCTCTTATTTAGTAACAAATCATTGTTACATAGTCATTTATTGAGACCAAATACTTAGTATTGTTAACTAAAAATAAAGATGAAATACATAAATATTATGAGACTGCAACCCCTCTAACAGGGATGTTAAGTAACACTTTCACATCGAGTCTTGGCAGATGGATGACTAAAGTTGTTGAATATAAGTTATTAACTTGGTTTTTAAAACTAAAACCATATACCCACTAACCCAGGATGAACGTGCATTATTATTTTGTTTTATGTACAAATTACTTGATAGATTACAGAAAGGTTTACGTTTTATATATATATATATATAAATATATATATATATATATATATATATATATTTATGATGTACGTCTTTCAACGTTACACTATTAACTTGAAAAGCAATACTTTTGTATTTGATAGACAATTATAAGAGCTACATATCATGCTGTTTAGTAGTTTTATATTTTTTTATGTCCAACCTTTACATTCTAGAACGCTAGGTCATAACTGTTTTAAGCACTACTTCAGGCTAGTTCTAGAGGGTCGTGGTGTTTATAACAGATAAAGTCATTCGGTGATTGGTGGGTGTTGAACCCAGTACCTCCAAGTCCAAATCCCCCAGACCAGCTCCCCCCTACTGTTTAGTAGGGGTTGTATCGTCTAAAATCCATCCACCAATCGAATATTTTAAGAACAATCACATTTCATTTACGTTTTATAATAGTGTTGTACTGTTACATCTTACTTAGACGTTACCTGATTTTTCTTTGATTCTTCGTCAATGAGAGACATCGAAAGAGGTCATCCTTTCATCGCAAAATCATCTCGATCTTGAAATCTGTATTGAAATTAAAATTAATTATGAACAAAACTTTTTTAAATATAACAAGAATCAAATTTTAATCGACTTTCTCAACCCTCCAAGATACATTGAGATTTAATTTCCTTCACAAACTATTTAGTACCCTTGTAGTCGATGTTGTACTTGTATAGACTTGCAAATTGATCCTTGGAATTCCTACATCAAAGGAGTAACCTAAGTGTTCTTCGTCTAAACGTAACTTGGACATTGTTGATCGTAGCTAGTACCTTATTAAATTTAGATTGTTCAAGGTAATCTTTTGACGTTATCAATATGATACTCATCTTGTTAAAAGCTGGCTTTGACAACAAATGTTTGAAGTTTTCAAGATAAAGCTAGAAGCTGTTGAAAGTTTAGTACAAAACAAACTTCAGCAACTACGGTTTCACAGTTTATACAACATTTATGTCCACGTCACCTCTGGTTACCAACGTTTACACATTGGCTTTGTGTGTCTTGCTTGAAATTTTTATTGACTTATTTTATTCGTGTATTTCAATAAATGATTCTTTTGTCATAATATACGATGTTGTTTATAAAAGTCTTAAATCTGAAATTGCTTGTGAATTGTAAACAATTTTGATTGATTTGGTTGGCAATCCTTTGTCGGTAGAGCATGGGAATTCGGTCTGCGAGGTCCCGGGTTCAAATCCTGCCAATCACCAATGGATGTTGAGTAAGTTATGTCGCAAGACCGTCTAGAATCATCCTGAAGCAATGTGAAAAACAATTCTGGGTCTTAACCTAAAGGAAGAAAGAAATAGGATATTAGAAACACTTGCAAAACTAAATGCTTAAGGACGTTTACACTTCGATTTTTAAAATAAACTCTAAGTAGAACAAAATTATGCTATAGTAGCAGGGTTTAAGCTGCGGTAGCATTTTTAGCATTTTGCTACATAGTTTTTGCAGGCAAATTTGCTGCAGATAGAATTGAAGATGTAGTGTTCAAGCATGTAATATTAATGAAAATTTTTTTATGCTTAAAGAATAATATTTTTTGATACAGTTGTCTGAGAGTTTGTAGTATTTTTGCTGAAACATATTTAATCCAGCCTAAGCCATGTCATAGCAGTCTTAGTGTTTGGTATGATGTTATTAACTAGACTCAAAATATCTTTCAAGTGTAAGATAGTTAACAAAGTAACTAAACAATAAAGTGCACAGCACTAGTAGCAAAATTAATTAAAATTCACCATGTAAGCAGTTAAAGCTCTCGTGGATCATCAAGGTACCATTTCGCTAAACTACAACATGTTTTACTTTATGGTAAATGCGTCAAAAATTTTATAAGTTTAGTTTAAAAAAATGATATCCTTATATTTATTACGGAAGAGAACTTTTTATACTAACAATGGGAGTTTTTATAACGAGATAACCTATTTAAAATCTTGATATCAAAAGAGACGACATGCTTTTAGAATATTCCTGACGAAGTTATGTTGGAAAATAAATATACTTTATGCAAAAATTTGTTATGATTTTAATTTTTTAGCAATTCAAAGCTATCTGACATAACCGTATATTTTCTGATATTTTTTGTTTGGCAATAGATTCAAGTAGCTCTCTAATTAATGGATGTATACATCACTATGACATCAATACTCTTTTGAACTAAATATATTCATTATTTGACTTGTTATTGTAAAATTACATGACAGACATATTTATTAATAAAGCTCCTCTGCGAAAAATGTACATACAACGTTTAATCAGGTTATGTCATAGCTCTCGCTTTAAACCAATAAATAATTGGCTATTAATTTTGATTGTTTACTTTTATTTTGGTATTTTAGTCCACCCATAGCCCCCCAAAAGGTGTTATACCCACCCATATGTGTAGTATAAGAAATATAAAATATATTTGATCTAATTTGTAATCTCTTTGAAATATTAACGTAAACTTAATTTTATATCTACTGATTTGTGTAAAAAAAATCTGTTAAGCAAACTTTATCTACCCTCTAAGTTTTAATAGAAGGTATAGCAAAATATAACCAGCATAATATGGTTACTGTCAATGATATTATTTTTCATCTTAGCTAGACACAGTGTATTATAGCGTATACTTTTTATATAAGTAAAAATATATACACTCTGCCGTAATATATTTTCTGCAAAAACTTCAAACGTTTAAAAGAACTAGTATAATGGTCGTGCTGATTATTGTCACGTCTGGGTTATCGAAAATCAGGTGTGACGTAGTTCCAAGTATTATCCAAGTGAAGTATAAAAAGGAATAATATTACAAGTGCTTCTGTTGCAGATGTGTTTCACTAATTAGAAGTGATGTTGCACGAATAATTATAAAGAAACAGATAACGATCATCTCCTGAACTTTATATACTCTTCAAGATCTTATCATACGAATTCGCTTCCAAAAGTCTCTTTAATTTGATACGTCGGTTCCAAACTTGGGTTGATGGCTAGGCTAACGCCCACAATTCATATGGCATTAACAGTGTAGCCAATCAAGCTGTGAAAAATAATTATAAGTCATAGGACCAAAACAAAGAGAACATCACTCTATTGATCACATGACAATCTCCGTTTGTCAAATGGTATCGGCTTTATATCTTTGACAGTGATATGAGGTTTTCAGTTGTACACTGTTCCCTTTGTTTGTAAAATATACTACGTTTAATCAAAATTGTAAACTAAAACTTTAGACTTTGCGTGCAAGGTTAATCAACTATGCTATTAAAAATAAACAGAATATTATTATTCTTTGACCTTGTAGAAATGTTTCAAAATTGTCCAATTCACACTACTCGTAAATGAAAAATTATTAATGTTCTTGGGATTTCATCTCAAACAAGCTCTTATTACTTGAGATGGTTAAAGCTATATGCAACTATACTACAAGTTACTTTGCATACATCTTTGACCCTTGAATTACCTTTCAACTTTGCTGTCTTTCAAATTTACATTGTTAACTTGCGAGAAACATTGCATAATTTGAGCATGAAAACAAATATAAATATTTCACACTTTTTTCCTCAGGTCTGATTATTTTACTAAATTAATTTTAAAAACCACCATTTCCCTTGTACATTTGAGAATCGAAACACTTTTTAGTATAAACCAATCAATTAAATATTCAATATGTTATATTAAACAGAAAAATCTTAAATAGTTTTTTTTCATCCCATTATAAACATTTACTATTAATTCGAATGTTAATTCTTGCACTAAAGTTTGTGAAAGTAAAAAGAAAACGAAATCCTGAGAGTAATGTCTGCAATCATTTAGAGTACAGACATCATAAGTAAAGTGCTGAAATTACGGAACAATGTTTTGGCTTTTATCAGACATTGTAGTGAAATATAAGAGATTTTCCAGACAGTGACATGATGCTCAAAGTTATCTCCTAATTCTTGTGGTGATAAAAACAAGTAGCACAACTAATTGAGGTTTATTGTTTTAAATAATTAACAATTACACACCTCACACGTTATATTGAAAACACCGTCGCCATTTTCATGACACCTTACAAAACCTGGACATGTAATTAAATTTTATGAATTCAGGAGGAAAAAAATAAAACTGTTATAAAGTTGGTCGACGAACTATACAAATTTTCTATAGAAATAAAATTGTAACTTTGAAGTGATCTAAATTCTATTTTTAAGGATTTTATATAGTTGCTTTTAGAGCTACACTAAGTATCACTTATTTAGCTCTAAGATATATGTGACACTTTAAACATTTACCATTTTTGCCGATGCCATCTTGGTTAGAGTTTATACAACTGTATGATCAATAACGGATTTTAAATCAAGAAGATCTTTGTTGAAACTAAATTGAATATGTAGAACTACATAGCTATCCAATAAGTATTGCTTCATTGGTATACAAGCTCTGATAAACGGGATTAATTTATTTCGAGATGAAATTCGATTATTTCATCAACCTATTCCGGGATTTTTAAAAGGAAACCGGATGGACAGGAAACATAATTGTATTCATAAAAATACTCCTGGTTCAGTTGTTTAGGAGAAAAGAATACTGTTATTAAATGCAGCCACTCGGTAAATCCACAAACCATTGTTTTTCTATAACAATAGACTTGGAACTCGGCGCAATATGCAAATGTCGATGCCAGAAATTTAAGTTTCCGTGACCCATATAATCTGAGATGATAAACTGATCTTTAAAAACTTGTTTGATTTAGTTAATCCTTAAAAAAAAGAAAGATGATGTGCGCTTATAGGTTTTTATAGCGATAAATGGCAATACGTTATTACTTTATTTGATGTATTCATGAAAATGTAAGAGTATCAGGTGAAACGAGCTTAAGTAAATAAATATGTAACAGTGAAAGAATAATCAGTTCATTTATCTTACTTGGCGATAACCTGACACCTCGGGTGGATGTTGTTCTCTGCTTGGCAATATTTCTTGAGAAAAACTTATGATTTTTCATCGTTAAGCTTTGCAATAGCGTTATTGGTACCATTTTAAAACCACGTATATTATAACAAATAACGTTATGACCAAGAGTGGAATTTAAATATTACGATACAGTGTGTAAATTAAGTCTTGAACAAATCTGTATTTTTTACCCGAAATAGACACTGTAGAAATATTCTGTTTATAGTGTTGATTTTTAACAAAGGATCCGTAATTTTTTACAATAAACATAGTGTTTAACCCCCTAACAGGGTAGAGGTTAGGGGTGATTTATTTTTTCTAATCACAACCCCTATTGAGTGACCCCCTCATTTTGAAAAGATTGGTTAAAAGAAACACAATGACGCAACCCCGAGGTGAATATCTCACCCCTAGCCAAAATGGTAGGTATTCCAAAAAGGGTGCTTTTTCAATTAAATCAAATTTTGGAATACCTGCCATTTAGGCTAGGGGCGAGATATTCACCTCGGGGTTGCGTCATTGTGTTTCGTTTGACAATCCGTTCGATATAAGGGGTCACTCAATAGGGGTTGCTATTTGAAACAAATAAGTCATTCCCCTACCCCCTATCCAGTTGGGGGGGGGGAACAAATTTGTTGTGTAAAAAATTGCGGAACCTTTGTTTAGAAACAATGTCACAAACAGGATATTTCTATCTATTTCAGTTTTAAAAATACAGATTTGTTTCAAGACTTAATTTACACACTGTATAGATGTTAATTAATATTTTAATTGAATTGAAAGAGGATTTGGAAATGTTGTAATTCAAATTATTTTGTTGCTCGGAGCTTAAGGCAGTACAAAGCATTGCATACGTTTCTAGTTAAAGCTATTGTTAGAGAAGGTTTTATTTTAGATCGTGGTGACTAAGAAGAGAAAGGAAATACCCGATTAATCCTTGCTTACGCTCAATGAAGCGTTTCCTGTATAGAATGGATCTCTCGTGTTAATTCTCTAGAAAGGAACACTTTTGTATTGAAATTTTATAGGAGTTTTGTCCACTGGTACATAGTATACATTGAAACATGACTATGACCTTAGAGTCGAAACTAGTTGTTTGATAATTAAAATGAGTTAAAAGGGTACTAACGTTTTTATAATGTTTTTAATTGTTTATATAAAACTCCATATACTCCATGTATAACCACATACTTAAAATGTTCGTCATGACGAGAAACCTTACGCAAAACTAACTAATATTTCTTAAATTGCCCTTTAAGGTCGTAATCCCTTTCTAAAGGGAACTTTCCACAGTAGGCTACTTATTTGTTATTCTTTCAATGCATGACCTTGTTAAAATTATGTGTGATTATTTGTTTGAATGTATTCTGTTTTGTTTATTTCAGCTTAACCTAACCAATCAACAGTTTTATTAATACTTATGAAGCCAAACGGGGTGATGACCGGGAGTAACAGCTAGTTATAGTTAATTACCTTTGTGCTGTCATTGAACTAAAATAAGTACAATATTCAACTGAAATATTAAACGTATATGTATTTTGACACCGGTATGAAAACGAAAAGCGAAGTTACCGTGCCACCGTCTTAGGACTTATGACCACTACGTGTCGTGGAAAAGAATGAGTCGGTGTTTTAATATTGAAAAAGCAGAACTTGATAAATTTATAGCGGTTTTATCCCTTACCTTTCATCACTTTCTTCTTCGCCATCTTTTAACTCTTGTGCATCTGTATTTACATTAAAGTAAACACTCTAAATCTTGAGCTTTTTATATCAGTAGTTTAATATGCTACTTTGCCTCAATCAAGTATAGTTTGTATGCCACCCTATTCTCAAATATCATCACATTTTTTTTAATGATAAATATAATATATTGTAATAGCAACACGTTGACAAGATGGTCTTAGCATGGGTCTACTTATATAAACCCGTTCTATAAAGTTTGAGCACAATAAATCTGCAGTTAATGAATAATTTCAACTCTATGGCTTAACGCCAGTTAAAATAACATGAACACACAAACTCTAATTATGTTTGATTTAATTCATATCTGCTTAGAGTTTATCAGCACAAGTTGGTTTAAACACTCCCTGTGCAGATATGCATAAATCAACATGCTTAAACGGGTAATCCCAATGAAGATACATAGTCATATCGAAACAGTGATCTTGCTACTGTTAACATTGTTTTGGTTCTCAAAATCAACTACTTTTGATTCTTTTACATACAAATCTAAATTTTAATTGTGGAAAAAAAGAGGTTGAAATATATTATAGTAAATAGAGAAAAATTAGGCCTTATATAAGCACATATAAATAGAGGCAACCTCCTTTAAGTTAATAAGGACACCTTTAAAAATGAAATTGTATTATAAATATTTAAAAAAATAAACCAGTTAAGATTACTCTGAACTTGTGTCTGTATATAATATTTTTTTGTTACGATAAAAAATCTCATTTTAGAAAATATGAAGCGAAAACAAAGAAAACTACGCTATTGTGCATATGACAATCTCCGTTTTCTCCAATAGTAACAGTCTTCATTTCTTTGACTCGAAAACGTTTTCTGATGTTCACTTTTCTCTTTTCCATAAAATTAATTTTGTTAAAGAACAAAACAAACTTAACGTCTATCTTTCTTTCGCTGATTTTGTTTGAGTTTGGTCCAGTGTTTCCTGAAACTAGTTTTAATGTATTTTCCCAGTTAACTTCTCCTGTTGTAATTTATACATCGTGCAAACTATAGTTAAAGGACTCAAAACTATTTTGGCAGCTTCAAAGACTAACAATTCAACTCATATTTAAAGGCTCCATTAAAATAAATTTACATTGTAAAATGACAATTATATAAACAAACATTTATATATACAAACAATTATACAAAACATTATTGTCAAAAAAGTATGTTAAGACGAAATTCAATAATTTTTTAAATAACTGTATAGTAACTACTTTTTTTAAATGCTGCAACTTTTTGTCAAACAGCTTTTTAGTTTAAATGCTTTGTAGCGCAAATCAGTTATAAACATTAAGGCCCTTTTAAGCTAAAATTTTTTCGCTATCCTTTCTGCGACACTTCGCTAAAACTCATACATTATGTAAGCTCAGTAAGAATGTTTGAGTGTTGAGCCAAACAGTCCCAAACTACTTGAGAAATCCAAGAAACTTTGCCAAGTACTTGACCACTCACTTTAGATGCTTTCCTGTATCTTGTACTTTGTTTCTTGCATAACTTGGTGCAATTAATGTCTGATTAGATTTGATGTACTTGGAAGAGTTTCAAGTGGCCGGTCAAAAAAGAAAACGTCATAAAGTTTGGATTGTATGGTGACTAGTGATTGAATATTTAGTTAAAACCATAGAACGCTTGGAACTAGGAATATATGTAAACATGTAATTTAAAATTTATAAATATGAATGACAGGTTATGTTTTCCGAAACCACACCAGATGAAAACATAAGCTACAATATGATTTATTTATAAATGTTATTTTAGTGAATAATATCCTAAACAGTAAAAGTAAAGAGAGTGTTAAACGAAAATGTTGATTAGACTATAATAACTTAAGCAATGTTTTATTTTTCAACAGATGCTGTAGTGTAAACCTAGAACCGTAGTCTTAAACGTTAACGCAAATTTAAATCAGAAACGTTATTAAGAAACATAGGTTTAAGCTAGTTGTACTACTAAAACAATATTTATTTCAAATTTAGTTATTATAACACCTATTATCTTGTTACAAACAATATCATCTGTACGTCTTTAGGGCTGAACATAAAACATTCACAAATTTTAAAGAGAATGTGTTTTATGACCATTTTGACAGAATCGACAAGTTTGATACTGTACAATCATGAAAAACTTCATAAGATTTTATTAATTGCAATCATGATTGGAACCGACGTCAATTTTAATTTTGAGGATTTTAAATTTAGAATTAAAAACTGTTTTTAAACGTTACTTATAACTTAAAAGAAAACTAAATAAAAGCATAAAACGATGAAATACAGATCGTTAGATAAAAACCTGTAATTGAAAGTTAAATCGTCATTTTCTCTCCATTATGAACATTCTCTCTATTATTAGTTTCCACAAATTTATACATTAAGTCCTGATTTTCAGCGATGAATTGAATGTTTACTTAATTAAAACTGTCCATGATATTGAGAAGAAAACTATTCGAAACCATCAAACGCAAAGATGTACTCTTTGTGATTCGATTCCAGCTCTCGGTCCAGTTGTTTAGGAGAAAGAATACCAAAATTGAAGGCAGCCACTCGGAAAATCCACAAACTATTGTTTTCCACTAACAATAGACTTATTCTGAGCAATATGCAAAAATATTGATGTGGGATATTTCAAGGACGATTAATAAACAACTGTGTTAGTATTTTTCTGATAGATTAAAGTAGTATCAATCAATAAATTACCAATTCCCGGGACGATGAGTGTTTGTAACTCGAAAACTCATTAAAATAACTGATTATCAGGGGAATTTGCAGCTAAATATCACGCAGATAGAACTAATCTATATGCATTTGCTATTTAAACACCACAAATAAATGTGTTTTCTAGGTTGATGTTTAATAAGCAAATAGTTTTAAAATATAATATGTTGTCGATGTGAAATTACAACTAAAATAAAATTATATTTAGTTATTATCCTACTTATAAGACCCTAAATAGCAAGTGGCCCTAGATAATAAGTGATATTTTCAAATACCCTTTATTTTATACCCTTAAATGCATGTTATTGCAAACCTCTATAAGGAATCGACCTTGATAACAAGTCATATATTTGATCCCCTTAAGGGTCTTCTTATCAAGGTTCTAGTGTATATCGTCAACGTACACACACAACTTAAAGAAATAAGAGTATATTCTTAAGCCAATCTTAAACCAATCCTTAAGCCAATGGAATGCCGCCACCCCTAGGTGAAAAAAGTAATGTGCCCTGAAGTAATGTGAAAAACTATTCTGGGCTCGTGTCTAGTGTCTTAGGACAAAAAAAACATATTCTACCATGTCTTGATACATAAAACAGCACAAAAATAACAAATGCATTTTAACTGACAGTTTAGGATTGTAAAGTAGTTTGAGAGGGTTAGGTAACACCGGAAACAATTACAACAGGACTTACGCTTATTCCATTATTATTCTCAAAACCTAAAGTTGTAAATAACTATATTTTTTTCTAGGAAGGTTGTTTTAAAATATGTTTTAGTACAAAACACAAACAATCAGCTGCTAACCCCTGCACAGAGCCCACATTGGAGTTGGCAACACATGTTCGTGACGTGAATACAAAAGAGCTACAACTACCCGCAGTTAAGGCTGGATTGTAAATCTTTTGGACCTTTTATCGTTTGTAACTGAATTGAGGTTCGCCCCCTTTGTTGCTCACCTGTTTTCTATATAAAATGTTCTAACATTTTTGTCATTTAAAGAAGTTAACGGATGTAAATGTATAGTAAGCCCACATTAAAATAGTATGTTATGTTTTATGAGTAATTAAGCCACGTATTACTAAAACACCCAAGGGGTTTTATGTAAAATGTTAAACAGTTACTAAAAACAACAGGATTGGTGATATTGAAGATCTAGCAGAACTTTATTAAGAAGGTTCCATTGAGATCATTAAGTTTGGAATGACGTTTCACAAAAATATGAAAATTTTCAAATTTACAACGTCTTCCAAACAACTTACTGAATTGGTGCTTTGCAATTCTCTGTACTGGGTGTTAACAAAATTGGGAATTTCTGAACTAGACTTCTTTATCGACAAATTTTAATGCGTAAAACACATTTTACTTATCCGTCAATTTTACTTAGACCAAGAAGGAATATGACACACACATACTAATGAACACAAGGACTTGAAGTTTACGACTAATAGGGTCATTATAAATTAAAAGTTACAATTGAACCTGTATCTTAAAATTAAAACAGCCAAGATAGCTGGATAAGTTAAGTAAGGTAGTAGGGTAAAATCATCAAGATATATGTTTGCTACGTGCGGATGGAAGATACTGAAAAACTGTTTCATCAGTTTCATAAGGAAGATTTCATTCTTGAGACGTTTAATTTTCTGTAACCAAACCGTATTTTCGCGAACAAATATTGATTAGTGGAAATTAATAAACAGTATGTCTATGACATTGCGTGTTACTTCAATGTTTCTGTGCGATTCCCTTGATTTGGGGAGGGAGGATTTTTAAAGACGTGAGGGAATAGTTTTTCCTGATTAGTTTTATTTCTACGAGTTTAAATATGATAACCACGAACAAAACGTAAACCAAATTCAAAGCAGTGTTGCCAACCCCTCCAGGTTGTTGAGAATAAACCGAGGACTAAACCGTTACTTTTAGTACCGAAGACCAAGTACGATGCGTAATAGTTTATTATTTGTCTTCTTAAGGTTAATGGAAAAGTTGTATATGGCTTCAAAAATATTTATAAAAGGAAAGAATCTGGCCTTATCTCTCTCAATAGCAATCTATGGCAAGTTTTGAATCAATACTTTTGAAACTAATCAAATTAAAATCTGCACATGCTTTTTCCATTATAATTATCTCTATTCATAGTTGTTAATTAATTCACATCCAGTCAAGTATTTGGTTACAGCATGCTTCCATTGCAGGTGTACTCATTGTACTCATTGTACAGTGTCGTTTGTAAACTATTGTTTTGATTCAAAGTAAACTGACTGCATTCAAATGTTAAATGTATACAACAACATGATAGCATTCACCGAATACATTATTGGACAAGTATACCTCAAATACTTACTGGGTTGATTTAATGAATTTTATTTTTCGTATCTGTTTTAAATCGTTGATGTAATAGTACAATTTAATGTAATAACGGATTTTGATTATGAATATAAAACAGCTCTTAACAAAATCACACACCTTATAACAAAACATCCTAAAAAACAGCTGTGATATTTGATGACAACACTCGAACACAATTCAAAAAGCCATTGTAAATTAAATTTGACAATGCAATGACAAACGAACCTTTTTAAACTCAACAAAAGTCCCTTAGCCTACAACAACCAAACTAATAATGGCTTCTCTGAATCTTAACGTTCCGGGAATTCAACTTGTTATGTAACTGTAAGACCGTTACGCAAATGATTTACATTCAGATTATTTCCAAAGTGCAAGTCAAGTATAAGAGTATTATGAATTCATTTTAGAAAATTTCCCATTTAGGGAATAAGCTATTGTAGGTCTCATGGTAAGACCTGGACCCGGGACCGATTTACTTTTTTCTTTTGAGGTATTTTGGGATATATAATTAATAAATAACTACATGATCAGCATTGTAAGTGTTATTAAATTTACAGAAAGTAAATAAAGAAACGTCTTATAACACTTAAAACATATTTACGCTTATACTGTTACTCACAAGACGGTAAATATACACAAAAAAAAATGGTAAGTGGTGATCGATTTCGATTGGACACTCCAATCATCATCAGACCCAATTGGCGAATGACAAGAATCTTAGACTAAAATATAAGTTTTCAAAGAAGTAACTTGGTGTTGCTTCAAATATAAAGTTATATACATCGATTCACAAGTTGTACACACATAGATGAAATGAAATATCTCAGTTGTTATCTTCATTTATGTAACTCTAACGCGCAACATCCATTATTCTTATTAAAAAATATATATTTATTTAAATATTAATGAATTTAATTTAGTCAGTTTACATAAGTTCGTTGTACTCTGACAGAGTTAAATTAAATTAAAACCGACTTTTTGCCATGTTATCTAAGCTAAGATCAAAACATAATCCAAACAAATAATTAGCATCACTTGAATTTATTGCAGCAAACATCTCAAGCCGGGATATTAGCGCTAACGAAGGAATTTCAACACCTGATGAATGTATTCATGACTTTAATCGCACTTGAGATATGATTTTTCTGGAATTTTAAGTTTACTTGCAACACAAATATTTAATTTTCAATTAAATTTATTATTCCCATTATTAGTTTAAAAAGTAAATGTCGACTTTCTGGGTTTCTGAACGAACAGGTAATCTAAATAAGACATTTTGATGTCCAATCCGACATGAGTAAGCAAAGAAAATATATTTTAGGCTTTTCAATAGGTAATCGATTTACTTGACAGGATGGCAAACAACTTTTATCATCCTCTTTATTCTGGAACATTTGAGGTGTCTGAAGATAATTATTTGTCTATTTCTATAATATAGAAAACATATTATAAACAAAAAGTGAAATCTAGCTAACTTAAATAATTTGTATTTTTGCACAATTATTACGGCAACAAAATAAAGAGCTATTACAATATTTTCGCTTGTGTCTTTTAGAAATATGGACTGTTTTTTTTTGTTTTATTCTCCTTTAACATTGTAGTTAATCAAAAACAATGTTTAAACTTGTAAAACTATATGTTTTGTAAATTACAGCATTTTTTAACTTAAGTAAACAATTATACTGTACTTTATTTACCAGTGTAACTGTTAATTGGATACATTATTATATATCCTATTGATAAATAATATAGTTCACAATCTCATTTATAGGAAGATTGCGAACTATTAATTTGAAGAGAATCGCTAATTAAACCAAAATTGCTTTTAAATAGTCCTCATAAGTCATCGATTTAAATCAATGATATTCATTTAGGAACAGAGATTAAAAACGGTAATAGCTATTTTTAAAATGATTTAACTGATTACCGCAGCAGCAAACCTGCAGGATAAGAGAATTCCCTTTTGGCTGATTGGATTTACACTATAAAATCTCCTTTAAAATGTCACATTTCTTCCCTATTTATATAGCATTAGTTTAAGTACTTAAACTGAAAATAACTAACAGCTTGTCACAGTCAATGCAAACGAACTCGTTTTGACTTCAGCCAAGACTGATGTTCCCTACGTGATACGAAAGAGGGATGGAGAAAATTATTTATATATTTAGCTGTTTTCGTGAAACATTCTAACTTCCAAAATAGTGGAAATATTACTTTAAACATGCTTAGAGATACATACTTTAAGCCTATGTAAACCTATTTTATCAAATAAAAAACTAATTCGTTTTAAAGCATTTTATTGTATTGAAATAAGTTGTACACAAAAGCGTTATCCCATCTTTGCATTGCTTGTTGGATGATGTAGTGTAAGGCTTACAAAAACCTACACCAATGGGGAGTCAATTCTTTTAATCAATGACAGAAAAATGTATAAAAAACCATCTAAAACCATAAAGCTAGTCCCATTTGTGAAAGACTGTTTCTAAACGGAAAAAGGACCATTCATTTTCATGAGGCAAGCAAATTAACTAAAAACATTAGATTGGAAAAATATAAAATGGGAAACTAGTATAAACTAGCTTTAAAAATAATATTTGGTGTCTAAGACAGACTCGAAAAAGGAAGATGGGGCTTACAGACCAAAGCAGTTGTGCTTCAAAATTATAATTGCAACGATATAGTTCAGTTTTTTTTTTTTTTTTTTTTTTTTCCAACTGCTTGAAGTCCTTCCCGTTTCATACAGCTAGTCCCAGATAAAACCTTGTAGTCCATGATTGGATATTGGAATTTGATTGGAAAATAGTTGAACTGAATATTGATGTGTGCAAAAAACATAGCCAATAATAAAACAAAGTTCTTTCTGTTTTTAATTGAAGTTTCAAAGAATGTGTGTTTCTGGTTTCATTTTACCGGTAAAAGAATTAATGTTTTTTAATGATATTTATTAGGAACATAACGTTAACATAATTAAAATGAAAAATGGCTTTTAAATAAATTAAACAACACTTATATAACATGGTTAATTCATACAATTAATCGGGATACGTAATATTCAAATCCTTAAGGATAAAACATTAGTTTATTAATTTTTATCACTCAAGGAACAGATAATTGATTAAAATAAGAAAGTAGTGGGTTTTAGTTTATGATCCCGACTCTTCGATTTACTTGGTATAGACTTTACCCTAAAAGTGTTTGGCGTGTTAAATGCAACACACCTCTAGATTTGATAGTTAAAGTCAGTGAATTAATCTCAAGCGCAGCGAGTAAAGTCGTAATTAAATAAACAAACCAACGATAGTCCGGTTCATCTGTAGCTGTTAATATGTATGTCACACCCTGTAGAACCCGCGTGGTGGATTATACACTGTCACTGGATCACCAGAAAGCATTACAGTCACATACGCAGGATTATAGGCTACGATTACACGATTGGATAATGCGCATACAACCCATGTTAGCTAACGCTAATCACAGTTGAGTTAGTTAAGTATTAAAGGGATTAATATTAACATCAGATAAAAATGTTTTCATAATGTTTTGTATGTACATTATTTATATCAATTTAATTTATTTTGTATGCCACACTTGGTTGGGTAGAATTATTAAGATTTCAGTTTGTAAAATACGTAATCTAAAACAATGCAAAAAGATTTTCATGAGGAAGCAAATCACTCTTAAACCTATACCTGGCGTTTGATGCCTTTAAAATTCGTGATTTTCACATATAACCATACATGATTTAAGAATTTGCAGTTTTTTTTATTAGTACCTATATAAGGGAAACAAAAGAATCAGGTAAATAAATTTAAACTCCATTAAATAAAAAACAAGTGATTATGTAAATAGATGCTTCAGTTATGTTAATATGACAGAAAACTCAAATTATTGTTTTAAGAATATACTTGAACTAGACCCAAATATTTACTGGGAAAATGTTAAAGATTCCCATTATTTTGATTATTGTTACCTCAAAAACACACCGGGTGTTTATAAGTTTAATACCACACATTTGTGAAATAACACTTTTTTCAACTGTATACATTTTACATGTGAGCAAAATCTAAGTAAACCAAAAATATGATACTCGTAATACAAGTGAAATAAGAAATTCACAACGTAAGGTTCATATTTCCAACGTGATATCTCAAATCCCCCTCAGAAGAGGATAAGCCTTCAGAGTATCTTGATATTGTAACTGGAGTTACGTCAGAATTATTATGACGCTGCAAAGTAGTCGATGAATAAAATTTGGTAAATATCTCAAATATTATATAACTTGGTTCACCAATACGATAGGTAGTTTATTTTATAATTGGAAACTATTGCGTTCACGATAGACGGAAATACAGAACAAATAAATATGCCTAATTTTAAAACACTGCGTGGTTATGCATATTGAAACAAAGGTTATGAGGTATTCTTATATGGAACGGTTGTGTAATAAGTTGTATTAAGCCTAGATTTGTTCAAATTCTTGTATATTTTGTAATTCTTTTTTAACTGGCGATAAAAAACAAACAGTAGTTTAAATCATATACACATCCTAAATTTTACCTCTCAGAGAACAAAAAAGTAGTATGTGGCTATTCACATTTGAAAAAATCGTTTATTTCGATTAACGTTGTATTTTTAACTTGATTGTATGTAAGTTATCTTGCAGAATAAAAATAAAAATTTTTGCATAATATTAAGGAAAATAAATGTTATTTAAGTACCATTTTATTAAACACAGTTTACAAAAGACTGAAAGAATCGCAAAGCCTAAACTAATTAAAATAAATTCACTGTTTGGTTTTTAGATTCCTAATATAGATTATAGTAGTAAATATAGTGTGGTTATACTTTCTAAAACATTTTCTTGTATTGATATAAAAGGTAATTTAGGGTAATAGCATTCTTATTGTTTTCAGAAATGAAGCTGTAAATAACCTCATGTGTTTGCAGGATATACGTACAAAACAGTGAATACCGTAGTTTTACGATCCAAAGCTGAAATCTTGTCTTCTCAAATCTTTTGCATTCAGTATTCTTTGAATTATTCAATTCACGAGGAAGTTTTAAAATATTTCTGTCGCGTATATTGTGAGCCTGTTTTGCAATTCAGAAAATAATTTGTAATTTTTCATTGTGTTATTTGAAAGTTATCATTCATTTTAACTAATGTCTTATAGTAAACAACCAAACCTGTACATAAAATACAACGCTACACATAAAAGAAATTTTTAGAACACAAATTTAAAACAGTTTATTTATTTATTTAAATATTTGTTGTGTTGAAAAGTATACTCATAAAATTAAAGTAAAAATGTAGTTTGTAAACATTTGTAAATAAATCATGCAAAATTATATTGTTAGTTTGCTGAGACAAAGTAACTGCAAACTTGGTACGTTAATTGAAGAGTGTCAATCCTCACGATAAAATCCCTGGACATTGATTGACAGAAGCAGTTATGAACAATATAACACGTGGTTTTGTTATAGGCACTGATCGTTTAGGTCAAGGTATAAAAGCTAGTAGTGGCATATATTAAAAGTAGCGAATAAAAATAAACATTATAAGACATATTATTTAAAAGATTTACCCTGCAAAATAAAAAAAAAATTATATTTCTCCATTTCTTCTCTAATACTTCTTATACAAGCTACGAGGACACTATATGATATATTTTATGGTAATCTAGGCTTTGTATTAAAATTAACGTAATTATTTGTTCCTCTTACTCCTAGGACATTACACATAAAAAGCTACGAGTATTTGACCTTACCACAAGACTCCGTTTACTTTCTTTAACACATTATTTTTCTACTTCTTCTTCTTCATCATCAATTTTTAACAGTCTTGTATTTGGTTATATTTTTGTTCTTGTTTGGGCGTCTAGGTCATCTCTTCTACCTGCTGCAAAAGAATCAATACGTTATTGACAATAGCTTGAGCTACACTAAGATACGCATTCAAATCTGGATACTTTAAAACTATACAGGTCTTAAACAACACGTTTCGCTTAACTCACTTCTAAATTCTGTTACATAAATAGTCACTAGAATGTTTATGTACGAATTCAGCAGTTTTTAAACCTCTTAGTCTCACCTAACCACGACTTTCAACTCGATGAAGTGTTAGATTTAAAAAAAAACTGGGACTCGGAAATTTTCGTTTAATGAGACTATATTAAATAGGGGTTTAAAATTCAGAATAGGCTTTGATAAGCCCTAGAGTAAACTTCCGTTCGAGCTGTAGTAATGTGCTGATATAACCAAGGGTATTTAATTTTATATGGAGGTTTTATTCATATCAGACCAACGAAATGTCAAAAAATATATACTAATATCAATTCTATTTGTATTTATTTTTTTAATTACACACCTTTGTAGGAAACTCCATGTATCCAAGCTCTGTAAGCAATCAAAGTGTTAAATGGAAGAGCAGCTGTTTCGGACTGACATGGGTAAGCCACTAAAGGCAATTTAGTTGCTAACCAAAAACAGAAGTAGGCCTACTCCTGTCCAATCATTCTAATTTACAAACATTTCAGCAACTAGACAATAAATAATTTAAAAATATTTTATTCAATGTTATATCAAATATTTTACAGTTTTGAATATATTAGTATTACTTGTATAAATATGACAATGAATACATCTAAGAAAGCAATTTGCAGGTGTACAGTGGGAGGATATTTGAATTAAAAATATAAATATAAAAATACAACATTATATATGAAATCATTCACCTCTAAAATGTAAATAAGGCATGCGCTAACTGTATACCTTTTATATACAACTTCACTTCAATTACTGTTGAACTTGACGTTCTTTTTGATCTTTTGAAACTTTGATCCTGTATTAGGTCGTGAACCTTAATAATCTCTAGAGTAAATCTGGACTATTCAGGACGACCGACTATTTCCCTCACTTGGAAAGTCATACTTTTTACTCATGTTTTTAGAATTGGGTAGCATCTTCAATTCCATTTTTACAAAAGTGAGTAGCTCATGATTTAAAAATGCTCTATTAATTTATTGCATGGTTATACCAAAACATCAAGTAATAATACAAATTTTAATTTTTTTAGGCAATGAGAAGGAACATATATTAACTGTTGAATAACTGACACTTCGGCGTAATTTAAATTATATTATGGCCTAAGTACCACGATTGGAATAAACAACACGTATTATGTCATACTTCTACTTAGGATCAATACTCTCTACTAGCAAATGTAATTGATTATGTCTACAATTTATGTGCTATGTGCCCTTAAGCAGTACGTAATGCAGAACAATTTGAAAGTAAAATTTCTCTATCATTTTCATGTAATTCATGTTCATCTCATTTAGAACCCAAAACATTTTAAAACGTTTTTGTAATTGTGTTATTTATTTGTCCTAGCTGTACAGTTGCTGATTCCCTAGGTACACCCTAACTAATTTAACCAACGGTATAGAACACTTTGCTGTGTTCGACATAATCCCTGGTGCATCAACATGCCTCTTTGCATATCCATGTTGCATTAATCGTCCTCTATGCTCACCACCTGATCGATAGTTGTAATGGAAATAGATTAGAGTAGTGCTTTGTGTTATATACACAATTTGTACTGTTGACTCTATGGAGGATTTGTACCCTCTTATCAATGACTTTTTAACTGGTTATGTTTTTATGTGTACCGCTTTTAATTTTATTAATTTGACAAAGAATTTATGTTTTTGGGAGGTATTTTTTACATAAAACTCCTATGTAGGCCTACAACATGTTTTTAGGCTGAGAATTACTACACCAAATAAAACACCAACAAAAACATTTTTAATTTATAGTTTATGAATAAGAGTTGACTTTTAATTAGGGATGGACCTGTTTAATAGTTTGTGTCAACGTTCTTTAAAGTAAATGTTTTCGAAAGAGGTGTTTTAAAATTAAATTCAGGTCAGGAAAAGAACGAACTGTAAATATTCTAGAAAAGTCAACTTAGGCCAGAAAAACTTTATAATCTTGTTTATTTTATTTTTAACTCCTTATATTTTTCACAAAATCTCTTAACAAATTTATAGTAGTAAATTAATCATCTTTCTCATTGCTGGACACCAGTTGTTCAGTCGTTCAGTTGTTTCTGAAACCAGATACATTATTTCACTTAGTAACACGAGCCTTTTAGAGAAGACAACATGTTCAAATCCGCTTAACTAACGTAGGTAATATGACCACGTTTTGTGATGTACAAGTCTGTGAACTACTACACGTTTTTAAAATTCTAAATGCACAATTTATGAACTGTAGTGATGTGTTACATCTAAAAAATTATTGTTATGCCGTCATTATATGTTGCTTGTAGTTATCATAATTTCAAAGTACGATACATTATACGAAAATTGTGAAAAATAACCAAAATATGAATATTTATTTAAGTACACTAATATGTTTTAAATATAAGATTTGTAGGTAATATAAAATAATAACCAACAAACAGTTTAGGTTAAAAGTCATAGACTTCATAAGCAAAAGAGGAGTTATGATTTAGAAACTTCAACAATGTACACATTGTGAAATAGAGTAACCGGAAGCATAATAAGAATCGAATCTTGAAGGCGTTATGTATTCTAAGTGAAGATATAGAAGTTTTATTTTCCTTCGAAATAACATTCTGAGACTATGTATAACCAGCTTTGTTCAATCGTTCAATTTATCTTCAAGCTCATACATTTTAAAGCCCTGTTTTGCCAAGCCCCAAAATTATACCATTGAAATATACCATTTTAGGTGACTGATAAGATGAATAAACCAACATATGTTATTATTTCAGGAAGGTTGTGTACATTCTTCAACACTTATAGTAACGAAAAGGGGTTTTTAAACTGTTATCCAAAATATTTACTGTGTACCAAAAAAAAACCCACTTTTAATTTAATTTGATATTTCATAATCTTAGACTTATGTATTTCTTTGCCATTGTCAATTGTTTGTTCAGTAACTAAAATAGAATAAAAATTACGTAGGCCTCCATTGAAATGTCAATTTTAATTTCCTGCCGCACCAAAAGTTGTTGGATTATTTTAGTTTTTATTTTTACTTTAAATAGTTTTTGTTATTCGTTTAGCTAAATATATCAAATTACATGTCATTTGGCAAGTTATTATTTATGAGGAGTATTTACAAAAACACATTTACCAGCCTATCATGTACTAATTTACATTCACCAGAGGATCTACTGAAATTCATATGCATAAAAAAATAGATCTTGCTGTAAAACAAATGGCGTGAGAACGTGTGTAATTTTTATCATGTAAAGCCCTCAGGGCAAGGAAAACATTAAATTTTCATTGACTTAGTGACACGCTATATTAAAAACGTCCCTCTCTAGGTTTATAAACTCTTATTGAGTGAACATATGTTATAGTAAAGTTACTATTAAAATATGACACGGGTCATTAAAACTTACATGTTTGATTTTATGATGACAAAAAATTAAATTAAAAGGGTTACGCAACAGGTTAGGAAGAATTAAAGGAACAAAATCAAAATTTGGTGGAATGTTAAAGATCATTTCAATTGTCTCCGTACTCAATTTTGACGTAAAACATTTCGACATTTCAATTAGAATAGGAATTGAACTATGACTTTTGAAGCTGTAAATTTACACTAGGAAGGTTTATTGATTAAGATGTATTGATTTTACATCACAGAAACAATGTGAATACCCTCGATAATATTTACGGATATCCCTAATACAGTTAATAGTTACAGGTCAATAGAATAACATTTAAATGTTAATGTTCTTTTGACTAATCCAAACAAATATACCATTCAAATTTAATACGATATAACACTAGTCTCTCAGTCATAAACTATTACATTTTGAAGCCAGATGATACCAGAAATAACCAACTAAAGTCCTTCCAGTTCTCCACAAATTTGTCATTTTCAATTGTCAAGAGCGTTTATCAAAGTAAAAGTGAATTTTCACATAAGAGTTCGGATGTGGGAGTTGGGGGTGGAATAAAGTGTGGAGGGGTGGAAGTGTGATGAGAATTCTTCTCTTGTCTCTGAGAGTTCTTGATGATAAATGGACTTGCTCGGCGCATTCACTAATCAACATTCACTACTTCTGGTTTATGTTCAAACCAAATGTCAGATTTAAATCCCTTTATATGAAACAAGTGTGACAAGATAAAATACTGCCGTGTATTAAGACTCCCTAAAATGAAACAAGTGGCATGTTAAATGCACAAAAATAATGCATATTTGTATCAAACAGCAACTTAACAACTAAAATGAGTGTCCTCTATTTTTCCAGCCAGGAGTTGTTTTCCGCATTACTTCAGGCTAGGTGTATAGGGGTAATGAAATTATTACTAAATTAATAACCATTAGCGATTGGCCGGATTTGAACCGGGGACCTCAGGGACCAATGTCCCGCGCTCAACCACTAGACCAGCTCCCTTCCCCCCAAAATGATGTCTATTACCACTTCAGAAACTTATAGGACTACACCAAATCGTTAAAGTAGAACCATTTAAGTATTAAAATGATACTGCAGCTGAATTAAAGAAGAAATGAAGTTTAGTAAAGTGTATCCTTTTATACCCCAGAGGGATCAGAGAGTTAAAGTTGCATGTTCCAGGGGATCTCAAAGCATTGCTGGAGTTTATGTGTTCTTAAGTTATGTTGGAAGTTGAAACTGCTTGACTTTCATAACCTATTTACATACCAGAAGATCAAATGTTTAACCACAGACCACCACCATGACACCATGACTGACTTGATTCTTAAACTAACTTGGCAAGTATCGGTTTCTATAGCTGTGTTAAGAACCCAATCACTCGCGACGTAAAAATATATCTTTCGAAGTCAAATCGACAATAATTGTTCCAAAGATATCGATGAATGTTACGCATCCTTAACAAAGTTTTTTTTTTCTACTATTATACGAAATGCAAAATAAAACCCTTTCAAATATCTTCAAACTTTGTTTTGAAACTCATAGGTTAGACATAGAAATAGTTTGATTATTTTCATTTGCAGTCTTTGAACTTTGTATTTCCGGTTTAGTCACCCTACCCTTTTTTATAAACTAATATAAGTAAAAGAAACTTATACAAATACAAGTCCTTAGGCAAACTTAACATAGAAAATATTTGGTCTACACCAACAGCTTTGGTACTAAAAGTCAGTGAATGAATAAAGAGTAACATCGCAATTAGATAAATAATCCAACGATAGTCCAGTTCATGTAGCTGTTAATATGTATGTCACATACCGTGGAGCCCGCGTGGTGGATTATACACTGTCACTGGATCACCAGAAAGCATCACAGTCACATATGCAGGATTATAGGTTCCGATTACACGATTTGATGATGCGCATACAACCCATGTTGGCCCATGTTGAACGCTAATCGCAGTTCAGTTAATCAAGTATTAAAGGGATTAATATTAACATCCGATACAAATGTTTTTATATGTGAACATGGACATTTTTTTATATCAATTAAATTTATTTCGTATGCTATACCTGTGTAGAATAAATTAGATTTTAGTTTGTAAAATGCGTTATCTAAAACCATGGAAAAAGGTTTTCATATGTAAATAAATCACTCTTCAACCAATACCTGGGGTTTGATGCCTTTAAAATTCACAATTTTTACATGACGACACTTGATCCAAGAAGATGTAAACTTTTTAGTACCTATATAAGGGCAAACAACAGAATCAGGTAAAAAAAAATTGGTTCCCGTTCAAAGAAAATACTGTACCGGTAATTATGTAAATAGTACTCTTCAGTTATGTTAATATGACAGAAAACTCAGATTATTGTTTTAACAACATACTTGAACTAAACTAAAATATTTATTAGGAACATGCTACAAATTTGACGTTATTTAGATTATTGTAACCTCAAACACGGCTACTACGTAATCAAAAGTGATTTTTCCCAAAATTTGCATTTCACAATTGTTCAAAAAATGTTTTTTTTCTACTCATAGCCATAAAAGTATTTATTATCTATACTGGGAAAACATGACTAGCAGAGCGATCATTAATGTTTAATACCAAACATGTGTGAGATTATAGTTTTTTTCAACTGTATGCATTGTACATTTGACCAAAACCTAAGTAAAACGAATATTTTTTATTCGTGATAAAAGTGAAATAAGAAATGCACAACGTAAGGTTCATATTTCCAACGTGAAATCTCAAATCCTCTTCAGTAGAGGATATGCCTTCAGAGTATCTTGATATTGTAACTGGAGTGACGTCAGAATTATTATGACGCTGCAATGTAGTCGATGAATAAAATTTTGTAAATATATAAAATATTATATAACTTGGTTCACCAATACGATAGGTAGTTTATTTTATAATTGGAAACAATTATTCACGATAGACTGAAATACAGAAGAAATATACCTAGTTTTAAAACACTGCCTGGATCTGCATATTGAAACGAAGGTTATAAAGTATTTGTATATGGAACTGGTGTAATTAATTGTATTAGGGCTAGTGGATTTGTTAAAATTCTTGTAGATATTGGAATTCATTAATGACCAAGGATAAGAAACATACAGTAGTTTAAATCATTCACGGATCCTACATTTTACCTCCAAAAGAACAAAGAAATTAGTATGGCTATACACGTTTAAATAATATCATTTATTTCGAGTAATGTTGTATTTTAACTTGGTTGTATGTAAGTTATCGTGCTAAAGTATCATACGGTATTATTATTATTTACATTATAAATGTAAATAAACATTTTAAAGATAATATTGTTTCGAATATGGAATGTTACTCAACGATACATGGGTTGTTTGGATATGTATTAAAAATCAATTTAATTAAAGTACCATTTGATTAAACAAAGTTTACAAAAGACTGAAACAATCACAAAACAATAATAAAATTAACTTCAGTTTTTGATTTTTAGATTCCTAGTATTATCATTTATAGTAGTAAATATGGATTGGTTATACTTTCCAAAACATATTGTATTGATATAAAAGGTAACTTAGGGTAATCGCATTCATATTGTTTCCAGAATGAAGCTGTAAATAACCTCATTTGTTTGCAGGATATACGACAAAACAGTGAATACCGTAGTTTTACGATCCAAAGCTGAAATCTTGTCTTCTCAAATCTTCTGCATTCAGTATTCTTTGAATTATTCAATTCACGAAAAAGTTTTAAAATATTTCTGTCGCGTATATTGTGAGCCTGTTTTGCAATTCAGAAAATAATGTGTAATTTTCCTTATTTGAAAATTATCACTCATTTGAATTAATGTCTTATAGTAAACACACAAAACCTGTACATAAAATACAACGCTGCAAAAAAAATGTTAGCACACAATTTCAAAACAGTTTATTTATTTATATATTTGTTGTGTTGAAAAATATACTCGTAAAATTAAACTAAAAATTTATTAATAAACACTTGTAAATAAATCATCCAAAATTTTATTTCCAGATTTATGATACAAAATAACACCAAACTAGATACGTTAATTGAAGAATGTCAATCTTCACAATGAAATCGCTGGACATTGATTGACAGAAGCAGTTATAAACAATATAACACGTGCTTTTTTATAGGCACTGTCGTTTAGGTCGAGGTATAAAAGCTAGTTTAAATGGCATATGTTGTAGTAACGAATTAAAAAAATGCATTATAAGACATATTATTTAAATTATTTAATTTGAAAAATAAAGAAATTGAGTATATTTCTTCTCTAAAACTTCTCATATAAGCTACGCGGACCATTGTACGGTCATTTATGTTTTATTCAAATTAACTTAATTATTTTTTTCCTCTTACTCCTGGCCCATTGCACATGAAAAGCTTCGAGTATTTGACCTCACCAAAACACTCAGTTAGTTTTCTGTAACACTTTTCTTCTTCTTCGTTAATTTTCAACAGTTTTGTAGATTTAATTAAGTTAAATACAAAGAAATATTTTTTGTTCTTGTTTGGGCGTCTAGGTCATCTCTTCTACCTGCTGCAAAAGAATCAATACGTTATTCACAATTAATTGAGCTACACTAACGACTCCATCACAAAGTAGGAAATGTATTCAAACCTGGAGAATTTAAAGCTATGCAGGTCTTAAACAACACGTTTCGCTTAACTCACTGCTAAATTCAGTTACATAAAAAGTCACTAAAATGTTTATATGCGAAATCAGCAGTTTTTAAACGTCTTAGTCTCACCTAACCACGACTTTCAACTCGATGAAGTGTTAGATGCACTTAGTGTACTTGGTGCACTTAGTGTTAGATTAAAAAAAAAAACTGGGACTCAGAATTTTTCGTTTAACGAGACTATATTAGATAATTGTGAAGGTTTAAATTCAGAATATTCTTTGATATGACTTAGTGTCCACTTCCGATAGAGCTGTTGACACCAAGGTTTAATTTTATATACTTTATATTAAGGTTTTATTGGTATCAGACCAAGGAAATGTCAAAAAATATATACTAATATAAATTCTATTTGTATTTATTTTTTTAATTACACACCTTTGTTGAACACTCCATGTATGCTGGTCTGTAAGCAATCAAAGTGTTAAATGGAAGAGCAGCTGTTTCTGACTGACATGGGTAAGCCACGAAAGGCAATTTAGTTGCTAACCAAAAACAGAAGTAGGCCTACTCCAGTCCAATTATTATAATTTACAAACATTTCAGAAACTAGACTATAAATGAAGGATTTAAATATAAATTAAATTTAACGTTTTATAAAATATTTTACAGTTTCAAAAATATTATTATCATAAATATGACAATAACTACTTCACCTATCATTTACAAAAACAATGTGACATTATTGTATAAACAATTATAAGTTGTTTGCAGGTGTACAGTGAGAGGGGAAATTTGAATTGAAAATATAAATATGAAACTACAACATTAAATATGAAATCATTCACCTGTAAAAGGTAAATAAGGCATGCGCTTACTGTATACCTTTTATATACAACTTCACTTCAATTACTGTTGAACTGACGTTCTTTTTGATCTTTTGAACCTTTGATCCGGTATTAGGTCGTGAACCTTAATAATCTCTAGAGTAAATCTGGACTATTCAGGACGACAGACTATTTCCCTCACTTGAAAAATTATACATTTTACGCATGATTTTAGAATTGGATGGCATCTTCAATTCCATGTTTGTGAATTTAAAAAAAACTATTAGCTAATGATAAAAATAAATAAATTAATTGCTTAATAGCTTTGAAATACCAAAACCTCAAAAATGTGTTAAAATGTGTGTCAATAATGTGTTTTAATTCATGTTCATCTCATTTAGAACCCAAAATATGTTTCAACGTTTTTGTAATTGTGTTATTTATTTGTGCTAGCTGTACAGTTACTGATTCCCTAGTTACACCCTAACTAATTTAACCAACGCTATGCAGAACACTTTGCTGTGTTCGACATAATCCCTGTTGCATCAACATGTCTCTCTGCATAACCATGCTGCATTAAACGTACTCTATGCTCACCAGCTAATCGATTGTAATGGAAATACATTAGAGTAGTGCTTTGTATTACATACACAATGTGTAAAGTTGACTTTATGGAGACTCCGTAACTCTTTACAATGACGCTTTAACTGGTTATGTTTTTATGTGTACTACTATTTAATTTTATTAGTGTTAATAAAGGATCTGTTTTTTGTGAGGTATTTTTTACATTAAACACCTATGTAAGCCTTCAACATGTTTTCAGGCTGAGAATTACTACACTAAATAAAACCCCAACAAAAACATTTTTAATTAGTAGTTTTAAAGATTTAAATTAGGGATGGATATGTTCGAATGTTCTTTTCGACGTTCTTCAAAGTAACCGTTAAAAAAAGGTGTTTCAAAAATAAACTCTGGTCAGGATAAGGACATAAATTATTCTGGTAAAGTCAACTTAGGCCAACCGAATTTTATAATCTTGTTTATGTTTTTTTAACTCCTCATATTTTTCACAAAATCTCTTAACATATTTTATTGTAGTAAATGAATTATTCTTCTCATTGCTGGTTACAGTTTCTGAAACCAGATCATTTTATTCACTTAGTAACACGAGCCTTTTAGAGAAGACGACTTGTTCAAATCCGCTTAACTAACTTAGGTAATATGACCACGTTTTGTGATGTACAAATCTGTGAACAACTACACGTTTTTAAAATTGTAAATGCACAATTTATGAACTGTAGTGATGTGTTACATCTTTAAAATGTATTGTTATGGCGTAATTTTATAAGATACAATCCAATGATGCAACCATATTCTGTAGTTATCATAATTCCAAAGTACCATACATCATACAAAAATTAAGAAAAACTAACCAAAATATGAAAGTTAAGGCACACTAACATGTTTTAAATATAAGATTTGTAGGTAATATATAATAATAACCAACAAACAGTTCAAGTAAAGAGTCATAGACTACATAAGCAAAAAAGGAGTTATGATTTAGAAACTTCAACAATGTACACATTGTGAAATAGAGGAACCGGAAGCATAATAAGAATCGAAACCTGAAAGCTTTATGTATTATTCTTTAAGTGAATGTATAGAAGTGTTATTTTCCTTCGAAAATAACGTTCTGAGACAATGTATAACCAAATTTGTTCAATCGTTCAATTTATCTTCAAGCTCATACATTTTAAAGCCCTGTTTTGCCAAGCCCCGAAATTATACCATTGAAATATACCATTTTAGCTGACTGATACGACGAATAGGCCAACATATGCTATTATTTAAGGAAGGTTGTGTACATTCTTATTCTACAACACTTATAGTAACAAAAAGGCGGTTTTAAACTGTCATCCAAAATATTTACTGTGTACCAAACAAGAAACTTTTAATTTAATTTGATATTTCACAACCTTAGACTTATATATTTCTTTGCCATTGTCCATTGTTTGTTGGGTAATTAAAATAGAATAAAAATTACGTAGGCCTACATTAAAACATTATTTTTAGTTTTATAGCAAACCAACCAAAGGATTGTTTTAGTTATTTTTTCAAAGTTTTTGTTATTCGTTTATCCTCAGAGTAAATTATTGTGAGGTTTAGCTAAATATTTCTAACCACTTGGCGTTTGGCACGTTATTATTTATGAGGAGTATTCATAACAAACCCATCTTACAGCCCACCATGTACAGATGATCCTCTGAAATTCATATGGATAACAAAAAAACTCTTGCTGTAAAACAAATGGCATTTGAACGTGTGTGATGTGTATCATGTAAAGCCCTCAGGGCAAGGAAAACATTAAAATTTCATTGACTTAGGGACACGCTATATTAAAAACGTTCCTCTCTAGGTTTATAAACTCTTATTATTGAGTGAGCATATGTTATAGTAAAGTAACTATTACAATTTAGTACGGATCTTTAAAATTTACATGTTTGATTTTATGATAACAAAAAATTAATTTAAAAGGGTTACGCAACAGGTTTGAAAGAGCTAAAGGTACAAAATCAAAATTTAGTGGCATTTTGAAGGTAATTTGAATCGTCTCCGTACTCAATTTTGACGTTAAACATTACATTTCAATAAGGTTAGTAATTTAACTATGACATTTGAAGCTATACATTTTTGTTTATAAACTAGGAAGGATCATTGATTAATTGATTAATTGATTTTACATCTCACAAACAATGTGAATATCCACGATATTTACAGATATTACAGTCATTAGTTACGATTCAATAGAATAACATTTAAATGTTAATGTTCTTTTGACTAATTCAAACAAATACACTATTCAAATTTAATACGATATAACACTAGTCTCTCAGTCATAAACTATTACATTTTGAAGCCAGATAATACCAGAAATAGCCAACTAAAGTCCTTCCTGTTCTCCACACATTTGTCATTTTCAATTGTCAAGAGCGTTTATCAAAGTAAAAGTGAATTTTCACTTAAGAGTTCGGATGTGGGAGTTAGGGGTGGAATAAAGTGTGGAGGGTTGAAAGTGTGGTGAGAATTCCTCTCATCTCTGAGAGTTCTTGATGATAAATGGACTTTCTCGGTGCATTCACTAATCAACATTTACTACTTCTGGTTTATGTTTAAACCAAGTGTCAGATTTAAATCCCTTTATATGAAACAAGTGTGACAAGATAACATATTGTCGTTTATCGTGACTCACTGCAATGAACAATAGTGTCATTGTACATGCACAAAAATAATAAGTAAAGGTTTTAAACAGCAACTGAAAAGTTATGACTTTTCTCTATTTTCCAGCCTGGAATTGTGTTCCACATTACTTCAGGCTAGATCTATATGGTAGTGAAATTATCACTTGGTTAATTAGCGATTGGCCGGATTTGAACCCGGGACCTGTGGGACCGAAATCCCGCGCTCAACCACTAGACCAGCTCATTCTCGTACTATAAAGCTATATTACCACTTCTGAAAGTTATAGGACTACACCAAATCGTTAAAGTAGAACCATTTAAGTATTAAAATAACACTGCAGCTGAATTAAAGAAGAAATGAAGTTAATAAAGTGTATCCTTTTATAGCCCAGAGGGATCAGAGAGTTAAAGTTGTATATTCAAGGGGATCTCAGAGCATTGCTGGAGTTTATGTGTTCTTAAGTTATGTTGGAAGTAGAAACTGCTTGACTTTCATAACCTATTTACATACCAGAAGATCAAATGTTTAACCACAGACGACAAAGTAACCAAATAGCAAGTAGGTATATTGTTGATAAAGCTTTATAGTAACCAACTTTCATGTTTAGTATATAATAATATATATTTTTACCTTCCTGGCTGTAATAGTGAGTAAATTCATTATATTCCAAATGCAAAATAAATAATCTTATTGTTTAAATTAATATTTGTATAAAATCATAGAGTAATATTAGAATTAGAATATGGAATTATTTCATAGCATTTAAAATTTTAATAGCAACCAACAAACATGTTAAAATAATCCGATACCTTGTTAATGTTCCTCATGTTATATGAAGTAAAAAATATTTACAGTAGGGGAAATTATTAGATTGGCAGATGCGAAATTATTTCTTAATTATAATGTACTGATAACTGTTATACATTTCCACGCACTGTCCATGAAAACGGATATAATGTATACATACACTATTCTCATGATATCTAAAAAAATAGTATTTTCCCCTTACACATTATCCTTTTAAATAAATTATCATAACAGTTTTTTTTATTTAATTTATCTGAGTTATTTTTAGATATATAGTTAAAACCCTCAGTCAGTCGTTACTTTCTTGTACAAAATCTAAATTCTTTCGTTGGTATTGTAAATTTTGAATTAGTATATTCAGTTTAAAAATCCTAAAGATTTTAAACTTCGCATTAACAACTCTTATTTGCCATTAAAAAGTTGAAGGTTTGTTAGGTTTTGCATGAGGAAATACTATCATACCACAAATAACTTGATAATTTTTTACAGTACTCTCCAGATTAAAAACGTTACATCAATCATTAGAAGAAATCCAATTAAGTTTTAATCTGTCACAGTTCAGGGTTTCCTCTATATATTTTCTCGTTTCAGGACAAATATTTGTGGTGAAATCATTTTCTTTCTTTGACCAATAAGGAGTATACTATTGTTTTAATATCACCTTTTAAATGTGCTTTCCTTCAATTTATGGTCCTTGAAAGAGTTTTATGATTCAATATAAGTGTGAAATGTTGTCAAAACTGTATCTCTGTTTTCCACTGTTTTTGCCAATAAACTGTCAATTGCATTGCATTCGAAATATATATCGTTAGAATCGACGTCAGAATATATTAATATTATTTCTTTTTATATTTTATTTTAAAACAAACTACCCAATAAAGTGGCGTTTGGAATACTCAGATTTAAACAGTACCTCATAATAAAATTATTTAATGTTCATACCCATTAAATATGTAAATCTCGTGTCTTGGTTGACCAAAATAGTTTGTTGTAATAAAATTATAATTAAACACTAAATAATACACCCTTGTGACACAAATGAGGTTTTATGTTCCCTGTGTTTCCCTATCCCACCTTGAAAACCCTTTGGCAACTTTTGCTGAAAGCCACTTTAAATTGGATCCAGACTCTAGACTGTAAACATGACACCGTTCTTTTGCTTCAATCCCCTCGACCAAAACCAAATGGAAAACATCCAATTGCTTTGTAATAGGAAACACTCCTTCAGCAGGAGGAAAATCCTCTAAAGGAATAAAAAGCGTCAACTATTTAAGTAAAAAGGTTTCTTTTAACTGGTATACAGCTTCAACCTGGTTTTGCCCATTACCTTTTTCTATATTTAATTCACTTATACCTTTGAATTATGTAAGCGATTCTTTCAAACAGAAAACCCCATGAAAACGTCTAGCAATAATTAATTTATCAGAGATTTCGTATGCCAACCCAATATGAGATGTAGGAAGAGCTAACCATTATTTAATTTTTGTATGATATACAATTTAAACTGCTTATATTTGGACGTAGTTATATGAGTCTATGGCTAACCATGTAAGAAATGTTAGGGTTGTAACAAATAAACAACTCTCATAAACTTAAGAAATTTAGTTAGAGACCTTTATTTTACTTACTATATCCTTGTATCCTTGAGAACCAGAACCAATCAAGTACGAAAATGTTTAAAAATATTAGCCTACACAAAATCTTTACTTTAGATGTATTCAACACATACTGTAGCTACAGTATTGCACAGAAGCGTCTAAACCACAGACATACATTAATGTAACAGAAGTGCCAGTCTAGTTTATAGTAGGCGTTCAAGCTGAGATGTGGAGATTGTGTTCTCTTACACCTAGATGTGCATAAGTTTAATTTAAAGTGTTAAGTATCAAAATAAATACTATTCAACGAATATTTGTTGTAAATTCCTAGTGATAAAAAATGCGAAACTATAAAGACATATTATACTAGCAAGGTAATATTTACGATAAATTAGTTTAATTTATGTTGGAAGCATTACAATCTTATAATATTTTTCTATTGCAGCTTGTGTTTCATTTTTAGATCGAACATAAATTCATGGATGCACAATAATAAATACGTATAAATTATGAATAGTAGTTGAGTTCTGGAAACTCTCGATGCCACATATGATTACACATGGTGTTGATATATTACCAATGAAAAATTGAATAATAAGTATTTTGATTGTAATACATGTTTTAGTATGTTACATCTCCATGTTTAAAGATTGACGTAAAAAAGTTAATTCGTTTACTTATTTACCTATTTATGTACCTTTCTCTTACAGAAATACGACTTGAATGAGTGGCTTGATTCTTAAACTAACTTATAAGTATCGGTTTCTGTAGCAGTGTTAAGAACACAATCACTTCCAAAGAAGAAAGAGAGTTTTCTACGTCAAGTGACACTGATTGGTCCAAAGATATTGAAGTTCAACTTCCTGAACGTTGTTTTCCCGTTGGTATCGTATATTACAAAATAACGCTCTTCCAAATCACATCAAGCAATGTCATGAGGATAATATTTGCAGAGAGTCCCTAAATATCATTGTAAATGTCAGATGTCTTAATAATTTGAGCTGAAGATACCTTTTTTAACTGGAATGCAATGTATTTAATATTTTCTTGTTATTTCGTCAACTACCAGACTTGAAATTTTCAAAATTTTTAATTTTTAATTAAGTAGACTGAAATTCGTAGTACCTAATTGCATCATGAGTGTGCCAAATACACTTTAAAATGCTTGGATTATTGGAGCGGATTATTTGTTACGCTTAATTTATGTTTCAAAAACTGAATATGACTCTGGTAAAAATATTGAAACAATTTGTAGAACTGAGGCTAAATAAGGTATTCAAACTGTTAGTACTAGAACCTAGTTTAACTATAATATTTTGTTATAGTTTGTTTTATCACTCTATGGTCAGTAGATGAAGGAAAAGAAACAACAATTTTAAGAAATATTTAGAAATACCCCCGCCGCAGCAAACCTGCAGACTAAGCGAATTTCCATTTGACTGATTTGATTTACACTGAAATGTCTACTTAAAAATATAACATTTATTCCCAATTTAAATAGAATTAGTTTAACAAGTACTTAGGTTTGCTGCATCAGGGAGGGTAAAACTGTTTTTTTTTTGTAAAATGTTAATAGTTAGTAAGAAATTAAAACGTTTTCCAAATTTGATCAAAATATGTTCATAAACAAGCAAACTACAACAGTTTACTTATTCTCCATAAGAATAACATGGGAATTTTAAATTTAAAATTTTTTGAATTTTCTCCTCAACCATTAGGCGCATAATAACGCTTCAATATACAATTAAATTATAAATAGTAAATTATTTGTTTTTTTAAGCTCTACAAAATGGTTTTGAAAGAAATTGGTAAATTTTATGTTTTTTGGGTCAAAAATGGGAAAAACCTATTTTTACCCCATAAAACCCCCCGTAAACCCCCGTTCCCACGGTCCGATCATTCTGGATCGCGAACTCGTTCAAATAAACGTAGGTTTACACGTTTGTACCAAATTTAATCAAAATCGGATCATTTTTGCTCGAGTTATCGTGCTAACGGACACACACACACATATACAGGGTGACAAAAAAGTCTGGAAACGGTTTAATATCTTTTTAACTAAATTCGTTAGAAAATTCAAACCTTTCACAACAACTTATATGTATGAAAACTACTTTTTGCAATCATTGCCATTATTTGACCTTCACCAGGGGACGGCCCACGAGGAGTAGGTACATAATCTTTAATGTAAGCATAGGTTGATATGCACGTCATTTTAAAGGTCTGGTCAAGTGGAGTTAATTGCCGGAAACCGCGTCAAAAAGGGTTAATCCGTTACAAAATGGCGGCAGTTCAAAGTTCTTGCGGAATATACCTGCAGAGGCCTTAGTATTGGTAAATACTCATAGTCAGCATTAGCAGGGAAATCTGAAACCCGGTTAAATTTGTTTTGAAGATTGAATACTATTAGTCTATGAGCTAGTTGACTTTAAAATACAGTTTAAACTCTCAAGTTAATGTTTAATACGAGTATTTTCCAATACTAAGGCCTGTGCAGGTATATTTCACAAGAACTTTGGGCAGCTGCCATTTTGTAACGGGAGAACCTTTTTTGACGTGGTTTCCGGCAATGAACTCCACTTGACTAACCCTTTAAAATGGTGTGCATATCAACCTATGCTTACATTAAAGATTATGTACCTACTCCTCATGGGTCGTCCCCTGGTAGAGGTAAAAAAATGACAATGCTTGGAAAAAGTAGTTCTCATACATGTAAGTTGACGTGAAAGGTTTGAATTTTCTAACGGATTTAGTTAAAAAGATATTAAACCGTTTCCAGACTTTTTTGTCAACCTGTATATATATATATATATATATATATATGTATATATATATATATATATAAATATATATATATGAATTTGAACGGATGGTGTTTTTGGCCTCTAGAGACCTCAAAACGAAAAAAAATTCGGTCCCGCGTCCAGGTCTTACCATGAGTACTACGGTAATAGCTTATTCCCTATATGGGAAATTCGCTAAAAAAGGTTCAAACACTCCCTATTACTTAATATCATTATTGTTTAGACGTTTTATCACAAGTTAATTCAATAGGTCCACACGTTCAACATATACAAGGTACAAAGGTGAAGACTACAAAGAACGTGTGAAATACTGTTTATTTTGACTTCGTTGTCTCCTTTTGTCAAGTCAAATTCGTTGAAAGCGGTTCTATAAATACTGAATGGATTAAGCGATCAAGTGATCTGTTAGTTTAATGGATTAAACTGGGAGTTTTCTAAGCTTAGAGGGATTGGCTACGGCTTGCCAAAACAAACGTTTTAATTTAGCTTAAGTAATATTTAGGGAAATGTCTTAATTAAAAATCCCTTACCATACTAGTACATACTATAGAGCCATACATAATTATGAACAACAGTTAGTTTAGCAACGATACATATTGATGACGTTTCAAACAGGCTTTAAAATAAAGTAGGGTTTTATAACAAAAAGCTGTTAGGTGCTAAAGTGAAAGGCGTCTAAGTAAGGAAATATTTAAGAGAGGGAAAAAACATCAATCATCTAGGTAATCATTTGACACCTTGGTTAGAAGTTGTTACTTTAGTGTTTGCTCTTTCACACAATATTTTGTGTAACTTTATATTTCTCATCAGTATGTTGATGGGGAAAATTCTAAATTAATTTGATAATTGCAGAGATCAAAGGTTATTACATAATAATATTATATTTAACAATTTTGATCAAAGCCTTCTCTATTTTATACTTGGCAACGAACACCGACTTATAAAAGACAGGAAATACTCGATTAATCCTTGTTACGGTCAGTAAAGCTGGTGCTGGGTAAAAGGGTTTCTTATGTTAAGTCTCTATTATGTTCTTCAAACGCTTCTTTATAGAATGAGAACTTTTTAAAATTATGAACTTTTTCAAAAATGTACATTTGGTCATTTTCCATTAAATATATTTAAATAATAAAAAAATTACATGCGAATTCAGCAGTTTTTAAACCTCTTAGACTCACGTACCCATGGCTTTCAACTCAATGAATTGTTAGATAAAAAAGAAAAAACTGATACTCGGAATTTTTCATTTGACGATACTATATTAGATTATAGTAGGGGTTTAAAATTCAGAATAGCCTTTGATATGACCTAGTGTCAACTTCCGATAGAGCTGTAATATGCTGTTAACACCGAGGTTTAATTTTATATACTTTATATTAAGGTTTTATAGATATCAGATCAATGAAATGTCATAAAATATACACGAATATAAATTCTATTTGTATTTACAATTTTTAAATCCACCCCTTTTGTTGGAAACTCCATGTATCCAGGATCCAGGTCTGTAAGCAATCAAAGTGTTAAATGGAAGAGCAGCTGTTTCTGACTGACATGGGTAAGCCACGAAAGGCAATTTAGTTGCTAACCAAAAACAGAAGTAGGCCTACTCCAGTCCAATAATTCTAATTTACAAACAATTCAGTAACTAGACAATAATATTTGTACTATTTTAAGCATTATTATTATTTTATTTTTTACAATTACTTATATACTATTTTAAGTATTATAAGACGTTTCTTTTATTTACTTTCCGTAATAAATAAATGATTTAAAAGTATGTTATTCAATGTAATATAACATTATTTACAGTTTCTAAAATATTATTTTATAGATATGACAATGAATACATCACATATTATTTCTAAGAAAGTATGTAGGCTACAATGTATATTTAAAAATATATAAGCAAAGCAGGTTTAACGGGAAAGTAGACAATTGCTTTTATAAATATAAATATGAAAGTACAACATTAAATATGAAATAATTCACCTGTTAAATGTAAATAATTCATACGCTTACTGTATATCTTTTATATACAACTTCACTTCAATTACTGTTGAACTGACGTTCTTTTTGATCTTGTGAAACTTTGATCCTGTATTAGGTCGTGAACCTTAATAATCTCTAGAGTAAATCTGGACTATTCTGGACGACCGACTATTTCCCTCACTTATAAAATTATACTTTTTACGCATGCTTTCAGAATTGGATGGCATCTTCAATTCTTTATTTACAAAAGTAGTTCATGACTTAAAATTTCTCAATACATTTATTGCATGGTTATGACAAAACATCAAGTAAATACAATTTTCTTCAGGCAATGAGAAGGAACATATGTTAACTGTTGACTAACTGACTCTTTGGCGTAATTTAAACTATATTTTGGCCTAAGTACCACAATTAGAATAAATATTACATCTTTAGTTGATATTATGTTGCACTTTTACTTTTGATCCATACTCTTTACTAGCAATTGCAAATTATTATATGACTACAGTTTATTTAATTTGTTATGAGTCCTTAAGCAGGACTTAATGCAGAACAATTTGAAAGTAAAATTACTCTATCGTTTTCAAAATATCTGATTCCCTAGGTTTTAACCAACGCTAAGCAGAACACTTTGCAGTGTTCGACATAATCCCTGGTGCATCAACATGCCTCTCTGCATATCCATGCTGCATTAAACTTCCTCTATGCTGACCATCTAATCGATTGTAATGGAAATACATTAGAGTAGTGCATTGTTGTATTATATACACAATTAGTACTGTTGACTCTATGGAGGATTTGTAACCTCTTACAATGACTCTTTAACTGGTTATGTTTTTATGTGTAACACTATTTAATTTTATTAGTTTTGACAAAGGATCTGTGTTTTTGTGAGATATCTTTATATTAAAAACCTGTGTAGGCCTATAATATGTTTTCTGGCTGAGAATTACTCTACTAAATAAAACACAAACAGAAAAACTTAAATTAGCAGTTAATAAATATGTATATTTTTAGAGTTGACTTTTAATTATGGATGGATATGTTCAAAAGTTTGTTTCAACGCTCTTCAAAGCTAATGTTTAAAAAAAGGTGTTTCAAAATTAAATTCTGGTCAGGAAAAGGACATAAATTATTCTGCCGAAGTCAACCATTGCCAACCAAATTTTATTATCTTGTTTTTTTTTTACTCCTTATATTTTTCACAATATCTCTTAACATATTTTATAATAGCAAATTAATTATGTTTCTCATTGCTGGGTACCGAGTTGTTTCTGTAACCATATATATTGTTTCACTTGGTAACACGAGCCTTTTAGAGAAGACGTCACGTTCAAATCCGCTTAACTAACGTAGGTAATCGGACCACGTTTTGTGATAATCAAATCTGTGAACTACTACACGTTTATAAAATTGTAAATGTACAATTTATTAACTGTAATGATGTGTTACATCTTAAAAATTATTGTTATGCCGTCATTATATGTTGCTTGTAGTTATCATAATTCCAAAGTACCATACATTATACAAAAATTGTGAAAAATAACCAAAATGTAAACGTTTATTAAGGTACGCTAATATGTTTTAAATATAAGATTTGTGTATAATATTTATACAGTGTGTAAATTAAGTATGGAAACAAATCTGTATTTTTTATTTGTGGCAATAATAGTTAACAAAGATTCCGCAATTTTTCACATGAAAAATATTTTTTTACCCCCCTAACAGGGTAGGTGGTAGGGGGTGACTTATTTTTTTCAAATAGAAACCCCTATTGAGTGACCCCTCATTTTGAAGGGTTTGTCAAAAGAAACACAATGACGCAAATCCGAGGTGAATATCTCACTCCTAGCTAACATGGCGGATATTCCAAAATGGGCTTTTTTTACAAAAATTAAATTTTTCATTACCCACCATTTAGGCTAGGGGTGAAATATCTACCTCGGGTTTGCGTCATTCTTTTTCTTTTAACAAACCCTTCAAAATGAGGGGTCACTCAATAGGGGTTGTTGTTGAAAAAAATAAGTCACTCCCACCCCCTACCCTGTTAAAGGGGTTGAAAAAATATTGTTAATTTAAAAAATTGCGGAACCTATGTCAACAATCAATTCCACAAACAGAATATTTCTATCTATTTCGGTTTTAAAAATACAGATTTCTTTCCATTATTTGTGAAATTGGTGCTTTTCACGTACAATAAATCAAATTTTGGAATATCCGCCATTTGGGCTAGGAGTGAGATATTCACCTCGGATTTGCGTCATTGTGTTTCTTTTGACAAACCCTTCAAAATGAGGGGTCACTCAATAGGGGTTGCTATTTGAAAAAAATAAGTCACTCCCTACCACCTACCCTGTTAGGGGGGTAAAAAAATATTTTTCATGTGAAAAATTGCGGAATCTTTGTTAACTATTATTGCCACAAATAGAATATTTCTATCTATTTCGGTTTTAAAAATTCAGATTTGTTTCCATACTTAATTTACACACTGTATAATAGTAACCAACAAACTGTTCAGGTAAAAAGTCATAGACTTCATAAACAAAAGAGGAGTTATGATTTAGAAACAATGTACCCATTGTGAAATAGGGTAACCGGATGTATAATAAGAATCGAATCTTGAAGGCGTTATATATTCTAAGTGAAGATATATAAGTTTTATTTTCCTTTGAAAATAACGTTCTGAAACAATGTATAACCAGCTTTGTTCAATCGTTCAATTTATATTCTATCAAGCACATAAATTTTAAAGCCCTGTTTTGCCAAGCCCCAAAATTATACCATTGAAATATGCCACTTTAGATGACTGATAAGATGAATAAACCAACATATGTTATTATTCCAGGAAGGTTGTGTACGTTCTACAACACTTATAGTTACCAAAAGTGTTTTTAAAACTTCATCAGAATATTTACTGTTTACCAATGAGAAAAAAACTTATAAATTCATTATACATTTAATTACCTTATATATTTCTTTGCCTTTGTCCAATGTCCATTGTTTGTTAAGTAATTGAAATAGCATAAAAATTACGTAAGCCTACATAGAAATATCAATTATAATTTCCTGTCACACCTACCTCTAGATTATTTTGGTTATTTAAGTTTTTGCTATTTGTTTTCCTTAATATTTCTAATTACATGTCGCTTGGCACGTTATTATTTATAAGGAGTATTCACAACAAACCCATTTTACAGCCCACCATGTACTAATTGACATTCACCAGATGATTCACTGAAATTCATATGGATAAAATAACTCTTGCTGTAAAACAAATGGCATTTGAACGTGTGTGATGTTTATCATGTAAAGCCCTCAGGGCAAGGAAAACATTATACAGTATTTTCATTGACTTAGGGACACGCTATATTAAAAACGTTCCTCTCTAGGTTTATAAACTCTTTTTATTGAATGGTCATTTGTAATGCTAAAGTAGCTATTAAAATATGGTACGGATCTTTAAAATTTACAAGTTTGATTTTATGATGGAAAAAATTTGAAGAAAAAGGGTTACGCAACAGGTTGGGAAGAGCTAAAGGAACAAAATCAAAATTTGGTGGCATGTTAAAGGTCATTTAAATCGTCTCCGTACTCAATTTTAACGTTAAACATTACATTTCAATAAGGTAAGTAATTTAACTATAACTTTGAACCTATAAAGTTTTGTTAATAAACTAGGAAGGATCATTGATTAATTAGTTAATTGATTTTTCACCACACTTTGATGTTTTTGGCTGTATTGCATACGTTAATTGGTGGCTGAATGTTACGTTTTGCTGGCCATGCCAGCTGTCATCGTAATTTGGGGACCGAGCAGGTTTTTACAGGCCGGGGCCGCAAAATCAGCTGTCCGCTTACTTACTTAAAACATGAATCTATATATTAATTTGAAACTGTTTTTCTTTGTGACAGCTATTTTGAGAGAACGGCTGGGCGTAGAAACTCGGTAGAGGTGTCTAAAGAAAGGTCCTGGTCTGTAGATGAGCCATCAAAAGAGAAACATGAAGAATTCCTTCGGGGCTCTGCCCCAATGGCCTTTAAATTCCCATCCCATGTTATTCTTATGGAGGAAAACGAGGTTGGTTTTTGTCACAGCTAATTTGAGAGAACGGCTGGGCGTAGAAACTTGGTAGGGGTGTCTAAAGAAAGGTATTGGTCTGCAGGTGAGCCCTCAAAAGAGAAACGATGTAAATTTCCTTGGGGCTCTGCCCCAGAGGCCTTTAAAGTTCACTCTGCAATTTTGTTTACATTTCGACCATATGGATAATTTTACACTACTTTTAATGAACCAGCTGTTAATATTAAAATTGTATTCAAAGGTCTACTGAAACTGTCAAAATTAAATGTTTACATTATTATTTATGATTTTACATGGATTCTCCACTGCATGGCAAGTTTTTTATAGTTTCAACAAAATGATGAATATATGATACATTTGAAATGTTTTGTTCAAAAATCTATGCTTTATTGCTCTTAGAAAATTTTAAATTATGAAATAAGTGTGACTTATCAATTTCAAAGGAATATATAACTATTCCTTATCGGGTTAGCTTATACATATTGTAAGGTTGGCACTTGCCTTTTTTTCCTACTTTCAATCACTATTTATTTTTAAATTCAAGAAAGAACACCTGAGATTCATTTATTGGTATAACAGTTTTTGATAATCGGGTTGAAAATTGTGTCATAGATGAGTACGTTAAAGGATGAGAGCTGTGTTCAAGTTTTGGAATAGACTAACTACGGAGTCTATGGTTTTGAAAAAGTAGGTGAACTAATGTCAATTCAGGTATTTAAAAAAAAGGTGTACACAGTTTTTACTTTGATGTACACATGTAGCTAGGTTGAACAACGCATCTAAACCTCACTACATACAAAACATTCGGAAACACAACAGTGTCATCACATCGCATTTGCATTATTTGTTACCAATGCTGGACTAGGTTATGGATTTGGTTCCGCAAATGTTCAAGATTTGTGATAAAATTTCCTACAATTATGGTTCATTCCAATCCACGAAATACATGCACAGCTTTATGTGATCTATATGGCCAAGGCAAAACTACCCCATAAGTTAATGAATTATCAAGTAAGAACAGGATGATTAAATACATGGGTCGATGTGGCAAGAGAAGGATTTAAAATTGCTGAGATCGAAGTAAGAATGTTACTGCTTTCTGGAGAATCAGATATTTTTATCAAAAAAAAGATGAAGATTTATTTATAAATCCGGATACAATCTGAATGATTTTCCTAAAGCAGTTGGAATTAGTGGTTAGTAATAAATATTGACTCTTTCCGTAACATGATAGACTAATTATATGAACTCATTCTCCCATATAGTGAAAGTGGCTTTGGTATGAAACAAACTCATGAACAAACAATTATAAGACTCCTAAAAAATCTTTTGGGCAACCTAAAGCCGATAAAAAGAAAGGTAGGAAATATTGTGTTAAACGAATTCATCAATCACGTTTTTTAGGGAACACAATCGTCATACTTATTATTGCTTATCCTCCCTTCATATAACTAAGATTTTAATGACTTCACTCTATCCAACGCAGTTAGCTGAATTTACATAAAACCTCAAGATTAACCGTCGATTTCGACGGGGTTCCACTAGTGCATTTTAAATACACAATCAAAATCCATAGCATTGCAATAGAATTGTGTTATTAACACCGTTCCCTAGCAACTATTTATTTTTATTTTTGCTGATTCCTCAAATTATTTCTTCACATAACCTTAAAGTTGTAGTTGTGTTGACTATCAGTGTGCATTATTATAGTGGTGAATAGTGGTAATAGAGTATAGTGTGGTGAAAAATAGCGTTCGTACCACGGACCGAAATGGTTTTGCAGCTCTCGATCGATTTAAGTTCTCGACTTCGTCTCGAACTTAAAAACTATCTCGAGCCAGCAAAACCTCATTTTCGGCCCTAGGTACGAAATATACTATTACATCTCACAAACAATGTGAATATCCACGATGATATTTAAAAATATTACAGTTATTAGTTACGATTCAATAGAATAACATTGAAATGTGTTCTTTTGACTAATCCAAACGAATATACTATTCAAATTTAATACGACATAACTAGTCTCTTAGTCATAAACTATTACATTTTGAAGCCAGATGATACCAGAAATAGCCAACTAAAGTCCTTCCTGTTGTCCACACATTTGTCATTTTCAATTTTCAAGATTTTTTATCAAAGTAAAAGTGAATTTCAATTCACATAAGAGTTTGGATGTGGGAGTTTAGGAGTGGAATGAAGTGTGGAGGGGTAGAAGTGTGATGAGAATTCTTCTCGTCTCTGAGAGTTCTTGATGATAAATGGACTTGCTCGGTGCATTCACTAATCAACATTCACTACTTCTGGTTTATGTTTAAACCAAATGTCAGATTTAAATCCCTTTATATGAAACAAGTGTGACAAGATAAAATACTGCTGTGTATGAAAACTCACTACAATGAAACTAATGGCATTGTAAGTTCACAAAAATAATCCGTAAAGGTTTTAAACAGAAACTAAAAAGGTATAATGTCTTTACCCATTTTCCAGCATAGAATTGTTTTCCACATTACTTCAGGCTAGGTCTATAGGGGTGGTAAAATTATCACTTAATTAAAGCCCATTAGCGATTGGCCGGATTTGAACCCGGGACCTCGGGGACCAAAGTCCCACGCCCAACCACTAGACCAGCTCCCTTCCCCCAAAAAGGTATAGTACCACTTTAGAAAGTTATAAGACTACACCAAATCGTTAAAGTAGAACCATTTAAGTATTAAAATGATACTGCAGCTGAATTAAAGAAGATATGAAGTTTAGTAAAGTGTATCCTTTTATAGCCCAGAGGGATCAGACAGTTAAAGTTGCATATTCCAGGGGATCTCAGAGCATTGCTGGAGTTTATGTGTTCTTAAGTTATGTTGGAAGTTGAAACTGTTTGACATTCATAACCTATTTACATAGAAGACCAAATGTTTAACCACAGACAACAAAGTAACCAAATAGCAAGTAGGTATATTGTTGATAAAGCTTTATAGTAACCAACATTCATGTTTAGTATATAATAATATATATTTTTACTATCCTGGCTGCAATAGTGAGTAGGTCTATTGTTTAAATTAATATTTTTGTATAAAGTCCTAGAGTTGTACATTATAATTAGACAAGGAAATTATTTCATAGCATTTAAAATTAAAATAGCAACCAATAAACGTGTTAAAATAATCCGATCCCTTGTATAAAGTAAAAAATATTTACAGTAGGTGAAATTATTAGATTTGCATATGCGTATTTATTTCTTAATTATAATTTACTAATAATTTTTACACTCCTCCATGCACTGTCCATGAAAACGGACATAATATGTATACATTATTCTCATCTCATGCTATAAAAAAATTATATTTCCACTGTACAAATTATAAATTGTATTTTTTAAATAAGTTATCATACAATATCTCATTTAATTTCTTGAGTTTTTTGTGATATATAGTTAAGACTCTCAGTCACTCGTTACTTTCTTGTACAAAATCCAAATTTTTTCGTTGGTATTGTAAATTTTGATTTAGTATATTCAGTTTAAAAATCCTAAGGACCTTAAACTTCGCATTAACCACTGTTATTTTCCAATTTTTGAGTTCAAGGTTGGTTAGGTTTTGCATGAGGAAATATTCTGATACCACAAATAACTTTATATATTTTACAGTACTCTCCAGGTTAAAAACGTTACATCAATCAACTGATGAAATCCAATTACGTTTTAATCTGTCACAGTTCAGGGTTTCCTCTATATATTTTCTCGTTTCAGGACAAATATTTGTGGTGAAATCGTTTTCTTTCTTTGACCAATAAGGAATATTGTCATATCCCCTTTTCAACGTGCTTTCCTTAAATTTTCAGTTCTTATGTTAGAGTTGTATGATTCCATATAAGTGTGAAATGTTGTCAAAACTGTATCTCTGTTTTCCATTGTTTTTATCAAAACTGTCAATTGCATTGAATTCGAAAAATGTATCGTTAGATTCGACGTCAGAATAAATATCACTTCTTTTTTAATTTTATTTTTAAACAAACTACCCACTACAGTGGCAATTGGAATACTCAGAATTAAAAAGTACCTCATAATAAAACTATTTAATGTTCATACCCATGAAATATGTAAACCTTGTGTCTTAGTTGACCAAAATAGTTTGCTGGAATAAAATTACAATTAAACACTAAACAATGCACCCTTGTGACACAACTTTGGTTTTTGTGTACCCTGTGTTTCCCTATCCTACCTTGAAAACCCTTTGGCATCTTTTGCTGAAAGCCACTTTAAATTGGATCCAGACTCTAGACTGTAAACATGACACCGTTCTTTTGCTACAATCCCCTCGACCGAAACCAAATGGAAAACATCCAATTGCTTTGTAATAGGAAACACTTCTTCAGCAGGAGGAAAATCCTCTAAAGAAATAAAAAGCGTCAACTATTTAAATTAAAAGGTTTATTGAAACCGATGTACAGCTTCAACCTGGTTTTGCCCTTGATGATCTTTTTCTGTATTTAATTCTCTTATACCTTTGAATTATGTAAGCGATTCTTTCAAACAGAAAACCCCATGGAAACGTCTAGCAAATCATTTATCAGATTTTTCGTATGCCAACCCTATATGAGATGTAGGATGAGCTAACCATTACCTAAAGGTGAGTGAGCGTAGCGAACGAACTTCAACCAGGACGTGATTGAGCCATGCGAACGAGCTCATCTTGAAAATGAACGAGCATGTGACATAAAACCACAATAGGACAGGACGACGTCTGTCGGGCCAGCTAGTACTTAATATAATATACTTGTAAAAAAGTTTGCTTAATTGGATGTATTATTGGCTTTAAATTTGTAAATACGTTCTTGTTACTAATGAGACAGCTTAAGTGTTCACAAAAATAAAATACAACGACAATATTACCCAGAAATTGGATGTAATCTTAATAACCAACGTTCCATTACGAATTAATTATTTATATTCTACACAAATACTTTATTTCCCAGAAAACTATATAGAATTTTATCCATATCCACACGGTGTTTTGAATTATAAATTTAAGACGAATAAATATCTTTTAAGCTCAGAGAGACCAGCAAAAATTTTACGTTGAAGGATTTACTGTTAGGCAAAAACTCTTTTCACCTGAATTACTTAAATAAAAACATTTAAAATGATTAGTTTTTTATCGGAAATTAAAATACTTAGGCTTTGGGGAGGATTAACGATTTGGACATATACTGTTGTTTTATAAATTACACATCATTGAGAACCAGAGCTAAAAAGGTTGTTAAACTTGTGTAACATAAAATATTTACTTACTAGATATATTCAACACATACTGTAGCTACAGTATTACACACCAGCGTCTAAACCACAGACATACATTAATGTAACAGAAGTGCCAGTCTAGTTTATTGTTAGGCGTTCAAGCTGAGATGTGGAGATGGTGTTCTCGAATACCTAGATGTGCAAAGGTTTTATTTACAAGTGTTAAGTATCAAAATAATTACTATTCAACGAATATTTGTTGTAAATTCCGAGTGATAAAAAATGCGAAACGATAAAGACATTATAGCAAGGTAATCTTAACGATACATTAATTTAATTTATGTTGGAAGCATTACAATCTTATAATATTTTTCTATTGCAGCTTGTGTTTCATTTTTAGATAAAACATAAATTCATGGATTCACAATGTTAAATACGTATAAATTATGAATAGTAGTTGAATTAGTTCTGGTTACTCTCGATACCACATTGATTAGGCCTACATATCCAGTTGATATACTAACAATGAAAAGTTGAATAATAAGTATTTTGATTTTAATACATGTTTTAGTACCATATTATTAATAACCGATTACTTAGTGAATAAAGATAGTTAGCTTAATTAATCTCCTAAGAACGATGGTAAAATAAAGTGTTAGGAAACATTTTAATAAGGGGACTTTAAAAATTAAAATAAATGTGTACAAACGAAGATGTCAATCATTTTAGCCTCTGGATTGCTTATATACAATTGATATCATGAGGTCTTACCTTAGCGATCCTAATGTTGTCGTATTAACGGAATCGATTTCTACTTCTTGTTCATCATAGTGTGATTGTAAAGTAATTAGTGTTATTTTATCTTAAACTAAACCCTTCGGGTGGATAAAAATCTTGAACTTTGGTCGACCTAGATTCCAACTGATGATGAAACCTTGGGGTTTGAAATCGATATAGTTGGGTCGACAACATCAGGTTTGCTAAAGTAAGACACCAAAATAGCAAAACATAAATGATTAAACCCTTAATATAACCATCTTCTTGTCATAATTGTTTACCAATCGCCTTTATATTTGGTACAATATCCTAACTACTCACTTATGCAGCACCAATTACAAATGCATGATTTCGAGCAGCGTTAACAGTTTAATTTTAATTAACCTTACAGTTTTATATTTCAAAATATGTTGCTGATGACATCATTGAATGAAGGGGTAAATTTGAATATATTTTACATCTTTATGTTTATAGATTGACATAAAAAAGTTAATTCGTTTACTTATTAACCTATTTATAAACCTTTCCCTTACATATATACGACTTGAATGAGTGGCTTGATTCTTAACCTAACTTATAAGTATCGGTTTCTCTAGCAGTGTTAAGAACACAATCACTTACGAAGAAGAAAGAGAGTTTTCGACGTAAAGTGACACTGATTGCTCCAAAGATATTGGAGTTCAACTTCCTGAACGTTGTTTTCCCGTTAGTATCATATATTACAAAATGACGCTCTTTCAAATCTCATTAAACAATGTCATGAGAATAATATTTGCGGAGAGTAAATATCATTGTAAGTGTGAGATGTCTTAATAATTTGAACTGAAGATACCTTTTTTAACTACAATGCAATGTATTTAATATTTTCTCGTTATTTCGTCAACTATCAGACTCCAAACGTTTTTTTTTTTTCAAAATTTTGAATCATTCAAATAAATCGACTGAAATTTGTAATACCTAAATTGCATCATGTGTGTGCCAAATAAACTTTAAAATACTTGGATTATTGGAAGGGATTATTTTTTCTGCTTAATTTATGTTTCAAGAACTTGATATGACTCCGGTGAACATATTGAGACAATTTGAAATAAAGTTTTCAAACTGTTAGTTTTAGTACCTGGTTTAATTATAATATTTAGCTATAGTTTGCTTTATCACTCTATGGTCAGTAGATGAAGGAAAAGAAACAACGTTTAAAGATATTTAGGAAAAGGTGTACACACTCCCTATTACTTAATATCTTCATTGTTTAGACGTTTTCTAACAAGTTAATTCTATAGGTCTACACGTTCAATAAATACAAAGGTAAAGGCTACAAAGAACGTGTAAAATACTGTTTTTTTTGACTTCATTGTCTCCTTTTGTCAAGTCACATTCGTTGAAATCGGTTCTATGAATACTTCAGTCCGAACGGACTTGAAACGATCAAGTGTTCTGTTAGTTTAATGGATTAAACTGGGAGTTTTCTAAGCTTAGAGGGATTGGCTTATCTCAACATCAAAAGTGTTAATTTAACTTGAGTAATATTTAGGGAAAAGGTAGTCCTAATTACAAATCAATATCAGCCCTAACTACATAAGTACAAATCACAAAGTGAACACTACAGTTTAGCATTAGGCCCAAATATAACTTGTCAAACAGCCTTTAAAAAGTAGGGTTTTATAACAAAATGCTGTTAGGTGCTAAAGTGAAAGGCGTCTAAGTAAAGAAATATTTAACAGAGAGAAAAAGCATCAATCATCTTGGTAATCATTTGACACCTTGGTTAGAAGTTGTTACTTTAGTGTTTGCTCCTTGACACACAATATTTTGTGGTTAACTTTATATTTCTCATCAGTATGTTGATGGGAAAAATTATAGATTATTTTGATAATTGTAAAGATTAAAGGTTATAACATAATAATATTATATTTAACAATTTTGATCAAAGCATTCTCTATTTTATACCTGTATTTGGCAAATGTGACTTAGGAAAAAACAGGAAATACTCGATTAATCCTTGTTACGGTCAGTAAAACTGGTGCTGGGTAAAAGGGTTTCTTATGTTAATTCTCTATTATGCTCTTCAAAACGCTTCTTTACAGAATGAGAAATTTTTAAAATCGTGAACTTTTATCAAAAATGTATTGTTGGTGAATTCAATTAGTAGGCCTACAGATGAGGTTTTCGATCTTCTAGAAAACTTACTCTGAAGTCTGACTCTCAATTTAGGATATACAAAGAAAATTGGCGGGGAAAAAAGTTTATTTGTGATGTACTATTTAAAAACTTCATAATTTGTCCATACAAATATGCCCTATGTAGAGTTATTTCATTGTGAATTATTGAAGTAAATCCAATATAAATATGAAACTACGTTTGCTTTGTATTTGGTTCTTAGTTCTGAAACTAATTTTTACGTTTAATGTTGTTTCTTATTTTATTGTTTCTACAGTGACAGTTTTATTTTCATTTTCATGTTATGTCTTATATTGGCAATAAAACCGAACTGTAGAATAATAAATCTTTATAAATAGAGGAGTTTAAATTATAAAATCTTTGTTAAAACATCCTACTATTTTTCACCCCATTTACACTTTAAACATAAAAATTATACACAATTGAAATGCAAAACCTAATGAAATAATAAAAGTGTAAAGAACCATCATTTGTAATAATACCTTTAAAATAATTCTAGTTCTATTTTTTATAAAATATACTTTTTTAATATTTTGCTATACAACCCCTATGTAAATGTGTTCACTTGTTTTACATCCAGATTAGCCACACACTATACAAAGCGATGAATAGTGACCAAAGTTGAGGGTAGCTGTGTCGTTTTGTATTCACGTCAAGGACATGTGATGCAACCCACAATGTGACCTCTGAATAGAGTTTTAACAGCTAATTTGTTACGAATAGGAAAAATAATAAAAATATTTTTAATAGAGAGTGCATTTACAGTCAAAAACTTTATTATTTTATGGTTTTAGCGAATTTCCCTATAGGGAAGTAGCTATTACCGTAGGTGGCACGGTAAGACCTAGACCCGGGACCGATTTACTTTTTCATTTTGATGTCCCCAGAGGCCAAAAACACCATTCGTTCAAATTTTTATATATGTATATATAAATATATGTAGACTTATACGTCCGTGAACGCGATAACTTGAGTAATTTTTATCCGATTTTGATTAAATTTGGTTTAAAGGTGTAAAGCGGGATAAACTTGAATGAGTTCGCGAACCAGCATGATCGGACCATGGGAACGGGGCTTTATGGGGGGTTTTATGAGGTAAAACTGGTTTTTCTCACTTTTGACCCTCAAAACACAAAATTTCCCAATTTCTCTTTAGACCTTTTTAAAGAGCTTAAAAAACAATTAATTTAGTATATAAAAGTATTTTTGTTCGGATAATAGTAACGGAGAAAATTAAAAAAAAATTAAATTTAAAATTCCCATGTTATTCTTATGGAGAATATTGTCAAATGTTGTAGTTTACTTGTTTATGGATATATTTTGTATTTTGAACAAATTTATTTATTTTGTACTAAGCTATCAATATTTTACAAAAAACACACTTTACTAGTTTCCTTGTAGCAGCAAACCTAGGTACTCGTTAAACCTAATGTTATTAAAATATATTTAATTGAAAATCAATTGAGACAAATGGAAATTCGCTTAGTCGGCAGGTTTGCTGCGGCGGGGGTATTTTAGATATCACTCTTGTATACGCACAGAGTATATTGAACAGTACAACATTTCATGTGCAGAGCTTTTTTTTTACTATACATTCATTGTATACCCAACACTTAACTCAAAGGATAAATTTATACAAGCTAATACTATCATGGTTTAAAACAAAGTATTAAAAACAGCTCCTATGAACTAAGACATTGCCACAAATTTTCTTGTAACTAAATTACAGATCTCTATAATACGGGTAAAATCTGATACTGTAACAAATGTCCATAAAAAGGGGGTTTCACTAAAAATACTTCAGTTTTGTATAGGTTACGTAAAACAAATTTATCATCTAATCCATAACTAGCACACATTTTATTAATTTGATACTTCTCTGGCACAACCAGAGTTTGTAGCTAAATATACTACTTTTAACCGTTCAGATAATTTAAAACAGAGTTGGTTGATTTGGATCATGGAAGTTAAAAACTCCCATATCAACACTTGCATATTTCCTGAAATTAAAAAGCCTATTGTTATAGGAAAACAATAGTTTGTGGATTTTCCGAGTGGCTGGCTTCAATTTTGGCATTCTTTCTCCTAAACAACTGAACCGGAGACAGCTCTCAAATCACAAAGATTACATATCATGTTTAATGGTTTCGCTCGAATGCATCTACTAAAATAAGATAAGTTAATTTATTTAGAGGAAATATACCAGTTCAAGAATTAAATTATATTTAGGCTTTTGTAGTTTGATTCAATGATAATACAATAGGTGTATAAATACAAATGCGAATAGGTATGTTTGTATTTACTAAGGGACGTTTTAGTTAACAGGGTGGTAAAAGCTTTACTTCTTTTAAGAAATCCATAAAAATTGTGTCCCCTATGAAAAAAGTTGTAATTTAAATAACTTAATGGTGTAATAACCAACGATGTATGTACAGGGAGGAAAAAGGTCCCTGGAGGGTTAAATATTTCAAAATGTCATAAAGGTAAAGTAGTTAAAATTGTATTCTGATAATAAATGCCTTTAATTTGAAGTACATATCAACCTATGCTTACGATTAATATCTCTTCTGACACCTATTGAGCCGCCTAAGAAATGTAGCACATCACTGAATAATTTATTAAAATGATTTTAATACCCAGGAACTGTGTACCGCTTTTTGAAGCTTTGCATTTGTTACGTTTCGAAAAACTCAACCGTCCCAGGACTTTTTTCCAACATGTATAGTCCAACCTGAATAAAGTTAACACGAATAAAGCTATTCATGGTAATAACTTAATTCTTTGGCTCCTCATTTCATTATGAAAAAGAATCATTCGCCTATTGGGTATGAAGATGATTGGAGTGTCCAATCGAAATCGATCACCACTTACCATCTTTTATATGTATTTACCGTCTTGTGATTCAACAGTATAGGTGTAAATATATTATTACTAGTGTTATTAGACGTATAATTTGTTTTTGTTTTTTTTTTTACTGTAACGCTCTTTTTTTTAGAATCCCAAGGTTATTTTTTAATTCATTGTTTAACTTTTTGTTCAAAATTAATACCTATAAAAAATTTGATCTTGTCAGCCATATGTACTTCGATGACCATCATGAAACACAGTCCATGAAAAATATTTAAAATAGTTTCCCCTTTACACTCTGTATAGTTTTTATCAACAATAAGTTAAATTGTATACATAAAAAATATTTAAGTGTAACCCTTACAAATCATGTGTAAGCTAGTGTTAACTAGCTATGTTCAACATAATACACCATATTTATACCAACATCAGTGCTGGTTTTGCTCAGGATTAGGTGAAATAGAAGATAATGTCTTGAGAACCAACACAATGTCTAGAACTACTCTCTTATATTGTACAACAATGTCTGTTAAAAGCCAAAACATTGCTCAGTAACTTCAGTACTTTACTTGAGTTGTCTTCTGTGCTTCACTGGATAGCTGGTATTAATTTGAGGATAAAGCTTTTATGTACTTTAGAAAATGAAAGATATACAATATTTTTTCCTACAGTTACCTAACAATGAACATGTTCTCTCACTGATTTGAGAAAGCAAAGTGGCCAATTCGCTCATCAGTGAGACAATGTTGTCTCACTCTAATTACTTTGTCTCACTCCAGATTTGCAACTTGAAGGCACGAAATAGTGAGCGAGTAACATGCAGACAAGGTCGTATACGCGCGAAATACGTTGGCAGCACTGGCTGTAAATCAGCTGGTCAGCTGTTGCACTGTTGTATCATGAAATTTCATATTAAAACTTCACTTCTGTGTAAAAATATGTCACGTTTCTTTACCAATTTATTTGTTTTATGGTATATGTAGGAAAGATATAATGTGCAACTCGAGTGCAAAGTGCAATTGACTCACTCGAGAGAAATACTTACTCACGAGCCGTAGGCGAGTAAAGAATGGTTTCTCGAGTGAGGCAATTGCACTTTGCACTCGAGTTGCACATTATATTTTTCCTACATATACCATAAAACAAATAAATTGGTAAAGAAACGTAACATATTTTTTACACTTTCCTCACCAGTTGCACAAATAACTATTTTGGGGTTGAATATTGATAAGAACACTTAAAAATAATTGTTTATACATAAATCACTGAGTAATCAATTTAAATTTAAAGTTTATAAAATATATAATATCTTTAAAATCAGATCTATAATATCAGCCTTTAATATTTGAACTATGGCCCATAAACAAAAGACCAAAAGCTTTTATTCCTAACATACATCATCATTTCAAACAGTATTATAAACATTTTTGTTTATATAAATACAGTATGTGTAAAAAAATGGGTTGATTATATGATATGGTAAACATTAACACTTTTAAACTCGTTACAAGTATGCATATCTTAATTTGTTTTTACACTTTATTTGGTATACAAATATATTTATTACATGACAAGCGCAATTTAGTTACAATCAGTCTAAATATCATAGTATAGACACATCGTCTATGAATTAAATTATAGACTTCTGGAAGGGGTTCTCGAGGATAGGAAGAATAATAATCGATATCACAATAATTGTTTTGTGGTAAAATGGTATTTTAAAACACTTCGAGATTTGTGAACAATAGTTCAGATCATTTAAAACAGAGCTGCTCAAAATAAATATATCCTCCATTTACTGTTTGTCAGAAAACAAATTTGACAAAACTTTTGATAAATGATAACAAAAACATGAAAGTCTCAATTTATGTTATTCCTCAAATACATTTGTGTTATAGACAAAAAGAGACAAGTGAACATCCGCAATGTTATTTTTCTGTCAAAAACAGCTTGATAACTACGATTTGGTTTTGCAATTCACATTATGGGAATTATAATGAGTGGTATACACTAGGTGCATCTGCGAATGGCAAATTTCATAGTAATGATATTTAACCATGATTGCCCATTATAGTAATGTTATATGAAAATGATAGGTGATTTAGCATGTTATATGATATGTTTTCAACATCTCTTTCCAATGAAAGTGTTATAATCGAAATATTTATTGGCTGCTTATTTTTTCAATGATACTTCATTACAGCTACCTTTTTTACATGGACGACAGTATACTTTGCGAAACGTGGCTAGCCCCTGTTATAACTGATTACCTACTGGCCCAAGGGTGTCCATAAAAAACGTTTCAGGACTTTGGGAATTGAATCCTCATACTAAAGGAAGAAAAAAGTTCATATGAAGGTATGTCTGAAAATGCATAGGTATTTACCCAGATATCCATCATTTTGTTTTTTATTCAAAAATATTTTTATCTATGAAGTTTGTCATTTGATGATTATGAAATTTGGTAAAAGATGTTAACATACACAAGACCTATTATAGAAAAATAATAAAGTTGTTTCGATTGTAAATTTCAAAATGGCGGCCGTTTGAAATTGTCTAACTTAAATAACTAAAATACGGCTAATTCTATGAAAAAATGTCAAGAGGACTTTTCTTTAGCATTTTTAATTGCCTATCAAACGATACCAGTAATAACTGAAATATAAAGTTTTTTGTGTAAAATAAGGCAAATGTAGTCAGGGAACCCTTAATTTTGCCCTTTTAATTTTGCCTTAAACCCGCCATTTTGAAATTTACAATCGGAACAACTTTATTATTTTTTTCTATTATAGGTCTTGTGTATGTTAACATCGTTACCAAATTTCATAATCATCGAATGAAAAACTTCACAGATAAAAATATTTTTGTATAAAAAACAAAACGGCGGATAGCTGGGTAAATATGCATTTTCGGACATACCTTCAGATGAACTTTTTTCTTCCTTTTAGGATGAGGATTCATTTTCCAAAGTCCTGAAACGTTTTTTATGGATACCCTGTATACAAATAATCATGTTCTTAAAGATACTTGATTTTACAAAATATTGTTCCGAATCTTAGGAGTACACTTCGAATAAGCTATGTTGTTAATGATAATAAGAGATAGCATGCACGAACTTATGACTAGCCATTTACATGGACGCCCCAATATTACAGGACTGGTAGGCCTACAATAATGGCAACCTCACACAGCTAGCACTACCCGTATAATGGCGTAATAAACGTTTGTTTCTTTAATTTATTATCAGACTAACATAACGCGTTGGTGTATAATTTAATTAACACAGGTATTCACACTCATAAACGATCCTGTATAGTTCATCAACATTATGTAATAATGTAACAATAATTAATAAATTAACATTATCAAATTTTACTTTTTTTACTCGAGAAGTAACTAAAACGATACTGTACAAGGAAAATGTTTTGTGTAATTAAGTGACTTTCAAACGTTATATTGTAATTTTTTTCGTATTTTGCCTCCGATTTAGGTATAAATGAAATACATGAAATGTGTACCTAAATATGGTATGGTTTTACGTTATTGGTCACATGTAAACAAACAGTAAACAATTATTTTATTATAGTTTTAAAGCATAGAATATTGTTTGTATTGTCAAACGTGTTGATATTTGTCTTAATATACAAATACAAAACCGTCACAGCTAAGATTTCCTAGAGGAATATAAAATAACAATTTCCTGTAAGACTTTACAAGGTTTACTTGGATATCACAGGAAATGTCCGGAATGAAAAGAAATTTCCCGTGGGTGCCATTAATCTCTGCTGCTTTTGAAAGATAAAAAGGTTTGTCCTCATGAAATAATACTTTAGAAATATGTAAATAAAAGTCAGCTTTAAATTTAAACAATTATTTATTACGTCGTGGCAAACGTATATTATCGAGTGTCTTATAAAAAAAATGCGAGTTGCCTTACTTACAGTACCTAAACAAAGCCTTACTAGTCATACAAAATGTATGAATGTTTAGAATGTTGGTGATCACTTTTCTAGTGACTATAATCTTTTATGGATTTCCCCGTCGAGTGGATGTCATTTTATCTTGAGACTTCTTCTCTTAATATTTAATTGGAAACATTAAATCTATACATTAAAAAGTATCGGGTTTTCTGAGTTAAATTTGGCTTTTCTTTTTGAGTTCATTTGACTCTTCAACCGATGTTCATCACCTTAGTCTTAAATTAAAGTTACGAATGCACAGATTTGCCATCAACTATCATCATGAATTTATCTACTGTATTAATCGACCGAAAACATAATTTTCTTTAGAATTCCAAGATGTATTTCACTAGTTCTAATTACAGAATCCTGTATGTTTTGTTCTAAGGACCTTCACTGACATAACAGCTTTGAATCACGCAAAACCCAAATAAAAAAAATATTTTTCATCGATTTATACGTAACTTATATTGCTTGAAACCTTAACAGTAACTGTTGATTTCGACGGGTTTCACCCAGAATATTAAATATGTTTTATTTTAATCAGGGAGCATACTTACCTTTTTCAACCGGTACCAATAGAAACAAATTTAATTGTAAAATACAGTTTTTACCATGATTTTGCGTTGGGGTAATTTATTTATTTCTTTAAATTTGTATATTTTATTTACAAACTTCCTAATTGTATGTCTGAAAAGCAACGCTCTTAATTGCCCTAAATAACGACCAAACTTCCATTGTTATGTTGACACTAATGACTAACAGCTGATTAATGTTACTTCCGCAGAGGTAAAACTAAGTTAAATTAGCTGTTTTATTTTATCAGACGACATTAATAAATGAACACTGTGTTTTCGTAAAATTAATTATACAATATGTATCTACAAATTTCCTACTAACTAACGGATAGTTCGTTAGTAGAATAACGAATAATATAAATAAATAATTATATAATAATAATAATATAATGATAATATAATAATATAAATAAATCCCCCTTCACCTAGCTGTAAATAACAGCTGCAAGGTTTAGAAACGAACTAAGGTTCAACTAATTTCAAAATAAAATCGACTAAAACTGAATGTAAACATTTTTTTGACAGCTAAAAACTATTTTAATAATGCCAAAGCGTTTATTTGCTTTCAAGTTAATATGAGGCTGTTATTTTTGTTCAATATGGTGTTTAAAGTTAAATAATTCAAAGACTTAAAAGTATACAGGTGGGCTGCAAGACCCAGAACATACTTTCTTAGCTAGAATGATCAAAATCATTCTAAGAATATTGTTTCGCAAAACTTAGTTCAATCAAAACAGATTATGTTTCTAAATTAAGCAAGCAAATTACTACTTAAATATTTACTGTGGGTACAACTTGTCATTTTTATAAATTTATATTTCTGAAAATAAATTAAAGTATTTGCATTTTATTTTGCCAAATGTAATGCCCTAACATACTTTAGGGGGTGTGGGGAGCAAGCTGGTCTAGTACTTTTACCTCGGGACTTCAATCCCTGAGGTCCCGGGTTCAAATCCCGCCAAATCACGGATGGATTTTATCTAAGTGATATTTCCGAAACCCCTAGGTTTAGCCTGAAGTAATGTGAAGAACAATCCCGAGCTCGTGCCTAGCGTCTTCCGACAAAAACATACTTTTGGGGACTTATAAAATAAACTGTATATGTTATTTCTCAAATATAATCATGAAAAGTTCAATTTAAATTTGAACTTTTGTGTATCTTGATACACAAGAGAAATAAAGTTAAACTAGATACAAAAGCTTACAATCTTGAGTGTTTGGTAACTTGAACTAGTCTCTTTAATTAAACCGAATGTCAGCTTGAAACTTAAACACTCCACAATTCACCTTACGTCCTAAGTTACCTTGGAAACGCAAAGGTGTAAAATATTTGTTTCAGTTCGTTACTCACATTCAAACTACAAGTTTGTTTTATTGAAAAATAATACTTGCTTCTTACTTAATTTCTTGCTATATTAAGTCTATTAAGAAACGTAAAATCAACAGTTACAATATTATTCTTTGTATGTTTTGTTTTTGTGTAAAATTTATAATTGGTTAGGTTCCCCGTCCTACATCTTATTCTACTACTGTACAATTAGGTTAGACCTTCAAGTAAAATAAATTCCTTAAATTTTGTTTGCAAACCACCTGGAACTTATTCCAACTAAATTACAGCTTGCAACAAAACAGTTTTTCGTAACAGGTTATTTTATTGGTTGTACAGTAAATTTTTAATGTTGTATTTAACGTTTACAAAGTACAAATATAACCTTTTGGTGTGAATATCAGCAACACTACTCACAAACCTTAAAACAAAAGAAAAAACACTATTTTCTTTTGTAAGGTTAAGTTGAAAGGGGGTCACGGATGCCTATGTTACATAATGCTGACAAAAGTGCAGTTTTCTCAAGACTCATTAAAGATAGAATCTTGATTTTTGTTTTGATTTGAAGAAGACTTAATTAACTTTTAACACAAGGGCTTTTTGTTGTGTCTATCATAAATATTTTTCTAGACATTTTAACAATTTCTTTTAACCCCTTTTAACATCATATTTCTTTGGTTCTATTAACTTTTGTTCGTATTTTAATCGCTTCTTAATTTACAATACAAAAACTATAAAAACATAAGCCACTATGAGAAATATCATAGAAGTCTTAGGCATAAACCAAGTTATCAATCAAATTTTAAGCCTTTCTGGTATACGCCCCATATCAACGCTTAAGTGATGTGGTTATGTGTATAAAATGTAAGCAAAGTTACACTGGCTAATTTGTAGCTATTAAGGCTTAGTGTAACAGTTTTGCATTCAAAATATATAACTGCATTCTTTGTAAGTTAACGTTGAACTTCAAGATTGTATTGTAGCAGGTCTTGTAACATTTCATATCGTATTCTACAGCCTACTCGAAGGTTGGCTTGTTAAGTCGAGTTCCGAGGGTAAAGTAAATCACCCGGAAAATTCCCAAGTAGTTTGTGGAAACTTTTTGCTTTTCTTTTCAGTTGTGTTAGGTTAACTCAAGCAATATCCTAAAACCTCTCTTACAAAAACGTTGGGACTTCTACAATCCCGATTAATTTTGTATGTGGACTTATATTAAATGTAAGTTTGCTTAAACATACCAAGAACTTTCTAAGGTCACAATTATATATGAATTGTTATTTAGCTTTATTCTTTTCAAGGAAATTCTTTTGTAATGTTCCAAATACAACTTACTTATTATTCTTAAAAAGTAACGTTATAGTAAAGACCATGAATATTAGAACGGAAACTGTATGGGCCATAAAAATATAAACACAATCATATGATGTTCTTGGCCTGAAAGTGAAGATGTTTTTATTATTATTTAAATGGAACTGAAAAAACGTCCAAAACAGCTGTAATAGCTATTATTATAGACGGACCAATTACGTCATTTGTTCGTGATTATGATCCATACCGTTTCTGTTCTAATATTTGTGATAACAACCATTAGTCTCTAATTCACATCTCATCTACGTCACTTGTTAAGAATCAGCTGATTTTAATCAAGGACGTCATTTTATTCGACGCAAATTAAGGTCAGTCGGTGTCTGCTTAGTAGAAAAGGCTATTACATTAACATTTTGTACAATATGGAATAGACAAATAGACAACTTAAATTTGAAATTTTGTTTGTAATCACTACTTTTTACTTTGCTAGGGAATAATATTTTTTTATAATTATATTTTTTATAAAAGGAATGTAAATAAAGGGCGTAGACTATTTTCTTTTATTTTTGGCAAGTTTTAAAAGATCACTATAATTTATAATTTCTTGTGGCAATTGTTATTTATTTTAGAGCAAGATAGTCACAAAAATAAGTATCATGTGTTTGTTTTAAACATTATACATTGCATTTGTTTAAAATTACGTTATGCACCTACATTTTGTTGTTGATAGAGTTAAGAGAGAAGAAAACACCTCCTTGAAAATATGTGACGTGATATATTTGGACCATAAAGATAAGAACGGGAACCAAGTTGGGGGAGGTGGTTCACTTTCCTTAGCTGGAAACCAGGAAAAGAATAAGCCATTTTTTCTAATCGAGAAAAAGGGTAGATACTCCATATGCGTATTACCTAAAGCACATTTGTGAGGCAGGAATACTAAAATAGTTATTTGTGTAACTTGCGCGCAAAGTGGCACTTTGCATTCACGTAACACAATATATTTTTCCTAGAGTTACAATAAAGCATATAAATAATTAGCCTTTCAAACACTATAGAACACGTTTTTAGGTTAGGTTAAATCCAAACGTTGAACGAAAATAGAAAATCAATACTCAAAGGCTGTGAAACACTTCACCAGCTGATCGTAGTTGTTGTATCTTTTAGTGTTACCAACTTATTTCTAAGCGTACACGTATTACGTGTCTTATAAGCAAACTGTTTTGTGTAAAAAAAAAATTAAGGCGGCAAAATTAAGTAAATGCAGGAATTAGTTACTTCGTGTCCCATAGACAGTGCAAGGAAGCCTGCTTTGTCAGGTAACTGTAGGAAAATATAATTATAGATAGTCGCTTTACCTGCGCTTCATAAGGTAACATGCCAACAGATAAGAATACTTTTGTCAAATAAAAAGTTATTGTATTACCACTAATTACAGAACATATTTTTATCACTAAGGGGTTCAATATTGTAAAATATATGATTTGAATAGCTGTATAACGTTTACAGATGTTTATGGGTTTATATAATATAACAGCATGTATTAGAATAGTATGACGTTGTTTTAGTTATTTACTATTTAATAGTAACTACCTGGGGTCCGAGCCATGGCTTGGTATATTTTATTTCCATTGTACCCCTATATCGAGTTATTTTCAGTGTAATCTTTGCTCAATTGTAACAACTGATGTTTTTCCTGTATTTTGTAATTTGCTAGTATATTGCGTATGGCTTGTTATCACACATGTGTTGTTTGTCTCACACATGTGACAAGTCTTTTGTTTCCTTTTCTTTGTTATTTTGTTCAACCAACACGGTTACTTGGCAACCTATAAGGCCAATGTAAAAGATGTTGACTATAAATTTAATTTTTTAGGTTATTAGTTTTTGTTGGTAGTTTTAACTGCAGCAAACACGTTATTAGGCTAGATATAATTTTTTTTCGACATTTTAAGGAAATAGTAGAAGCCGTTTCCGAGATCATTGTGCATACATACATACATACAATCAATCATACAAACAAACATTGCTCAAATAAGAGCATAGGATTTGTAAAAGTAAAATTGGTATAGTTGGAATAATAATTTAGCCTATTTTTCAAGCTAACATCGTAGCTTTAAAAGTTTGGGTGGCAGAAGCCTTAGAGGTTAAAATTACACAAATTAAGCCTTATCAGGTGTGGGACCTTCTAAAATCTTCTCCATAGGACAATATCTCAAAGATTCACGATGTTAGATTGAACAGCTTAGAAATGTCTGCAGAACAAACAAACATTATTTCTTTGAAAAAAATTAACTAAATAAATAACTAAATTATATAAATGTTTTGCCCCTAATGTCATTAGCTGTTCCGTTAAGAAAACACGGTGATTTATTACGTAATGTTTTGCCCTGACTCTAAGCTCGAATTTACACGGAAATTAATTATTCGTCTACGATGAACTGTTCTTGTATTTCGCTCTGAAACGGGAATGGAATACATTGTTAAATACAACTGCAAACAGACTAATGGCGTAGACGTTGATTACGAAACTAGATTCATTTTGGACCTATTATATTTGTTAAATGGTATATTTTATCTGTTTATGCTATATAATATGACTTTGCCTTCTTACACAAGTAATCAAACGATGCTTTCTTCCTTTTTTCCAGGTCCTAGCCTATTTTCGATTTCCTGTTAGAATGTTTTTTGAGGTTATTACAAATCTCAAAGGTGCATAGATACAATAAATGTTTTTGATGCCAATATGACGATTTATTTTTTAACTTCATTTTTGGAGGTGTTGATTTAATGTTAGACTATGTGAGAAATTACGGTGAACATCCTCCATTGAGGGGAAAAACATAATTTCTGTTGAACTCTTTTTCCTTGTCATGATAGGAAACTTCTGAAATAATCACTTAGGTAGGTTAAAAACGTGTTACTTTATGGTAGAACAATAATTCTTGATAATTGTTGTCAAGAACATTCTTTGTTTTTTTAAAATGTTTAAAATATTCCAGGTTTTTTTATTTGATTTACTTTGTAACCACAATTAGTAAACACAATAAATTATTAAATGGGGTAAAGTCTCTATTTGATGTTAAATGAATAATTTATGTGATAATTTAATTTGGTAAGCATTATCTCTGTAAATTTTTTATTTCGAGTACGATCAACATGGAAAACATTTTCTTAAAAACATTATATTGAAAATATTTTACTTTCCCAATGTTTACATTAAAGGCAGAAGACAATATTATGTTAATTCCGTAATCAAGAGAAACAATTTTCAATTGTTTTTGTAACAATAAGTACAGGTGTAAGAATGCCGCTGCCACTCATCTTACTACAGAACCTACATGGCGTTAGAAGAAATGTGTTTTGTCTTACGTTCATCTTTTCGAAGTGTTTTGCTGCCAAGACTTATAACAGAATTAGCAAAACATTACGAAAGGACGATCGTGGGACATGCGTCTCTCAGTTGAAACTACATGCTCTAAGTAAAAACTACAAGTGCTCAGTTGAAACTACAAGCGCTCAGTTGAAACTACAAGTGCTCAGTTTAAACTACATGCTCTAAATAGAAACTACAAGTGCTCAGTTGAAACTACAAGTGCTCAGTTTAAACTACACGTGACAGTTGAAACTACAAGCGCTCAGTTGAAACTACAAGTGCTCAGTTGAAACTACAAGTGCTCAGTTTAAACTACACGTGACAGTTGAAACTACAAGCGCTCAGTTGAAACTACAAGTGCTCAGTTGAAACTACATGCTCTAAATAGAAACTACAAGTGCTCAGTTGAAACTACAAGTGCTCAGTTGAAACTACAAGTGCTCAGTTGAAACTTCAAGTGCTCAGTTGAAACTACAAGTGCTCAGTTAAAACTACAAGTGCTCAGTTGAAACTACAAGCGCTCAGTTGAATCTACAAGTGCTCGGTAAAAACTACAAGCTCTCAGTTGAATCTACAAGTGCTCGGTAAAAACTACAAGCTCTCTGTTGAAACTACACCCGCTAAGCAGTCCTATAAAAACTATAAGTAGTCGACCATACAAGCACTCAGTTGAAACTACAAGCACTCAGTTGAAACTACAAGCCCTCAGTAGAAACTAAAAGCGCTCAGTTGGAACTACGCCTACGTAGTTGAAACTTCAAGTGATCCATCTGAAAGCGCTCCAAAGAAACTCTACAAATTGCTCCTTTTTCCAGATTAACACACTGTACCACTTACGATGTTACAGGAATCACTGATTAAAGTACTCTTTGATTGGTTCAGGATTGATCAGTTATGTTTGTGTTTTGTTTTAGTAGTCTGTAGTAATTATAAGATTAGGACATTTAGAGAATTTTGGTTGTACATATTACATCTACAGAATATGTGACTTATTACTTTGAATAACTTATTATTAAAAATCGTATGTGTTATTAAATCACCTGAAAGAAAAAAATACGTAAAAAATAACACTTCTAATAATATAATGTTACAACAACTTATACTGTTATACTGTATATACTTATACTGTTTACCCTCAAGGCAGTAAAAGATAATAAGTTGTGATTTATATCGATTGGAAACTCCAATCATCATCAGGCTTGATAAGCGAATGACAATAATCTCAATGGCGTACCTTAAATACTATTGGCTATAAATACTATATATATATATATATATATATATATATATATATATATATATATATATATATATTGGATTCTTGTCATTCGCCTATTGGGTAGTACCCAATAGTAGCCTATATAAGGGGCGCCAGTGAGATTCTTGTTATTGATGACTGGAGTTTCCAATCGAAATCGATCACCAGTTACCATCTTTTATATGTACTTACCGTCTTGTAAGAGAACAGTATTAGTCTAATATTACTACAAGTGTTATTTTTGACGAATTGTTGTACTTACAGGAAACTTATTATTTTTCTAAAGGCAAGTTGTATATAGTTGCATTGCTTTAATAACTCTCTGACTAATTCACAGGGGTTTATGGAATGAAACTTGGCACATTTTAATTGTTTGAATTGTATGTACATAAACAGCAAAATGAGCGCATTGCTTTTTCCAAAAACCACAAAATTGTAATTTCACCAATTTTATTAAAAATTAAACAATTCGCCGAAACGACATAACCCTAAGATGGTTTCACTCTCACCAGGGATCATAATCGAGTTGCCAAACCCTGTATTTTGCGGTAATGTAGTTATCTAATGCGTATTCCTCGTCGCGTGTAAGCCTGCAGCTCTTTCGCCTACTTTGTAACTAAGTTACAGTTTTAATGTAAAACCTTTGTTTCGTTTTAGTTCCATAACTAAATAACTTTTCCATTTTTAACAGGCATCATTATATAAGTACAGGGACAAGGTTTTTTTTATTTTAAACTGGGTTCAATTCAAACCTTCACTGATGACTTTGGTATTGAATTAAAGGGTTTTATTTGGTTTTCAGTGAATACCACCAGCTGTTTGTTTTGTTGGAAATATTTTTTTGTCATACCACAGCAAAAACAGCAATTTTTTATATAAAAGAATTGTGGGTATAAAACAGTTGTTTTTCTCTCCAAGCAATTAAAACTAGCTGTTGCCAACTTCAATAATTGTAAGCAGTTGGAGGAATTTAAAGTAATGATTTTGTCAATAAATTGTGGCTTATTGTTACATTATTGTCCATAGTTCGATTTACCGTTGGAATAATGTATACTCTATACTGACAAAATCGTTATAGGCAAAACTATTGAATCATTTACTAAACAGCCACTCATTTGCATGGGCAAAATTGAAAACAAGTTTGAAGTGGTTGTGAGAGGTTATCTTTACACAAGTATGTTCGTAACTTAGTGTGCATTAATATTGGTGCAATATGACGGAAAACAGTTCATTCAGATAAACTCTAGTATTATATTTAGGTGTTTATCTACGGTATATTGCATTTTATATGGTATTTTTGACGTTTTTCGAGAGGAAACGGTCCAAACCTCGATATTGTTACCATATAAAGCCAGACTTTTGTTAGATAGCATCATCAACTGATAGTCCAATTTAAAATGGCATCTCGGTCTGCAATACCGCTTGGAATTGAACCAGCGACCTTCAGATTTTAAAGAGAACACTATAAGCACTCGGCTACTTTATATTTTCCATAATCCAAAATGCTGTAATTCAAAGCTCTAAACTGATTTTCTAATAGGTACTAGTTTCTCTCGGGATAAAACCGGATACCTTCTTATCAGACGGAAACTATAACTGTATAAGGTGGCTTAGTCACCTAGTTATATAAATTTTTCATCAATCATTATTTCGTTAGCCTCTGTTGGCAGGGTCGTTAAAATTCGATCATCACTTCTCTGGCCAATCGATGCTGAAGCGTGGAGTATTGCGATAATAATATTGGTGGCTTGAAGTATTTTTATATTGCATTACTGCTTATCCAATCGGTGGATTTTCTCTCCTTTGATTAGGATTTTTTAGGAGAGACTTCACTAATAAAATATTTTATGTCAAATTTAGTTTTCAAATTGATTATCTACGACAACACACATTTTGGAATTTGAATTTAAATAAAATATTAAGCTATTAGTATGAAATATTCAATACCAACGGTTAGAAACCAATAGCAACATAGACTAAACATCTTAAGCTAGAATTCAATAGTTAATGCGTTGGAATGCGTGGATAATTGGTCGATTATATATTAACTGTAGCGTAAATAGATATTGTGGTTTACTAATTGAGATATTAACACAGTTTTCTGGAGCATTTTTTGGTACGAATGAATATTCGCAAACGGATACTTATACCGAAATGATTTTGAAGTTAGACAGCATTGCTTGCACTTAAACATTATTTTGTTTACTAAGATTCACCTTTCAACTTTTTCTGACTTTTTAGCACGTTGAGTAATTATTTTAATATTTTTACAAGAATATATTCAAACCAATTTTATTTTTTGTCACTTATCAAAACGACAAATCTCTCCTTCATTTCAATACTATTTGTGTTTTTATAGCAGTGAACATAATAGTAAAAATTCACTATGCTATTTTAATCTTTGTGATAAATCGCTCACTTATCACAACAAACATTTAAGGAATGTTTTGAAAAGGTTTGGTTTGGTGAAAAGGAAAGGTTTTGGTCACGAAACATCCACTAACTCGCTCACCAAATATTTAAGAAATTTTAATTAACGTTTACTTCGTAATTAAAAATTCCTCTTTCCTCACAGTCTATTAAAATAAGCCTAAACAATGTGGCTCAGAGAGTTTCTGATTGTACGACAAAGGTCTTGTGTTGGGAGTTTAGAGAGAGCGGCCAGAGCTGGGCTGGACACCTAGAGATTAAACACAAGAGACCATGAATTGGTGGGGGGTGTGCTGGACGGTGGGGGTAATAGTGGGGGGTGGTGGGGGAGTCGAGGATATAAACACCCACTTAACCACCACACCTGAGCCACTTCCCCTCCTCCACAACACAATACACCGTAATACCGCAGTACATTATTTTTTAACTTGTCCACTAACCACGCTTTTTATTCATTGTGTTTATAACGTGTGTCAAAAATACTTTAGTCGTTGGCGCTAGTTTTGTCTTGAATGACAGTTTGAGGCTTGAGGCATACTAAATAGTGTAACATTAGTATCTTACTTTTATATGTAGCCTGGACCACAGTATGAGTATTTTGAAGATGCGAAATATTGATTTTGAATAAATAACACGATTGTTGTATTGTAGACTAAGATTATGCTCTTTAGCTAGGGCCAATGTCCAAGTATAGTTTTGGGTACAGATTCGCAATATCGAAAGTATACAACAGTACTTTTCTAAGGATCAAAATCAAAATCAAAATTGTATTGGGCCATTCAACATTAATCTCAGGGATCAAACACGTGGTCATTCAAAAGGCGAACACAGAGAATCAGAAATATACAAAAACAAACTCGCATTTGAACAGGAACGTACAAATAAATAGTTCAATTTTACTGAATCTGAGATCATGTAGGAATTTTAGGGTTTAATTAAAACGATAAATATGTCTATTACATATACGGATACTCTAAACGTTAGTAAATTCAAATAGGCTGGTCTATTGTACCTATTTCATATTCATCCATTCTAAAACACATTGATTGTCAATATTGCTAAAAGTAATTATTTAAAGACCACGAATCACTTGTATCCCTCACGAGCTAATAGTTATGTGGACAAATTTGAATTAACAATGAATAAGAACATCAGTTTACGATTAAAAGTATTACTTTCATTTGTTGGAAATAAATGTTTTGTTAGGTTGGTAACACTGCGTAAGTGACTTGGTTTTCATAAACACATTCCATATATCATCGTTTTCTATCTAGTCCAAGCAAACTAAACAAACTTACATAGGGATCGTTAAAAAAATTGCAAGAAAACGTTTGATGGTTTTATTTTGTAGAGTTGGGTTTGCAGAATGACATACTAAAAGTTGCCAAAAATCGGTCCACGAGAAAACCACTAAAATCAGAATATAAAATGGCGGTTTTTTCCAACATTGGACAAATTAAAAAAACATATTTCACATGCATTTGTTATGCACATTTTTCGAGATATTAATTTGGGACCACCGCCTGTATTTAAGGCGGGGACACACTTGTCATACACTCTTCCGATCCTACTACGATCCGATTTGCGGGATTCCAGAAGGATCGGTGCGGGATCGGAGAGGGTGAACACACATGTCATACACGCTTCCGACCCATGCCCGATTTCCTCCACCGGTCGATCAACACTTGCCAGTATTTGTAAACTACGTGCAGCAGAAGGTGGTAAACATGTTCAAAAACCCAATAAATACAGGCGGTGGTCCCATATTAATATCTCGAAAAATGTGCATAACAAATGCATGTGAAATATGTTTTTTTAATTTGTCCAATGTTGGAAAAAGCCGCCATTTTAAATTCTGATTTTAGTGGTTTTCTCGTGGACCGATTTTTGGCAACTTTTAGTATGTCATTCTGCAAACCCAACTCTACAAAATAAAACCATAAAACGTTTTCTTGCAATTTTTTTAAGGTCATATCCTATATTTCCCCGACTAATCGTCGTAAATCATAATTTACTTCAAGCACTTTTACATTTTGTCGAGTTGAGTTTTAAGGAAAAGCCATCACTCACATTCTCGTATCTGTCCAACACAGACATGCTACAGATATTAACCCAAATTCACGAATGTTTGTTTTAATTTTTGTGGTTTACTATCATGTAGTTTGTTATAACCCTTTTTCAATGAATTGTCGAGCTAATTATGATGCAAATGGAATACAAAAAGCAGTAGTAAAACACCACGTTCTAGGTTTAACAAAGGTTGTAATAAGAAATAACTCTGCTATTAAACGTTGTTCAACAATTAAATTTGTGAAACATAATCTTAGTTATTAGAGTGTGTCATGCTATTTTGAAAACCAAGTTCCTCGTTTCAAGCTAAACTAAGAAATAAATAGGTTTCTTAAGAGAGAAAGAATGTCATTTCCGAATTGAAAATCTAACCAAGATACGAACTTTTACGAGCTTAGTACAAAGTATTTGGTGTTATGTTTTGTTTACTGTAAGATTACATAGTTTATTTTTTATTTATTTTGTCCCACATTCACACCCTAGGACGCTAGGTCTAGCCCGGAACTGTTTTACACTTTAATTCAGGCTAGCCCTAGGGCATTATGACAAAGATAAAATCCATGGGGTATTGTTGCGACTTGAGCCCGGGACCTACGGCTCCGAAGCCCTGAGCTCTACCACTAGACCAGCTTGATACCCTATGTACATAGTATTCATAAAAAAATCAATTGTGAACGAGCAAACTCATATAATGTAAACGCTAAAAGTCTAATTTTGATCTTTATTAAGCATGTAGTTTAATGCTATTCGCAAGTTTACGTCTCTGCCTTTGTTACAACGTTTTAATACGCAGCCTTTGGTTCACAATACCTGGCTCTGGCTCTTATGGTTTTAAAACCAGTGGAGTAGTGTTAATCTAACTCACGGACAGTATTCAAATATTTTTCTCTATGCAATAGAAGGCCTTAAACGTTTATATAATACATTTACATATTTCATAACCAATTTTACTGCAGCAAATACCATTGCCAACCATATCATTCCACAGGTTGTTCGTTGGTGAAGTGATTCAAAAAGAGACAATGATGTGATATCAAACATCAAGTGTAAGTGAGAACAATGTTAAAGTCAGTGTTGTGCAAGTCCGGCTCCTCCCTAGACCTCTCCTCCCTAGGGGAGGGGGAGCAGGAGAGGGAGGTCCCTAGAGAAGGGAAGCTGCGCAGAGTGTTTACAACGCATGCGCGTCGTCGTTCTCGCACCAAGAAGGACGCAGGCGTCGCCAACTTCAACCTCAGTCGGATGATGAAAGAACCACTGCGAGTCGTGCATTCCGTACCCCTCAGCTACTCTAATGGGTAAGTTTATTTATATCTTTGTTAAGTGTTAACTTTAGGTTAAATCTGTCTGATAGGTAAAAGGTAATGAAAATTTACATCTTTCATTCAATAAAAAGTCGATTGATGTGTGTTGATGGCCCAGTGGTTGCTCTAGGGGTGGCCGTCTTTTATTGACCGTTTGACAATGGTCTGGATCTGAAGAGTTTTTTCTACATTCTTCATGAGGCCCATTAGGTGAGCCGATAGATTGGATTCTTTCTCATCACCATCGTCCAACTGCTGTTGAAGAATCTGCAGTTCAGAGAACAGTCCAAGGTTCCTTTGTCGGATGCCCATCATGGTTTTCTGAAAATAATGAATTGGAGTTAACAACAGCACCATTTCCATCCTTCTATCCTTATTTCAGACCTAGAGGATATATGTGCACTTGAAGATGTGGTTGTGATGTTCACACCCATTTTGCCGATGTCATCCTCTGGCCCTTGGAGCCACCTTCGAAAGGGTTCTACTCCAATACCATCCTCGTTTCTTGCTCTTCCGAGCTGTTATTAAAACTGTGATGAGGTGAGGTTTGTAGCAAGGATAGAATTTTCAGCGTATCATGTGGGAAGAGACGGAACGGAAACACTCAAGAACGTCGGTTTACCCTCAAGGACAAACCCCTATCCCATTTTTCCGGGGGTTGATTTCCATTTGCCCAGCACTGGATAAATTACATGTCCATCTCAATGCCGATGCCGACCTCTGCATCCTTGCGCACTTCCTGTTTAAGGACCGAACTGGCTGACTCCTCACAGCCCACTGAGAATTCCCGTCGGACAGTGCAGAGCACACATCAACCCCTGCAACACAACAGGGGAACTCCCAGAGACTCCCATTGAGAGGAGGGACACCCTAGTAGCCTCTTACGAAGCCAAGGAAGGCTGCGGTCCTATTCTAACCCGGTACCACACGGGTGACAGCAATGTTAGTGCGTAGTATTATAGTTATATCACCCCGCAATAACTTCTTGATTAACATTTTGCGTGTGTTTTTAATCATACAATTTTAATAAAATGCGTCTTTCCTTTTTTATAGAATCTACACTATCAATTTAGTTATATAGTACATATTCATAAGACCATTGATAGGGACCTAAATTTACAATCGGAATTATTTTCCTTTTTTGTGGGTTGTTTAACTATATAAAAAATACAAATCAGCCTGAACATTAACGCATTCGGCTATACATTCTGTATGGTTTCATGTAATTCATATCGGATTATCATACTTTTTGTTACCTAATTTTACACATGTCCTCACAGTTTGTTTTAGTCAATAATAGCTGTTTAAACTTGAAAACACACTGTTTTAGAAACAACAATTCGTGAAGTACAATGAGACATATTAAAGTTTACGATAAATTCAATCTCTGGTATAGCTTGAGAAAATTTCTGTTTGGGTTCCTTTTGCCAAAGGAGGAAGAGTTTTAATGAAATCGTGTTTTATTTCGAGACTTTTCTTCTAAAGTATAGAATAACTTCCAAATCCCTCTTTACTTTAGTTGCTTCATTCATTTCAGGCATTGCTAAAAACTAAATATTATTCAGCACTCATAAGCATTGTACATGTGTTTATAATTATTTAAAACAAAATTTTTATTATTTTACTAGCATGAGTAATGGAAATTTCATTAAAGAGAGGAGATTTCCGTAGCATAAGGTGGTTAAGCCTTTCAGAATTTGTTTACGTATCTGTTAAATGATAAGTTGAAGTCTTTATTTAGAAAAATGATTAGTGACACTCAACTTGTGAAGAAGTGTTTTTAAACTTAGCATGACTTCCAAGGTACAATCAATACAAGGTAGCAATCTATACATCACAGTAACTTGATCAAATATTTTTATTGATATACGTTATAACTTAAAAACGTTATTCTCCTTATGATACCTATTTTCTTTATGGTAAAGGTAGGGGGCTGACTCAATCGAGAGGAAAATATTATTTTTAAGTAATGATATTTTACCAAAGTCCAATGAGTTCCTCACATTAGCAATATCTTCAATAATAATCTCTTATGTCGAACCTATTGCCTATTTTAAGAGTGTAATTAAAAGTATGAAAGTATTTTTTGCTTTCTTACAAACACACAGATCCTGCGCCAGGAGGACATCCCTAAGTTCGCAAATAATCGTATTAACAACCCAGTAATTAGCGTAGAATTAGTTTGCTGAATTCAAAGGTACAATTAGGCAGAGCATAATAGGTTAAATGGTCTTAAACAATAGGGCTTAAGTCCGTCAGTCTTGTGTGCTCAATTCGCCATTCATCTGGTAAAGCAGTGTTTAGGGTCGATCTCTCAATAATCATAAAATTATAAAGTTTTTAAAACAGCAATTCTCGCTAATTGATAAGTTTTCTTTTACATATTTTTTTTAATTACCATTATGTTACCTTGGTTTATTACAGTTGATAGGTCTAAAAAAATACAAATCACCGTAAAGAAGTTTAAGTACTAAATAATACGTAACGATAATTAAGTACAATTACTTCAAATTCCAAATCATTTCTAGCATTGATTAAAAACCAAAAAACAATAACACATCCAAGACAATGTTTTCGTGCCCTTAAAAAAGTATAGATATTTTCCGATCATTCACCCACTTAAATTTGTACAACGAAATTGTATTAGTATTTTCCCTAAATAGTTTTGCAACAACACTAATAATATATCTCATAACTAACTTTGGAAACAGTGAATTTTATAGTACATTATGCAGGGTATATTAAGAGGAAGTTGCTGAATCTACAGCTAAACATCCTAAATCTTTTCGTGTTTCTATCAATTGGTATACATTGATCCTTAAAATTTTGACAGTACTGTATTAAAAAAATTAATTAATATACCTATCCAATCTTACAGTATTACAGGAGTGATTTTGGAACCATGTTTATGTGTTTACTAATACCCTAATAAAAGATATTGTCAGAGACATTAAACATTTTTAGGTATTTTATGTGATAAATACTTTTCTTTTTGATAACTCTGATGAAATTCGTTTCTTTGTAGAGTATTTTTTTCTTTGTCAGCATTTTTTGCACTGCAATTTCTAAAAGCGGAAATTAAAGAGCACAGAACAGGTAGATAACAAATGAACTGTCAGTCTGTCCTAGCATTGTTACCAACTGTTGAATACATAATGATTTTAACACGAAAACGTCATGTTTGTAACCCTGCATTTGGTAGTGACATAACCTTCCGTTGTATCTATAGTGAATATGCAGACGCTTTGTTATAATGTTTGAATGGACAAAGTTGTCTATATTCAATTACCTATCAATTAAACAATATTAGTTTGGTTACTGAATAATTGTTAAAACTTTGGCTGTTTTATACAGTAAAAGTTATTTCTTGACCAAAACTCACCTAATAATCAGTCGTTTCAAAAATGATGCCACTCTTAATATTTTTTAAATGTATTTTCGCATGTATTTATAAAGTCGGTCCCATAAAGTAAAATAGATACGGGTTTAAACCATTTTTTTAAATTAGTAATACACACAAAATATATTTTTATAACGGATATAAAGCTGCGCTTACGTCCACAAATAGGTAGTTATGTAATCATTCAGCAATATACGATTGCATTTTCGTTAAGTAATTACCTAAATTTGAGTAGTAAAAGTTTGGTTATAAACGTATATAACTGATCCGCTAAACGGTCGAATATTAGCATTGATTTGTTAATCAAATCTCTTAAGCTGTGGAAGTTATATAAATATCACCGTTTATTAAATATTATCAATACTGTATTTTGTTGTCATATATGTAGGTCATATATGCTTGTAAAGCATATTCATACAAATGAGATCGATTTATGGTAATGTCATTTGCAGCGCACTCATTTAAATAATAATTACATTTAAGAAAATTATATATCCATATCGATAACGTATTATATGATGAATACCACAACAATTGTTACATCTCTAAAGCCAGTAAAATTAAAGATTGTATGGATTTCTTCTTATAACTGCTTATATACAAACCAAATCCAATATTATCTTTTGTTTTGCATTGATAGATTGGGCGTTAGTAGACATTTCAAACAAGACTTCCAACTCAATTCAGAATGTGACAAACCTTTACGTACACGATAACGAGAAGTTGGAGTGATAAAGACAAGTCGGAATTGATTTTGACCACGAAATGAGTTTCTACCACACAACTAACTAGCTTTTTTCAACACACCACACTGTAAACAGTTTTCTTATACTCCTTTTACACCGGAAAGTCTTTGTTTACAGTTAGTAAAGTCAGCTGGATTACGGTAAACCAACTGGTCTGCTTTTCAATAAAACCCATCAGTGCTAAATCCATCAGTGCTATGCTGTCGTCGAATTTACCACCCCCTCCTCAGCACGTATACTCTTCCAAATATCCTAAAATATTCCGTAGTACCGAAATATGTACCGAAGTATGTTTCGTAGTACCGAAGTATGTTCCGTAGTACTGAAATATGTACCGAAGTATGTTCCGTAGGACTGAAATATGTACCGAAGTATGTTCCGTAGTATCGAAATATTCCGTTAGTTTGATTCACTTTGATTTACGACCACCTTTATGTAATTTAGAGTATTTATTCACTTAGTAATTCATTTATTCAGAAGATGCATTACGATAGAGAAAAGGTGCAATTCTACATAAAATAATAAGTCTAAATGAATTAGCTCAAATCTGCTGCCTGATAAATCTAAACACAGGTGAGTTAAGGTGTTCTGTGTTCAAAGTGGCAAAATAACCAAAATATAAGTAAGTTTGTGTTGGTATATATGTCTAAAGTAAACAGATTTTATAAAACTTGTTGCTGGTAGTAAGGCAAAAACTATCGTACACAACTCACTCAGGAAGGTGTTTACCTACATGAAACACTTCCCGGCCACACAATTTTTATTTCAATTGTGGTTTTTCAATACAGACAAAATGAGAGTAAAAAATGAAAAGTTATACAATTATTTTTTTTTATATTTTAAAGTTAAACTGTCATAACCTAACCTAACTAACCAAACTTGCTGATAATATAAAAAAGATATAAGATAAAAATCGAATGAAGGTTTACTAATCGAAAAAAATAGTTCTGTTCATAAAATAAAATTATAAATGCCTCAAATTCAATCAAAATATGTACAGTTAAGAATTAATCGCATTCTAAGCAAAATCTTTGACAAAAAGTTATAGTTATTGGAGGGGTATGATCTTGTTACCTCTTGGAAATTTAGCCGAATACTCTATCCACTACGCCAAGAACACCGATGGCTAAACTTCGTATCGTTGTGGTAATGATGTTCCATCAAGAGAAGAGAGTGACGTCATGCCATGACAGCCAATAGAATGTTCTCATTTAGTCCGAACCGAAAACCCGCAGCTGAAATAAAAATGTTGATTCCTGACCTTTATGCATAATATACTATTTTATAAAATACAACCAGTGTTTCTTGACACGAGTTGATAGTTTACGAATGGTAAATTATTTTAATGGTTTATAGTGTACGAATGGTCTTTTATTTCATTTAAAATTAACAGTCATAATTATGAACTGGATGTGTATGGTCAAGTTGGTTAACTTTCAATAGTACATCAGAACCAATACATCATTAATTTAACATTGTGAATGATTCACACTGAGTAAATATGACGTTAACCAGAACTTTACCACGTCAATCAGAACCACGTCCAAACTGAACGCACTCAAAATAGCGTCTCTAATGCAGGTTCACTTATGACAACATCTCTCCCACCGATGGTCAGTTTACATGGTATTTTCACCAAGAACCACTCATGATACAACCCCCAATTGTTAGATCCATGCTCAGTTTTGCTTCACTTATGCAATAACCTACATTTTGGTAACCCGTAAAAAGACATCTTCACAAATATGGAATAACGTCTGTCAGTCATTATTATAAATTATTGCGATATTGTGTGGATAGCAACAGAAAAGTTTACCTCTATTCGACTCATATTCGTTTTATAATTAGATGTTAAATTGTAACGTAAGTTGTCATAGAAACATATTTTTTACAAATAAATCTTAGCCAAAATTCTTGTATGTCTTCAACCATGGTAAGGATTCAAAGAAAGCGAAAAACTCTACAAGACTCACCGTTGAAGAGAGAAAGAAGAAAATGTGCCAAACACCCGAAGATGTGTAACGCAAAAACTGTAAAGAGGCGACAGAAACATTATAAGAAGATTAGTAGGAGAGATAACAGATCGGTTAGAAAGTATGGCAAAACACGAGGCAAGAGGGTGAAAAAAACACTGGATCATTGGTGCTATAGCAGCGGTGGTCCCGCCAAAAATAGACCAGTGCGCGGGAAAGAACCACGGAAACAACCCCCAGGCTGCGGCGTTGGGTGTTTATAGGAGTTGAAATGTTTTAATAAACAGTTTTCAAGTTTGGTTCAGTTCTTCCTCAAATATCACTAAAACGATTCAGAATACAAGGCTTCTATTTGTATTTATAGATTATATTAAGTTGTGTTTGACTAGATCTAGACATCATCATCATTTCGGTTCTGGTATATAAAATGGTCACGGTTTGAAGTGCAATGTATATAAAAGGCTTAACATAACATGTATGTAAGAATACCAAAATAAATTCTGAAAAAGCATAAACACTATTTAAAAATAAATAATGCTTTGATATTAATAAAATATAAGGAAACTATATGAAATTCAAATGAAAAAGCTAACTAAACACTCCCTTCAAAAATATAGTTCACATATTTGTTGTTTTTTATTAAATTGCTTTTGTAGTACAATTTTAAGTTTATTAATTAAATAGCTGTAGAAAATCATTTAAAATAAAGGGAGTCTGTTGGCATCAAATCAATGTGTACAACTAGATACGACTTATTCAGCATGATAAGCTTATGTTTGGCAAAAACTTCACTTCCATATGGCCAAAACGAAGTTAAAAGCCAATGGTGGTCGAGCCCAAACTAACCTACCATCTACAGCCTATAAATATTCTCCTTCCTATACTTGCTATACTTAAGAGCTCATTTTACTCGCAACTTAAACTCTTTACTAAAAAATTCAAATTAAACATACGATGTCTTGTTTAAAAGCTTTAAAAATATATTGTCGAAAAAGTAGTGATGGACAATTTTGAAATTTTATTCATACCGATAACCGAAATGCATTGATTTTATATCACACCAAATAGCTTAAGTCTTTTATTAGGAGATCCATCATTGAACCTTCATATAAACTGATTAATTTGTTTAATTACTCTCAGTTGATTCATTACAGCTAATAACTGCACTGAACGCTTAATAGACCTTTTGAATGGATATATTTTTTGTGGAAACGACCATTTCAAACCCTGCACAAGAGGTAATTTAGACGCAAAATTTTACATTTATTATGAACACCAAACAGAGTCACTTACAAGAAGTTTTATCTAAAAATGGCAAAACATAAATATATACTTTTTAAATATTACTAAAGGGTTGGTTAAAAGTATGGAACCCCCCTATTATTGTAATTTTTAAATGGCGTCTCTCAGGCTGATGAAAAATAAAAATGCCCAACATTCTGTAAAGGTTTGAGATAGAGACCTATAGTTTTCACCGATATTCTTTTAAACTAATGGCCTTTAAAATTACATCCACTTAATGGGGCTTTACATTTAAGATTTCTTAGTAACCCCCAAAATAGCCCATTGGGGCTACCAACGAAATTGGGATCCAAACAAAAAAGAGCACTTATAAGCCATTTAGAGGTGTTTAGAGGATTTTCCTCATACAACCCATGAAGGAGTTAATAGGGGGGTTATTTTTGCCTAACCCTTTGCCCAACCCTGTATATTACTATACCACTACATACACATACCATTCCCATCTACAAATATTCAGACATCAAAGTAGATGAAACCCCCCCTTGAGAAACACCGCTAGCTATCTCATATTGACTTGTGATTCAAATTAAATCCACACACTTCAATCTCTGATAGTGTGTTGATCATTCACTAGCAAAATAGATTTGTGTTTCTCGTTTCGATCGATTCTAAATCAACATAAAAGCTTATTGCCTTTGTGTTAACAATAGTTTGTTCAGTGAATCATAATCAGGTAATTCTGTGGTTGGGGATCTCATTGGCAGTACACCGTTTTTGTTCCTTTTATATGTTTGTCATAGAAGAGATTAAAGATGAATTTCAGTACGAGGTCAACTTAAAGGGACCTCTATTAGTTCTAGGTTAAGGTTTTTAAAGGAATTCTAGGATTTATGATGGTACTATATATTAATTAATTAATTAAATCCAACCAAAAATATTCCAAAACGAAGAAGTGGACATATTAATTATCTCCAATAACAATTAATTATATGCGATACTCTTGGTTAAAACCTCTAATGGAAATTAAAAGTCTCGAGTCAAAAAAAGAAAAAAATTATAGTTTTCTAAATGTTTTAGTACTTTTCTCCTATCAATAACCGCATCCTGATGATAGCATGTTTAATAGGAATAATTATCATACCAGTACCATTTAGTTGTTTAGGTGGTCCTTTGAATATTTAAAACACGTTTTTAATCGTCTAACTACACTTATCAGGCGGTCTTTCAATGCTTAGTGTTAAATTCCTTTAAATATTAGAGTCATGTAACATTTGATAATACCATACCATTTATATATTATGAACTTACACATTGAATAATTTTCCTATAAAATAGTTATCATTTGTTTATACATTAAGAGTATGTTGTATAAATGTACGTACTCCACAGAGAACGTTGTTACTCATTTGTGTCTGTGCATAGAAATGACGCAGTTTTATTTCCTACATTGATTTCGTTAAATTCAATACTTCCTTGTTGCATTGAAGACTTGATTGAAATTCTAAAGCGTTAACTGTTGACCAACAATTGATTGGTAACCCTCCACTATAACAAGCTGATTTTAACGGTCCATATTTCATGTCAGGTCACTTTAAACTTCGTAATTAAATTCAATTAACCAACAGTTTAGCTAATTAACTTGATCAAAGTTTACATTGCCTGGTTTTTACTAATTATAAGCGTTAAGAATGGACGATTTCCCTGAAATAAAAGCATATACGGAATTCATCTTCTAATATTATTTCTAACTAAACTGTTATTGGCTATTTACGTAATTTTATGTATTTTGATGGATCAATGCGAACATCTTTGATCAGTAAAACTGAAATTTAGCTTCTTGCTTGTTTTTTTTACAAAAATTAAAGAAAGTTCAATGTAAAGAACGGCAATTAAAAAAGATGAAAAAGTGTTTACCATCATGAAGCCAAAGATGGCCAACTTATTAGGAAATGTTTTGTCAAAGACTCGTCTAGTTTGTTGAAAATAGGGAAATGAAATTCTGAAATTGTTTTGTGAAAAGACACGTTTATTTAAATATTTGTTCTTTCAAACATTTTTTTATAATAGTAAACTATCGAGCATCCATTTATCTAGTATCGTATATATTATAATTAATATTAGTATTCTATGGTATTGGGTTCCTTCGAATGGGATATTAGTTTAGTTAATTGTCCCTTATTAATTTTATTTTGTATAGTACCCGTCCAAAAGAATACGGGTACAGAGCAAAAATATCTAAATATTAAGTTAAGGACTGTAGCTATCTTTTAACAAAATAATCATTTCTGAAGAAGAATAGTGTGCTTTTCTAATAAGACCTGAAATGATTGAGAAATTACTGAGAAACATGAATTTCTTGCATCCACGGTATTATCAAGTATTATCTTCGGCAAGTATGATCTTCGTTTATTTACTAATTAGGCTAGGTTAGGTTAGCTCATTTATATTTATATCATATCATATCACTTATATCATAACATGATAACAAATCGAAATCCAATCACAACAATAATAGATTGTTGTGGTTTTTCTTTTGCAAAACAATTAATATTGTTGATTATGACCAACAAGCGTTCTGCCTAGGCACCCATTCATTTTAGTGAGATTAAATGACTCATTTTGTACTATTCTATTGTTTTTTACAATCGTGATGGAAAATGTCCGCAATAAACCTTTGAACAATAATTACTTAAGAGGTACAGGTTCTGCTTCCGAGAGATTCTAAATATAAAACAAGCATTTCAAATTAAAAATAAAACATCTGATTACAGATCATGGTGGATTCCTTCCACCATGATTACAAATAATAAGGTTTTGGTCATGTATTAACGGGCCATATAAAATATATGTAACATATTAAAGACATTAAATACATTCTAGACTAAAAAGTAGAAAATAATTTATAAATAAATATACTTTTAAAAATGCCACGTTTTTAAACGTACTAAAAAGTAGAAAATAATTTATATATATGTGGAGAGAATAAATACTTGTAAGGTTTAAAACGAAAAACATGGGGAGCATCCAATAGATAATAATATTTCAATAGGTGAAGATAGTTGTAAATTAGCATGTGTCCTACGTTTTACGTTTTAAATCTTACAAGTATTTATTTTCTTTATTTTCTCCACATATTTATAAATTCTTTTATACTTTTTGTGTGTTTAAAAACGTGGCATTTTAAAATATTTTATTTATAGATTATTTTATTTAGCTGTAGCTAGATTTGTGTTCTAATCTTATCATCTTTTAGTCACTTTTTCACCTGAGAATGGTGTGAGACTCCAGAATCTTAAACGTCTATGAAACATTTTTTACTACTCGTGACGTAAACGTTCTGCAATAACCCATCAAATAACATAAACCTACCTTCATTAAAATGATCGTCAAACAAAGAATTATTTAGGTCAATTTAAATATTTAAAGACAAAAGAGACGAATTCTAATACAATGACATGTTTTGAAACTTTATACAAGTTTAGTTCAAGTCTAACTTTGCAGATTGTTTCGGCTCTTTCATGCTTGTTACCAACAGATTTATTACATTGTGTAATCCTTGAAACTCGTTATCTGTTCTTTTGTCTCCGATATTTATCTTTGAGTTAGATTACTTTGAAAGGTTTTCTGAAAGTGGTGAGAATTTGAAACGGTGGATATAACTCTAAAATTACTTCAAAATCTGCATTTGGAAATGTTTCTGGACTTCAATTATCTAAATATAAGGTTTTATATATTTTTTTAATACTAGTTAGGTCCTTAAACTGAATTCCAATAGTAGATATTGCACTATTTAAGTGCAATTTACAAAGTTGTATAGAACTTCTATGATAAATCTATGCAATGGAAATTTACTTTGCTTCGTAATTACCAAAACTAGTCACTGAAATATCTTTGATATACTTTATCTTGATAATTGTACGTCATTAGAATTTATCAAACCCCATCAATGGGGCCAATAAGGTAGAGACTGCCCATAAATGTTGTCATAAGGCCATAGGTCACTCTGTCCACTCCTTAAACCCACTCACTAAGTAATGGTTATTATTTTTCATAATTTACGTTAACTATTAATGAGTAAGGGCTTTTGATTTTGATTAAGTGTATTCAACGTTATGTATCCACATTACAATTAGAAACAACTATTTCAAACGTACTTATTGACTTACATTAACTTACATAGCTAAGTGGGGATAGTGCATTTTACTTAACACTTACGTTTACACTATTAACGGATTAGACTTAGAAGTTTATACAACTTTCTGGGATTTTCTAGACATCCCTAGTCATGTTAATTTGCTGAACAGAGTGTAGTTAGATACGAATAAATTCAATATATACCCTTCCGAAAGGAAGAGTCAATAACTAATTACTCCTTTTACCCTTTAGATAAAAAAATCTTTACTTTTGCCCAATTACTATGATTTTGTCATTAACTCAAAGCTGTTATCTATATATAAATCTATATATAAAGCCAAAAGTACCCATGAACTTTTGAGAAAACTACAAGTCACAACCCCATACACCATATACTTAAAATGTTCGTCATGACGAGAAACCTTGCGCAAAATTATCCATTATTTCATAAATTGCCCTATAAGGTCGTAATTGCTTTCCAAAGGGAACTTTCCATTTACCTAATGTTAAAAATACCTCAGCTGTTATTATTTGTTTGTATTACCATTACTGTATTCTGTTTTGTTTATTTCAGCTTAACTTAACCAATCAATAGTTTTATTAATACTTATGTAGTAAACGGGGTGTGGAGCCCGTGGGTAACAGCTAGTACTTTATTGTATCATAATGTAAAGTGTTTATAAACTCTTTATACCCGATAGATCTTATAGTCAAGCCTAATATGAAGATACTCCTAGGGATACTCGATATATTACTGTATATTGTATTAAGGTATTAATATTAACAGGCATTTGAAGATTTTATGATTTTATTATTGAGTAAACCATAACCAGATTGGTTCAGATGGTGATCAAGTTGCATATGGTTAATTAAAATTAATATTTGTTTTGTAACAATACTTGTTCCTGTACGCCAATATTAGACAATTACTCAAACTAAAACGAACCGGTATTATTTTAAACTATGTTATCTTAATTCAAGCTCTAAAGTAAAACTAATATTTCAAACGCGTGTGCATGACCTCATTGCTAGACAATCAATTAGCCCCAACTGATTGGCGTTGTTCCCGGATCACTGATTGTTCAGTGTTGAGCCCTCGTGCGATTGATCAGTATTGCGATTGTACTTCAATCTAGTGCATTAATAATTGATTAGGGCCTACTTATCACTTAATATATTTTATTAGGAAAGTATTTTGAAGTATTAAACAGAAGCAAAGTATGGGCATCTGGGGCATTAGTTGCATGGCCAGAGAACTTTTGTCTGATCAAATTAATTCCTTTGTAACCTAATATACTTTAAAGGTTAATGAAGTTCCTTATTTTGGAAATACAAAATTGAAAGCATGAACAAATAGATTTGGAAAATATTATTTTAAGTTTCTACAATATTCTTCTTCTAGTTTATTTGGTTTGTAGCATTATTCTTGTTAACACGTTAAAGTTAAATAATTTATTTACTCAGTTAAGTTACATAACCACCATATTATCTGTTGAATACGGTTCCAAAAGAATTATATTTTATACCTTATTTGACTGTTAATGGTGTGATTAGAAACATCATAATAATGTACTTTCAATTCACAATTTCAGCCTAAATAGCAAATTAATGTTTTTATCGGGCCTTAAAATTTTAAATTCAAAAAATATTTTCAACTACAATTTAAAATGTGGATGTTTAATATCAATGAGCGAAAACTATAACAAAGCTATAATTTTAACAGTAACGACACTTATTTATAAGGTTTATAGTAATATACTATTATAGTTAACAACGTTTAAATGTTTCAAAAGTCTATACATTCTCTTCAGGAAATAATGATAGTCAAAAGGCACACCTCTGTGAATTTAATATCTTGGAATCGAAACAATACGCTACAATTATTGTATCTAGAACACTCCAGGTAGGGAACAATATCTCTTGATTTGTTGCTGCTGTGTATTTCTCTCTTATCAAACACTTTTCCTCGTTTTTTATGTATTTTTTGCAGAACCTTTTTTGCAAATATTTCCTTAACAAAATATTTTAGTCCTATCATTTCCGGGTTCATTAAAATGTAAAATAAGTCTACTTATTAGCAAACTTTATAATGATGACTGTTCAGTTTAATTTCTGTGTTTCGGTTTTTAGTAATTTCTTATTTAATTTCCTACTTTCGTTTGCTGTATTGAAATAATGTATTTTACTTGGCACTTATTGTGTAGACACCACGTTGTGGTAATGTTTATGGTGAGATAAATTCATAGATTTCATCAATGATTTTAATGTATTCAAGACGACCCAAGGAACTTCCACTGAACCTTTTGCACTAAACAACATGATATTTTGTCATCAATGTATCGACAAAAATGTAACAGTCAAATTTCACATCAAATTATGACGGACAAAAAGAGTCACCCTGAAGCTAGAATCGTTTTAGTTACAACAATTCGATTAAACTTTATTGCAAAATGTGAAATATAAAATCGAAGCAAGCTTGGCTGGCATTGTTGAATGGAACACTTACGTAAAATGTTACATTAAATGCATATTGAAGTTATATTTTCCAAAAACATTATTAAAATGTACCACGTAAAATTATATGAGTATAGGTTACGTTCAATAAATGGTATACATGTTGTTATGGCCTTCAAATATTTGTGGCGATAATTTATAAAGGCGAGAGTAAAAGTTTTCTTATCCGAACGAACTTGTTCGTACTAGTCTAATTATTCGTCAATATATATTAAATATCTTAAGCTGTTAATTTTCTATTAATTGAGTATATATTAAATCACAAGATATTTCTGTAAATTATTACAACTAAAAACACTGATAAAAACATTTTGATGTTAAACACACTATAATTTAAATGAATTACGGTAAACCTAACTAAGTCAGTTATGTAATGCATTTGAATCAAAATAAAATAAATATATTTAAAATGGCTTAAATTGATGTCCTAGTGTATCTCTAGAGAAATATCATAACATATTAAAATACCCAACATAACTGGCTAGAGATATTTCCAATTTAATATTATTTGCATTTTAATCAAAGTTTACCAATACAGTTCGAAATCAACGTTAAAAGAATGCACGTTATTTTTTAATTTGATTGTATTTTAAATGTGTGAATAATAAACAATATGTGTTGAGAAATATATGGACATGTTGGTTAATGAATTTCGTATTTTTTACTTTAACATTTTAATTTCGATTATTATTTAACCCTTTCGAACTTCGTGACTAATTTTAAAACTTTTTTAGGCCTACTTCGATAAAAAAAATTGATTGTAGTGGTTGGTAATGAACTAACTAAACTCTGCATAATTAATTCACCACTTAATTAAGAGTAATTGACTCGTTTAATTACTATACATAAAGTACCCAGAGCAATGATTACTTGATTAATTTTAATACGCATTTAGCGCTCACATTGATGTATTAAGTGATCATAATGACTTAGTAATCATATCCTGGATCATGTTGCGGCAGCCGCACTAATTAGCATATTACGAAATCATCATTCATTAGTGTATAAACGCATATACAAGGATCGAAACATTATGGAATAAGAAGTTTATTTGTGTATATTTTTCCTCAACTAAATACTTTCTTTTACATGTATTTTAAGAAGTTTTTTTACATTTAATTCTTAATATTTGTAAACACGTTCTTCGTTGTAATCATAAATGCTGCTAGTGTTGCAACTAGTTTCGCCTTTATACGAAGTCATCTTCTGCCGTCAAAGATAGCATGTTTAAACATATGATTACTTCATCAAAAGTTGACACACAAATGTGTATAAATAAATACACACGAACACAGGCATTGACACGGTCAACCCATAGATAAAACAAACTTCCTTAGTAGATTTCCCATCATCATGGAACAGCTGAAGCCAATTTTATTGTTAGTTCTGTCCGGTAGAGGTCGTGTTTTGTATACAATTTGTTTCTTGTTGTTTCAGTCATTCTAAAACCCTGTTAAACCAAATAAAACAATATAATTAAAACAGTAAAGCAAAATTCATTAAATTAACTCTAAAATAATGTAAACAAAATTTCGTTGACAATAGCCACCAGTGTCACCGGCCACGAAAAACGAGCTTCAAAATAACTTAATAAAACAAACGATGATGTTATCTTTCAACACAGCAATCATAAATAATAATTTTTGACGAAGACTTTGTGTGATATAGATATAGTTATATTTAGTGTCAAATAAGTCAAAATGTTACACTTAACGTTGTCTAAGATTTTAAACCTGGTCTGTGAGTGTTTATTTTATCTTTGCCCTCTTTAATTTCCCATTATAAGGCTTGAAGAGTAACTTACTTATTTCAGGTTTATAAGTAATAATTAAATAACCAGATTGAATAATAACAAGCTAATTTTGACAAATTGGATTCTACACAAGTTAAAAATTTCATTTCGAACAACTGTTGCGGTCACAAAAGATACATTTGATGATCACACATTCCTTTGTTCAACACCGAAGGTGGCACTTTGCCATTAGAGTTAACTACTGACTCCAACAATGGATTGCCGACACTCCACTAACAAGGTGGGATTCTACCGTCCGTGGAACACTCGGCTCGCTTTAAACTTCGTCAATGAAACTTGCTTAATTATCTGCTGCTTTTGTCAACTGTGTTGTACTTCAAATCTTTTGATTATTTTTAGATTCATATTCAGTAATTAAATGGTTTTTACATTGGTTTAGGTTTTAATAATGGTGAAATGTGTTCAGAACCAAATACAGAACCACACACACACGAACACTTATTCATGTAAGTCATAAATAAAACCAGATTTCATAACTAAAATTTCCACATGAATATATCATCATTTTCACATTACCATGGATAAAATGCTTCCTTAATCAGGTAAATATCCTCCTTATTCCTGTGGCCTTTGAAAACCTAGGCGGTCTTTGGCCTAACCAACAATGTGCCTCTAGGATCCTCTGTTTTCTACCAGCTCTTCGTCTGCTACCATACTTCTTTTAGGTCCTTCGTAGCCTCGTTGTCTCATCACATCCTTGGTCTTCCCAATGTTCTTTTGCCCTCTGGAGTCATTTTAGCACCTGCTTTACCACCTCTCTTTCACCTATGCGTTGAATGTGGCCCAGCCACCTCAGCCTTCTACTCTTTACCTACAATATCTGGTATCAATACAATTGTCTCAACTCTCTAATTATCTTATTCTCCCCTAATCTCCGTCTTTTTTCGTTCAAAAAGTCTTTTCAATACTTTATTTTCAAAAGTAATAAGTATTTTTTAGCTATATACTTTTCTATTTCTACTTCACCAACAGGTGAATAACTGTAAGTATAAAATACAGCAAATAAGCTTAACTTTTACGGCTATTTCCTTATTTCTTTGTTCTTCGCTATTATTTTCTTTGTCCTTATTTTGGTGTTTTTTATATATGAAAACTAAAAGGTCTACAATAAATACCACAATACAATACAATACAACTACAATATTGTTGTGTAGTGGCAACAAGCGTTTTATATTTTTACGATATTCTTCCGTAAGCACGCAAATAACTCTCTGACTGTCACAGACGGAGACAATAGATAACAATAAATTATATTATTGTTTGTTATTTATAAAACAACTATCTACTAGGCATATTTTCCTCAAATAAATTACACGTTTAAGGGGCACGGATCAATACACAAAATTGATTATTAATATCACCAATGTTTTCTCTTTTCTATAGAGTTCATGGGGTCATTCAATTATTGACCGTCCATTCTGTACAAAGTCTTACTAATGGAACTGATGTGAATATAGACTGAGAACCTATAAGATGTACAATAGTAGCCCCTTTTATTCCATATTTTTAATATTTCCTATTTATTTGTGGCTACAAAACTACCCTCAATGTAAAATAACACCAACATTAATTTTATAAAAATCGCCCAAGGTTTTTCTTGGCTTTTAATAAGGAAACTAAGTTCAGAAATTAGGTTCATAATTCACAGAGATAATTTGTATGTACATAATTAAACATGAGTTTAATTTACCATGGTAATATTGTCAGGCAATTGTTGGATGTGTAGTTGGCTATTCATATTTAATTTTGTCTCCTGATTATTTCATATTAATATTTCCCAGCAATAGTCCAGCTTATGAAGGCATCGTATTCAAAATAGAAAAACACATGTTGTAGTGTTCAAAGAAACCTTAAAAAATACAGGCTATTTTTAGATCAATATTTTCAACATTATAGTAAGATTCTTTTCATGCATGGCTGGCCAAACTACATATACAATTCTATGTCTGTACATTATATTGTTTGTAAACCGGTGAATACTTTAAAAGCAACCAAAATATGTCTTATTCTTTGACTAGCATCATTCAATACTAATTCAAATTTCAATCTAAGTTAATCTAACTACTAACATTTTTGTCATGAGTAAATTTGGATGCCTAACTGTCTAAAATGTTTCAACTTTAGATTAAATAATCGGTATGGAGGAGAGTATTTTCGTGTTAGACAAAAGATGCCAAACTTACTTTATGAAATAAAACTACTACAGATAATGTATGGGACGTGTGACAAACGTCTCTTTATACTCCTTTAGTTAGTTTTATATTTCATCAAGTAAACAAAACAAACTGGTCAAAGTCATTAAGATGACATTACGTTGATTAATAGACACTACCACTACAGAATTATGATCCATTTTAAATATAATTGTGAAAAACAACTTTTATAATAATAATATGTTTTTCCTCTCCTAAATATACATTATAGAGAAGTAGTTTTAATATTGTTTTTCAAACAAACGATTTTATTCAGTTTATAAAAAAAAATACAAGTATAAAAACAAAAAAAAATCTTTAAAGCACTTTCTTAACTAAAGTGTAAGGTTTAATGGTTAACGGTTTCTATTATAACTAACAATAAAGACTCCGGGTTCTGTGTGTTAGTGAAAGTAATTTCAAAACTTAATGAGTTCCAAACTTGACAAAGTACTTGTCGTACAAGCGTTTATATTTTATTCAACAGTTTTTCCACCAAATATTAAAACATATTCTTAACTGTGTATAATTATTTTTTGTGGTTCAACATTTTACACAAATTACATAATTTAAATAAATAAAATTGGCAATATTGCTTCTGTAAATTTGTGGTTAGCTTTGTTTACAAAATTGTGTAAATGATTTGACTTAAATAAAGCTGTAAAATACAATGAGCTGAGGGTATTTAATTGTACTAGAGGTCGTCCAGTGGACGAAAACTCCACTAAAAAAATGTAATGTAAAAACTTCTTTATTTACACCCCACGCTGTAAATAAAACATGTAAAAAAAGTTTTCCATTTGTTTTGATTCACTGTTTATATTTTGTTTTTATTTCGTCCCCAGCATGGCAACCTGTAAGGCACATGTAATTTTGTTTTATTTCAAATACATTTTTGTGCGTATTTTGAGCTTATTTTAATTTATTAAGGCATTCTGCACATCTACACTAAAATATCTTTCTAAGAATTTGCGTAGATTGTTAGTGCACGAGCTAATAAAAAAGCGTAATAAAAATATGCTTGCCTATTAATATATAGATGATACATTTAACCAAATATAATTACTTTTAACTTCGAATATAACTATTTTTATGATCACAAGGATTTTTTAACATAATTTACGTCTATAAAATTATGTATTTTGTAGGTAAATCGTTAAGTAGTTGAATTTTAATGGGTCTTAATTACGATTTTGTTTACGGAAACCAGATATTTTCAGTAAATGAGCCTTGGACGAGGAAAGTGCAGAGAGCGGAAAAATTAGTTTTGGTCCCAGGACGCGGAATGTAATCAACCCAATACAAAGATCGATGATGGCAAAAGTCACAAAATTGTTATTACGAATTTTATTAACTTTTCATTTCAATAAGCTGATAGCTTTTTTCTATCTTCCTTTTAAAATTAGTAGCATGTTGAGAACATTACATTACTACCTTTTTAAAATAAACTGGTATCATTCAATTCATGTGACTATTATAAACGATTCAAATATAAATTTGTAAATTTTAACCAAAGTAACAATAGTTTACATTAAATAGCCCCCCCCCAGCAAACCTGCAGACTAAGCGAATTTCCATTTACCTGGCTGGATTTCTGCAAAAATAATTCCTGAAAATTTTCAAATATATTTCGTATTTAAATAACGTTAATTTTAATGAGTAGTAAGGTTCGTTGCTACGGGGAAGGTATTGAGGTGTGTTTGTTGATTAAAATGTTGATAGCTCAGTATGAAATAAACTTTTGAAAATACAAAAATTGATTCAAATATGTCCATGAACAAGCAAACTATGACAGTTTAATTCTCCATAAGAATAGCATGGGAGTTTTAAATTTAAAGTTTGTTTAATCACCTCTGTAACCGTTAGGCATACAACAACGCTTCAATATGAAAAATTATTTCTTTTTTTAAGCTATACAAAATTGTGTGGAAATAAATCGTACAATTTTATGATTTTAGAGTAAAAAATGGGAAAACTCAATTTTTACCCCATGACACCCGCCATTAACCTCCGTTCCCATAGTCCGGTTAAGCTGGTTCGTAAACTCGTTTGAATAACGTAGGTTTACACGTTTGTACCAAATTTCTTCCAAATCGGATCATTTTTGCTTGAGCTATCCCGCTAACGGACACATATAATGAATTTGAACGGAGGGTTTTTGGGCCTCTGGGAACCTCAAAATAAAAAGTAAATCGGTCCCGGGTCTAGGCCTTACCATGAGACCTACGGTAATAGCTTATTCCCCGTATGGGAAATTTGTTAAAAGGTAAAAAAGGTAATGTGCTCCAGAAGCATTACATATAAACCCTTATGTTACCATCAAAGTACATGTAACGCAGACATTATATTCGTTGCATGAAGCTTTTTGGCAACGTATGGAATTGAGTAAAAATGATTGGATTCCATAAACTTTAAATTGGAATTGTGTATAATGTCTAGGTATTTTATTGAATGCTCACAAGTATATGAAACAAATCAAAACTACAATTTAAAAAAATAAGGTATTGGAATATTTTGTTATATGTTAAGTCAGATAGTTAATTTAGGTCAGTTTATTTTACATTCGATTATACAGGGTGTCCCGGAACTCTCTACCAATATTTTAGGGCATTGTTCCTGGGTAGTTAACATACCTAAATATCATATTTAAAGTGTCCGGAAGTCCTTAGTAACTCACACAGCCGCCATTTTGTTTTTTTAAGTTATTAACTTTTTTCTAAGGAATGGTTAAACATACGAAATTGAAACTTTGCACAAACATTTATGACAACAAGACAAAGCTACGAAAAAATTATGACGATTTTTAAAATTCACAAAACAAAATGGCGGCCATTTTAAATTTTGTTTCTTAAATAACTCGAAAACCGTTGATTTTACAACAATTTTATATGGTTAACTTTTTTAAGGCAACTTTATTAAAAATCGTTTGACACCTAAATTCTGAAGATTGAACAAGTATTAACTTAGATATGGTAGTTTAAGTGATACGTAACCACTGGAGGTTAGTTGCAGCGCATGCTGAAAGCGGTCACGTATCACTAAAACTACCATATCTCAGTTAATACTTGTCTAATCTTCAAAGTTAAGGTGTCAATCGATTTGTATTAAAATTGCCTTAAAAAAGTTATTCTTGTAAAACTGTTGTAAAATCAACTGTTTTTGAGTTATTTAAGAAAAACAATTAAAAATAGCCGCCATTTTGTTTTGTGAATTTTAAAAATCGTCATAATTTTTTGGTAGCTTTGTCTAGTTATCATAAATGTTTGTGCAAATTTACAATTTCGTATGTTTAACCATTTCTTAGAGAAAAAAATAACTTAAAAAACAAAATGGCGGCTGTGTGAGTAACTAAGGACTTTCAGACAATTTAAATATGATATTTAGGTATGTTAACTACCCAGGAACAATGCCCTAAAATATTGGTAAAGAGTTCCGGGACACCCTGTATAATAGTAAACAAGGGGAAAATCTACGATACACTATTTAATGATCAATTGCCAACGGGCATTTTCGATACAAACCTTATCCAAGAGAATTGTCATTTAGATTTTTTGAAACATTTGAGAAAAATTAAAATTTCTATTACATGTTTAATCTAACGTTATGTGATACATATTAAAACCCTTGCAGCCAACAATTGCGCCGGATTGTTTACTCATCAGTCCAATGTCAATCTGTGTACAATATCATTGTTTGATCAGTCCCACTGTATCTGACAGTAAACAGTAACTCTAGGAAATGCAACGAGAAGTTAATCATTTAAACGCAATCAGTAATTGGGTCGTTCTGTTCTATAATTAATGTAATTAAGTGAGTGAGTATTACTAAAAACCTGTAATTGGTTCATGCAGTTGACACCTATTTAGATTAATAAATGTTTATGTATCATTAAACTTTTTCTATATTATAAATCTTAATCACATTAACAACATGTATGTGAATTCCTTTTAACTTCTTTTATCAGTAATTTTCTTTGATTTTGACTATAATTCCTCACATTTTATTAGTTGATGTAATTATTTTTCGAAATTGAATGAGTGGAAAATGTAGTACTGAGGGGAGATTGGGCAATGGACTCGTTTAAGAAGAGTAAATAAAAAAACCGAAGAAGTAGATGAAAAAGTTATTTCAGAAAATGCGTACATTACAATTTATTCTAAAATGTATCATAACTGCAGATAAGATTATACAAGCTGTTACCATGGGCTTCCCCACGTTTGACTTCATAAGTATTAATGAAAACTATTGATTTGTTGTTAAGATTAAATATACAAAACATAATAGAGTAATACAATCAAATAATCACACTTGATTTAAATAAGGTAATTAATTGAAAGAATAACATACAAATGTGAAATATTTACAGCTGAGGTATTTTTAACATTAGATATATGGATAGTTCCCTTTTGAAAGGAATAACGACCTTAAAGGGCAATTTAGGAAATAATGGATAGTTTTTCGCAAAGGTTTCTCGTCATGATGAACATTTTAAGTATATGGTTTATGGAGGTGTGACTTGTATTTTTCTCAAAAGTTCATGGGTACTTTGGGCTTTATATATGGATTTCGCAAGAATAATACCCCACGGATATTTGATGTATTTGGAGAAATATCAGTCTATCTAGCTTTTTGTAAAGGATAGTGCATAGCCAGGATAAAAAAAACGCTGATCTAATTTTCGACCGATCAAACTTTTAACACCCTATTCCGATCCAAATGATTATTGCAAGTATATAAGTGTTCAACATCTTTTAAACCAGTATTTTATCTTATACGTTTAGTGGCGAGAAAAACTGATTCTAGTTAAGACAAAAGTTTTATCCAGCCCGCGACACTTTTAAGCGAGATTAAACGGTTGAAGAGTGTTCATAGTCATTACTGCCAGAACTCAGAAAGTTCCTTTTCTTTTACTCAGCGTCAAAACCAAAATACTTATTAAATTATATTTCCAGCCGTTTATCCACTTCTCCTTATTTTATGGAAGTAGTATGAGTCTTGAATCTCCTTGTTAAGACGTGGTTGGCTTGATTACGATTGCATGATTCAAAAAGTAAATCGTCATATTATGTTATATTATGTATAAATAATTCCGTCCTTCTTGTATAAAGGCAGTATGTGGTTAAATTTGAGTTCAAAAGTTGTTACAGACGGAATTTAAAAAGTATCTAATATATTTCCTAACTTTTAAGTCCTAACACTTAAGCTCATCAGGTTTTAACATTTCAGGGTAGAAGATATTTCGTTTATTTCATTTTGCTGACAAATCCTACTTGCCCTAATGGCCCGTTTATAGGTAGCTAAAAAACGTCCTTAATCATGTTTAGACATATTTCAAGGTACTAAAGGAAAAATCGATTTTGTTACCACCGAACAGAGATTAAATCAGTACCCAAAATATCAACAATAAAGAAAACTAGTATTTTCATAATTTAAAGAGTCAATGTATTATATGCAAAGTAGTACATACAAAGTTACATATCAAATGTATGGTTACATATCAAAGTTCAAAATAACACTTACAATAATATGTTTACAATTATACTGTTGACTCACAAGACAATAAACACATTTAAAAGCTGGTAAGTGGTGGATTTCGATTAGACACTCCAATCTTAATCAGACCCAATAAGCGAATCACTTACCACCTTTTATATTATTTACCGTATTGTAAGTCAACATTATAAGTGTAAATGTGTTATTATAATACGGTAAATAAATATAAATGATGGTAAGTTGTGATTCACCTATTGGGTCTGATGATGATTGGACTGTCCAATCGAAATCTTTCACTACTTACCATCTTTTATAGGTATTTACCGTCTTGTGAGTCAACAGTATAAGTGTAAATATATTATTAAAAGTTTTATTTGACGTGTGTTTTGTACTTTCAGGTAATTAAATGACACTTACGATGCTGATAAAGAAGTTATTTAAATACTAAGAGAAATTTAATAATAAAAGTGTTGTCAACCAACTTAAAATGTTCCATGGGGCAATAGATTGAGATTAAAATCAAGTTGTAAAAACTACATGTGTTTATATTATTTTTAGTATTAAGCTTCTCTTTCATACACCGATTAAGTTCCATCAATAAGACCGACAGTTTAGGATCATGGTACATGAATCAATTATTTCTAACTGATTGCCATCGTTTCCGGTTCACTGATTGTTCAGCATTGAGCCTCGGTGATTGTTCAGGTATTTTGATTGTGTTACAATCTACATGTATCCAGATTTGATTACAAATCTGACGATACATGTTGAATTGAGGAAAAACCATGTACTGGGAAACAAATATTCGATTTGGAATAAGAATCTTTGATTTGGAATTTGATTTCATCTCCAACAATTATATCTAATGGATTTTTCTGTTAAGAGGTTTAAGGTTTTCCACAAAAGCCTATGTTAATATTGATGATTAACAATTTATGTTTTATTTTATTTTAATATTGTACCATATTATTGTACTTGGTCTTCGATATACGAAGCTTCATTAAATATTGTCTCTCGGTATTTAATGAAGGCCAAAAAAGAAACATATACTGAATTCTAAAATGCAAGAAGGGTTAAACACATCTTTATGAGCAGTAGAACATCTCTGTTTTAGAAGTATTTTCACTATTCATTACTTAACATTGTAATTTATTTTTCTCATAAATGTCCCTCATACATAGCTTCCTTCTGTTTTTATTTACTATTCGAAGAATTTAAGTTAGACAATTAAATTGTAATTTTTACCCATACAGTATACAAAGCTAATGCTACTTATGCACTAAACTGTTCAGGCCCTAAATACGCATGTACACGAATTTCAGTTCCCTTGCCATTATTTCTGAATATGTTTTTGTTCATATCTACTTACATGCAATCTTTGTTTCAGGTAACGAATCTTGAACACTACTCTTGTTAGAATTTGTACGTCTTATGTAAGTATGCCAATTTATGTTTCAAAGAAAGCGTCTATGAGGGTTATTTTTTACACTTTGATGTTAGCAGCTGTTTTCATATTTTTTGACAACAAAGGTATCGTTCAACAGGCCATACTGAAAAATCGTATTATATAGTTAGATAGATTTTAAAATAAACCAAATTCCAATCTGTGTCAAAGATTTTAGTAATAATTACACTCTCTGCACTGTTATAAAAACCTAGTAACCAAAACTTTAAAATACACATATTACTATCGATATGCTGTACAGAAGATACATTTCGTCATGGACCAAGTATATTCCTTCAATTTCTCTTATTTTCTAACCCAGTGAAACCAGTGTAAATGTTTCTGTGGGATGGAAAATAAAATTTTCACCTGAGGGAAAGTATTTTGCAAACTCTTTAAATCAATTCATTTTTGTTCAAAAACAAATTTGAGGCTACAAATAATACATTGTTTTTAGCTATAGGTATACTATCATACTGATTTCTTTTTCATACATGCATACACATAGACAATAATGTCCTTATGCATATTAACAATTAAATACATATTTTCATAAGCACATACATACAACCGATATGCAAATTAGGAAATATAGTAAATTCATAAATAAAACTAAATAAACATTAAAGGGCATTAACTAATTGAGTGTTAACTTTGACGTTTGTTTCCATTCATGTGTTCCCAACAAACATCAAAGGCCAATGAATGACCGATCATTAACAGTGTAAGAGTCATTAGCGCCTTTGACACCCAGTCGCAGCAAACTCTAAGCTTTCTTGGCAAAGAAGAAATAATGTTCCTCTATACAACACGCTTTGACAATCCCATTCCTTTCATGTGTTTGCGTTGTGTGTGTGATTTACTAATTTTAATGTAAAGTTTTCTTGGTATATTAATTGATTAAGGTTTTTTTAATTGATAAAGGTAAAGAATTTACATTTAGGTAAAAAGTTGTAATATAAATATGGTAAACAAGTAAAAAAACGTTTTTTAATTTAATTAACAAATATTTAAGTGTAATAGATGTTGTTCAATATTACCTTTCGTATTTTTGTTGCATGTAAAACAAATGTTTAAATCTCCTGGTATTCATTTTAAATCAAACAATAGTTTTACCATTAAGTTATGAGTTTTATTTTCCCATGAAATATTTTATTTGAAATACAGTTTTAAAAAAATAATGAATTTCTACGAACAATGAAAACCGGTAAGATATTGTGCATTGTTAATTTAATTCAACCATGTTTATCAGATCTATTTATTTCCTAACGGTTTAGATTTTGACCAATTAGCTAATGAGTATAAATTTTATTCGTTGATATAAGGACGTACACTTTGTTGTATATTTGAAGCTAGGTGTAAAATGCGAGATGGTTTTGTGATGTACTGAAGCAGTTTTACTGACTAAGATCAGCTGTTCCTTTGATAATTTATTAAAAGAACAAGAACAGCTGGGTCCAATTTCAAGTTTCTACTGACCTTATGCAGGATCAAACCGGTGATCTTCTGACTAGGGGGCGTGAACTATCACACTCAGATATAAATCCAGATATAGATGATCAGATATAAATGATATAGCAACAATATCTAAACGAAACTACTTGCAGATTTAAGAACTCGCTTCTTTTTACGCGTTCAGTTTTATATGCAAAGTCAAACATTATTGCTTTATTGTTTCCTTAGCATAACAGTAGATATTTTATATCTTCTTTTTTATTTCAATTGAACATATTATTCGAACGAGTTCACGAACCAGCATAATCGGACCATGAGAACGGGGTTTTACAGTGTCAAAATAAATTTTTCTCATTTTTGGTCCTCAAAACATAGAATTTCCAAAAAGAACATAGGATGAGTTAGAAATATTTGCATTACAAGTAAACATGTATTCGAACGAGTTTACGAATCAGCATCATCACACCATAGGACCGGGGTTTTATGGGGTAAAAATTATGTTTTATCATTTTTCTCTCAAAACATAAAACTTCTAAGAAGAACATATGATGAGTTAAGAATGATTACATTATATTTACTACCATATACCATTATTTTACGACTGTCCTTAAGGACTATGATACTTCGCAATGTAAATTTTAGGAATCAACAACTGACTCCAACAATAGATCGACGACAGCCCTAACAAGCTGCATTTCAACGCTTCGTAAACAACTCGCTTAAAACTTTGCGAATGAAACTTGCTTAATTATGTGCTCTGTTTGTCAACCTGCCGGCTTTGCATCATTATTTATTTCATCTCTTCTATTGATTGAATTTTTACTTATATTGAGGTGATATTCCATATTGATGTGAGTAAAATTGCTGCTAATTATTCATTTCACCCTGGGGATGTTGCAATTGACTGTCAATTATCTGTTTCTTGGTATTGGCATGTTTACATTCGTCTATTGCATTATTGAATGTCAATGTTGTGTCTTGTAACTTACTGTTATTGTCAATCATTATCTTTATATCATTATCTTTATCATTATATTTATCATTATATTTATCAGTATCTTTATCATGATCTTTATCATTATCTTTATCATTGTCTTTATCATTATCTTAATCATTATCTTTATATTATTATCTTTATCATTATCTTTATCATTATCTTAATCATTATCTTTATCATTATCATTATATTTTTGTTATCTTTATATACCAACATCAATTATACTATCTTTCCCAGCTTCTAGTATTTATTTTTTTTAAACATTTACTTTTAATAAATTGGTTCCAGCGAGTACATAAAATGGGTTTCATACTTACTAATTTTAAGTTGATGCATAGAAACGCCAATAAACATAGAATTAATTTTGTTTGTAATATTTGTTACATTTCGCTTTTTTTAACAGTAAGCATGTTTAAAGTAAATTGGTGAGATTTTGAATGACCTAAATAAAATATAAGGTTGTTGTTTTTCTGCTGCAGTATATAACTACTAACTAGTATATTAATGTATATTTTTTGTGGTTAAATATACTTTTTTAGGATAATATTAATTTGTAATATGTTCGTTAATGTACACTTCTCATTTATTATTTGCTGCTCGTAGCCAACTCTGTTGTAAAGCTTTAGGTTTACTAACTGGAATGAAGTGTTTCATTGTTCATATTAGGCAATAACAAAGCTACAGCGACGAACTTCTCTGGTTTCTGCGTTTTAGTGAAAGTCTTTGCAGCACTTAATAACTTCCTAACTTCTCTACAAAGGGGGTATGCTATTATCTGTTCTTTGAGTATTTTGGTAAGGTTGGGTATGCTTAGGTATAAAGGTTTGATTATTTTCAAACTTTAGCTTTGAGCGAACACAATGTGTAAAAATAGTAAAAGGTAGAATGACCTCAATACATACAATGTTGCAAATATTTTTTTAATTATTTTATTTCTATTGCATTACAGCCCTAAATATTATCTATGATTGTTATTTAGCCGTAGGGTGTCAAATTAAATGCATCCAATAGCTAAAAAATATTAATATTGTAAATATTATTTACTAAACCTATTTTAGGTACGGACAGGGAAAATTAGGTACAAGGAGGGAAATTTTGTTTTAGTCAAAGATACAGAATGTAGTGAAGAGAATACAATGATCAATTCGAAGTCAAGCACACAGTCTCGAACATTTTTTAACACACAGAACCAGATTTTTAGATAACCTTAAGATGAATAAATTTTACACGCTTTAAATGTTGGATTTATGAATTTTAGACGTCAGCCACTGCAACACAATAGAAACATTACCCAACATTAGGATTCCCAGTGTTTGTTCGTCATGATGTTCTAGTCCTGTGAGCTGAAACCCTACTGGACTGAGGCTGTTTTAGGACTTGGTCCTCGCCACTTAGGACAGACTTAAGACCGAGGAGCGCACAATACCTGCTCTAATGGGAGGTCGTAAGTAAAATTCGTAGGGGTAGGGGATTAGTTCCTTGCACGGGTAGGACTGAGAAGCGCAAGCACCCCTGCGCTCCTCGGTCCTACCCCGACAAATTCTTCGTTCGAGGGGTTACGACTTGCGCTCATCTTTCCGTTTCCCCTTAGGACAAGCCTGGGAAAGCTGTGACCCTATTCTAACCAGAGAAACTGCACGGATACCCTACAGAACAGTAGTAGTAGTAAAAGAATACATTTATACATTTACAATTGCTGCTAATTTTGTACCTAACGCACAATTGTGACATCAAACTTATCAGTCCAATTCCAATCTGTTAACAATGCATATCAGTGTTTCATCAGTCACAGTGGATATGACAATAAACAGTAACTATAGAAATGCCACGAGAAGTTGACTAATTAAACTCTGTAATTATGACGCACAGTTCTGTAACGAACCTATTGAACTAGATCTCTTGAAACCTCTGACTAGTTAGTGTTACAACTAATTGTTATCTAGGTTTTATCAGTTGTTACAGATAATAGGTATTGTTTTGGATTAGTGAATTCACACTAAATAACTTAAAATGTAACATATATTATCTCATTTCTATACCACAAAACTATTTTCAAATTCCATGATTAATTTTAGTCTTACCAACATAACTGGATGAAAATATTTGCTTGGTAAAACAAATGTGCCTTTGACTGGGTTGAACTCTTAAAAACACCCCAAGAGAGTTTCATCCAAAGCCAGCAACGATTTAAAACAAGATTACATGGATGAATGATGATCAAACCATTACTTTGAGGACTCAAAAGTTCATTTTCGTTTCACTCGGGGACAAAAAACCTCAAAAAATATGTTTCGTACATTTTACAAAATAATAATTGCATAAACTATAAGCTAATTTTTCACTTTTCAAGTTGAAACAATGATAGTATAATCAATAATTTTGTTAACTTGTATAGATAACGGACGCTCAATATTAATCCAGCATCATGTACAGCTCTTCATGTTTTTTTTTTATCAGCTGTTTTGTGCGTACATTCCAGCAAAGAAAGGTAAACATCAACCCAACTTTTTGGAAATCTGTTTATGGTTTAAAGGGGACGACTAATATGCATTATATGGTAACTTTCCTACATAATTTATACAACTACTAGTGTATTTAGACCATACACAAAATACAAAATACAAAATAAAGCCTTATAGGGGTTTAAGTTGTTATTTTTACATTTAACTCAGTTGAATAGTGTTAATAATCTATATATTTAATACACAGTTGTAACACTGTTTTCTCAGTAATTACTGGACCGATCTACAAGATTTATGTCTCAAATTAAAGGGGATAGTGTGTAGATTTGCCGAACTTCCTTATAATTTACATTTTTTCTAAGGGCTACGACCTACAGCCCTTTAAAGGTAGAGTCAATACAATTCTTATTGAAGAATATAATACACAGTTTATAAATTATTCGTCAGCTGTTTAATGTTTGTCAGAAATTTGTTATTTTTTTATAACCTCACTTTCAGTATGCAATTATTAAACTTGGAGTTTCTGTTTATAAACACACGATTTTGATCAAGGAAAGTGTATTTGTTAACTTATTTTTGAAATGTTTGAGTTTTCCTGCAAAGTGATCTGAAGGAAAGTGGTAATTGAGTTTAAGTTTGAGTATGGAATGTGAAAAATACCCATAGTAGGGAACGGAAACTTATTGTTTTGATCAATATAATTTATTCTCTACGGCCACCAGAATAATCATGAAGAAATCCGCTTGCAAGTTGTACATATAATTGCTAATGAGTGGGAAACATACAAACATTTTATAGTAGGTGACGAATCTTACTCAAGATCAGTGTTAGACGTTCAGTGGTACCAAACTTTACCTTCTCGAGATGGCGAGTACGCTGGGATACGTGGAACTACAATATATCAGTGATTTTTTTTTCAAGTACACAGGGAAGTTACTGTGACTTACCATTCGGTTCTGGCGAAGAAGTATGTGACTTGATGCTTAATGGCAATGTTGACTCGGGTCATTATAGCGTTATAAAACTTTATCATTAACCCCAGGGTGTGAAAAGTACAAAAAGAAAAAGAAAAGGTAATCATTAACCGGGCGTAAAGAGACATACCGAACGAAAAAAATGTAAAGAACCATCGAACTAAAAAGGTAAAGAGCAGTGTTAGTTTTAAATGTACTCTGGAAGTCCCTACAAAAAAATAGGCCTACCAACTCTTTTGAATAAGGGGTCGTTAGATTGGATTTGTCACTACTTCAAATCTATGAATTTCGAGTCAGAACAGACTAACTGGGACACAAAAATGTTTTAGTGTTCCTGCAAAGTAATCTGAAGGAAAGTGGTAATTGAGTTTAATTTTTGAGTATAAAATGTGAAATAATACCCATAGTAGGGGATGGAAACTTATTGTTTTGATCAATATAATTTATTCTCTATAGCCACCAGAACAATCATAGGGAAATCCGCTTGCAAGTTGTACGGATAATTGCTAATGATTGGTAAACATACAAACATTTTATTGTAAGTGATTAATCTTACTCAAGATCAGTGTTCGACGTCCAAATTTTATCTTCTCGAGATGGCGAGTACGCTGGAATATTTGGAACTACAATTTATCAGTGAACTATACTCTAACTATATTTTTTCGAGTAGGCCTACACAGGGAAGTTGCTTGAGAAACTGTGACTTACGATTTCGGTTCTGGCGAAGAAGTATTAGACTTGATGTTTAATGACAATGTTGACTCGGGTCATCATAGCGTTATAAAACTTTATCAATAACTCCAGGATGTGAAAGTACAAAAAGAAAAAGAAAAGGTAATCACTAACCGGGCGTAAAGAGACATACAGAACGAAAAAAAAATATGTAAAGTACCATCGAACTAAAAAGGTAAAGAGCAGTGATGGTGTTAAATGTGCTCTGGAAGTCCCTTCTAAAAAATACCAATTTTTTGGATTGGGGTCGTTAGATTGGATTTGTCAGTACTGCAAATCTATGAATTTTGAGTCAGAACAGACTAACTGGGACACAAATATTTTTCCTTATGTTGTCACAAGGGGAAGGTAAAATGAACTCCTTATCAACATTTTGAGTTTATGGAAAATCTTATCAACAACGACTATAAAAAAAGTATTAAGGGTCAAAAGAGACAAAAAAACTATTTGAGTAAAATATAATACAAATCTGCATTTGAAATGGCCAGTTCTAAGTCTCACTTGAATCAACATCTTTCTGGTAGTGGTAGTCTACATAGTTTTAAAATCCACGACTCCTTTTCCATCAAATTGGACCGTTAATACCCTCTAACATTGAACAAAGTATACCCAACTTTATATATACGACGTAAACACAGCTTTTACTCACAGTATGGGTCAAAGATTCGTGAAATGTGACCAACCGCTAATGCGTGATTTACATGTAGGCTAAGTGACTATCTTTATTCCATACAACCAATGTAATGAAAAAAACGACGAATATAGGAATATACTTGAGCAAATTATCTAAATAGCATAAATAGCTGCTTATTAGGTTATCAGCATTGCCCAGTTCGTATACTATTTATTTTTCAAATGAAACTCGAATTAATATAAAACATTCATTTGGTTAAAATAATATATCGGTTTGATTAACATAAAATAGTTTATACAGGCAAACTATCAGTTCTATTTCATGTACAAAATTAAAGAACCCCTAAATAAAATACAAAGATAAACAGTATTTGTTAATTATTAGTTCTTTTATTGCTGACAATATTCCCGTGGCGGAGCACGGGCGGTTAACTAGTTTAATGAAATTCACCACAATTTAGTATGTTGAAATAATTCATCTGCTGTTATAATCAACGTGTGTATCGTGGCTAAGTTATTGAATCAAAAACATTGTTATTTTAAACTTTTATCGCTAAAAAAATTATGTAATTAAACTTTCATTGCTAATAAAATTGATGTAATTGAGTTTGATATCGCACAAAAAGCTTTTATCAGGCAGATTAATAATATGCTCTTTGTTGTATCCATCGATATTATGTTGTATCTCGCTAAATATTTACGATCATAATATTTCTTTATTGGAAATCTCGTGTTTTTCTTCCAAAATACTCAAATTATTACTGAAGAGAATCGTGTGCTTTTATATTTTATCGAGATTTTCTTGCCAATAGAAGCTTTTATTAATTCGGTTTATTGATGATTAAAATGAGTTTTAAATTATACTTTACGAATGCAACTGGTTATTAAAATGACACAATCGGAGGATTTAAAATACTTTCATTTAAATGTACTTAAAAATACAAAACTAATCTCAGTTACCTTAACGTACGACTTACAAATTAACTAATAATTAGAATAACTACAACCGTGCTAAATAAGAATTAAGTAATAGTAGTAAGAGTGTCAGTAAGCTGAACATCTTTAAACACGTCATAAAATTTATATTTAACAAGGACAGTGGTGTAAAGAATATAGGAAAAATTTTAAGAAACTTTTCATCGTTTAACTTGGTTGTGAAACGATTACTTGTCAGTTTATCACTTACAATGTGGTACATTTTCGTTCTTTGTTCTTAGTGATTCATTTATGTACAGTTTCAAAGATACAAGTTTTAATGTTTGTGTCAAATATACAAAACTATAAATAATTACAAGTTTAGCTTACTCTATATCATGAAACACTTGTTGGTTTATATCCGTAACTAGGTCATAACAGAAAACGTTAATATTGTAATATTTTATGCCGAACGTTGTTTTGACGTTACTTCTGTTGGAGTGTGTGAAAATCTATCTCCAAACACACATGAATATGTATTATTTTTTACGGAGACCAGCGGTTGTGAAACTTTGCTTTGACAAATTTTAACTATCATCTAATTTGAGATAAATTAAACATTATTTTTATTAAAAACCACTTACATCTTTCAGCCAACCAACCGAAGACGTTTTAGGTGTTTAACTATATATATATTTTTTTTACTTTGATGCATAATTCATTAACACAGTTAAACATGAATTCTTACTTGCAGTTTTGGGTGTTATAAACATGGTTTTTTAGTGGTCGTGCACCAACTTAGGTTGGGAGATTTCTTCACAGTGTATTATATTGTGTATTGACTTTTTGGAAGATCGTTCATATGATGACAAACCAAAACTTATTTTATTAGATTTTGTGGTTCCTAGGTAAGATTCTAAGAAAATTTGGTATAGTATGAGGTTTGAAAATACAGTTAGGAACCACGATACTTACTCTCTTTTAAATAGAAATGTTCGCAAACATATTTCAGTTTGCTGTGTAACTTTTAGACTAATTATAAATTTTCAAAAGTAAAAGTGACGAATACCTGTGCAGTGACAATGCTGAAAGTTTGTAGAAGTTCTGTTCAAATTTAACTTTGCAGATTGTGTTGCCCTTTCATGCTTGTTACCACCAGATTTATTGAACTGTGTAGTCATCAAAACTCGTATAATCGCAACTCATCCAATTTGACTGAAAAACTTCGTCTTAACAGATCCTTCTGTAAAATAAAACAATGGTTAATTAGTAATTTTAATACTAACCTATATAAATTGTACATAAATCCAATATTGACTTTCAAAATAATTACATGGGGTGATTATATCCCAACTTTCTTTTGCATTGCTTGTTTTATTACTATATTTTACTGTGATGTATAGTTTCAGGTTTACATATCATGTATACAATTTTACTATACAATTTTCTTAACAAACACAGTGGTTTCTTTTCTCTTTTGCTACCTATTATGTTTTTATGTCCTACCTTCACATCCTAGGACGCTAGTTTCTAGCATTTCTAACTATTTCAAATGTTCTACTCCACACATTACACTACACACATTACTTTACACATTACTTCAGGCTAGTCCTAGAGGATTGCGACATTATCACATGGATAAAGTCCATTGGTGAATGGCGGGATTTGAACCCAGGACCTTGGACTACGAAGCCCCGTGCTACTAGACCTGCTCACTCCCCAGCTAACTACTAGACTTTAAGCTTAATGTAGGTTTTCATTCCAAGTTGCATTATGTTCATCATTATGTAAATAGGTTGCCATGCATACGTTCTCCAAGATAAGGTTTTTTAATACAACGTTATTGGATTGAAGAAAACAAATCATAATAGTAATCAAAATCATGTCTCATATGTTGCGAAATAACATTAACTTAATTGTACAACTATTTCAAGTATTTTATCATAATTAAAATGGTTTCAGCTTTTATAAATGGCCAATTATAATTTATGCGTGTGAGCATAGCCCAAACTAGTGGTTAGATTCAGACCCTACTTTGAAGTAACCAAAAGCCATTACATGGGACTATCGGACTATTATGGGCAACTGACCAAAGCTAATAGGACAAAGTTCAAAGGTCAAAGATCTTGAGAGGGTCTTTGCCTTCCACACAAACCATCTCGTAGCCATAATATTTATCATTGCCATTCAATGTGAACATCAATTTTGTTGTCAAATCTATTTGACTCTCTCACATTAAAGTGCGTCGCATAAAATATGTTATGTAAATAAAGTAGAATAATGCATTGTATGGATTAAAAAAATTGTTTTCGTTATGTAGTGCTGAATCTACGTATCCATGGCTAAAATTACGGAATTTTGTGTAATGAGCCATAGAGCTTTACTGCAAGTATTATAGAACATTTTATTGAAATACCATATAAGGGATTTAAGTGAAACAGGGTGTCCTTTGTACTTTAAACATAAGTGACTACGATATATACATCTTTAGAAAAAAGGATGCATCATTACCTAATTAAACTTTTTTAACTTGAATTCCATTTTGTAGCCCCTGAACTGCTTTGTATGGACTTATTTACATACCTGGTCTTGCAGTTCAAATATAGTATATTTATCCACTACGTATGTTTCGCCGAATATGGCATTTTCATGAGGTTTTCAGAAACATTATATGCTAATTTGACTCGTCAAATTGTAAAGTTTTACGTAAAACTCCACAATCTGACGACGAGTCTAATTTGTATATAAAGTTAAAGTAAAATACCATATCTGGCGAAACATATTTGGATAAACACCATACTTGAAGAGCAAGACGAGGTATGTTAAAAGCTTATTCTTTAAAAATCTATATAATGATCTTAAAACCTATAATCTCTTCTAAGTGTAACTTTTAGATTTGTATCCCTTCAAAATCATATTGGAAACATTGGGTTGGATAAGATAGCAAGATATAACCGATATCACATTTGTTTAGGTGCCAGTTTGATCTGATTTACGTAATTTCAAATATATGTAAGAAATGGTACATAATAAGTTTGTAATTGCATACTGCTGAACACCAATAGTTTAGGGTATAATCGAAATACCTGGCGAATAAAACGTAGGCTGAACTCCGGTAATCCAGTGATCTGGTAACGAAGTTGATCAGTTACTAATAGATTGTGAAGCAATGGTTGTATGTAGTATAACTGAGCATACTGGTAATCCCCATGAGGTGTTATAAATGTGAAAAGAAACAGTAGAAAATAACTTCTTGATCAGCATCGTACGTGTTATTTGATTACCTGAAAGCACAGAAACACGTCAAAAAACACTAGTAATAATCTATTTACACTTCTACTGTTTACTCACAAGATGGTAAATACATATAAAAGATGGTAAGTGGTGATCGATATCGATTGGACACTCCAATGATCAGACCCAATACTCGAATGACAATAATTTCAATATACCCCCCTTACCTCTCCCCCTTATATACTTTTTGGTACCGGCCAAGAAGTTTCTATAAGTACAAATAGAGTCAAAATTCACTTATTAATTAATTTGCATATTCCTATTTTTTTTACATTTTTCTTATAAATATATAATTATTCCCAAGAATTCATCACATTTGCTTTCTTACAATTCTTTAAAATACATACATTATCTTCAATTTTCCTAGATGAGTGGACGTTATGTAACAATTATTGTTGTACAGTAAAAATATTAACACTACAAACACATGCATAATAAGATTAGTACAACCATAAACAAATTGAAACAACATTCTCTCTTCTATCTGGAAACTCTGAAATTATATACAATTTAATTAACTCTTTGTCATTTGTTTCCTTTCAAATGTCCCCAAAATGGGAACAAAAGACCAATGAGTATTCAGGAACAGGTTTAGAGTCATTAGTGCCTTTGACAACCAGACCCAACAAACAGTGTTCTAGGCAGAGAGAAAATAATAAATTACTCTGTAAGAGAGTACATTGGAAAATAATGTTTTTAATTGTAACTCGATTGGGAATTTGCTTTGATTTCGGAAATTGCTTTCAAAATGAAGATTGGCTTAGCATTCACTTTGATAATTTAAATGCTATGTTATCAGTTAAATTCGAATTGTTCAATCCTGTTTTAGTTAGATATATATTAGTCAGCTTTATAGTCAAAGTTGTGTGTACATTTCAGAACATTAGCAAACTTAGAAAACATTCTTCTTGCTATAAAATTTGGCACATATTTGTATAAAAATTTAGACAAAGTTGTAACTACCAATTTGTTATGTATAAATATCATTAATAAAAATAAAATAACTAAAACACCTTTATTATACATCAGAGGATATTCGTAAAAAGAGCTCTTAATCCTGAGGCTTATGCTGTTTTAGTTTTAAGCAGAGGATTACCTTAAATCCCAGTTACTTTGAAGTTTTAATGCCGTAATTATTACAGTTTTCGTTTAAATTTTTAAAAGCGTATTTCTGGCAAGTCTTGTTCCATTAATGAACTATTTCTACTAACTTATAAAAACACATGTTTAATTAATTTTAAAATATTTTATAAGCCATTATAATTAATTGTGTTATTAGTTAGATTTATGTTTCATTAAATACTTGTTATTACACCACACAGGTTCTTGACATTTAAAACTAAAGATATTTAACGAATAATAAGTAAAAACCTTAGAACAGTTCTGTTAATAGACCAACGATAAATTTCATACAAATCCAAGAGTATTCTATCTTCAATATTTATGTTTACTATTTGCTTTTCATTGAAATAGATAATTTTTTATTACCATTATGATTTACTTTTTAAAATATTTAAATTCATCAAACACATTATTCGTTTATTTTATAAATCCAACACTGCCACATCTTAAAAATAGTAGACATTTAATTATCCACAAATTTCGTGAGGATGAGCCTTGAACTTTTTTACTTAATTTTGTTTTGTTAGAACACGGATATTGACCGATTCTACATTTAATTAACAGACAAGAATATCTGTGAGGGCAGGGTATGTTCTAATAAATATAGTAATAAAAATAAAAATTTTATTTTACTAAAATCCATGAAATATTTAATTTAAGTATTTAAATTGAAATAGTAGGAAAACAATGGTTTTCTCCCTTGCTATGTGATACAACCAGAAAAATACATACCAATGTAATTCTACGCAAAAATTTCTAAAACCATATATGACCATAAACCGTATATCTAAACTTTTAGAGCCTAATCAACCATACTCTTCGTATTACACTAAACGTATCCAACTATATACATACGGGTTGTTTGAAACATGTTTATCTGGATTTTGAAGGATTTACATTAGTTCCAACATACACAGTAATAATACCCCTTAGTTTAATTTTAAATTGTAATTAAATAAATATAAAATTACACGATTACTAGCAGTAATCATGATTAAAACTAAAAAATGTTGGGCAGTCATGTGCATTTAAATGTGAAATAAGCTCAAGCATATATTTCAGGCATACGTATGAGCGGAGTAGATGAATAATAAAATATCATAAAACATTGAAGCATATTGCCACTTGTATGTTATTTGCATATCTTATTCGTCTAAAATGCAATGTAACAGTTAGATTTGTTGTGTCTTTTTAGAGAAATACTCATTGTAAAAACTGTATTAATTAGATTAAATATATATTAAATGGAGGAGTATTTTAGTAAGTTAGGTATATCCTATATTAACCATTTTAATGTAAGACTAAATTACTTTATCAAAAATATATGATTGTTGATGAAACGGTACCATTTGTATGATTTGTGGTTAAAAGTTCTTTTGTATTTACGAATTCTAGGAAGCAATTCATAGCGAAGTATTTTATTTTAAAGAACTGAAGACGTACATAGGAACATTATTTATGTTATATTTCATGTTTCAGAATAGAGGTGAATACATTTATAAACAAATAAATTTACCCTTTTCAAAAAGTTATATCGTTATATTATATAAGAATATTTTGAATAACATTGAGCGGTGGTGTTTTAAATACCATACAACTATTATCCATCTAGATTTTAGGGGCCTAGTATACAACAAATAAAAGTATTTAACCCACGCACTATGTCAAAAGTATAAATAACTCCCTGCCAAATGCTTTTAACTAAACCAGTTTGAACATTATTGCATAAGCAGACCAACGAAAGTACTTTAAGTATATATTCTTGTTTTTCAAATATCCGCTGTCCTTACGTTACGTATTATAATTTTAGTCGTACTGCCGTTGTAGGAAACTAGGAGACATTTAGGTGCATTAATTCATAAAGTATGACGTAAGTAAAACTCATTACATTAATATAGTTAACCTACAAATTTTTATGCATTTAATTGATTGTAAATATGGCGAATTTTGCAATTATTAATTATTAATTTTTTTGCAAGGTGTGAACCTAAGACAAAGTAATGATTTAGGTGAGAACGTAGTTGAAACTTTGTCCGCTAGATGCCAGTACAGTCCCAACATCTGCAACGCTAGCTCAACCTGCCGTCGGGCGGCAGTTCAGTGAACTACCAAGTTATCGTAGATAATGCAGATCATAAAGCCAACGCAAGTTTACTATTTCTTGAATGTAGGTAGCAAAGATTAAATGCAGTCTCGGGGTTTTCAATAGACAGTTATACAAAAATATAAAATTTGTAGAAAATGGAAATTGTGTTTAAGAAGGTCTCTAGGTAATAAAGGTGTCGGACGCTTCCTTTTTTTCTTGGTCTATTAGTCGGCTTTAGACCCTGGATAGAAAAATACTTATTTCGTATACAAATATAATACTTGCAACAAATATACCGATATTCATTATTTAAGTCAAGTAGTTCTTTACTTTGACCTAGGCTTGCTTATGTAACTAGAAAGGCCTCAAACTTTCGAGACATTGGGGCTAATATCTGCAGCAATTCGCACCCACACTTTCAAAATTACTTTCTCCCTAAAATTACAATCAAAAAATCACATATTACTAAATTAGATGGCTATACAGAGTGGGGAAAAGTCCCGGGGCGTTTAATATTTCATAAAGGTAGAGCTTCAAAACTTTTTACACAGTTAATAGGCATTAGTATAATTTTAACAAAATATTTTATAGTGCGCTACCTCCTCAGTGTGCCCGCTAGGAGTCAGAATAAAATCTTTAACTAACTTAAGCTTATGTTGACATGCACACCAAAGTAAAGGTATTTCCAATCAATAAACATAAAATTATTGTAGTACATTTAAATTAGTTTGGTGAATATTTCAATCTAAATTGTTAATTTCTTAAATTTTTTTAGTTGGGACGATAGCAGATTAAGGGATTAAGGGGGCTATATCTTCGGTGTTTCCATACATACACTTACCATCGCACTAATTTAAACTTGTATGCAGCTATCATTAACAGGAATTAATTGTAGAAGCCGAAACTCTTTGAATTCTACGTAATCAAGAGTCAGAGCATTCTGTTAAAGAAAATGTTGATGTAGCGCTCCGGAGGTTTTAAGCTTAAAATGTAAATGCAGGTCATTGGAAAGACATTAACAGTAACGACATCGCTGTGATTTTATTTCCCTTCACTGGGAAAAATATGTAACTATTTTCGATTAATCCAATAATAAATTATCTCAACACAAATACTGTCTCAATTTAAAATTGTGGACATAAAAAATAATAACGCTTAAGGGCAAGGGTCAATGGCAAAATAAAACAATGATCGGAAAACTCGACTCAATCATAGCTAAAACAGACTCCTTTTTTTACGCCTCAGCAAACACCACATAGGCTAGTATACGTTGGTAGCAAAATTAAGTAAAATAATAGGCCATAGTTAGAAACCTACAGAAAACAACATACGTTTAGATATTACATAATGTAACATCTAAAAAAAGTCAATACCTATTCATCTTATTTCCAAATCAATAACTATTTCCCTACGTACGTAAGTAATAAATAATACTAGGTAACTAATTTCACCGAAACCTATCACCTACTCACTTTATTTTTAATTTTTATTAAAAATGTTTATTAATTTTACTAAGCGTAAACTATACCGAGCAACTTGTTAAAACTGCATCACTATCAAAGTTTGTTTACACACAATTTTAAGTTAAATTTATCAGAAAATAAATAACAATTGTAAGCAAGTTTTGTCAACAGTTACGTTGAATTCGAATTTAAATAAATTTTACAGAAAATTAACGTAAGGGAGTGTCAGGATTATATTGCACTGTCCAGAGGTAAGACACTCTTCTCTAATACCTGACAGCATTTTTATTCCGGATGTCATGTAGCAAAATGTCTCGTTATTTCTGTAAACTGTTCGAGAATAACGTGGAATTCTCAGGCGTTTCATTTTTAATGAATCTTTCACATCGAATACAACAACTTGTCAAAAAAGATTATAATCGATACATTGAAACGAACAAGTTTCGATATTAATCGTTATTCTTTCGATAATATATCGTAGGTTTTCTGTGGAAGTCTACTTGAGTAGTTTAAAGTAATATTATAAAACACTGTTTGATTCATCGATTAATCTATTCACCACATCCTCTATATGGACTAGCGGTCGCTACTATACCGACCACACCTAACGACCACACCAAATAACTATAAACTTACCTAACCTAACCTTGCCTACGAGTGGTTGGGTTAGGTTAGGTTATGTTTGGTTAGGAAGTTTTTTTTTTTGTTCAAACAAGTCGATTTACGCTGTGGTTGGTACAGTACCAAAGCACCGGAACAGCTACAGTTCACAGGATTTTACTCAGGGAGACCACGTTTAAGAAAGTATCATGTAGAAGTGTTTACAAAACTCTGATAAAATCTACTTTCTCTTTGTTTTTGAATGATAGTTAGTTGAAACATAAAAGATACTAGTGGCTTGTAGGGACATAAGTCCCTAAAAAGCTCAAATGTAAAACAAATTATTGTAATATTTACACAAACTCAGAATCTAATTATCTTTGTGCCAGGATTGAACCCCCAGTACAACATATCTTTTGTGTAAAAAACAGTTTGTTGTTTGCCTTTGTTTGCTAATAAATAATTTAAATTACTCCAGAGTTTTGACTCTGCTAAAGGCAGCAAACGTGTTTGTGAACAAATGTTAGTTTACTAAGGTAGCTTTGGTCTTTTGGTTAATGATGATGAAAAGGCTTCCCTGATTGAAATTTTGGAAATTGTCTTCGTCAAATAAGAAAAGGCAACTAAATTTGCGTTGAGATAAGCTTAGTTCTTGGGCAAAACCGCATAACTAGCACCCCAACCCAGTTATTATTTCTAAGTTTATGCTCCTTAGTGTAAAGTAAATTCATCACATCGGCCAAAATACTGACCTTAATAGTTATCTATTTTTTGTTTTTAATTATTTATATACACCGAAGCTGAAAAAAATCCTTTCGAGGATTGGTTCCACTTATTTGTATTGCATTTACTTTATTAACACAGATGTTTTCTATTGGTTTGCGCACAGTACGATTAAAACAAGTGGAGGATGAAACGAAAATAATGGGAAAGTAATCTGTTGTGAAGAGGGTGTTATCCTTCCTACTGATAACATGGGCTGTGTAGGTTTCATCCAACTACAATTTCACGTAGTTCAACAACATTGTCCAATCTATTTACAGCGCATGTTTACCAATATTATTACCAATACTGATTAGTATTAAAAATATATCATTTTACATAAATAATTCAAATAAATAATTCGAATTCAAATCATTTTAGAACTAACCATTATCTTGAATAATAATACTTTCACATAAGATCAGTTTACACTATTACAACTTAAAAGAGTTGGATCTTTGTTCATATAATCACTACATACTTTATGACATAATTATAATTATAGTGTTTAGAAGTTATGTGATAGATCGTTTCAATATCAAAACTTATTATAGACATAACAATTACTTTGTGTTACTTAATACTGAACGATTAAAAGAAAAACAGCTTTTTATAATTGAACACGCTATATCTAACTTCCAGTTTGTGGCATTATTTCAAGGTAACTTAGGCTATATATACCTATGTCCACCCTTAGATCAATTTTCTTCATTTAATAATCGTAACAACTATTAAACTGTTAAAAAGAGTTTTGCTATGTTTTATTTTTATTCTTCGTCTTCAGAATTTTTGTTACAAAATCAAAATAGTGTTTATTATATAAATTGTTAACCTAAGCTCCTACATTGCACCATTTTCTCCTTATATAGTGCAAAACAAAGTTCAAAAGCAGAAGGGAATAATTATTTCCTTCTCTGTTTATTGATCTCAGCGTTTTTAGAGTCATAATCTTTTTCATTAGCTGCTTTTCAATAAAAATTATATAACTGCCACACACAACTGTTCAAGTGAATCAACACCAATAAAAACTATATAAATAACAATCCACATTTTTAAATTAAAAACTATATAAAAATACTACAGTCATAAAACTTGAAAAGTTTGATTTCTAGTTTCGAAAACTTAGTTCACATTACATTTGATGAATACGTTACATATTTACCTTGGAACACATTTCCATTTGGAACACTTCGTTGTTCGTTGTTTGCCTTTGTCAGCGTACATTCCTTGAAACTCGACATCTGCAAGTATAATTGTGCACGCACACCGATTCTTTGACATTAGCATAAACAATTCCGCCAACAACAGAACTGTGTTGCTACCAATGTTTACTTAAGAAGATGCTGTATGAATCGCTATGTTTAGTACTGAACAAATACTGTCAAAATTAATTACGAATGGACATAAATGTTTATTAATTTCAAAAACAATTAATTAAAAGATATTCAAAGATATAATACAATCGGTTTGTCTTCACATGGTTTGTCATGGTTTGTCTTCATATGTTTAGAATGATTAATAATTGATTGGAAAATCATTTATAAAAAAAAAAAAAAACATACACATTTTTAACTTTTTTTCAAATTCATTGTAATACTTATTTTACACGTTTTGAACTGAATTCTTTTAAAAAATGCTACTAAAATACATTGACACGTATTTTATGATTACTTAATAAGTTACTTTGTTCGTCCTTCTATATACTAAACTGGTTTTTATTTCAAATTAATTGTAAATACTGTAACCTAACCTAACCTAACGTTTTGGTAGCTGTTGTGACGATACGACGTGTAAATTGGTCTACAAGAGTCGAAGCAAGTAAATTTTTTTTATAATAGCAATCGGATTTCGTTAAATATATAAAAATTGGTGTATATCTCTGCTACTTAGTAATCCAAAATGTTGTTGCAATAACGCAACTAGTTTCAACTTCTCACGAAGTCTTCAGGCGTCCAGGGGATGTCAAAATCAATTCATCAGAAGGTCGTCAATAGACACACTGTAACATTTATACATGAACATGGTCACGGCCACAAACACGAACATAAACACTAATATATAAACGATATTTTCGACCTGATGAAGCGATAGTTCCTTACCTCCTATTGCACTCGGTCACCAAGACAATGAGACACCTATTAGATGATATCAAACTTTGAATAATAAATTATGAAAGATAATATTTAGTTGTATATGTGGCGCATCGGCTGAATTAATAAGTTGTTTCGACCTCTATGACGCTATTATAGTAGTATTCGATAACGATGTTAGAGAAAATCAATGCCTCCACCATTCCGTCACGAATGAATTGTAGATAGAACCAGTTAACTCTGGGTCATAAGGCGAGCAGTGCAACCTCTCCGGCTACCTATACAATTTAACTATGTTGTGATGGAGTCAAACGTTGTATTACAAAGTAGCAAACATAAATCTAGTTGTGGCATAATTATAGCTGTAGTACATTTGCTGGTTCCTAAAGGACCTGGGGATCACAAGGACATTCAGGTAAAATTCACAAGTGAAAAACTTGGACCTTTTTCGTCAATTCACAACCTCTAATTAGTGTATTGGGTTAGGTTAGGTTAGGTTGGATTAAGTTAGGTTAGGACTATGTTTACAGACCTCTTCAGCATAGTCCTAATCTAACCTATTTATTCTATGCTAATATACTAATTAGTGATAGTGAATTAACGGAAAATGTCCAAATCCTTTTCTTTTTAATGATACTTCCGACATTAAAAAATTACTACTGTACTGAAAACTCAACTTTAAAAAAAACACATCAAACGAGCTACTTACAGAGTGAGCAACGAAATGCCTTAGCTTTTGGCTGTGGAAGTTGATGTCCATAAAATTTGGTACATTTTCACCTTGGATGAAAAAATTACATACTCGATTGAAATCAGTAATTATTGACATCCGCAGTACTATCCTGATAATTAGACCAATTCGTATATGAGGAAAAATGTGGTTCGGATTCCACTATAAACTGTAGGTCCCTTAGTTGCTATTAGCTGCAACTATTAATTAACAGCTGTGTCTAAGGAATGTCGGCCTTAGTCACTAACAAGACTAGATCGCGCCACTCATCCTACACTCATCTCCATTCATGGCTTAAAATACCTACTATGTATGGTCGCCATTTCATTGAACAGTATTAACAGACATCAGCACATCTCAACGACTCAATTCGAACGGGCAACTTCATGTCAAACGGCCGATATCCGCAGGTCGCGTTACCCGCCAAGTTATGAATGGAGCTATGTCGCACATGCGCGGCGACACGGTTGTGAGAGTCAGTGTTGTGCGCGGGGTTGTGCGACATGGTCGTGTCGCGCTGATAAGCCTTATCACAAGTGACGTCCGGTCAACATGTTATCAGAGGTACCTGCACTAGATTCCGGACCCACTTTCGTATCTTAAAATTTCCCCTTAGGGGTTTTAATTATAGTTTTTATTGTGGTTTTAGCACTATCAGTTTAAATTCCAACTCAAAAGTTTGTCTAAAATAAGTTAAAAAGTTGCTAAGAAAGGAGACAAAATATTGCAAAAACAACAAAATATTGAACAAAAAGTGCATCCTAATATTTTATTTGAGGGTCCAAAAACCTTTGTTTTGTTTTCACTTAACAATTAGTTGTGTTTTCACATCTTCTTAAGAGCTTTTAAGTAATTTAAAGTAATTACCATTTGAACGGTAGTCAGGGAAATGCACATATGAACTTTGTAAGATATATTATGTTGTGGAATCAATGAAAAAGTTATTTTTTAAGAGCTTGAAAATAAGCTAATCAACCTCAATAGCACTGTAAAAGCCAGGTCTTTGTATGATTTCAGAATCACCTCTTGAAATAAAAGTTTTTCTTACGACAGATTTATTTATTATCATGAGTAGCCTACGGTACTCAATAAAATAATAACAATTGTTGGGTGAAATTATGTATGTACTATTTCCTAAAGTGATATAAAACATTTTATCAGGTATTAATTCAGTATATTCTTTGAAATAGACCAATTAAGTTTTGACACTTTTAATCTCTTTAGCTGTGTTTTATACAAAACCAAATCAGCGATGTAGTAAGACATAATAATAACAAATTATCAAGTGCAAACTAGTATCTGATTTGCTAACAAGTGTATTATATTGGTAAACGTTAGTTAAATGCCTTCAAATCAACTGCAGCTGTGTTCAGATTAGATTGAAACTTTTTAGATGCATTCTTTTTTAAATAGAACTCTCAATTCCGATTTCCGAGTGATTCTACTGAGCGTACTAGTATGCTTTGTTTTGTGTGTTTGGTTCATAAACATTTGCAAACAAATTTAATTTAGAAAATATATTTTTTTTAATTAAATGTCTTAGACATATATTAGTACGTTACTAAGTTAAGTTAATGAAGGCTGACATTCAGCATATTACCTAAAAAAAAATTATACAAAGTAGAAAATAAATATGAATCAATAAAAATTGCAAGGCATTGAACATTTTGTCCACTTCACAAGCTATGTAAAAACGCAATACCTTTTATGTTTTGTATATTTCACTGGTGTTAAAAACTTATGAGAGCACATAACCAATTTCACTGTGAGTTTTTTTTTTCATAAAAAAACAGTCATATCCATTCATAACAATATTTTCAATTAAAATATTTTACTTAAACTTTGGTTTATGTTTGACAGAGCGTGGATCAGAAAGTGCAGAAAATATCCAATGTCATCAATTTAATTTCACATTGTTAAACACCATGTACTCGTTACAATATTCCCAAAATCATTACTTTTTCAAGTAATATAACCAATCTAAACGAAAAATGTCTTTGTAAAAATAAAAACCAACTCTTTACAACTTAACCCATCAAGATTTTCAAGTGAAGTGTAATAAAGAGATGAATATTTTCCGCACACAGACGGAATAATTCTTCAACCGTTTTAAACTGTACCAAAGTAAACTTTGCGTAAAGTTTTATATCACTTCGGGCAAGTAGGCATAACACGCTCCATAAAACAAACACTTAAAACTTACTGGACTGTAATATTTGCGGCAGAGGTTAGGGCATAAAGAGTAACCATAAACCATTCGAACGTCGTCTGCTAGATATTTTACGACCTGGAATTATGGGTAGTTCTGATACTATCTGAACTAACCTAGTTTTGAGAATGTGCATGTTTTCGCAAATAAATCTAACTTTTAACGTATAGTTTGTACGAGTTTGCTCAAGCAAAATGAAATAATTGTAATGAGTTTTGTCAAAATAGTAATATTTTTAACATATATTTTTTTTGTGTATCGCAACTTAGGTTTTTAAACATCAATCAAATTTTCGTCATAGGTTAGGTTAGGATAATATTTAGGTTAGGTTAGCTGTACTGTTAAATAAGTCCCTTACATTATTAAGTTATCTTTTACCAAACTATTTTATCTTTCAAATTGTTGTTAATACTCGTAATATGAAAGTGGGTCCTGCATAGCTGTACAAATACTGTATGTTTATTCTACTACTGGATCATATCTTCGTAATTTTATCTGATGGAATAATTCTTTTAAAAATACTGAATCTATTTTGGAAACGATTAATTCAAATGGTTCTCTGTCGGAGGAATAGTTTCACTTATAGAGTTTCAACAAAATAAGTCCCCCACCCACTGATAAAGTCCCCCACCCACTGATAAAGTCCCACTGTCCCCTGAATAGTATTAGTAAAGTTAAAACTATTAAAAACGTTTGTGATACTAGCTATATTATGATGGGTGTATTGGCACCATTTCTTCATGGTAGATGGTAGTGCCATTGTATAATCACCAGGACTTAAAAAACGGTGACTCTTTATTGCAGATTATTTTCCCACTTTGATATTGATACTTATGTCTTTGTTATAACCCTTTTTACGTACCAGATTACCAATTTAAATTTTGATAGTCAACTTGTCATGTACTTCCTGAGGCTGGCTTTATTTGTGTTCTCTACCTACATCTTTAGACAGTTAACAGATTCTTAGCTGATTTAAAACAGCTGTTTCCCCTCGTATTTTTCACTCCTATTACACAAAATCCTCTAAATATTTCATCGAGGTACGATCCAGTAGTATCTACATCGTTGTCACAGTTAGTGTCGCGGTTCCGCGGTGACAAGTCGCGGCGACTCGAGGAGGAACGGTTACTCGCCGCCGCTGCAAACAGGGACCGCAGCAAGTCCCTTTGTGTGGAACGACTGACGTCACTGCTCAGGCCAGGCTACGACCCTGCGACCCTAGCGGCAAGGGACCTCAACTTGCACGCGCTGCAGAGGAGAAGGGCTTCTTCAGCAATGTAAGTTGACTACGTTTAAAAACGTAAATGATACAGCTACAAATACATGTGCAGCAACAGAGAGAAGATAAAGTACACTTGTAAGGTTTTAAGTCCTACCTTCACATCCTAGGACGCTAGCCTCTAGCACGGAACCATTTTACAAATTACTTATTCAGGGCTAGAGGGTTGCGGCATTATCACATAGATCAAATACATTGATGATTGGAGGGGTTTGAACCTTGGACTTGTGACCAAAGTCCACGCACTACCCCAAACCAGCTCGCCCCACACTTGTGGTTGGGTTGGAATCATGTTACCCCTTTTTCTTCCTATACATGAAACTAGAGTGTTCAGTTGTACCACATGACACATACATTGCATTAATGGTCAATCATAATTTCTTTGAGACAGCCACGCATACTTAAGTTGCGTATTTTAAGCTATTGCAACGTTGTTCTTGAAGATGCTTGTCGACAGCCCTTATCATTGGTGAGCGATGGGAGTAACTATTAAATTGTATGTGGAAAATTACTAAAGTTGTAATAACTCTTTAACTGTAATGTTTTACAGCATAAGAGGTTAAACCATTTTTTAGGGTTGAAAGGATCATAAAATATTCAATTTTAATCAATATCGTTTGAGCGCATTTTGCAAAAATTAGATTTTCAGTAATTTTATTGGGTTCATGGAAAATCAGCATTGAAAATCAAAATTTGAAAAATGACACATTTCTGCATATGCTATGGATCAGTACACACATGGTAACAAATTTCATCAAAATCGGATCACAGGTTTAATCTGTACACATGCACAGAAACATCACTTCAAAAACATTTTTTGGAGGTTCAGAGCCCGGCCCAAACAGATATTTCCACCAAAAGATTAAAATCGAAAATTCTGAAAAACACAATATAGTTCTTCTTTCTCCATATACCATGTATAAAAAAATGTATTTGAGTAATGGTTCGTTTTGAAGACCCTAGTACTTACTAGACTACTCGCGCTCTCATTATGAACTATCAGCTGTTTATACAGCAACACCTAATAAGGCCTTTCATTCAATGACATGATTCTTATCATGTTTGACATTCTTTAATGAGGTCGAAGAGATATAATTGGTGGATTGTTGAATATTAGCAGCCCATAAGAGATTTGTTGGTTGTAAGAATCGGTTCATTTTTTAATCAAACGGTTTCAACACTACTATAAGAGAAGCCATAGTTTATCAACCTTATTTCACATTTTTTTTAATGGTATACGTATTAGTTATTACATAAAAAGTTGATGTTATATTTGTTACAGTATCACACTCTATAACACGTATATTCACTTATGATATGAATTTAAAATTCTCATTTATTGCGTTAAGTTTAAACTTTGATTGGTCATTGAAAACCCTACCATTAATAATGTATTAACAATGTTTATTAAATGTAATCCTTTAATTTGTATTTATTTTTATTGTGTTAACCAAGATTTAATTAACTGGCTAATAGTAGTCAATGAAAAAATATTTACTCCCTCGTCATGTTAGGCAAAATAGATGCAGACATTTGAGAATTTATAATGTTAAGCGTAACATTTCCTCCCCTCATTATATTTTAATTTAAAGAAATTTCCGTCATAACAAAGTTAAACTTAGTTCTTGTCATTAATAAAGCTTAGCAAGTGTCAAGCGTTATAATTATGAAAAAGTTTGCCTTTTCGTTAAAACAGAATAAAGTTTAACCTTAAAAACTGTAAATTCTGACATCAGTCATGACTCTAACAATGAATCACTTTTTTCTGCGGTAGTTTTTAATTATTTCTACAAAAGAAAAGTTAGTTTTTCTTTATATGACCAAATCCAGTTAACAAAGGTTTTCAATAACAATTATACTACGTACCCTATTCTCTTAAGTCCCAATTTTACTTATATTTATAATTTCTTTTCCGTTTATTAAATAATTTTAATATAATTATTTAAAATTGAGTTTTATAATAATTTTAAGTTTATTAAATAATGTAAATAATTGTGTTATATTTTCTTTGATATTGTTTAATTTCTTAGTAACATGTAAAACATATAGCTTCTTCAACTATTTTTTTTTATATACCGTGTTCTTTTGTAAGACAGTCAATTTATACTTTTATGATGTAATAGCCAGAATATAGGTTTATGTCCAATAAGTAAAACTGTTAAATTAGCTTTTTAATCAAAATTTTGAAATCATAATTATTATATTTTTTTTATTTTAACTACTTCATATACCTACCATACTGCGATTATCAGTTTACTTATTTCCTATAGTTGTTAGTTTATCTTTTTACAGATTTACCTTTTTTTAGAACACACGGATAAAGAATCACCATTTACAAATTAAATTCATTGTAAAACTGTACAATTCGCACAAGAATTTGGTTGCATAGAATGAGACACTCCAACAGCTGTTTTGTTGTAAACACAGGTGTTGCTAATGTCAAAACTATTGTGCTTGCAAGTGGGGAAGTAACTTACCGTTCATGTAACTATTTTAATAATGACCACGAAAATTGAACTGAAGAAAATATTATCTAAGTGAATCTTCATACAATGAACTCTTTTTCTACTTGTGGTAAATCTGTTTTACGCAGGGATATTTGAAAATAACATGTATAAAAAATATTTTTTTTTTTATTTTATATAAACTTATTTTGCACAAATACTAGAATTTTAGGTTAAAATACTTTTTACTCATTTTTAAAAATTGTCGCAACATTGTAGCATACTAGGTAATATAATGATAACACCATGAACGTTTCGAAGATATATCTCTAATTACTACATGTTACTACTTTTGAAAAGTAACATATAAGCAAAATAAATTAACTTTCAGAGAAAATAAAAATAGATTACTGTAGTGAACCCTGGATGTTTGTGGTAGAACCCCAAAACGCTGAATACGGTATCAGTATTTATTTTAAAACAATTAATTTTCTGAACATTATGATTAATAGGAAATTTCAATCTACAACATGAAGCAAAGTTATTTTGTTTAGCGTCACATTAAATCCACTTAAAATATTCAAAACCTAGAACAGTAACCCCTAACTTATAACATAACCAATTAAAAGTATCCCACACCTAAGATTCAGATCTCACACCGAGTCAATAGTAGACTGGTTCAGACTAAAGGCTTCTCACTCCCACACTGCAACTAGTTGGCTTCTGTACATTGTGGTGGACACAATACCAACATAAACGCTGTCAGTTGCAATTCTGTGACATCCATATTGCTCCCCCATATTTTACTTTATGTAGATATAGTTGATGTCATTAAGGTATTCCGTTGTAAATTTCAAATCTGGTATATTTCACATTTTAATTTGATATTAGCTTGTTGGTTTTACGTAGAGTATGTCAACGGCCATGAATAAAATCGGTCATAGTGAATTTTGTTCAAAACCCCTGAACCAAAGGCGAACTTTCTATCACCGTATATTTTCAGTGATGAAAATACATTAGGTGTAAGCCTTATAGGTCTCAGAGGTGGCTGTTGAGGTAAGATAGTGCTAGGAGTGCGTCTCAGGGGGAGGGCTACAGGGGTTAAAGCCCAACCCCCGCCCTAAAATGTAATGGAGGTTTTTGGACACAGTTCTAGACGTTAATAATGTAATTAGAATGTCACCGTAAGGCTTTAAAATGCCAAATTTTCCTTGGATGGACCCCTGGACCCCCCTCCTGTCTTGGGGGGGGGGACGGGGATTGTTCCATACCCTCAAACCCCCTAGTATCCCCCTATTCACAAGGTCTTAGAACCGTCACTGCAGCCGGCTAGTCTCAAACCAGCGACAATTTGTGTTTTTTTTTCTTTCTAAAAATAAAAACCTCAGGTTGTAACACCCTTTTTACAGTAGGATTTTTCAGCAGTATGTTTTAAAATTTAATTACAATTTTGACTTTCCTTAATGATTTATCTTGTGTAGCTTTAAGTTTTCTATATACTAAAAAGCTATTATGTATTAGGTCTGCATTATCATAATGTTAAAACATAATGTTGAAACCCTGGATCAATCAAACAATTATTGTTGTTGTTTGCTAAGAAAAATTGATATAGGCTACAACTATTGTAGTTAGAGTAAATATTCAAAACGAAAATGTATTTTAGTTTTCATATTTTTACGGACTAGCCTTCTTTCCTCAAGAATAAAAGAAATCCATGATAAGTCTAATGAAAATATAATATCCGTAAAGCATTTTACACCTTATCAGAAGATGTTCATAATGTTAAAACATAATGTTGAAACCCCGGATCAATCAAACAATTATTGTTGTTGTTTGCTGAGAAAAATATTTTTAAACGAATTCATTGTTGTAAGCTACAACTATTTTTGTTAGAGAGAATATTCAAGACGAAAAGTTATTTTATTTTTCTTTTTTTTTCACGGACTAGCCTTCTTTCCTCAAGAATAATAAAAGAAATCCACAATAAGTCTAATGAAATTATATCATCCATAAAACATTTTACACCTTATCAGAAGATAAAAGGTTGTTTAAGTTGCATTGAAAGGATGTACCTTGATATGCTAATACTAAATTTTATCTTGAAAGTTGTTCAGAGAACGAATGTGATTTTTTAAAGAAATCTCTCGACATAAAAAAAACCCAAAGCGTTGCCAAACCAATGGCTTGAAAGAAGATCATACAAATACTTTTACACTCTTTAAGTATCTACAATAGTGTCGCGATCAGAAATGCGATCTTTTACTCATCATTATTTTAGATTTATTTTTTATTCTCTATTTTCAACACTCTCATGAGTAATGAGGACTTTCGCAGTCGTGAAATCGGTATCTACATCAACTCGTTTGAATATTGTTTGAGAGAAAATGGTTTCTAATAACAATGGTACTTAGAAGACCGTTTACTCTACACTAATGATGACATGTACTATTTCATCAAAGGAACTGGAAGTGTGGAGATGTGAAGCATAGCAAAACACACGTACACCATTTAAATTGTAGTAATATATTTAACTTACATTCAACTACTTTTCTGCTTCCAGTATATTAAAAATCCACTGATGCCATCCAAATTTAATGTTGGACGTAAGCATAGGGGTAGTAAACTGTGACCTGCATTAAATAAATCACCACCCGACTTAGAAGAATAACTGATTTGGAGAAGAAATAAAGCGGATCGGAAAGAAATTGTAGTGTACTTTAATACACATACATGTATAAAGAATAAGACAAACCTTAAAACACATATACAAAAGTAGTCATTTATATTACTCTATCAGAATAGTATATAGTTTAGTTTCAACATGCTGTCAAGACAATATTTTGTAAGATCCATGAGGAAGGCACGTGGCGACCCTTGGCATGTAGCCACGCTGTGCCTCATTGATCTCAGACCTTTGCCTCCCCTCTCAACCCCTACCGCACTCACCCCTCATGCAGTGGCTCTACATCATATAGGACTGTGTCATATAAACCATTTAGCATGGCAATCTGGGAAATTTTATATTTATATTGCACCAAAAATAAATTTTATATTTCTGCTAATGCCCAAGTATCTAAATTCACGAAGTGATGTAATCATTCATAATTTTAGAACGCTTTATAGTTATAATTATAATCTTTTGTCAATTTTGGGTAACTAAATATATCTTATACAAAGTAACTACCTGTAACCCGCGGGCTTTGCCCCGTTTAACTTCTTAATTTTCAAGATTATCTCGTTCGCATGGCTCAATCACGTCCTGGTTGAAGTTTGTTCGCTACGCTCACTCACCTTTAGTTTGGTACTCGTTCGCTACGCTAACTCGCCAAGAATTGCTGTGAAATAAGGATTTTCCACTGATTTCGTAATGGAACGTTATAATGCAAAACATGACATGACATGACAAAGAGGAAAATCAACTTTAAAATTAGAAAATAACATTGCAAATACTTATTTGGTAGAATTCAGTAACTCTCAATAAATATTTAAAATAGGAACAGCTGTTTTATTAAAAAGTATTATTCACATGGCAAAAATGTAAACAACTTTGTAGAGGGATCTTTAAAGGCTTCTGGGGCAGAGCCCTAAGTGATTTTGCTTAATTTTTCTTTTGATAACTCATCTACAGACCGAGGCCTTTGGACACCCCTACCAAGTTCCTACGCCCAGCCGTTCTCTCAAATTAGTGGGGACAAAGTTTCCAATTAAATATTTCAACTAGTGTACCTGTTGCTCGAATTCGAGCAATTGCGAAGCATTACAGGAAACTCAAAGATTATGGAAATACTCACGATCTACACAACAGTTAGATATAATCAAAATCTTTTGTAAATATCTTATCTTTTTTCAAAAAGCTGATCTTGGTTTTTTAGGGTTTTTAGTGTAAAAAAAAAACATCATTTCAATTTCTTCTACTTGGTTGTGTTCTATGACTTTTTCTATGTTTCCATTTTTTGCAAATCGGTTATTTCAATGATTGCTCAAGAAATGTAGCATATTGTTAATTCAGTTTTATTTTTAGCCTATATCAAATTGTCCAGGATTTCTCGCTTTTTTACATTGTAATAATTTCACCAACCCAAGTTTCGTCTATAGATGCAATACGCCAAAGAATATCACCTAAGGCAGAAACCAAGCCATACAATAGATATAAGTTAACTCCTTAAGAAATTATTTTAAGAGTTACTGTGATATTAGGATTTTCTACTGATTTGGTAATAGAACATTATATTGCAAAACATGACACGATGCAGAATAAAATCGATTTTAAAATCAGAAAACCCCATTGCAAATACTGTACTTCATTTTGAAAAATTCAATAAATCACACAATTTAAATATTAACAGCTGTTTCATTAAAAAGTAGTGTAGAATTATGCATATGGTAAACAAATTTGAAGAGGCAAATTTAAAGGCTTCTGGGGCAGAGCCCCAAGGGAATTGAGCTCGTTCCTCTTATGATGGCTCATCTATAGACCAAGACCTTTCTTTAGATACCACTACCAAGTTTCTACGCCCAGCCGTTCTCTCAAATTAGCTGGGACAAAAACCCAGTTTTTCCTCCATAAGAATAATATGGGATGGGAATTCAAAGGCCACTAGGGCAGAGCCCCAAGGGAATTTACCACGTTTCTCTTTTGATGGCTCATCTACAGACCAAGTCCTTTCTTTAGACACCTCTACCGAGTTTCTACGCCCAGCCGTTCTCTCAATTTAGCTATGACAAAGAAAAACAGTTTCAAATTAATATAGACTAGTGTACCAGTTGCTCGAATTCGAGCAATTGTGAAGCATTACAAGAAACTCAAAGATTATGGAAATACTCACGATCTACACAACAGTTAGATATAATCAAAATCTTTTGTAAATATCTTATCTTTTTTCAAAAAGCTGATCTTGGTTTTTTAGGGTTTTTAGTGTAAAAAAAAACATCATTTCAATTTCTTCTACAGTACTTGGTTGTGTTCTATGACTTTTTCTATGTTTCCATTGTTTGCAAATCGGTTATTTCAATGATTGCTCAAGAAATGTAGCACAGTGTTAATTCAGTTTTATTTTTAGCCTATATCAAATTGTCCAGGATTTCTCGCTCTTTTCCATTGTAATAATTACACCAACCCAAGTTTCGTCTACAGATGCAATATGCCAAAGAATATCACCTACGTACAATCTCCAAAAAAGGCAGAAACCAACCCATACAATAGATACAAGTTAACTCCATAAGAAATCGTTTTAAAAGTTACTGAGATATTAGGATTTTCCACTGATTTGGTAATAGAACATTATACTGTATTGCAAAACATGACACGATGCAGAAGAAAATCCATTTTAAAATCAGAAAACCCCATTGCAAATAATGTACTTCATTTTGACTAATTCAATAAATCACAATTTAAATATCAACAGCTGTTTCATTAAAAAGTAGTGTAGAATTATGCATATGGTCGTAATGTAAACAAATCTGAAGAGGCAACTTTAAAGGCTTCTGGGGCAGAGCCCCAAGGGAATTTACCTCGTTCCTCTTTTGATGGCTCATCTACAGACCAAGACCTTTCTTTAGAGACCCCTACCAAGTTTTTACGCCCAGCCGTTCTCTCAAATTAGCTGTGACAAAAACCCCGTTTTCCTCCATAAGAATAACATGGGATGAGAATCCAAAGGCCTCACCATGTTAACCATGTGAAGGGAATTCACCATGTTTCTCGTTTGATGGCGCATCTACAGACCAAGACCTTTCTTTAGACACCTCATTGTAATATTTTATAAGAACAAGATAAAATCTAGTGTATTCAATTTATTCTCCATTTCAATCACAACTCAATTATTATTGTTATTTACAAAATTAACAATCAGAACAAAACAAAAGTCTTACCGAGTCTCTACGCCCAGCCGTTCTCTCAAAATAGCTGTGACAAAGAAAAACAGTTTCAAATTAATACATAGATCCCCCATGTTAATCTTATGGGAGAAAATCCAACTTTGATGGCCTGTGGGGCAAAGCCCGAGGATTTTTATTACAGGAATTGGTGAAAGGGGGCGTCTACACAAAAATACTTTGTTTTGACACGTTGCTTGTAAAAATCCGTCCATTATTAACGGAGGAGTAGTGTTTTGTAGAAATCACCTTCATGTATCTATGGAAACAAAATACCAAAAACTAAAATTTTCACGACTGACACAACTAAATTGCTCTTGATAAAAATAGAAAAATAAGAGTCAAATACAAAAGGAAGACAGGAACAAACCAGATTTTGAACTAAAGGATCATTCCAAAGCACTATGGACTCACGCTCTACAAAGAGGCCACAGAACCCTACTCGGTGGTGAATAGGATACAAAGGAAAAGGACTATGAGGATTCTCCACTCAAACGATACAACGAAGAGAAACTCCATATTCTGAACGTCATCGTTGGTCAAGGATTACCAAACTCAGCAGGGAATTGTTCATTGGCAGGAGCAACAGCCGAAAGATAAGTGCATTCATCTGTTTCTTTCATTAAGTATCTTTATTAACATACACTTAATTGTAATGCGGTCAACACATTTGTCTTGGCTAACTGACAACATGTGCAATATTAAGAACCAGCGTCGTAGAACAAAATATTGTTCATTTGTCAGTTATCCAGACAATTACCTATAGTATTCGACACTGGTAGCCAACAATTTTATCAGCTTAAAAAAAATGCAGCTTCAAATCAGAACACACACATATACACTTAATTGTAACGCGGTCAACACATTTGTCTTGGCTAACTGACAACATGTGCAATATTAAGAACCAGCGTCGTAGAACAAAATGTTGTTCATATGTCAGTTATCCAGACAATTACCTATAGTATTAGACACTGGTAGCCAACAATTTTATCAGCTTCCAAAAAAGAAATGCAGCTTCAAATCAGAACACACACACATATACACACATATACACTTAATTGTAACGCGGTCAACACATTTGTCTTGGCTAACTGACAACATGTGCAATATTAAGAACCAGCGTCGTAGAACAAAATATTGTTCATTTGTCAGTTATCCAGACAATTACCTCTAGTATTAGACACTGGTAGCCAACAATTTTATCAGCTTAAAAAAATGCAGCTTCAAATCAGAACACACACACACATATACACACATATACACTTAATTGTAATGCGGTCAACACATTTGTCTTGGCTAACTGACAACATGTGCAATATTAAGAACCAGCGTCGTAGAACAAAATATTGTTCATTTGTCAGTTATCCAGACAATTACCTATAGTATTCGACACTGGTAGCCAACAATTTATCAGCTTCCAAAAAAGAAATGCAGCTTCAAATCAGAAGGCTGAGCATTTGTTGGTTATCAGGCTTCCGGCAACACTGCAAGATAGGGAATTAGTTTTGTTACATGGAATTTTTACATAGGTCTCATATTATAAGTGTACAATATACTAATCACTGTGGATTTTCTAGCCCATGGCGAGGAGTGGGAGTCAAGTCCGTCGGATCAAGCGGATAACTTCCAGGGACTCTGTGAAATTACCGCTAGATAATCTCGAAGAAGAAGAAGAAGAAGAAAAAGAAGGAGAAGAAGGAGAAGAAGGAGAAGGAGACGATAGCTATGGTCCATTTCCATACCATACAACCAGCAAATGTACTAGGAATGCTCGTAGCCTACACTACATGTCTGATGAGTACTACCAGACTGTCCCTTTTCACTCCAAGTTTTCTGCGATGTCGTTCGTGAAATTCTTCATCCTTAAGTACTTGTAAGAGACATTAGGACTTTGGTTCGAAACTAACCAGTAAAGAAGTCATTCAAATATGCAGCAAGACTTAACTGCAGATGCCTTGTAGGTGGTGGTACGATGACAGAAAATACACAATCTTCATTGCACGGGTTACTACTTATTGTATCCAATAAACAATATGTTAAAAACAACCGAGAACGAATTATTAATTAATATTTTTGTATTTCAAATTAATTAGGATATTTAGTATTTAAAATAGTACAAAGTTTAATAATATTAATTTTTGATGTGAACTTTTTACAAAAGTGTGGAGTGGACAGGTAAAAACCAACGATAAGTAACGTAAGGGATATGAGAAGAGAATACTCGAAGTAGGGTAAAAATATTCCCAAAAGATAAATAGGAAAGTTCTTGAAATACTACCATAGATAATACTACTTAATATGCTCAGTAACATTAAACCAGGTTATTGGGGCTGTAAAAGTTAAAGACAAAACAATGTATAGTATAGTTGTGTACGTCTAAGCTGGTCACACATGTCGATAGTCCTTACATTTACCAAGCAAAAATAATAAAATAAAGGTATTGATTTGGAATATGTGTCTTATCAATATTGTATTTGATACATCTCTTATGTATTCCTATTTGTGATAATTTATTATAATTAACTAACTATGGGTTAAAAGGAATATCACCTTTAATATAATCCCAATATACAGGGTGACCGTTAAGTCTTAGGACGACTTTATAACTTTCAAACGACAAACTATATCACAACCACATTTGGTATACCGTTACTGGAAATTGTAAGCTACTTTTCTGTGTACATGGTGGTCGGATATCACCTTTGGGGGACGGCCCACAAGGAGTCGGAAGTAAATCTTGAATGGAAGCATAGGATGGGGGTCAGAAGAAAATATTTAATGACAGCCTATGTTGAGTTGTACATAATTTTAAAGGTCTACTTCAACTGAAAACAATGCCGCGAACCGCACTTCAAAAGGTTGATCCTGCGCAAAATGGCAGATGTTCAAAGAATTTCAAAATTAGCCAATTTCTTAAAATTAAAACACTTTTTTAAATCTTTAAACAACTGTCATTTTTAAAGGGATGATCCTTTTGAAGTACGGTTTGCGGCATTGAATTCTACTAATAAATACCTTTAATTTGATGTGCATATCAACCTATGCTTCCATTCAAGATTTACTTCCGACTCCTTGTGGGCCGTCGCCCTGAAGAGTTATTTGGATCACTGAATGTAAAGTTATGGGGATCATTTTAAAGGGAATTTTAAGCAAAGAAGAATGCCGCAAACCGTACTTCGAAAGGACCATCCGTTAAAAAATGGCAGTTGTTTAAAACACTACCTCAACCTCACTACTGCACACTTTATTCGGGTTGAAATTTTCATAAACAAAGGTGCTCTTGTCTTTTCCAAGAAACACTGAGAAATAAGGAAATTAATGCGTTACCAACAGACATACACACACAGAATACAGAATTGAATTATGGGATATGCTACTACGCTTTAACCAAAGCAAATTACAAACAAAATAATTATTTGAAAGTTTTGATAGTGTCATCAAATGTTATGATAATCGTTTTTAGGCCTAATCAAACTGTAAAATTTGTGTATATCCGTTGGCAAATATATAAATAAACACACAGTCCCCAAACATTTATACGTTAACAACGCCAAGCTTAACAAATTCATGATGGTTTGCTAAAAAATCTTTCAATAATGTTTTATCATTTCATAGCATAAACTAACATTTTTGAGTCCAAACAGAAAACGCAAAAATTATACAGTAAGACATCAATTAAATTTAATAAGAAATAAGCAATATGAAATACGAAATGCAGCACTAACGATAACTATAGTTGTAAATAGTGATGTGTTTGTACGTAAAAATGATTCTTTCTGCTACGTAAACCAACGTTTACATTTAAGAAAAGAGCTATAGTACTTACGACCAATTCAAACTGTCATTCTAATCAAACTGTTTTATAGGTGTTAATCCGTTGGCAAATAAATAAATACACAGGCCACAAAACATGTAACATGTAACGTTAACAACGTAAAGCTTTAAAACTCACTATGGTATGTTAAAAAAAAAACTTTCACTTGATGTGGTGCAGTACCGAAGTTATTAATCTCCCTTGGTTTTAAATGTCTTTTAAGTTTTCGAAAATCAAAGTTATTTACCATTAATAGCATTATTTGTAAGCAACTTTTAATGTTAACATATTAATGACAGTTTGAAGAAACCACCTTTATCCAAACAAAGGTTTCTTATGTAAAAGATTACGTAATCTCTAAACGATAATTGGTACATCTAGCAAACATTCGGAGGAAATGTGACAAAAAACGCACAAATCTGGGGTTTTGGACGTTTGTAGTTTTACTTCCTAAGTAAGAAAAGTACCAATATCGTTGTCGAAATGTAAGTAAGTAGAAACCAAAAGTTGGAAAAGAAACCAAACATTGGTTAAGCAAGTTTAGCTACATCTGTAAGTTAAACCTCTGTTACGATCACAGCAAAATCAGAAAGATCTTCCAAGATCGCAGCAACATCCACGATCACCCAGTCACCCACTGCAGTTATGATTGACTTTGCACTTTACACAACTGTCCTTGAAGCGCCGTCAATGAGTGGTGTAGTAGAAGTCATTATAGTTTCATATATGAACAGTCATAATTATTAGTAACGGAAGAGTTATTATGTTTTGCGGGGTGGCTGCACTGTGCACTGAGCCCTGAAGTGGGATGATTCGTCACGGCTCCTTCTTCTATGTCCACCAACGAACGTAAGTGGTTCTCTTCCCGTTTTGTCCACTTTTCTAGCGTAACGTTAGGTTACGACATTTTGGCGCAGTCGGTAATAAACCTTTTTATCATAGTTAGGGTAGTACGCGATAACAGTTGTTGTTTTAGTGCGTATTATAGTTGAGATGATTAAAAATGGCGAGTATTAGTGTTGGCAGGATTTCTGAATTTAATCCAAGTGAGGAGGACATTGTGCCCTATTTGTTGCGCCTGAAACATTTTTTCAAAGCGAACAATGTCAAGAAGGAAAACGAGGTGTCGGTTTTAATTACAGTTATTGGTCCCAGGGTTTTATCGGTCCTATCCGATCTATTATCACCGGTAGAGGTAGATTCCAAGACCTATGATGAACTTGCAGCGTTGTTGAAATTACATTATGCGCCCAAGAAGTTGGTTGTGGCGGAGCGATATGTATTCTACTCTCGTGTGCAAAAGCCGGGCGAAAGCATAGCGGAGTTTGTGGTTTCAATAAAACATTTGGCTAGTTCGTGCAAATTTGGTACCTTTTTGAAAGACGCTTTGAGGGACAAAGTGATTTCCGGCATTTCTAATGAATCTATCCGGCAGAAATTGTTGTCGGAGGAATTGGACTTTGACGAAGCTTATGCGTCAGCGCTCAGGCTGGAACAGGCCGAATCGCAGTCAAGCCTATTTGTGCAACCTCGTGGGGACATTGCGAAAATCAATGTGAAAAGTCAAAATAGGCCTAAAACTTTCGTGAATAGGAGTAGTGAAAATCAAAATTCTAGAAACTCTTGTTGGAGGTGTGGTTCTGCTGGTCATTGGCCTAGTGCGTGTGCGTTCGCCAGTTACAAGTGTCACGGTTGTCAGAGAGTAGGTCATCTCAAGAAAGTGTGTAAAGCCAAGAAATCTTCTAGTTTCCATGGTAAAAAGTCGACACCTAGGATGGGGGTCCATCAAGTGGAGGAAGAGGTAGGCCTAGGCCTAGAAGTTCCAATGGCAGAGATAGGTCTGTACAACCTTAAATCAGGATCAGACAACGGCTATAAGGTAGGCCTAGTGGCTAATGATGTATATTTAGAAATGATTCTAGATACAGGCAGTGCCTTGACTATATGTCCTTCTGAGATATTTTATGAAAAATTTTCTAACCTCAAACTTAGGCCAGCAAATGTGAAACTTACTACTTATTCAGGTCATGATGTACCTGTTCTGGGACAAGTGAATGTCAATGTTAAATATAATAATCAGCAGGCGAGTTTGCCTTTGACAGTAGTTAGTTTAGAAAGTAAGAGTCAGCCGATTCTGTTGGGGCGAAACTGGTTAGGCCAGTTGAGGTTAGATTGGCAAAATGTGTTTTCATGTAAAGCCACTGTGGATCACAGTTCTGATTTGGACATTGCTAAATTGAAGAGTAAATTTAAGTCAGTTTTTCAGCCTGGAACGGGCGAAATTAAGGGTGTTAGGGCTCATATTGTCTTAAAGGAGGGGACAGTCCCTAAGTTTTGTAAGGCGAGACCAGTGCCTTTTGCGTTAAGGGAGAAAGTTGAGAGTGAGTTGGACCGCATGGTTCAAGAGGATGTTGCGTACAGAGTTACTAATTCACAGTGGAGCACTCCACTTGTGGTTGTCCCTAAGCCTAATGGTGTTAGGCTTTGTGCCGATTATAAGATTACTCTTAATCAGTGTATTGAAATGGAACATTATCCGCTTCCACATGCTCAAGATATTTTTGCAACTCTAGGCGGTTGCTCAGTTTTTAGCTGCCTTGATCTTTCAAATGCGTATCAGCAATTGGCGGTAGCGGATGAATCGCAACATCTGTTGACCCTAGCTACCCATAAGGGTCTGTATCGTTTAAAAAGGCTACCATATGGTTTATCTTCAGCTCCTGCAATTTTTCAGTCAGCCATCGACCAAATTTTAACAGGTCTTCCAGGAACGGTGGCGTACTTAGATGACGTCTTAGTGGCGGCTCGCTCTAAGGAAGAGGGGCTTGCCCGTCTGGCGCAGGTGCTGCAACGCCTTGATGAGTTTGGTGTTCGAGTAAACCAACAAAAGTGTAAGTTTTTGCAATCTTCAATCGAGTATTTAGGACATGTGATTACTCGAGATGGTCTCCGTCCACAAGAAAGTTTGTTAACTGCGCTGCGTAAAGCGCCTGAGCCTAGTACTAAGGAAGAGTTACGAGCCTATATTGGTCTAATAAATTATTATCATGCATTTATACCTAACCTGTCTGCTAGAATAAGCTGTTTTTATGACTTATTACATAAGGATCATCCATGGGTGTGGTCGGAGGTGTGTTCTAAGACTTTTCAGGAGAGTAAATCATGGGTGTTGGACTCAAGTTTGTTAGTTCACTATGATGTTAAAAAGCCCATAGTTCTGACGTGTGATGCGAGTCCCAGAGGGGTGGCTGCTGTTCTATCTCATCTTATCGATGGTCAGGAAAGGCCAATTGCCTTCGCATCGAAAACGCTAAGTTCCAGTGAACGGAATTATTCTCAGTTACATCGGGAGGCTCTGGCTTTGATCTTTGGAGTCAAAAAGTTTCATAAGTATATATATGGAAGACACTGTATTCTACAGACTGATCATCAGCCGTTGACGGCTATTTTTGGCTCTAAAAAGGGCGTTCCTAGTATGGCGGCAGCTAGGCTGCAGAGATGGGCCTTGATTCTATCAGCATATGATTTGGAGGTTAGGTACCGGAAGGGAGTGGATGTCCCTCACGCTGATGCGTTGTCTAGGTTACCCTTAGCAGAAGCGGAACCTATAGAGCTGGATGCTAATTTTGTTTCACATGTAGATATGTGTACAGAAGTGATGAACAATTTCTGTGTTGTCAAGGACATTGCACCTATTACTGCCTTGCATATAGGTAAAATGACGGATAAGGATCCGATTCTTTCGAAGGTCCGAGATTTTGTGATGTACGGCTGGACGAGCTCGGTTGAGCCGGAACTAGCTATTTTTCTAAGGAAGAAGGACGAGTTGTCCGTGGAACAAGGTTGTTTGCTGTGGGGTTCTCGTGTAGTGATTCCAAAGAAACTGTATTCATCTGTGCTTCAAATGTTGCATGATCAACACCCGGGAGTTACACGCATGAAGATGCTGGCGAGAAGTTATGTCTGGTGGCCAGGCATGGAGAAGTCGATTGAAGACGTGGTGGCCTCTTGTTCTGCGTGTCAGTTAACTAGGAATTCGATACCTAAAGTACCGTTGCAGCAATGGCCTACAACATCAACCCGATGGCAGAGGATACACATTGACTTTGCGGAGGATCCAGAGTCGAGACAGCAACTTTTAGTTTTGATTGACACATACTCTAAATGGTTAGAGGTATTTATCATGAGTTCCATGAATTCTTCCAAGGTTATTGAGAAACTCCGTACCTTGTTTTCATCGTATGGATTGCCTGTCGAACTGGTGTCGGACAACGGAAGATCTTTTACCAGTCAAGAGTTCAAAACCTTTTTGCATAACAACAATGTGAAGTTCACATTAACTCCCCCGTATCATGCGGCTTCAAATGGATCTGCGGAGAGAAGTGTTCAGGAGGTCAAGAAAAACCTTTTGCGTCAAGTGATTGAGGAACATCAGCGTTCTCAGCGTACCACTCTTCAAATGAAATTAGATAATTTCTTGTTTGCGTACCGCAACACTCCAAATACAGTTACTGGCTTAACCCCTGCAGAAATGTTCCTGTCTTGGAAGCCTCGTACTCAGTTGGTTATGTTAAAACCCAATCTCCAGTCATCCATTGATCAAAAACACAGGGAACAAAAAGATGCAGCTGATAGGCTTAGGGGAAGAAGCAGATTTTTCTCAGAAGGTCAGGCAGTCTATGTCAAAACTGTCCGAAATGAAAAGATATCTTGGGTTCCTGGCAAAATAATTCTAAAGAGAAGTCCGGTCACCTATCTGGTGAGTGTTATTGGTGGAAAACCCCGATTTTGTCATGCGGATCACTTGAGAGCTCGGTATGCAGAAGAGGAGGAGATTTTTGTATCACCCAAGGATCCCGTTGTATCACCCCAAGTACCCAAGAATTCACCCCCGCCGGAGGATCGACCATCTAGTCCCCTGATGATGTCACCTGTACCTAGGCCTACTACCAGTCCCAGGGAGAGCCTAGGGCAAGCCCAGCCTCAGCCAACTCCTGCGTCGCCGCTAGCACAGTGCAGCCCACCACCCTCGCTGAGGAAGTCTGCACGGACTGTGCGAAAGCCTCACAGGCTGGACTTGTAAAATTATTAATGAATAATGGGAAGAAGAAATTTTGGTTGCATTTTATTTTGAAAGTTGAGTTAATTTTGAATTTATGATATTGACTTTTTTTTATGGGGAAGACGAGTGTAGTAGAAGTCATTATAGTTTCATATATGAACAGTCATAATTATTAGTAACGGAAGAGTTATTATGTTTTGCGGGGTGGCTGCACTGTGCACTGAGCCCTGAAGTGGGATGATTCGTCACGGCTCCTTCTTCTATGTCCACCAACGAACGTAAGTGGTTCTCTTCCCGTTTTGTCCACTTTTCTAGCGTAACGTTAGGTTACGACAAGTGGAAACCTTTTTTGTAAGCTACTTGCGATTAATTAAACCGGTTTAGTAAGGCACAACGTTTTTAATCTCACTTGGTTTGGATGTGCTAACAAAACTTGATCGGAAATGGTTGCGGTATTTGTAAACAACTTTTACTGTAAACATATCAGTGACAGCTAGAAGTGAGAACTAATCCAAACAGCTGATCGTTATTTCATCAAATGTAATGGTAAACATTAGGAGAAAATTTTACAAAAATCGAACAAAAATGGGTTTTTGATGGTTCGTTATTTTGTTTTCAAAGAAGCGAGGCCATGTTTTTATAGACAAAGACACTCTCACCAATCCCGTAAATACAGACAATGATTAGAACCTTGATCGGTATTCTAGTTTTCTAGGAGTAGGCCGCGTAAAATGACATTTTGGCGTTACAGACGCAACCACAGAATGGACAGACAAACAGACATACAGACAGAAATTGAGATAAGACTCGTTTCGGCTTTCTTAGGCTATGAAACGTAAGAATAACCAAAAACTGCATGATTCTAAGCAATGTACAGACAAAACTGTAATTTTATTTATATAGTTTATTCAATGATGGGTGCTTGAACTTAACAAAATAAAACATCAACTAGAATTTAAATGAATATATTTCTTTATCATTTATTATTTTGATAAATTGTTTAGAAAGTTTACATTTCAATTCTTTGGAAATCGAAATCCTAAACCAGTTTTATGAGGAAGGTATTTTGGCAAACATTTGCTTTTGAAGTTCCATTATTGAAATAATCCTGTATGCTTCCTAACAATACAGCCACTTATGCAAAAACATAATTAATATCAGGTTGTGGTTAAATTATTGAGCAAATTAACAAGTAATTGTATACGTTTTTTTTTAAGATCATCAAAATTTACACATAGATTTTGTAAAAAATAAAGATGGTATTTGTAGACATGACGTGTATATATCCATATATATTTTTATTTTCCATCCAATATATATACCCGAGAATCTAGATTTCAACTCGACTCCAAGACAGAGCACACTGGGTTCGTAATCAGGTTTATCCTTTCTCATTTCCTCGCTGTACATCATTCTGTCCTGTAACGTAATTATGGAGGCTTGTATTATCTTGTTATTGCAGCTTCGTAATAAATGTTATAACCAAGATTTTTTTGTTAAGACTTAAAATATTTTATTTAACATTTATTAATGTGTCCGTATCGTATTTTAGAAAATTTCTCTAAAGGGAGGTAGCTATTTGTAAGAAGAAGCATCCTTAAAACTCTGGTGACAGCTGGTCCATATTCATCTAATGTCCAATGAGAGTGACATAACTGATACCATACATATTGGTTGTCAGAATTAGATATTTGTTAAAGTTAATAATCAACTTAAATTAGATGTTAATAAGATGTTAAAGTTATTACTTCTTCAATACAACACTTAAAGTTAAGTGTGGATGGATCACTTGATTTATTTATTTAAAACTCTTGATTTACAATCAATTGATTATCCATCCACATTTCTTAGTTTCAGATGACAATTATTTTAATTAAAACTTTTAATTGGAACTGGAAGTTGTCATGACCATCAATCTCTAAATTAATCAACCGCATTGGCAAATTTATTCTCGGCATGAAAAATTATTTTCTATTTCATTCCAACTCGTTAACTATATAAATCGTTATTGGTGATTATTTGCCATAAATATTTTTTTGTAAAATATCTTAACAGTGTATAGTCATTGTAAACTACGGAATTTTTTTTTTAGATTTTTCAGTTAAATTTTGAAAATACTTCACTAATTGAAATTATTATAGTTTAAAAAGTTGGCTCTCAAAACTTAGAAATAAAAATATTCTAGATATATGAGAAACTAATATCTATTGAATAGTTTTGCTACAGTACTTACAAATGCAAAAACATAGAAGCCCTAAGCACGCTTAAGTCCCATAAGTTCCCATTACAAAAAGCTAGCTGCGTCTGAACGACCCAATAACTATGGCAGCGTTGAGTTGAAGTAATGAAATGAACCTGGTTCTACATGTTCTTCAGTTTCAACATGCTCTTAAAAGATTCTCCAGAAGCTAAACACAAATGTGCTAATTTTTTAGTAATATCACTTGCCATCGAGCTTTCAATTAAATGATAGGTGACTAATTATCCGGAGGTGACGATTATACTTATTTATTTATTTCCTCCGGTGTAAACCATTTTTACCAACATCGTCGTACATCCAAGATGGCTCAATTTACATTAACACTAAATTAATTCGATGTAATAATAAATAAAAAATGATACTTTAGTGAAGTAATGTAATTACTTACATTACTTGATGGATTTCATTGATTACCACCAAGCTATAACTATGTTTTGACACAAAATTCATTATAGAGTATCATGGAATATTAATTCTAATTATCGTAAAAAGTATTAGTAATAACTTTGATTGGATCACATTTTGTATTTTTATAGTTATTTAAACCATTGACTGGTAAATAAAACCTGTTAAAATTATTTTTATCAAAACGTGCATTATATTTTCTTTTTGTAAAAAAATAGGTAAAACTAATCGAGAAAAAGAATGTTTAAAAATGTTTTATTATTCTAATTAACTTAATAAAAACTTAAACAACCCAAAAAATGCAGCAATTTGATATTATTTTTTCTTTATCGTTTACGTGTTTTAACATTTTGTATTGATTAAAGCACGAGAATAAACCGTTTTATTTACAAAAAGTTCTTTATAAAAAGAATTGTATAAAAATAATATAAAAAATATATTTTGCATTATATCTCATCACATTAGGACATCATCACTTTGGCATCTATTTTCCCAGGGATTGTATTAACTAATAGCCGGCGAAATCCTAAATTTATTCATGGAAGTTTAAATGAAGCTGTCATGAAAGTGAACGCTCAATCATCCAGGACGGTAAACATAATAATGCTAAAGTAGAGGAAATATCGATAACCCAATGATCTCTTTCTAACCTCATTTATAATATAAGTGAAATATTTCAAGAAAATAAATTCGATATTTAATTGAGTTTCATGAGTTTTGTCTTTCTTCAATGGCTGTTTTCAAATCACTAATTACAGTGAAATATAACTTTACTCAAAATTTTTTGGGCATAGCCTCTTCTAATCCTTCTTTGACCTGTTGGTGTGTGGCGACATCTGTTGCCAGTCAGCCTGTTACCATGGTAATAACTGTAATAACAAACGTGTGGAAGTAAACATTGTGCAGACGCTCCATTATGAATTTTCAGTGAAGTCAGTGAAGTTTCAGTAGGCCTGGGCTGCGACGTTGCCACTTTTGTCTTCGCGGCGTTGCATAGGAGGCTGTGGTTTAGAGCGACTTAGATTATAGATTTTTGTAGCCAATTGGCGATTCACAACAATTAAACCAGTAGCTTATAGATCGAAAGACAAATAAATTTCTAACATAGTTTTTCAACACGTATCCTATTTTTATTTCATAAAACTGACTAATTGATGTTTAAAATAGAACGATCCGCCATGACTATGGGAGTATGGGCCCATGTCTCGTATCAGAGCCCCCATGTTAGGTTACATGGTACAAACCCGCATTATTAGTTACTCAATCCTGTTACGACATGTAGAAATTAGGTAATATACTGAGTAGAAATCTTTGGTCAACTACAGAAGCACTAACACTAAGCTTGAATCCCAAAGAGTTTCTGTGAAAATAAAATTAACTAAAACCACTTGAAAAACTAATACCTAACCGCTTACATATTAAGATTTTTAACTACTTTAACATCCTATAATACACTTATAAAAAAAACTCATTGATTGATGTTTACTTGTATAAAGTATTTTTAAACGTGATTTTTTAATATCATAATTCCCATAAAAACTTTGGAACACCAAAAATAATATCGAGAATTTCGTAGAATTTTATTTAAAGCTGCTGTTGTTTAGGCCTCAAGCCGATGAGCCGAAATGGGAACATTTCAGTAACGACGAAATTAGACCTTATGTCGTCATGGTTTACGGTCTAATTTCGTGAAATAAACACTTCTTAAATCATCTAGTTGGACGCATCTCTCTACAAGAGTTTATTTATAACCTGTTAACATTAGACTAAACAAGAAGGTAAATTGAGGTCTGCAAATGAGAATTGAATCACAATGAATTTATTTGAAAATAATTTATCCAAGAATTCATAATCATTGTTAAGTATCAGTTGCAAATGATGTTCATTCAAAGGTAAGTAATACTCAAGCAAATGTAGAATGTTTTGCACTTTGATGAAATTTCGAACTTCTTTGAGTTCCAAGAAATACGAGTATTTATTTGCTGCAGTGTTTCTGACCCTGATTGCGTTACTGTAGAAATCACTAGACGCAATAAAATACTTTAAATTAGTCTTTTAATTATATTTTCACGTAAAAAAACTGTTAACCCCGATGGGAATTGTATTAAATACATCACTTAAAATTAATTTTTAAAACGCTGGGAGTAATCTTCTATATATAAAAAATCCAATGTATGTATGTTTGTTTATTTGTTTGTTTGTTTGTCCTTAATGGACTCCGAAACCGCTCGACAGATTGTAATGAAACTTTTAGGCATTATTAAGCATTACTCAAGGATGGTTTGTGTGAAGTTTGGTGCAGATCCGTCAAAAGGGCTCCGCCCCAGTGGCTCTGGAGTTTCCCATGTTAACCTTATGAGTACTCATATTTCAATGGAATTAAAGAATCTTAACAGCTGGTTCAACTAAACAATTTGATTCTGTGATGTTCAAAAGCATTCAAAAGTTAATATGTTTACCAACAGGGAGCAGCACTATTATTTTTTCAATTTATGACAACAGACAATTTGCAACCAAAAGGTGAGCGAGCGTAGCGAACGAACTTCAACCTAGAGGCGAGTTAGCGTAGCGAACGAGCTAACCTGAAGGCAAGTGAGCACAGCGAACGAGCTCCAACCTAAAGGTGAGTGAGCGTAGCGAACGAACTTCAACCAGGACGTGATTGAACCATTCGAACGAGCTCATCTTGAAAATAAACGAGCATTTGACATAAAACCACATTAGGACAGGACGACGTCTGTCGGGTTAGCTAGTGAAAACATATTTTTCGTGGTTTGAATTCTTCCCTTAAATTAATTATAGAAAATATTATAGAAACCTGCCAAAACCTAATAAATCGGTTAAATTGTATGAATAAAAAGATTAGTAAATGCAAGCTGAATATCCATGGTCATCACGTCGACTGTTTTTAGCACTGAGGCCAATTTAGAGCTAACACTTGGCGTTTATACATCCCTGTGATACCCGCACTATTTAATCCTGGGAAGATTAAACGATAACAAACTGTAAGACTTCATCAAGGTTGGATCATGGAGTTTCGTTTGTGGGATGTAGACTAATTACATTGTATTTAGTTTATAATTTACCCTGAGTACAACATGTTTAAGCCAAACTCTATGGTCATGGGTGATTTAAAATCTTTTAAATAACATTCTTCTTCATTCTTGTGCATTTAAAAAACCGTGGATAACTAACTTTGAATGAATACACAGTTACGGCAAATTAAAAACCTATGTTAGTTTCAGAGTTTATAATATGAAATATTTAAAAAATTTAAACTGTCTTCAAGGTTTACCAAAAAAATGTAAGAAACTATCATTATTCCAATTGCTGTGCTTTTATACTTGCCATACTATAGTTTTGATGTAAATAAATAGTTAAACCATAAATTTATATCGTGAAGTGTATAAAAATGAATTATAGGGTTTTAAGTTATGTGAATCATCTCGCTATTGATTATTTTGCACCAAAAGAATATTTCCTTGCTTACTGGTTACTTTTTCGTTATAACATTTTACATTTATGATTTTATTTTTTTAATAACTGTCGAAATTTAAAGATATATGCATTACCTGTAAGTATCTTTCAGTATAAAATTGGAAATAAATAAGCTTCCACAGAAAAAACACTTGGTAAATTACCTATTAAAATCTTAGGACTAGACAATCGACAACACTCACGTTTTGATATGAAGAAGCTTAGCTCATCCCCGGTGACAAGTTTGGAAAATATAATAAACATTGTAAATTAATATTATACAAAGGCACTTTTTACTTCAGTAGCCTTTGGTTTTATTTAACACCCACTAAAACCTATAAATCTTTTACGCACATCTAAGCCAGAAATCCCATTCTTTACAATGCCTCAAATGAAGTACTTTAACGTATTGTTTCCATGAAAAATCCTCTAATGAACTACATTGTTCACATACGTGGACAAATTAATGATTTAAACTCTTATAAGAGTAATTCTTTTATACGAACATTAAAATTACTACTGTTATAAAATTCTATGTTTAGTGGAATCAAACAAACAGTTACACAACATCATATTTAAAAAAAAATATTTCTTAATCATACTAAAAAGTATTGTAATGAGGTCCACAATAAAATCATTATAAATTGTTTTAATATTTTTTACACTTTAAAAACATTTTTCACAGAGGAATATTTAAAAACTAAAAACAATTGTTACTTAATATCTAATGTGCCACTTCTTTTTCTTCGAGTGCTACAGACTGTTTACTACATACTCGTATCGCGTAATGGTTACATCGCGTGGTTCAGCGTTCAACGCGCTGATGTATCGCTGAGGAACACGTTGAATGCATAATGAATGCAGCCATTCAACAGGCGATTCCTTTAGCTCTTCATTTATATCAGATCCAATGGTTCTATAACATGAGGCAGATAAGACATTTAAACTCATGGTAAGTTGGGGAACAACATTCATGCCTTAATCTGATTGGTCCGCAGCTGCGTTCCCCAATTGGTGTCGTCAAACGTCGTACAATCGTCCATTCGATAAAAAGTCTTTACGTAAAGCTGGTGGCCCCCCGATCCAATCGCTCACTATAAGATTTTACACTGTAGACCAAAATATTGTAGGTTAGTATGACCTTACCTTACTTGAAGAATCATTTAATTACCAACTTTCATGGCCACTTTCATTTGACAAAACATTTCGCATATAGGTTGTCATGCAAATCGTGTTTGAGTTTTGACTAAACCGCTAACCATTTCTATTTACAAAGAAAGGTAATAATGACAAGTAAAGGGGTTCTTTGAATTAACAAAAGCTGGCAAAAAAAGAAAGACGACCTTGCTTTTATGTTTAAGAATAAGTTTTATTCCTTTGAACAAAACAAATTACTTCAAGTTAGTCGAGTTTGTACACGTGTAAATTTTAACAATGGTGTTTTTTATCTCACCAGAACATTAAAAAGTCAGAATCATAGAAACATCAAAATGAAAAAGTAAGTCGGTCTCGGGTGCAGGTATTGCCATGAGATCTACGGTGATAGCTTTTGCTAAAAGGTTTACATATGAAATAAGTACTTGTAAATAGAGTACAAACAACGAAGTCTCGACAATTTATGACATTAAAGAGTGGATTGAAGTCCTCTGCAGTTGTTTAAAGGTCGATGAAGCAAGATAAGTGAATTATTATTGTTGCAGGCAAAGTGACCTGAATCTCGGTGTGAAATTGTTTTAAAAGATATTGCTTGGTTAAAAGTGTTTAAGTGAAACCGTATGTCACCACTAAGTGAGGAAACCGAGACACATTTCCTATTCTTTCAATGTACTGTTCTACAATTGAATAATGTATACTACATTATTCTATTTTAATTTTGTAGGTGTATAATGAGAATTACCTATCAACTAACATAAATAAGTAGCCCTTAAATATTGTTTTTTCTCTTTACTGCCCCAAATACACATTTTTGGATTACATAATATCCAAACGCAGTCTAAGCTTATCGATCTTATAATGTACCAAATGGGATGGGTTCTGGCAATAGTCCAAGGATACAATCAACTAATGACAAGGTAGTAACATATTAGTCTGTGTAGTACAAAGGGAATGAATCCCTTGGCAAAATTGATTTGTAATTATTTCAACAATTCTGCCAACAATTATAGAAACTTTCCGGTTAGGCTTGCCTACATCACAGTAAAACTTGGAAAACAATTCGAAATTGTTTTGTGTGAAATATTAGCAGCATTCAACCATCAAATTGCGTTTTGAGTAAAACTAAGAAATTATAATAAAACGCTATGACAAATAGTAATTTCTTAATTTTAGGCTGTTTTCTTAAGAAGCTTTCCCGAGAAATCATATTTTTAGGGGTTATCCCAAAAACGCATTATTGACGAAAGTATGATAAAATATTGATTCAATACTGCGTGATGTAGTACTTGAAATGTCATCAAAAAGGAAATGAAAATAACTACTAATAAAATGTTATGTGATAGCAACATTTACAATTGAGTTATTGTCCAGTTCTTTGCACCAAGTAGTACATATTGGTTTCGTGGATGCTTCACCTAATAAACATATCTGTTATGATAAAAGAAACGATAAAATTATGCAATATTATCAAACATCTGTTTCATTCTCCTCCCTTAAAGCTGTAAACAACAACAAACAAACTCCCAGTTGCGTATTATTTACATTACATTCACGTCAATACTTCATAATTCCATTTACGTTTACTATAAGTATTTATTAAACAATATTTTCAAACATCCTTAGGCTAATAATTTATTTATTGACATCCATGACACCATTCTACACAATATTTCCAATGTTGGGAATTGTCAATTCACTCAGTAAAATCTTAATTTACTTTAAACCAATTGTTATGCTGTATTCACCTAATTAAAGTCCTAAACATACTAAATCTTTGATATGTTAAAAAGTATTTCTTTGGATTCGTTTAGCCACAATACAAGATTTGAATCTTATTAAAATTCTCAATTCGCACACGGGTCCCCTTGTTGAAATTTAATTTTGTTTGAATAAGAATTTAATATTCACTAAGTCAACTTAAGCATACATATTGTGATAAAGTGAAGTATTTTTACGGTTTGGACCTGTAACCCGTCTAAGTGCTAAGTGCGTGCACAATAGAGTTCATCAGAGGATTTTTCATTGTGAAAAGAGCGCGAAACAATAGGTTGCATAATTTTAAAGGACTGCCCAGTGAACGTGCTCTCTGGATAGAAAATGTATCGAGATTATATTTAGTTTTTAACTTTATGCAAATGTAAATTTATTACAAGAATAATATTTGAAGCTTGGGGTTATATGCGTTATACTCTCAAGTATCGTATTAAACAATGATTGATCACAGAATCAATAAAACGTTATACCTTGATGAATTTGGTTGTGGCTTACACTTCAGTATAACATATTTTATACCTTTCATTGACTAGTGGCAGGAGGTAAAGGTATGTAGAAAGTATATCAATGTGCTTAACAAATAGTGTAAAATTATTACTAGCCACCTTTAAGATATCTTTGTGTACAATTTGAATGTTAGTTCACATTTATCTATGTGTTATGACAAGCAATAAAAAGTTATGAATGATTGTGTGGGAAATAATAATTAGCAATGTATCATTTTCCTTAAACTTTTATAGACTATCTAAACTATAACTGTTTATCTGTTTCTAGACGTAACAAGTTCTTCTCTTCTTTATAAGGACTGGACTTAAAGACGAACGTAATTTTCGTACCAAAATCTCCTTTTTAGGTGGTTAAAATTGTTTCCAAATATTTATATTAATGTGACACAGAATATAAGCCAAACAAAGTTTGATTACTCCACATCCCATTGCTAAAGGTTACTGGGAACTCTCCCAGTTTGTTATAGTTTAATTTTTTTCAGAACTAATCTCATACTGAGTTATTCAAACTTTGCTTTTCAATTAAACTTACTCGTATTTGTAACATATTGCAAACAAACTCGCAATCAGAAGAAAAGTTATCCGAACAAAATCATCCGATAAGTTGACAACACTGATTTTATAACCGTTCGAAAAAACATGTGTTGTTAGTTAAGTCATACAGTGTAGCTTATTATCCAACTTTTTACGATAAATCAATTCAATCATTGTTATATTGGATTGAACCGTTCTAACAAGGACTTACTTATGTTTTTTCCAGCTTAAGCACACAAGTACAGTCATCATTACGCTGTATAGTCAAAATGGATGAAATGTAAAACAAACGGTATCAGCAATCTGACACATACTTTCTCATGGGTGAGCTATTTGAGTAACTAACTATGATATTTAATGGGTAAAATCACAAAAGTTTCATTCTCATAATGTTGCACTATTTTGTTTAGAATAATGATAGGGACCCTATAGACGAATTTAAATCAAAATCTTTTTTATCCTTTTTCCGTTTTTTTATAGGAAAATAACATAAGCTACGATAACTTGAAAGACAATTTTTACAGCAATGTGGGTTGCACTAAGTTGTTAAGAACTATAACGATTATCACATACTAATTTAAACCAAAACCGGTCTTAAAAAAAAATACAATTTTCTCTTATTTTATGGGTTTTTATGGGAAAATAACATGATTTACAATAACTTTTGAATCGTAATTTTTTAAGAAATGGGAGTTGTACCATTCCGTTCGGAATTTAAAGGGCTGCAACATACTGAGTTTTATCAAAATCGTTCGGGCCATTTTTGAGAAAATCCTATTTTTCCGTTATTTTATGGGTTTTTATGGGAAAATCAACATTAAAAATCTAAATAAAAAAAACGCCTGGAGATACCATGGATTAGTACCTACATACCAAAAAAATCATACATCACTTCGAAAACCAATTTTTTGGGTTCAGGGGGCCCAAAATAGATATATCCACTCAAAACTCAAACTCGAAAATGTTGACGAAAACAATACTTTCTCCATATACTATAGGTACTATATGGTATAGGGGGAGAAAGTAAAATCAAAAGATCGATTTACATTTTAATATCACCTTGAAAAGTAACGCTATATCACCAAACAATGGTTATAAAAGAATAAAACTGTTACATGCGATGAAGACCGCCTACAATAAGTCTGCAGTTATTACCTTTCGGCTTTACCAGGATCATTCGCCTGCATAGATGTACATGATATTAAATTACTTGAACCTAGAAAATGCAAGGTTGGTTGAATCTGTTCCGTGGTTTCTATCTCGTGACAAATGTGAATTTCTGTAAAAATCAAATAAATTGTTTTTCTGTGTTCATACAGAATTTGTTGTGTATTCTTTCCATTTTATTTCCCGTAATTGCTCACAATGTAAGTGGAAACAAGATGTATAGCACCATAATACTGGCCATGGTGTAATAAAATAATTATTTAATAAATTAAAGCAGATGAATTCAATCACGGTTGGTATTAAACAAGTATAATTGCTATTAGGGAACATGATACCACTATCACGAGAGAAGGTAGTTAAAACATTATAAGATTATTAACGCAAACCCGGTAATTGTTAGGTTGAACAAAAATTACAAAAAATAAGCATAAAATCAACATCAAATTGCATATTAAGATACCTAATAAAGAGGAATTCGATTAGTCCGATTTCAATTATTTCAAATAAATCTGGAAAAAATACGTTAAACAACACTTACAATAATATATTTAAACTTATACTGTTTACTCACGATATGGTTAATATATATATAAAAGATGGTAAGTGGTGATAGATTTCGATTGGACACTCCAATCAATATCCAAATAGGCGAATCCTATGATTGGAGTGTCCAATCGAAATCGATCACCACTTACCATCTTTTATTTGTATTTACCGTCTTGTGAGTAAACAGTATAAGTGTAAATATATTATTACAAGTGTTATTTGACGTATTTTTTGTGCTTTCAGATAATTTAATAACACGTAAGATGCTGATCAAGAAGTTATTTACAAATTAATATCAGATACTTTGGTATTACACAGACCACACCTAATAATTATAACCTAACCTAACCTAAGGTTGGTTAGGTTAAGAAGATTTTGTTAAACCAATTAGAATCTTATTTTAAGTCCATTTATCGGTGTGGTCGGTATCAAAGTACCAAATATTAACAGTGTTCTCTTATAGGATTAAATAAACATGAATGTTTTATGTATAAGTCTAAGTACACACAAATTAATTCAGAGAAGATACAAATAAAATAAAGTTTGATTTACATGCCCTCCCACGTCTTTCTCAGTATATTCAATGCTTCATCAACAGATGCACTCTCACGCAGAGGGGGTTTAAAGTGTAAATGTCAAATGTCAATTAAGCTGTCCATGTGTGCACACTAATTAGTTTGTGGGTAGAATGTAAATAACTTAACACTCGGTGGAATCAGCTGTGAAGTAATGTAATACGTGACGCCATGACAGAGATAAATTACATATCTATAATAAATGTATTTGTATATCTTATATGTACTGTATATAACAAATCAAGCTATTAAACCGGATTTTGCAGTGTTTTGATTAGATGCTTGTGTCATATTCCTATATTTTTCTGTGATGGATTTTTTTATATGCCCAGTGATTTTTCAATTTCGCAATTGAGAGCACCAGTTCGCCTGGTTAGATAGTATAAAAAATATATCTATTTTAGAACATAAATTCCTCCGCCGCAGCAAACCTGCCGACTAAGCGAATTTCCATTTGTCTTAATTAATTGTAAATCAAATCTATTTCAATAACATTAGAATTAACGACTACCTTGGTTTGCTGCCTACAGGGAGGGTAAGAAAATGTGTTTTTAGTAAAATATAATAGCTTAGTATATAATAAATAGATTTGCCATGTTTGATCAAAATATATCCATAAACAAGCAAACTACAACAGTTTACTTATTCTCTATAAGAATACCATGGTAATTTTTAATTTAAATTTTTTCCGTAACCAATAATCATACAGAAACACTTCAATATACTAAATAATTTGTTTTTTAAGCTCTTAAAAATGGTCTAGATATAATTTGGAAAATTTTAGTTTTTGAGTGTCAAAAACGAGAAAACCCATTTTTGACCCCATAAAACCCCCTTCTCATAGTCCGAACGGGATGGGTCATATATATATATATATATATATATATATATATATATATATATATATATATGAATTTGGACTGATGGTGTTTTTGGCCTCTACGGACATCAAAATTAAAAAGTAAATCGGTCCCGGGTCCAAGTCTCCCCTGAGACCTACAGTAATAGCTTATTCCCTACATAGGAAATTCGCTAAAACTAAGAGATTGAAAACTAATAAAACAAAGAGAAGGGTTACATGTATTGCCTAAGGGAATGTTAGGCTTGGACTTGGCAATATTGGACTAAGCACCTTAGTACAAGGTTAATAATTAACCTATTCACAAGAACAACATTGTCCCTTGTATGTCTTGGACATGCAACTTGGCTTATTGCCTGGGATATGTTGCTTGTATAAAATATTTGCATTCAAACTTAAACAAATTCGGAATAAATCAAATCAACAACAAGCTTGGTGTGGAGGTGTTCATCACGTCTCTTGTTAAATTAAAAATATTTGTTAGCAATAAAACTATCTAAAGTGTTGTTTTGAGTAGTTTATAATCAATATTTTTTTACTATATGATTATTTTCGTGGTAAAGACTTTTTATGCATTTTGGTCATGGTTGCTTAAATGGTTAAAACATTTTATTACAGTATCAATTACGTGGTAATATGTAAGAAATTCGTTAAATATAGGTACAAATATTTACATTGAATAAAAAACATTTACAAATAAGTACTGGATTCCAATTTATACGTTGGTTGATTCAACACAAAGTACCTATCTACTATGATAACAGAATTGATTGAATTACATGATGTTATCATACATCTGTTGCTCCTCCTAAAGCAAGAGCAACAACAAATACACATTCGCTGACGTACTATTTACATTGCGTTACAAAAATAATTGTTAAATCGTCCATATTGCCTTATGAGGGAAGTATTTTTAAAATGGAATTGGGTGATGAGTGGATATTTTCGTCTTTAGACCATGATGTGGTATAGATCTACTACTGAAAGAGCACATATTGTAAAATGTGAATACATATTTTGATCAACATATATTTTCATGGAAATAACATTGCAATCTAAAAATGTTTATTTTTTTCAGTTTAAAAGTACAAAACACTTCTAACTATTTAGCTAACTATTTAAAAATTGGAAAAACTAATTTTGAAACATTTCAGACCCCAAATCACCCCGTTGCCAAAACCCGATCTTGTTGGTTCGCAAACTCATTCCAGGTTATCCAGCTACACATACAATCCAAATTTCATCGAAATTAGAAACATTACTTGAGCTATCGTGTTCACTGACACATAAATAATAATTTTAGTAGCCTAAATTGTTTTTTTTGCCTGTATGGACATGAATTTGAGAAAGTAAATCGGTCCCTGGCCAAAGTCTTACTATGAGACCTACGGTAATAGCTTCCTGCCTACATGAGAAATTTGGCTAAAACTTTGTTTATGTTGATTACAAAAATACTTCTTTGGCACACTTCAGTGCACGTTTTTACTGATACACCCTTTAAACCTTTAAAAATAATTAGCTCATTAGTATTTCAACACTTTATATAGTGTAAATCACGAAAAGGAGTATTCTTTGTTCCTCCACCTCACGCGAGTCCGCTAACGAAACATTTTTTTTAATGAGTACAATAAGCTACATGAGAATCAACAGCTGTAACCTCAACAAAGACTTCTTTGTGTTACTACTGTGTGCAATTTACACATAAATAATAAATGTGTTATCAAGGATAAAGTAGTTTTTTGCGCTATACTGCAGCTGAAACAGCTGATTTTTTACGTGTAGCGGGGTCTAGCTCCGGGTTATCCAAATTTCTGTTCCAATTAACTATATTTTGAGCCAGATTTCATATGAGGCCATTTACGTAATATTACATTTCCTTTTTCCCCCTGCAGGATTTGTATACATAATTTATTATATACATATTCACCTTTCTTATTGCCTTTAAAGACCTACTTTTGATTCATTATTGACCTAATGATTATATTCTACCTAGGACCAGATATCTTGAACCCATTGTGTGTCACGTTACAATTACCCCCGACTGTTAACCAATAATGTAACATTGTGTTACACTATATGCTTGTGGCAGTGTACTATTGAGGTGCACTACGTGTTAAGCCAAGTAACTCCTAATTGCAATTCGGCTACCCCAAACATTGACAACTAAACGATAAAAATATGCTTCATGTTTTAGGTAATAAGTGATAGTTGCTAGTTTTGTTTTTTTACTTTCAGACTAAATAATAAAAGAATTATTTGTGTTTTAGGTAAGTGAATGTTGCTGTATTTTATCTACATATGTAAGTGTATTATTTTTAAATATACAGCATGATTAGTTTAGGTTCATTCTTTAAAAACATTGCATTATGTTTGAAGTCCTCAAAATTACAAGTTTTCGAATTCATTGCATAAAGTGTGCAATAAATCTTAGTTTGGATCATAGATGGGCTATCCAAACATAATAATTTTATAACTCCAAATACTAACTTAATCCAACAAAATCAATTATAAACAAAATTATGTTTTCTAATCAAATTCTACATGGACGACCTACACACATACAGATTTTAAAAACACTGACAAATAAAATAAAAGTGTTACAATTGAGTGCGACTTGAAATAAATCAAATTAACCATGTCATATTATGAAATTTTCATAATTTCTATGACATTCCATTTACACATCCAAACCATGAATATCTAACGAAGTGACATACCCTAGTATAATCCAACAGGCCAGGTAGTTATGTCACTGTATACAATATCCCAGGTACAAAGGACATTGTTTACCATCAGAATTGGCGATTACCAACCTAGTACCAAGGCGCTTAGGTCAGTATGTGTTGTGTCCTTGTTATATTAACCCATACCCATACCCATACAAGTATATATATATATATTTAATGTTCATGTTACTTAGTTTGTATTTAGTCTCGGTTGTCTACTTTTCGAATTCTTAAGGAATATTCTTGTATTTACCAATGTGACGTTTTTCATGCCAAAATAAATAAATGGTATCAGCATTCTGACACATACTTTCTCCCATAAACTTGACAACAACCTACATCATGGTGAAGCAATGGGAGTAAATATGATATTTTGTAGTTAAAATCACAAAAGTTGCAATAACTTTTGAACCGTATTTGTTGCAGCAGGTTGTATTTTTTTTAGAATTATTAGGACCATAGCGCTTTGATCAAAACCTGTTTTTTATCCGATTTTTTTGTTATTTATGGTTTTTTGTATGGAAAATAACTAAAGTTACAATGACTTTTTAACCGTAATTTTTACGGATATGGGATTTGTACTATTTTGTACAGAATATAAAGGACTATAACATACTAAATTTTATAAAAATCGTTTTGGCCATTTTCGAGAAAATCTGATTTTCCTTTATTTTATGGGAAAATACCTATTAAAAATTTAAATTAAGACAAAAACGAAAAAACCCCTGCAGATACCGTTGATTAGTACCTACAAACCAAATTTAATCAAAATCGGACTACAGGTGTGGTATGTAGCTCTGTACACAGACACACACAGACATCCCTTCGAAAACCACTTTTTTGTGTTCAGGGGGACCCAAAATGGGTATATCAACTCAAAACTCGAACTTGAAAATTTTGACGAAAACAATACTTTCTCCATATAAATTACTATGTATAGAGAGGAAGAAAAGGGAGAAAGTAAAAATAAAAATGTATGACGAAACCGAAAGACTACGAAGGAAAAAATAAAGTGGATAACCATGTATTTCAGATATAAGTATCGTATTTATCATGCAATAAAGTTAAGTGCTCCATTAATTCACCCTAGAGTATATTTAATTTAAATTTATATTACAAACTAATTTATGTATATTGATTATTCATGCTTCAATATCTCGATTATAGTTTGTCAGAACTTTCAAGCAATATATTTCTGTCGAACATAACACTTAATTTTATAGCGAAACGTGTTTTAAACTATTGTATTTAAAATCCAAAACTTATATGAACGAAATGAAAAAACTTGATCTATTTTAAATTGTTCATATCCCTTATGAGTCTTCTCACATCTCTACCCTGCATTTATAGCTAAAGGCATTTAATCTTCCACGGCATTTGCATGTAAATCACTGTGGGTGTTTGATATTTGTAAAGTTTAAAGGTAATATTCATACTTAATATTCTTACGTCCTTCTACTGTATGTAGCTGTTATGTTTATATTACCATTACGCATTATATAATATTTTATAAAACTAGGCATGCACTACCAAACATATTGTATCAAAGCGTTTAGTATCAAAGCGGGAGTGGTTTTATAATGTGTTAGAAGATATTCTATTTATGGTGTTGGTTCAAAAGGATTTTTTTTCGACCATGAATACGTTTTAAAATTTAATTTTTGATTTTATACATTTATCCATAATGCTTGTTCAAAACATATTCATGCCAAATTTGTATGATGAACTTTATTTTTCCAACCCTCATATATGATACTACTTGTAATATGACAGCGCTATGAATTAATTTGTATAAATAATTCTTGGCTTTTTGCACTTGCCATTTGATTAACGTGTACATCTATCGCAATTCTGATTTAAAACTCCCATTACAATGTCATGTCGCTGAATTAAAATATCCCGTACATCAAATCGTAGTGTTGTTTTGTCTACATTATTATATGTAGGATTGACGTTACAAACTAAAACTATTGGGTGATAATATATGCAAGAAGTATCATTACTTGGTAAATTAGAAGTAAAAGTGAAACCTATTTTAAATGTCTTAAAGTGCTATAAGGATTAAAAATGACAGTGCTGAAATTTTTAAAAACACTAAATAATGAGATAAATATACAAACTCTGTGCTAGAGGTGGTTTGTATCAAAAACATGAACCGCTTAAACCCACAAGTGATGTTTAATACCCCAGTATGAGATCGACTCTTGTATTTAGTTTGAAGTAGATTAAACATCAACAAACTGTGAGAGTTCAGACAAACCTCTGGCCATGGAGTAATTATACGTTGTTTAGTTTATATTTTGTGTGTGACAAAACTCTATATTTGGTTACATTTGTCGGCTGTTTATATAGACATTCGATATAGAGACTATACACATTATCAATACCATTTTTGAATTAAACTTAAGGCTGCACTTTAGCTTCCGCTCTACACTCATTCGAATGAATATATCGATCGATATATCGATTACTTCATTCGATATATTAAGTTTAGTTAGTTAGGTTAACTTAACATAACTAACCGAATGAAATAATAGAAACGAATAATCTTTATATCGATATTTTTTTCGAATGAGTGTAGGACGTAAACTTAAGTGCTGTCATAACTAATTAAAACCTCTATTAGTAAAATAAAGAGTATAAGCCCCTTTGATGCATGTTCTGAACAATCATGAAAAACGTACGTTACATACTTTTAATATATGTATTTGTATTGTTTTCATTAGAAAGAACTAATTAAGCACGAATTCCGACACAGTATTTGATGATTGTCTCAGGGAATAATTTTTAAGAAGTATCCAAAAAACATTTGTGTACTTTCTTAATACAGCGATAGAAAGTCAGTTAAAATCATTATTACAGTAATGCTGCATTAAATAAATTATACTATAATCCAATCCATCATGGAATAAGTAAGTTTGAAGCTGTTGATGGATCACTTTCAAGGTGATGGATTCAATGAGTTTTATTATATAATATGATTATTAAGCTATCTATAAGTATAAAAGAGGATGTTTGTATATATATATATATTTGTTTGGCAGTGATAAACTCAAACACCGCTGAACCGATTGCCACGAAACTTGGTACATACGTGTAGAATTTCATGGAATAGGTTTATATTATACACCATCAATTTCGTGATCCGTCCAATCGGCTCCGCCCCAGTGGCCCTGGAGTTTCCCATGTTAACCTTATGAGAAATGGAATTAATGAATCTTAACAGCTGTTTCACTTAAACAAGTTGGTTCTGTTCCATGATGTTCAATAGCATTAAAGTTACAAGGATTACCAACAGGGTGCAGCACTATTATTTCTTTTACATTTATGACAACAGCTAATTTGCAACCAAAAGGTGAGTGAGCATAGCGAACGAACTTCAACCTGGAGGCGAGTTAGCGTAGTGAACGAGCTAACCTGAAGGCAAGTGAGCGCAGCGAACGAGCTCCAACCTAAAGGTGAGTGAGCGTAGCGAAAAAGCTCCAACCTAAAGGTGAGTGAGCGTAGCGAACGAACTTCAAATAGGACGTGATTGAGCCATGCGAACGAGATCATCTTGAAAATTAAGAAGTTAAACGGGGCAAAGCCCGCGGGTTACAGCTAGTACTATATATTTTAAACTGTAGGTCCAAACATTACCCTTCAAGCTTGTTTATAAATAACTTAAAACCCATGCATTTTCCATCCTGGAAGCCCAATCTCTGGACAGTCCTCCAAAAATTAAGCACCCTATTGTTTCCCGAGCTTTTCAAAATGAAAAATCCTCCGATGAACTCCATTGTGCACGCACTTAGCACTTATACGGTTTAATTGTCCAAACCATTGATATAAAAAACGGCATTGCTTTTTTTCTAGTAAAACTATAGGTTCAGTAGCCCAACAACATTCGAATTGTGGTACGATTTTTTCCACAACTAACAAAAATAGTCCAATATGATATTATTTCCTAAAAAAAAACGGAAAACCGACAGATGATGAAAGGAAATTACAATTATGGAACAATAAAATGGCTATTCAAAAATGTAGTACCTGACAATAAACTTGAATATGTATTTTGAGCAAATGCCATGTTAAATAGCTTCTTGATCAGCATCGTACTTGTTATTAAATTACCTAAAAGTACAAAAATACGTGATATAACATTTGTAATAAATATATTTACACCTATACTGTTTACTCATAAGACGGTTAATACATATAAAAGATGGTAAGCTGTGATTGATTTCGATTGGGCACTCTAATGATCATCAGACCCAATAGGCAAGACGCGATTGACAAGAATCTCAATGGTGTACCTTATATAATAACTATTACCCTACAATATAAGCGACACCATTGAGAGTCTTGTCATTCGCGTCCAACCTCTTCATCTCAGAAGAAAGCTGCACGACATGCTTTTCCTGTTCAAGCTGGTTCGTGGTGAGATCGATTCTACCGGCCTACTGGAGGGAATTAATTTCCTTATACCGAGAGGAACACGATCTTCAGATACTTTTGCTCACTTGTATTCACCAACTAACTACTCTCTCAATTGTGGATTGGCAAGATTGCAGCGTCATGGAAACGAAGTCGGATCACAAGTTGACTTCTTCAACGAACAGTTATCCTCCTTCAGAAGAAAAACCTCTAACATTATCTTTGCTATGCCTGTTTTGTAGGATGATGTATGTTTGTTTTGTCCCATAATCTGTTATTTCTTTTTATTCATTCATAGATTTATTGTTGTTAATGTTTCTCGTAGAAGTTATTGTCATCATAGTTTAATACATTGTTAAATCTTCAGGAGATATCTGTTATTGCTATACTTTCAAAGTCTACATGCATTTTCTGAAAATCCAAATTAATATTAAATATTTTTTTATTTTTATTATCAGTTATCTGTTACGCTGTCTGTTTGTTGTTATTATACTTTGTTAATATTACTATCAGTTATTGTTGTTACTTTGCTATCTTGTTGTTATTACTTTTTGTTGCAATGATGTTTTGTTCAATGGTATATGCAGCTTCTCTTATTATTTCAAATGCAATTTTTATATTTCCATTCTACTCATGTGTTTGAATATACATTATTTTGTAAATTGTGTATCCGTTGGAATAAATCAATAAATAAATTTGCCTATAGGGTCTGATGATGATTGGAGTGTCCGATAGAAATCGATCACCACTTACTATCTTTTATATGTATTTACCGTTACGTAAATAAACAGTATAAGTGTAAATATATTTATTACAAGTGTCATTTGACACATTTTTCTACTTTTACGCAAATGTCATCTTTCTCAGTATCTTTCTATAATACTAATGCGTCGTCTACTACATTTTAAAAATATTAAAATTAATTATGCTTTGCATTGTATATGAAACTGATTCACAAAAGTGATATTTTAAAATTATAGACCAATTGTTATTGTTGATGATAAGTGCTAAAGTGCCTAGTGCTGACAACGAGTTATACAACCTTCGTGTGAGGTTTACATCGCGTGGTTCAGCGTTCAACGTTCAACGCGTTGATGTAGTGACGATGAACACGTTGCATGCATAATGGATATAACCAATCAACAGAGTTTTTACAACTACTTAAGCTACCCAAGCTATTTTCACAACAACCTACCGTATGCCTTTGAAATGTTTGAAATTAGAATTAGACTCTAAAATGTTATTACCAAAGAACACTGTTGATCAAGTTTGGCAAATCTGTTTATTTCATGATAAGCTATATTTCAATACGCTTCACAAACATTACCCCTGTAACATAAAACCTAAATACTCATTACTTTTTTTCAAATAGAAAATCAATCCGATAATTAATATATAGATACAATTTTAATGGAAATTCACTTAGTCTGCTGTTTTTCTGCGGCGGGGTTATATTATTTGTTGAAAATTTTAAACGAAATCCTGATTCGTAGAGACTGATCAGAAAGTGTTATTTATGGAAAGATGTATAGTAGACCCAGTTTCCCAACTTGTGTGTGGGAAAGTTTGTAGTCTTGCCTCAAGATTAAGTTGTTGTTCAGTTTCTTGGTAAACACTTCCTTCCTCTATGCTCCGGGTTGTTAAAGAAAAATATCAAACTAAGAAATATGACTTTTCAAACTCAATTTAGACTAAATTTATTATAAAATATTCTAGTTAATACCAAAGTATAAATTGATTCCAAGTGTGATTACAAACAAAACTTCACTGAGCTAATCCCAAATATGTTTTGAAATTTTATGTATTTTAAACTAACTTTACTGCTAAATTTACTGAAACGCTAGAAGGAAAATAAATCAAATAAATAGAGTTTTAAATTAATACAGACCTACACAAATATACGGTTTGTATGTCTGCAAGATTACCCCAAACAACAATAAACGCCTATTACAGTATTAGATAAAATACTCGTTGGTAAAGCTGCTGCTATTATCTTTAAATGTTATCTCGCTTGAATAATTATATTACCAAATGATTAATGGAAAGGCATTCAGTGTCCTTAAGGCTTGGGTACAAATATAGACCAACTAACAATTGATCAATCCTTAAGGTTCATAGAGTAATGGGGATGGTTTGGAAATCTATTTCAAGGAGGGTTTTAAGCATTTATAATATAAGCAGTTGTTTATATTCGTATAAGAAAGGTTTCTAATACCAATGAAGCCTTGAAAAAGAGAGTATTCCAGTTTTCAAATATTGTATGGAATGATTATATTTTTTGAATCAATAACAAATTATTCATTAAATCTAATAACAGCTATAGCGAAAGACAAAATAATTTCTCACTTAATGTTTAAGTGTAAAGATTTGTTCTAATGAAAATAGAACAATATGTACCAAGATAAAATGCTTCGCCTGTGAACTTTAATTTTATTAATAAGTAAAATTCAAAGTGGTTAGAAACTAAGTGTCACAAAAGAATATATTTCAATTCTAAAATACAGCTGACTAGGCCATTCCCTTTGTTCCATTGGCGGTTGTAACTGCAGAGTGCAGATGTCTAAACGTCGCAGAATCCAGATAAGTGAATTGTTATTGCTGCGGGAAAAGTGACCTGAATCTCGGTGTGAAATTGTTTAAAAGATTGCTTGGCTAAACGTGTTTTAGCGGAATTGCAAGTTATCCCAAAGCTATGACATGTTTTTGCTTTGCGATTTAGTACAATGGTAACAGATATCATGGAAATAATTAGTTGTAATATAGAAATACTTTACATTGATTTACGTTATAAATTAAAATTGTAGGTGAATGCTAAACTTTACATGCAACCTTTTAAGAGTTTTGTACATGGTTTGGTTCAGAAGTACCTTAATATAAAATAGTTATATATATTTCAACTATAACTAAAGATGCGATATATTTTTTAAATATATTTTATATACGTAAATTATGTATTTGCAATTTTGAATTAAATTACATCAGTCTCCAAATGGCCAGAGGAGATAAGACTTTCTTAATAGTATAATGTAAGGCTATAACTATAGTACCTATTATCATATCATATTTGAGGTTAACACTGAATAAGAATAAGAATCGTTTATTGCCACTGAAGAAGGTGGATTAGATTTTGAACTTACCCATAGGTTCCTTTTGGAGCTTGATCTTTTGTAGTTATTCCTCAAGCTTTGGCAGTTTTTTCCAGTCTATTACAATCTGCATGGAGTACCATTCCTTGAACAACATCTAGAAAGTTTTCAAAAAATTCGATAACGCTACAATATTATTCTGTTAAAGTGTTGGTCGCCATATGACTAAATAATTATATTAACCCTTTTGGTGAAATAAGAAATGTATAAATTTTTGAATGAAAAAAGACAGATTTAACATTTTTTATTTTTATCAACTGTCTGCCATTGCAAATTTCAATGACCCTATAAGAATAATAACATGTGTTCAAATACATTTAACAAATACTACCACGAATCAATTTATACGTCGTTTTTGGTTGAGCAGAAAGTGGCACCTATCTGCTATGATAACAGGATTGATTGAATTATATGATGTTATCAAACATCTGGTCTCTCGTCCATGGCAATAACAACAACAAACACACTCCCACTGAAGTTATCATTTAATTTATCGTTTTAAAATTACTAAGAATACATCCATACTGGGCTATATGGAGTTTTTTTAATATCATGCCATAAGGTATTAATTTTGATTCTATTAAATGTATGTAAACATTAGCTTTGTCATTTGACCGTATTGTTCAACCGTACTTATATAACATTGTTCTCATATTTAGTTTATAAATGGTGGTCCAATTAGTTATAAGGTAACCACTGAATTGGCTAATTAATTATAAATCAGGTAATTAATCAATTAAGACTAATCACTACCGAGATTTAGTTTTGGCCCCATTGTATGTCACGTTACAATTACCCCTAACTGTAACCCAATAATGTAACGTGTTACACTTGTGCCTGTGGCAGTTTACTATTGCGGTCTATCAAGCATTTAGCCATGTACCTCCTAATTGCATGATCAGTGTTTGTAATCATCGTAAATATTAGATTGTGCTTGAATAGTTTGGTAACATGTTTAAGATGTCAAAAAAGGACTTTTTACACTAATTACATTTCATAAGGTTTTTTACAATAAACATAAGGTATGACAATGGTACAAAAGAAAGCTCATTGTTTGCTGAAAATAAAGTTTAAAATGTGTATGTTACAATTATTGCCTGTTTATTTGTTATGTTAAATCCATCGATGGTACAATAAATTTAAACGTCTCATGATAAAATCGTAGAACCTTTTAACAAGGATGTCGCACATAAACGTGTTAACATCAATAACAAGGCCTACTGTATACTTTTTTAATGCAAATTTGCATATACTTGTATTTGGATCTTTAATGACATCCATGTTTGGTTTTGTCATTCATCATTCTCTTAAACAGGAAAGAACTGTTAGAACTTGGTTAAAAGGTTTAATCTAATGACAAAATATCCGCAAATAACAAAACTATTGGTTTATTCTTAATATCTAAGCTAACAGTTATTTTCCTACTTCTGATGATAATAGATTCAAGAAATTGTTAAGATCTTAGGGTTACTTATTCATAAAGATCTGATAAAGATAATCAGAAATTTTAAAATGCCCCAAACACGAGAGTTTCTCTTTTGCTCAGCTGAGAGGTTTGCCTTTAAATCTAATGGTCGATGGGTTCAATCCCACCCATAGACAATTTTTTATTAGGCTATCACTTGATGGTGCTAAGGAAAGGTCGACTTTAGATAGTATAAAGACCAGGGATTCGACCGTTCCCGGACGAAAATAAAACGTAATTATACACATTATGCTTTTCGGTGAAACTTTTAAAAACTATGAGAGGTAACACATAATAAATTTCAATTCAAACTAATGTACACACGTTAAACGCAGTTTGCAAACCCCTAGAGTTATACACAGACTAGGCAATTCATATCCCTTGACATCCTCAGTGTCCAAGATATACAAGGGGCTGTTGACCATCTGAATTGGTAATTACCAAGTTTGTGCTTGCACGGTTAGTTCAACATGTGTTGACATAGACAGGATGTGTTGACATTACATTTTTCTCTAGGACTTGACGTAGTCGATCTGTATGTTTTTCTTTTCCACCACTGTTGGCTGTCACACTATACTTTTCGTTTACTTACAAGTATAGTACTGATATTAGGAAACTGGAAAACATTAATTTCGTGTACAAGACGAATTTTCCAATAGATATTCTACACTAGATGGAATTTATGTGTGACATAAAAGGAAGAAGCCCAGCCAAATTGTAGTATAGATGTTCTAAGAAGATAAAGCACATTAATTGCCTAGGAATCCGAGTGGTTGTAGTATTTGCCTCTAACTCAAAAGGTTCGTTGGCTTAATTCCAAGCTAGATTGGTGCTTGTCCTAGATAGTATTTCATGGTATTTCTCAGTAGGCTGTCAATAAATAGTCATTATAAAAACAAACGTTTGATAATGAAAAGTCTAGAATTTAAATCGTTCTTTGCAAAATAAACGGCGTAGAACGGCACAAATATGGAAAAAGGACAAGACTCAATGTTATGTAAATTATTTTATCATATACCGTACTTACAACTATGATACCTAATTTACTAGATGCAGAAATTTACCTTCTCGATATGTCAGTTCATTTCAAAGAAATGTATGGGAAATGGGATTAAACCTTCTTTTATTGGTAGATCTGTATCATACAAGTTATAAAATAACATAATATAAACACTAGCAACTTGTGTCACTTCGTGACTTCGGAATCCGTGATATATTTGATAAAGGTGAAAACTATTATGTCTCATCATATTCCTATTTTTTTTAATGCGTGCACGATCCCTTCGAAGCATCTTAGAAAAAATACAAATACTAATGAAACATACAATGCAAACACAAAATGAAACGTAAACCGTTTTCTTCTTTAGATTTTACCCCAATAACTTTACAATATTTTCCTTGAATTCCCTAAAACATCAATAAAACATACTAAAAAAAACATTCCCCTCACAACACAATATCTAACGCAAGTCATTTTCTTCTTTGTACATTCTAAAACAAATAACATTACAATATTTTAATTGAATTCAATGAAATATCACCAACTACAGATAACCCCATTTTCGTAAGGATGTAAACAAAATTGTATCATGGCCATCTGTTTTGATGTAAACAATAAGTAAACTTGAAAAAGTTCAGATGATTGGCAACAGAATTAAGCAGAAACTATGAAACTTTTAAAGCATATAGGATGGAGGGCTTCCACGGGATATCCAAACCAGCAAAAGGCACATTTAAAAGGATAAGACCTTTAAATTGATACCCAATATGTATATAAAAATAAATATTTAAAGGTCGATTTGCTACACACAAAAATCTAGAAAACTCTTTTAATAATATACATTTCATTATATTTCAAGCTATGTAATCACACAGTCCAATGTAGGAGTCACAGCTGATTTGTCCAAGCGTGAAGCTTCCCGCCAAAAGCTAATTTGTGTCGGACACAAGGCCAGATTAATTGACACATGGCATTTAAACTTTAAACCTCCTCAGCGTGAGACTCGTCCGTCCACATCGTACGTTGACAGATTAAACAGCAACAAACTGTGAGACAGGCGTGGAGTGGGCAATTTAACTTTGTAGTATGTTTACCATTGACAGTTGATTTATTCAAATTAACAATAATGAGAAATATTGTTTTTATTTCTTGAATCACGTTGAAAGATATTTGTTGATATTTTTCATTATAAAAATGTAATAATTGTTTATCAGGTAAATAAACTTCGCTCTATAAAAAATTTTATTATTTCGATTTAAAAATGTTCCTCTTTACTGTGGATTACCAGTGGGTAGGTAAACAAATTAACTGTCGAATTCAAATAACGAAATAATAATGTTTTTATTAAAAAATATTCAATAATTTGATGTGTGAAAATGTTTCCCCTCGTGCAGTTGAGCTGTTAAATCAACAATGGCTGTTTGTCCAATTGATACAAGTGCCTCCATTGCTAGGTAAATATTATTGACAATAACCATCTGACGTATCCACGACTTTACTACTCAAAATGTTTTATTTGTGCACAATTGAACAATAAAATATTACTGACAGATTGTTGAGGCAGATTATTATTTTTCTATGTGAATAATAACATCGATAAGGTGGCATTATATTAATTACATCACGATTTGTAAGTCACTTGGCATTGTACCACGAAAGATTTTCAAAAATACTATTTCCCTAAAGTGATCTCTCAAAGATAAGAAAAAGGTTTGAAAATCAGTTGACTCTCAATACAATTGTGAACTTTAATTTTTAGACAGTTGTGTGTTAATTTATCATAGATACAAACCATTCGTGAAATCTTTTTTATCGATTTTATCTCTAACCTAACTAATTAAATTCTTAAATAAATTTCCACTACACGTGTAGTATGTCCAACTATTTCCAGTTTGACTATGGTGTGATAAAATACCATGTACACTTATCACAGCTGATAAGTATTGATACAATCCAGTTACGTCATTTGCCATCTGTTTTATTGTTTCTCTGAAAATAAATAACATAAACTGTATACGCAATTCCTAATTTTCTACATAAAATATTGTTGCTTGTGTAAAAGAAGTTTAGAAGTAGGGGATTATCCTACTTCAACTTTTAACAATTCGACGAAAAATATTTTCACTCGTTATTATTGGCTCCTATGCATCGCACCAAAACCAGCCCAATTAGATTTATGTATGTCATTATATTTGTTTATTTAGAACTAATTTAACCAGGGACGTTATAGTTGGATTCGGATAGGGGTTTTTGTTCAGCTCTCGCATACAGGAATATTTTGGTTCAAAGAACTAAATCTATTGTAAACCTAAAATAGTATATTGGGCTGGCAAAACAAAATTCTAGGCTGTGATATAGATTACTGTGAGGCATCCTTCTCTAAAGAAAGGTTTTGGTCAGTTTTAGTACGAAATCAACTTATTTCAAACGAGCGACCAATAGACTGTGCTGCTAAGTAGGCTACCATTTTATCTCTTATACACTAACTCCACGCTGAAAAGCCAACTTATTGAAACTATACCTACAATATTTATCCCCAAAACCAACTGTACAAACTAAAAGAGTAAAGACAGCTGAAATGAAGTCGCGCTTTATGAGAAGTTTAAATTTGCATCAGCTGATCAATTTAGACAACAATTTCAATTATTGCATCAGTGGATTTATCAGTTGTTCGTAATAATTTTTAAAGTGTGGTTGACAACACACCCTTTTGACGCATCCTTCTGGTAATTTCACACATACTACAATATTGATAACCCATAGTCAATTACCTAAACGAATAGCTCCCCGGAAAAACGTTCTAGGCACCGTTTTGTAAACTTTGAAACTATAATAAACCCTTAAGAGAGAAAATTCAGATTATTATAATTTTTTTTTAATTGTACTTTATAGCTCTAGCCAAAACAATTTTTCTATGATTTTTTTTAAGTAATAAAAGTATAAAATATTAATCTTTTTACATTTTAAGTGTAAACTTAGTCGAAAACCTTGCTTCGGTATACCTAGTTGATATGCCCTATACAGTAAATATGCTACTTTAGACCCGCATGCATGCATTAAAAACGTATTTTTGCTATAGTATGACGACAAATAAATTTCCATTAGTGATGCCAAAAGTAGCAGGTTTGTTCCTGGCATGTCTTGCCATAATTGAAGAGCTCCAACTTTGCCGCAAAAGGTCTAGTCTTACATATAACAATTAACTTTCTTAAAATCGCAACAATCCTTTATTTCAACAAAGTAACACTGGTAGTACAGATTACACTCATATTATAAAATTTACTCCTGTTAATAATGTAAACAACACTCGTACATTGAACAATTCAATATTCTTCATAAAAACAAATAGTAAAACTACAACGTTTTACATCGTAATTGTTATTTATGTATACATACCACATCTATACAGATGTGTTAAATCTATATAAACACAAGTTGACAGCAATGACAGTTACGTGCTGATGTTGAATAACAGCAAAGGTCACACATTAACAGGAAACGATCGTCACGCATTATGATTTACTGTGTCATCATGCTTTGTTGGTATTGTTTAATGTTTATTCAGGGACATTATCACACAGGCTGAATTGAAGCATGATTGCAATCAAATAAATTAAAATATTTTTTTCAGTAACTAATTTTATACAATACTAGCTGGCCCGACAGACGTCGTCCTGTCCTAATGTGGTTTTATGTCAAATGCTCGTTTATTTTCAAGATGAGCTCGTTCGCATGGCTCAATTACGTCCTGTTTGAAGTTAGTTCGCTACGCTCACTCACCTTTAGGTTGGAGCTCGTTCGCTGCACTCACTTGCCTTCAGGTTAGCTCGTTCGCTACGCTAACTCGCCTCCAGGTTGAAGTTCGTTCGCTACGCTCACTCACCTTTTGGTTGCAAATTAGCTGTTGTCATAAATTTAAAAAATAATAGTGCTTCACCCTGTTGGTAATCCTTGTAACTTTAATGCTATTGAACATCATATAACAGAACCAACTTGTTTAATTGAAACAGCTGTTAAAATTAATTAACTCCTTTTAAAAATGAAAAGTCATAAGGTCGACATGGGAAACTCCAGAGCCACTGGGGCGGAGCCCGAAAGCCCGATCCTAATAAAAACTACTTAGTTTTCCTATTTAATGCCCAAAGAATCGGTGTACCGAATTTCAGCCTCCTAGGTACATGGGAAGTGGGAGAATTAGTGATGAGTGAATGAGTCAGTGAGGGCTTTACCTTTTATATATTTGATAAATAACTAGAGATAATATAATAACGCATTATGTATAAATTTAAATGGAAATATCAATTATTGATGCAGTCGACTATAACATAGTTAGTTCCATGGATTTTATCCACATGAAAGTTCAAAAGTTCAAACTAAGTTCACCTACATCCATTCTCATGCAGGTACGTCGATGTTTAGATTGATGGCGAAATTTGCATTACTGAATTTAATCCCCTTATGCATTTCATATCCAGGAAATCGAGTGATTTTTTTATCCCCTCATAATTCCCTGATTTACTATTTAGTCCAGTCGATATAATTAAAAAAGTGGGGGCAGCTGGAAAGTATTCCGAAGATGGTGGAATTTTACATGTTATCTGGGGGTTCTCTGGGATTTATGTCCTGAGTTTTCAACCTCTAGTACATTGTGCTAACTTTAAGAGGGACCAAAAACTTCAAAACTGTCGGTATTTTTTATGATTGTTGTGTATATGTTTTAAATTAACCATATTTTGTATACCATTGTGCATTGCAAAGTTGTAGAGCGTCACATTTGCTACATTTTTGTTGGTAAATCATCAAAACTTTGGTAATCTTTCATCCAAAATTCTTGTTTACATAATATGTGATTAAATTAAACATCTAGACAAATTTTAGTTAGATTTGGGCCGAAAGTGTTTGGCGAGTGCTTAAAGGGGTTTGGTGGGGGGGGGGTTATAGGTATTTCAAAATGTTGGTATGAGTTATTAAAACAACTACATGGCAAAGATAGTTATAGAAGTTCAGTTTTCAACAGTTCGTTTACAACTAAAAAATCAAACCGAAATTTTGCAGATTTTACGCTCTACAGCTTTGTAATGCACAACTGTACACAAAGTATGCTTAATTTACAATTTATACGCAAAATACCCCCACCGCAGCAAACCTGCCGACTAAGCGAATTTCCATTTTTTGTGTCTGAAGTTATATTCTATCTATTTAAATAACATTAGGTTTAACCTAGGTTTGCTGCTACAAGGAAACTAATAAAGTCCGTTTTTTTAGTAAAATACTAATAGCTTAGTATAAAATAAATGAAATTGCCAAGTTTAATCAAAATATCCATTAACAAGCAAACATTTTGGTTTTTCTTTCGTCTAAAAATTTTTTTACATAATATGTGTATGTATATTTGCAGAGATTTAATGAATCCTTAGGTTTAACGATATTCACATTTTAGAATATTCTCCATAAGAATAACATGGGTAATTTAAATGTACAGTATTTTTAATTTTCTCCGTTACCAATTACCGTACAAAACACGTTTATATACTGAATTATTTGTTTTTTAAGCTCTTTAGGGCCTCTGGGGACATCAAAATGAAAAAGTAAATTGGTCCCGGGCCTGGGTCTTAGCATGCTACGGTAAATCCTACTTCCCTATAAGGAAATTCGCTAAACTTAGCTAGTAAAAATTATGCTTGTTTATTGTAAAAGAGTTTATTTTTTTTTATTTTATCTATATAAATAAATCAATTTATAAAATAAATATTGATTAGTTATTGGTATTAACTTAGATATTTTAGTACTGATGAAGTAGCTTAACTGATCTATGTAATAGATGAATTCCTCATGTTTATGTTAACGTGAGCGATCTTTTATGTATGCTGGGGGATTTTATCACAACTGCAATTTAAAATTTGATCTCAAACTAACGAATGTAAGGAAAATGCCAAAAGTCTTGTTGATATGGAAATAAAAGAGATATTGATTTAAATGAATTTTAAGTAACTGTGGTAACAATATTTTACTTATTATTTGCAGTTTTACCATCATGGAGCCTTCATTTTTCATCTGTACGTTTTTTCTCATGTCTATCCCAATAGCCATTGAAATATACTACAACTTTCGCCACTTCTTCCCCTAATCAATTCGTCAGCCAGAAGTCAACCCTCAAATTCGCAGGATACCTTTACAGAGAAAATTTACAATCAGGGCAGGCCCGCTTCAAAAAACGGGCAGACTGGGCATATGCCCATGGGCATGGGCGCTGGTGGACATGGAAAAATGGCGGGCGCTGCTTTTTTTCTAAATCTTGGAGAAGAAACTGATTTGGAGCTATCACTGACGTTTGCAGTTGAAGCAAGCTGTGCCCTTCTGAAAGAAATTAGACACTTAAACAGGATTTGGATGAAGCTAGATCAAAGACTCTGCCCAAACTCTGCCCACCTTTCATCGTCCAAGAAGGATGTTTTTGGCATCCTTAAAGATTGGTCCATGCAATACCCTATTTGAGCTACACATATTTCATCTTGGCGAAGAACATTGGTGTTGGTTGGATGCATCACAATGAAATGGATACAATGTTGATACTAATAAATAAAGTTCTATAAAAAACGTTCTTTTATTTCTTAGCTTAGTTGTTATTTCACAGATTAGCTTCTCAGTCCCTCTCTATTTTTAATTTTAAGATTACTGTCTGTTGGAACTTTCCAAATAAAACAGACGTATGTTAATCAAAAATATCATGTTACATGAGACGACATGTTAAAATTATGTCAAATCCAGAATACTTTCCAGGTAAAAAGTGTATTTCTTCTGGACTGATAAGGTTAATTTGTGTAAATCAATGTACAGTAAGGATACATAGCCCTGATATTACAATGTAAGGAGGATGGATGAAAATTTTGATTTTTAATTGGTACCTTGTTTCATACAAAGGGAAAATGCGGGATCTGATAGTATGTCGACAATAACTATTGTTAACGTCTCAAGTAAATTTACATTTACGAATCATTGAAGTACGTCTATAAAGTGTAATGTAATAGTAGAGATTCAGTGTCTCGTTGAACGTTGAGTGTTGAGTCTAGACAGCTCATGTTAACACGACTAGTAAAGTGTTCAGAGATCAATTTACATTCATTGAACAACATTTCCTTGTAAAATCAGCCAGTAGCTTTGTTAAAGTATTCTGCATTTTAATTTGTTTCTGTCTATTGTACTTAACATAAGTAACTTTCAGTTGGTACATGGACATTCCATAAGCAGTGTGACTGTTTTTCAATCTAACTTTATTTGTTTTTATACTAATCACAGAATTTTAGTTTTTATATGTGTGAATATATTTTGGTAAAATTACTGGATGCATTCATATACATTGACTTGTGTGTGTGTGGGACATGAAAAGATCCTCCGCTCGCCTTAGACTACACATACTAATCTACTACTCCCATGGCCATGGATACCCAAGGTGGTATTTGGCCTCGCCAACAAGTTGCCTCCATCTCTCCCTGTTTTCTGAATCTTCTTGCCTTGTGTTCAGTTTTCGCAAATCTTTCTCCACCTGTTCCTTCCACCGATTCTTTGGCCTTCCTCGGGGTCTTTTTCCTGCTGCGTTTTGTCTCCTATTAGTCTGGGGTCTTTAATTGGTCTGTCGTCTTCCCCATTAACCGTAGGAACATACATGGCCAGCCCACCTTAGTCTTCGGCTCTTTTCTTCTCCTACTATGTCTGGGGAATGGTACATGTCTCTTATTTCTTGGTTGTACCTAATTCTCCTTACTTCTCCCTACACATAATGTCAGGTAAATTAATTCAATCATTCTCATTAAAACCACTCATCCCTTTAAACAGAATTTGTACCAAAACTTTAAAAGGCAGCAACAATAAATTGTAACAAAAGGTTTAACTAAAACTGTATAAGGATGTTTCAACATTTATTTAATTGCTTAACAAATCATTTCTAGGAGAAAATATTTTAGAACATGTAGTTCATTTTTTAGGACATTCCCTTTGATTTCATACTACTTTCTTCCATAAAATCAATTCTTCTGATATAATGTAGATGTTTGGCTAAGAAACTAAACTATATCCAAAGGAAGAAGAATTCTTGAATTATGAATATAAATATTACTAAATTTTCTGTTAACATATTGAATTATTATTTCTCGACAGCTATGGTTAGGATATAAACTTCATACTTTGTAATGATGGTTCCATGAACAGAACAAAACACATTCCCTACACTGCAAAGATTTGTTAGAACTGAACTACAGTGTTCAGCTTCTTTGATAAGTGAATCGGAAGAGTTTACAAGTTTACACAATAACTGTACTTGCCAAAACCAGATAGAGAACATTTTAATTCACAATCATATTTCTTACAATCATTTACAGGTTCTTATCTGTAAAAATACAAAAATTATATTTTATCAGGTTTTTGAATTGTTATCTATTTCATGTTCATTTAGGACTTGTATATTTAACGTCGAATATGGTTATGATCAACTTATATTATAGAAACGAAGTTTTTGTTAGCATTATTCTATCAACTAAATTCATTCAACAATCGTCGAAGTAATATTTGCTGAAACGAATTACGAATTTCCAGAAATTATTATCTTGATCAACCAATCACGTATTGCATTCATAACTAATCTCATTAAAATATTCAGCCTCATTAGCTAAACATTGTATCTCATTTTCTCAAAATATTTGTCTAAATAATTAATTTCTGAAAACTCTGAATTGTTTAGATAATTATTTTTTACAATTTATTTAACAGTTGTTCTATGCTGAAAATCACGTTCAAGAAATTGAATGTTTAGTTAAGTATTAATAATTTACCTAATTATTTATTCCATAAAAATAGAAATGTTTCCACTATGTTTTGTGTTGTTTACCAACTGGAATATTTAAAAAAATATACCTAGTATTTATTTTAATGGCAAAAGCCAAACTTTTTCCAATGTTATGTTTTATCAAGGCTTTACTCAACCAGTATTTTTTGAAGCGTCTATGCTTTTATCATTAATTCTAATGCTTAAATCATTCACTTGCTTAAATGCGTACAATTTAAAATTTTCTAAATATAATACAATAATGGCTATGCTTACTTCATACTACACAATACATAAATATATGTTGTAGTAAGTTTATATACTGTTTCTATGTCTAAGGATAATTAGTGTTTTCCATCGAATTATTTCATAAGTTGTAACGAAATTGGAAACATTTAACGTTCCAATCGTTATGATATATTTACTGGCTCGCTTTAAAACGTTTGAAATAGCTAATGTGTGAATTATTTTAAACTATTTTTTTATATGCAGAATATACCAATGCCAGAGGTTTACTAGTTTAAATCTCATAATTGTCAACTAAACAATTAAGTCATGTTATTCGTCATTTTGAACTCTTGTTAGTAGGCCTACTGTAGTTTCATTTCATTACTGTATGACCAACGGTTTGTCTGCAATCAAAAGTGGACACCTTACAAGATTCACCCTGTATATTTAAATGTATTAGCCGTTTTTTTTTTTTTTTTCAATACGTCAATCAAAAAAGGTACATGTGATGATCAAGAAGTTATTTCTTAAATGTAATCCAAATTGAAAGAAATCTCATAGCACACATAAGTTAATCAAAATAAACAACTATAAATATACGTTTTGACCAAGATGGTGGTCAAAGCACTTGATGTTTACCAATTAGTGTAAATATAACGAACATCAGACAGTGATAAAGGTTAATAAGATTGTCACTTGTGCAGAGCCCGTGAACGTTTGGGTAAGCGACCAACATGTCATGGTTATATGGTGTACAACATGTTCCAAGAACCAACATGTGTGATTAGTAAAATTAATCAATGTCCAAAGTAATACTAATGGTGTAAATGTAATGAACCTTGTTATAATAAAATCTGAAATAGTACTAGGCAATTTGTTTAGTATGAAACGTGTATGATATATTATCCTCATAAGGATTTTAATTAAAATGTTTAATACAATAAACTGTCTTCGGTAACAAAACCTTTTTACGTAATACTGAACTTAAATTGTCAGTCACAGCATCGAGTACTGATCAGGTTACTTTTTCGTAATTTATTCTTGGAAAACTATTTACGATGCAAAAGCTGTACTTCTAATTTGTGGAACCCTTCCTTTTATTATTGAAAATAGGCACCACACGATTACGTTGGTCCCACTAATTTTACTGTATACATTTAATCAGGTGTTTTAAGATTTTTGTTTTGTTTTTTTTTATAAAATATGCAGGATGAGATAGTTACTTGTACATTTTACGTACGGTAGTATTGCAAAAATGCCAACATTACCTGACCTTTCCAAACAACACCATTGTTGGCGTCAGTTTAACTATATACATAGATCATATACATTTTAATTAATACTTTCATTAATTTAGTGTTGCTATTTTAAAACGAATCAAAATTAGTCAAGTTTATCAACGTTGATAACATCTCTTGAAATTATGTTCTACCAGTGCTTATAAAGGAACAGAATTCTCGTTTTTATCATACAACTTTAATGCTTTTACATTATTACATTTGCAATTGCTCATTATGAAATGCTATCCTACAAAATAAATTAATTTACATGAATGGCTACCCATCCCTACCACCAGGTACCCTTCAGACCTTTAACAAATAAGATGCTGGTTAAATTAATAACAATCAATACACTTCTTGCCTAATAACCCATAAATCTACCACTATTACCTGTTAAAAATAACAGGCAATCAATTTCTCAGTGTAGTCTTCCATCAAAAGACTCATTCGCCAGAGAGGATTTACGTTAATGTAAACCCATCTCTTAATTCTTTTATGTGCCAGGAATTACAATACGGAACTTTATGCTGAAATCAAGTTGAAATCTGTTTTCAAACCAAAATGAATTTACGTGTATTCTACAAATAAAACTATAGACTAAGCAAAAACAATTTAGCACCAGATGAACTTTTGGGCGATTACTGGCTGTAGGGTGCGTGCCCGGTATATTTTATCTGAAGGCCCGTGTTCAATCCCCACAAATCACCAATTTTATTTCCCACCTTCACTTCCAGGTACGCTAGGAACTGTTTTACACACTTCAGGCTAGTCCTAGAGGGTCGTGGCTATCTGGCATAAATAAAATCCATTGGTGATTGGCGGGATTTGAACCCGGGACCTCGGGCTTGGAAGCCCTGAGCTCAACCACTGGACCAGCTCGCTCCTCACCAATCATCATTGGGTTTTACCAATGTGTCCATAACTTGACTGAAGGTTCGGTTTCCACGTTGTGGATCCAACATTTTAGATAACACGATAGGTCATATTTCTGACTCCTTGAGAACTGTCTCATCACTAAAAGCTACCGAAACTATTTTTTTACTAGTAAATATTCTACAACTTAATGGCAATAATTTTAAAACTACGCATCATTGGAAGTTTTCCAAATAACATCCCTATGATATACAGCAATCCTAGTGAATATTCCATTTCATATGGCCAAGGTTGGTAGGATTGTATATTGTATTTACGAGATACAATCTGAATGTCACATGCCTTGTCAGCTGTGTCACATTGAGAGGCGACTGTGTCACAGTGACACAGGTGAACACGAGTTATTGTACAACTTGTCAACTTTTGTCGTTAAAGAACTTATGTAATGGCACACAACGTGTCATTTCTACAACAATCCTTATTGCCAAATGAATAATTTTCAAACATATGATACTTTTTGCGAATAGTAATGGTTACAAATATGTCTTATCAATAAATTTTACATAGATTCACTAAAATATTTATAGACTAGTTTGTAGTTCTTTCATTTTGTTTCAACTTTACCCACAACCAAAGATCAATAATACTTCACTGCTTGGTCAAGGAAATTTAAAAACTGTGATTGTAAATCGTGGTGTTTTAAAAGGTTAGAGTTTGAATGAGTAGGTAGTAAGAATTTCATAACTAATTATATAATGTTTACAAACGTTATACCGTGCATATATTTGTAAACATATTATTTATATTCCGCTTTCAAAAACAATTATTTTTTTTAACAATTAAGGTGTGAATACTAAAACTGAAAGTCTTCATTTATTGAAACTTTTCATAATGTATTCCCATTCTGATGTTGAATGAAACGTTGTTGAAATATAAGTTTAAGAATGATTACCTATCAAATGTAGTTTTCTCTTCGATTTATCCATCACAATAGATGTGGAATAACACCGTTGCTATAACGACGAACGAAAACAATGAATAATTTATTTCAGGAAAATTTCTGATTTTCTAAATATACATACCATTGTTCCTATTGCAAAGATATGGATTGTTTATTATGCAAAGTTTCATCAAAGGAATCGTTCGTCGTAACCACCTAAATACCACTGTTGTCAATATGTTTTTTTCTTCTGCTAGGATACTATTTGGTACCGTATGATTACCATTGCCAGCTTACCAATCGTTAAATGTAAAAAGCCCCGCCTAAGCAAACCTGCAGACTAAGCGAATTTCAATTTGCCTGATTGGATTTACACTAAAATGCCTCATTAAAAATATCACATTTATTCCCTATTTAAATAGAATTAGTTTAACGAGTACTTAGGTTTGCTGCAACAGGGAGGGTTAAAGTGTGTTTTTTCTCTCTTTTTTTATGTTAATAGTTTAGTAAGAAATGAATGCATTTTCAAAATGTGATCAAAATATGTTCATAAACAAGCACACTACAACAGTTTACTTATTCTCCATAAGAATAACATGGTATATTTAATTTTTTGGAATTTTCTCCGTAATTATTAGGCGCAAAATAACGCTTAATATACTAAACTATTTGGGTTTTTTTAAGCTCTACAAAATGTTTTAGAAATAAATTGCTAAATTTTAAGTTTTTTGGTAAATAAAAAAAAATATTTATACCCTATAAACCCCCGTTCCCATAGTCCAATCATGCTGGTTCGCGAACTCGAATACATGTAGGTTTACACGTTTGTACCAAATTTCATCAAATTCGGATCATTTTTGCTCGAGTTATCGTGCTAATGGTGTTTTTGGCCTGTAGGGACCTCAAAACGAAAAAGTAAATCGGTCCCGGATCCAAGTATTACCATGAGTAGGTACTACGGTAATTGCTTATTCCCTTTATGGGAAATTCGCTAAAACAAATAATATTTATCCTAAACACACGTTACACGTTTACAATTTTCATCCCTAACACCGCGTGGTTCCACACCATAGAGACGCACATTTGTCGTTATCTGTCCACCACAAACCTGGCCACAAATGTCTCTTTGCTCCTGGGACCGACCAGATTATCCTTCGTCAAAGTTGCCTGAACATTTAGATTCCCATTGTAATCTAACATAAACTAGTTATCTCTGTAGCATCTATATGTAGCTGTCAAACCGAATGTTACATCAAATGTTTTACAATAACTATAGGTTCGTTACAGAAATAGTTTCCTCTAAAATTTCAAAATTGATTTTGGACTCAATTTTCGTAAGCTGTAACTTTGTTTGGAAATATGTTTATAGGATGTGCTATTCTTTCCTTGAAAAATTGTAGTTATAACTCTAGAATGATTTATTGTCATTTAACTTATTATTATTTTTATTTTGAATTTTAAAGAAACATGATCTAGTGAATGGTTTGTTGAGAATAAATGTTCACTGTATATTAAAATTTAATTAAACTCTAGATCAAGGGATGTTTTCGGGTTTGCTTACAATGGTGCAATTTAAAGTTTTGAACAATCAACGCCAAAAATGTGTATTCGAATGGAAATTACATTGATTTCATTGTAAATCCTGTATACGAGTAAAGTTGTGTATAGAATACGTAACACCTTGTTACATAACCAGACAAAGCTCTGTTTTCCATTAACTTCTTTGATAATACAATAATTAAGTCAAAGAATTAAAACACACATAATTTGCATACGCAATACTGACAAATATTACATTAACATACATAAATACACCTAGCTAATTCGTAATATATCTTCAGAAGCCTGGTTAACACCTTATGATTGATGAAGTAATTATATAGTACTCATCTAATTTATTTTCTTAAGCACTTGATTTAGCCACAGGCCCAATATTTATAATGTTTAAATATCAAACACATAATTAATTAGTTCTAACTTTAAACCTATTTACGTAAAAATAATCAAAATATTTCATTTTAAACTTGTGTAAAACATTTTCAGTGTAGGCACAAACTTTAAGTTCAGTATTAGCATCAGAAACTTTCCTTTTAGGCCAGCTTTGATAACAGTAATTTAGAGATACATATGTATAAAGGTGACTTATTTAACTAATTGTTAGGTGTAAGCTGTACAGTTTCAAAGGTTAAATAATTATCTAGGTCTGATTTAGAAGATAATATCACTATTTATGGCTTTGAGAACGTTTATTTTTTAGGGTTGACGATTGTTACGCTTTATTTCATTTGTTTCTAATTTTAACTCATGTTAATAAACATTTGAGCTACTATATTTAACACAATATTTTGTCGTAACGCTTAAAATGGGGATTTCTTTAAACACAGAAATGGTTCATTTGGAGACTAATCCTTTTCTTCATACAAGAGGAACCCCAACTCAAGTCAGGTTTTGAACCACAAGACCTCTGTGTAATCACATAGCTAAGTCATTAGCGATTGGTGTTCCCGGGTTCAAATCCCGCAAATCACCAATGGATTTTATCAATGTGATAGTGCAGAAACCCTTTAGGACTAGCCTGAAGTGACGTGTAAAACAGTTCCCTAGTCTAACTAGCGTCCTAGGATGTGAAGGTGGGACATTAATAAACAATACTTAATCCGACAGATCGCATTGTGAAATACAGTATGGAATACAATTTACATCAAAGATGTAACCAAGACACGTTGTTTACCTGCTTCATGAAGCTGACTGAGCAAATATAAAGTCCTCTTGACCTACTACCCCTTCCCTGACACCCTCTACAGTACGTACTGATTATTTACAATATCAAATACATTGGATAGTAAATATGGTTTCTATTAAAAATCGAATATTGATTCACATATGAATCGTAATCAACTAATTAGAAACATAAAGTATTTATGAAACTAAATTTAGCTAGGGTGTTTTGTTTTAAGCATCTTGCACATGCAAGTCCCATAATGTGCATGTTCTATTCTGCTCATAAGTCATTTGTTTGCTATTTTAAACTTGGAAAAAGGAAAGGTGATTCGAAAATCGACTCAGCTATTGTTTAACCCCTTATTATGTGACTCGAATAAATTATATTGGATAATATTAAGCAAATTCCGATTAGAAGCAAAGCTCAATGTAATTCAAACCACACTCATAATTCTATTAATCTTTACTCTAAACTACTCGACATTTTGGTTCAGAACGTTAGTCCTGTAATTCAGAGATTACGTCGACACTAGAATCTGCATTTGTGCAATAATATCCACAATTTCCAAACTAATTGCGGGTTAATATTTTCATTATCCAACAAATGGCCGTATAAAATTTAAAGCTGGTTTCAAAACTGGATTTCAAAAGGGCGTGTCCGAATTCAAATTTCAATTATAAATAAGGTTGAAAATTTTTTATAATATCCCATACTGGAAATTTGAATTAAGCATAAACATTGTCAAAACTACGAGCGAAATCAGATTATAATACAATATTGATTATAATTAATATAATACTATTATATAAAAAAAAAGAAGAAAATTGGATCACACTGTGCCTCCCCATTGCAAACGAAAAGCTTGAGTATAACTGCAATAAGCATTTATATGCATATACCAATCTCGTACGAAGGATGGATACTCTGCTAGAATTCCTATATTTTTTGTGATATATTTTTTATGTGCCCAGTAATTTTTTAATTTCGGAATTGAGAACTAGAATTCGTCTAGTAAGATAGTATAAAAGGAGATAACTATTTTAGATCATGAGAAATAAGATATAGAAATCCAATAATAATGAAGAGAAGGTTACATGGGGTATGTTAGGCTTGGACTTGTAGAATACACAATGTTAGGCTGACTAAGTAGATACAAATTAATTCAGAGAATAATATACAAATAAAGTAAAGTTTGATTTACATACCCTCCCACGGCTTTCTCAGTATATTCAATGCTTCGTCGACAGATGCACTCTCACGCAGAGGGGGTTTAAAGTGTAAATGTCAAATGTCAATTAAGCTGTCCATGTGTGCACACTAATTAGTTTGTGGGTAGAATGTAAATAACTTAACGCTCGGTGGAATCAGCTGTGAAGTAATGTAATACGTGCCACCATGACAGAGATTAATTACTTACAGATATAGTATACAAATATATGTAACTATATACAAATAAATTAGAGATAAATTATCTCTACTTTATTTGTATGTCATTACAGGTATTGTAGATAACAAATCAATCTAAGATACCGGATTTTGCAGTGTTTTGATTAGATGCTTATGTCATCATATCATATTAATATTATAAATGTGAAAGTTTGTGTGTTTGATTGTTAAATTGAAGTTCAATCAGGCATTAACCACTGGACGGATTGGGCTGAAATTTGGCATGATGGTAGCTCACATTCCCGATTAACGTATAGCCATATTCTTATCTCAAAAATCCCTCCGGGCTCCACCCCAGCGGCTCTGTAGTTCCCCATGTTAACCTTATGAGTATTCATATATTTAAAGGGAATTAAATATTTTAGTCAGCTGTTTCAACTAAAAAGTTGGTTCTATCATATTCAAAAGCATTAAAAGTTATCAAATTTACCAACAGGGTGCATAACTGTTATTTTTTTCATTTATGAAAACAGCTAATTTGAACTAAGGAGCAACAATTAACTGTGATTCACAATGAAAATTTTCAAATTGTTTACAGTTATTTTATGTTTTTAATTTCATGAATAATTTTTTTTTTTTTGTGAATTTAATAATTTATTTTTCTCTACTGTTTAGGTGAAGTAGCAGAACATTATAGCTATGGTAGATATGTAATACTATTATATAAAAAAAAGAAGAAAATTGGATCACACTGTGCCTCCCCATTGCAAACGAAAAGCTTGAGTATAACTGCAATAAGCATTTATATGCATATACCAATCTCGTACGAAGGATGGATACTCTGCTAGAATTCCTATATTTTTTGTGATATATTTTTTATGTGCCCAGTAATTTTTTAATTTCGGAATTGAGAACTAGAATTCGTCTAGTAAGATAGTATAAAAGGAGATAACTATTTTAGATCATGAGAAATAAGATATAGAAATCCAATAATAATGAAGAGAAGGTTACATGGGGTATGTTAGGCTTGGACTTGGCAATATTGGACTAAGCACCTTAGTACAAGGTTAATAATTAACCTATTCACAAGAACAACATTGTCCCTTGTATGTCTTGGTCATTGTAACCTGGCTTGTTGCCTGGGATATGTTGCTTGTAAAATATTTGTATATAAACTTATAGAAATTCGGAATAAATCAAATGACCAACATGCTTAGTGTAGAACTGTTCATCACGTATCTTGTTAAATTTAAAATATTGGTTAGCAATAATACAGGGTGTTTATAAAAAACCTGATCGATTTTAACTTTGTCTCACTCATTCCGTGTTAGAGGTAGAAACCTCTAGTTTTCATTATTTGTTAGGGAAACTCAAAAAGTGTTATAAGCAGCTGTTTTCATTAGCAGTACCTTCTTACATTGTTGTGTGATAAAAAAAAACAAATAAGTAACTTTTTACGATGGATCCTCGAGTGAAGACGCAGTGTGTCTAGTGGTTAATAGAAACTAAGTCTCCTCCTGCTGTTCAGCGTAGATTTAGAAGGAGATTTAACGGAAATCCTCCTTCAAAGAACACAATAAAAGCATGGTATGAGAAGTTCATGACCCATGGGAGCATACATCACAGAAAAGGCAATGGTCGTCCAAGGGTAAGTGAAGAAAATGTTCAAAGAATTCATCAATAATTTCTTAATAATCCGAGACAATCAACAAGATCTGCAGCTCGAGAGTCGAATATTAAGCATTCCACTCTATACAAAGTGTTAAAAAGAGTTTTGCATTTTCGGTCTTATAAATTACAGATAGTTCAAAAGATTACGCGACAAGACTGGTCCAGAAACAGAGAATTTGCAGTTACAATGCTCGACCGTTTAGAAACTGACAATAACTTCTTAAACAGGATATTTTTTTCTGATGAAGCTACGTTTCATGTATCAGGGAAGGTGAACAGACACAATGTCAGGATATGGGGATCTGAGAATCATCATTTTCACCAGGAGCATACTAGGGATAGTGAGAAGGTGAATGTTTGGTGCGCCTTATCTTGCAACAGATTGATCGGCCCTTTCCTTTTTGCCGAAAGAAATATCAATGGGACCATTTTGGAAAACTATGCCATTCCACAGTTTGAAAATGAGCAACCAAACATGATGTTACAACTAGATGGCGCTCCACCTCATTGGAGACGGTTTGTTCGTGACTGTCTCGACGAATATTTCCCAAATCGTTGGATTGGTCGTGACGGACCCATACCTTGGCCACCAAGGTCGCCAGACATTACCCCATGTGATTTTTTGTTTGGGGGTTTGTAAAAGATCGTGTTTACTCCAACAAAGTCAACAGCCTGGAAGAAATGAAGCAAAAGATCAGAGAAGCATTTGATGAAATTGATGTTCCGATGTTGCGGCGAGTTTGGGCAGATCTCGAACACAGACTTGATTATTTAAGAGCTAATAATGGAAAACATGTAGAAATAAGATAGTGTGAATGCGTCATCGTAAACTTAAGAAAATTGTCTTTAATTTAACATTAATTTTAAAAAATTGTGATGAAAAATAAAAGAGCTATGACTGTTTAAAATCGATCAGTTTTTTTATAAACACCCTGTACTATCTGAAGTGTTGTTTTGAGTAGTTTATAATCAATATTTTTTTTACTATATGATTATTTTGGTGGTAAAGACTTTTTATGCATTTTAGTCACGGTTACTTAAATAGTTAAAACTGTTTATTACATTACTTATTGCTTAGTAATATGTAGGAAACTCGTTAAATATAGGTACAAATATTTACATTGAATGAAAACATTTACAGTACAAATAAGTACGAATTCCAATTTATACGTTGGTTGATGTAGCGCAAAATATCTATCTACTATGATAACAGAATTGATTGAATTACATGATGTTATCACACATTTGCTGCTCCTCCTAAAGCAAGAGCAACAACAAATACACATTTACTGACGTACTATTTACATTGCGTTACAAAAATATTAATAAAACGTCCATATTACCTTATGAGGGGAGTATTTTTTTAATGAAATTGGGTGATGAGTGAATATTTTCGTCTTCAGACCATGATGTGCTATAGATCTACTCCTGAAAGAGCACATTTATTAAAAAATGTAAATACATATTTTGATCAACATAAATTTTCATAAAAATAACATTGCAATCTAAAAATGTTTATTTTTTCCAGTTTAAAAGTACAAAACACTTCTAACTATTTAGCTAACTATTTAAAAATTAGAAAAACTAATTTTGAAACATTTCAGACCCCAAATCACCCCGTTGCCAAAACCGGATCTTGTTGGTTCGCAAACTCATTCCAGGTTATCCAGCTACACATACAATCAAAATTTCATCGAGATTAGACAAATTACTTGAGTTATCGTGTTCATTTTGTGTTTTATGCCTGGAGGGACATCAAAATCAGAAAGTAAATCGTTCCCGGGTCTTACTATGAGACCCACGGTAATAGCTTCCTCCTTACATGAGAAATTGGCTTAAACTCTGTTTATGTTGATCACAAATACTTCCTTGCTACACTTCAGTGCTTATAAACGCACAACCTTTTAATATAATAAGCTCATTAGCATTTCAACACTCCATATAGAGTAAATCACGAAAAGGAGTATTCTTTGTTCCTTCACCGCACGCAAGTCCGCTAACGAAACATTTTATTTTTAATGAGTACAATAAGCTACATGGGAATCAACAGCTGTAACCTCAACAAAGGCTTCTTTGTGTTACTACTGTGTGCAATTTACACATAAATAATAAATGTGTTAGCACGGAAAATGTAGTTTTTCTGCTATACCGCAGCTAAAACAGCTGATTTTTATGTGTTGCAGGGTCTAGCTCCGGGTTATCCAAAATTTCTGTTACAATTAACTATATTTTGAGCCAGAGTTCATATGAGGTCATTTACGCCAAATATATTAAATTTTCTTTTCCCCCCTGTAGGATTTGTATACATAATTTATTATATACATATTCACCTCACTTATTGCCTTATCGTACCTTAGAGACCTACTTTTGATTCATTATTGACCTAATGATTATATTCTACCTAGGACCAGATATCTAGAACCTATTGTGTGTCACGTTACAATTACCACTGACTGTAAACCAATAATGTAACATTGTGTTACTCTATATGCCTGTGGCAGCTTACTATTGAGGTCTATCACTCCTACTGTAATTGCAATTGGGTTAAATAAAATAAATAAACAAAATAAAATTGTCTTTATTGGTTCAAGCGTCAATTTACATTACGATGATAACCTCGACATTGCCAACAAAACAATAAAAGTATGCTTTATGTTTTAGGTAAGTAAAAAGATGCTGTATTTTATCTCCATATGTAAGTATAGCCTTACTATTTTCCAACGTACATTATTAGTTTAGTTAGGTTAGTTAGCATTATTATTGGTATTCTTAAAAACTGTGTTTTTTGTTCAAAGTCCTCAATATTACGAGTTTTCGAATTCATTGCATTAAGTGTAATGGATCATATATGGGCTATCCAAATTTAATAGTTTTATAACTCCAAATACTAACTTAATCCAACAAAATCAAATATAAACAAAAGTATATTTTTTAATCAAATTCTAGATGGACCACTTACTTCAAAAGATTTTAAAAACACTGATAAATAAAATAAAAGTGTTACAATTGAGTGCGACTTGAAATAAATCAAATTAAGTCATATTATGATATTTTCATAATTTCTATGACATTCCATTTACACATCCAAACCATGAATATCTAATGAAGTGACATACCCAAGTATAATCCACAAGTCAGGTAGTTATACTCCCTTAGTGTATACAATATCCCAGGTACAAAGGACATTGTTTACCATCAGAGTTGGCGATTATCAACCTAGTACCAAGGCTCTTAGGTCAGTATATGTTGTGTCCTTGTTATATTAACCCATACCCATACCTACACATGTATATATCTGTTTAATGTTCTTGTCACTAAGTTTGTATTTAGTCTCGATTGTCTACTTTTCGAATTCCTAAAGAATATTCTTATGTTTTTACTATTTACCAATGTGACGTTTTTCATGCTTAAATAAAAAGTAATAAAAACTATGACGAAACCAAAAGACTACAAAGAAAAAATAAAGTGGATAACCATGTATGTCAGATATTTAAAGTATCATATTTATCATGCAATAAAGTTAAGTGCTCCATTAATTCACCCTAGAGTATATTTAATTTAAATGTATATAATAAACTAATTTATGTAGATTGAGTATTCATGCTTCAATATCTCGTTTATAGTTTGTCAGAACTTTCAAGCCAATATATTTCTGTCAAACATACCGCTTAAGAATTTGCAACAAAACGTGTTTTAAATTATTTTATTTAAAACCTAAAACTTATATCGATGAAACAAAAAAACTTTACCAATTTTAAATTGTGCATAGCCCTTATGAGGTCTTCTCACATCTCTACCCTACATTTATAGCTTTTAACATTTAATTTTTGATTTTATACATTTATGCATAACTAGCTGTACCCGCGGGCTTTGCCCCGTTTTACTTCATAAGTGAGCTCGTTCGCTCAATCACGTCCTGGTTGAAGTTCGTTCGCTACGCTCACTTGCCTTCAGGTTAGCTCGTTCGCTACGCTAACTCGCCTCCAGGTTGAAGTTCGTTCGCTACGCTCTCTCACCTTTTGGTTGCAAATTAGCTGTTGTCATAAATTAAAAAAAAATAATAGTGCTGCATCCTGTTGGTAATCCTTGTAACTTTAATGCTATTCAACATCATAGAACAGAACCAACTTGCTTAATTGAAACAGCTGTTAAGATTCATTAATTCCATTTAAATATGAGTACTCATAAGGTTAACATGGGAAACTCCAGAGCCACTGGGGCGGAGCCCGAGAGTCCGATCAGAATAAAAACAACTTAGTTTTCCTATTTAATGCCTAAAGAATCAGTGTACCAAATTTCAGCCTCCTAGGTAAATGGGAAGTGGGAGAATTAGTGATGAGTGAGTGAGTGAGTGAGTGAGTGAGTGAGTGAGTGAGTCAGTCAGTCAGTCAGTGAGGGCTTTGCCTTTTATATTATATAGATGCTTGTTCCAATCACATTAATGACATTCATGCCAAATTTTTATGATGAACTTTATTTTTCCAACCCTCATATATGATACTACTTGTAATATGACAGTGCTATGAATTAATTTGTATAAATAATTCTTGGCTTTTTGCACTTGCCATTTGGATTTGATCAACGTGTACATCTATCGCAATTCTGATTCAAAACTCCCATTGCAATATCATGTCGCTGCTTTAAAAATATCCCGTACATCAAATCGTAGTGTTGTTTTGTCTACATTATTATATGCAGGATTGACGTTACAAACTAAAACTATTGGGTGATAATATATGCAAGAACTATCATTACTTGGTAAATTAGAAGTAAAAGTGAACCCTATTTTTAATGTATCTTAAAGTGCTGATTGGAGGATTAATACCCCTGCCGCAGCAAACCTGCCGACTAAGCGAATTTCCATTTGTCTGAATTGATTTTCAGTTAAATATATTTTAATAACATTAGGTTTAACGAGTACCTAGGTTTGCTGCTACAAGGAAACTAATAAAGTGTGTTTTTGAGTAAAATATTGATAGCTTAGTACAAAATAAATAAATTTGCCAAGTTTGATCGAAATATATCCATAAACAAGCAAACTACAACATTTGACAATATTCTCCATAAGAATAACATGGGAATTTTAAATTTAAATTTTTTTGAATTTTCTCCGTTACTAATAATCGAACAAAAATACTTTTATATACAAAATTATTTGTTTTTTTAAGCTCTTTAAAAAGGTCTAAAGAGAAATCGGGAAATTTTGTGTTTTGAGGGTCAAAAGTGAGAAAAACCAATTTTTACCCCATAAAACCCCCCCCCGTAAAGCCCCGTTCCCATGGTCCGATCGTGCTGGTTCGCGAACTCATTCAAGTTTATCCCGCTTTACACCTTTAAACCAAATTTCATCAAAATCGGACAAAAATTACTCAAGTTATCGCGTTCACGGACGTATATATATATATATAAGTATATATATATATATATATATATACATATATAAAAATTTGAACGAATGGTGTTTTTGGCCTCTGGGGACATCAAAATGAAAAAGTAAATCGGTCCCGGGTCTAGGTCTTACCGTGCCACCTACGGTAATAGCTACTTCCCTACAGGGAAATTCGCTAAAAATGGCAGTGCTGAATTTTTTAAAGCACTAAATAATGAGTTTGATATACAAACTCTGTGCTAGAGGTGGTTTGTATCAAAAACATGAACCGCTTAAACCCACACGTGATGTTTAATACCCCAGTATGTGATCAACTCTTGTATTTAGTTTGAAGTACGGTAGATTTAACATCAACAAGCTGTGAGAGTTCAGACAAACCTCCGGTCGGGGAGTAATTATACGTTGTTTAGTTTATATTCTGTGTGTGACAAATCTCTATATTTGGTTACATTTGTCGGCTGTTTGTATAGGCATTGGATATAGAGACTACAAACATTCTAAATACCATTTTTCATTTAAACTTATAACTAAGGCTTTGGTTTACGCCCTACACTAATTCGAATGAATATATCGATCGATATATCGATTACCTCATTCAATATAGTAAGTTTGGTTAGTTAGGTTAACTAAACCTAACTAACCGAATGAAATAATAGAAACGAATAATCTTTATATCGATATTTTTATTCGAATGAGTGTAGGACGTAAACTTAAGTGCTGTCATAACTAATTAAAACCTCTATAAGTAAAATAAAGAGAATCAGCCCTTTTGCCGCATGTTCTGACCAATCGTGAAAAACGTACATTACATACATTTAATATATGTATTTGTATGTTTTCATTAGAAGGAACTAATTAATCACGTAATAAAAATCGTTAGTTCAGGAATATTTACCATCTGCACCCATGCAAATTGGACGAAACTTGATGTCCTCCTTTCCGCCTATTATGGCCTTATTTTCCCACATCTTACCTATATGCCTTGCCCATATGGGTGTATGAGAATATTGGACCTTATTTCTATTCCGTTTGCAGAAGCGTGCAATTAGAGCTATATTTTATTTAAAAAAGACGACAAACTTGCAAACCGGGTTTTCAAACATGAAACATCTTGACGTTTCTATCCATTTACATCTACAAAACCATGTCATTCCTAAAACAAAACATTGACAAGTTCAATAAATTCTCATAAACATGCTTACAATTTAAGAACTTCTTATAATCTTCCTGTCCCTGTAACCTTTAAAAAAAACCTCCGTTGCAATGCAGTAAATATCTTTAACAACCTTCCAACGCATCCAAAGGCAGAGGCAGGCCATCTGAAATTCAAAGGGAAGTTTAAATAATTTCTATTACATAAATGCTACTACAGCGTCTGTGACTTCCTGACTGACGGCTAGATTCCTAGTTATTCTTGGAAACAAAATGTTTTGTAATGATTATGTTTTATGTTATTTTATTATTGTTAGATAAATGCCATTGTATATTGTATTATTTTGACGTAACCAATACATGTAAATATGTCTATAATTGTGTTATTAAGCACATCTAATTCTAACACGGTATTTTATGATTGTCTTAGGGAATAATTATTACTAAGAAGTTTCCAAAAACATTTGTGTAATTTCTTAATAAAGCGATATAAGGTTGAAATCATTATTAGAGTATTGCCGCATTAAATAGGTTATACCAAAGTATTACAATAACCCAATCCATCATGGAATAATTAAGTTTGAAGCTGATGATGGATCACTTTCAAGGTGATGGATTCAATGAGTTTTACTATATTATTGAGTTTTATTATATAATACGATTACTAAGCTAAACTATGTATTTTAAACTGTAGGTCCAAATATTATTCTTCCAGCTTGTTTATAAACAACTTAAAACCCATGCATTTCCCATCCTGGAAGCCCATTCTCTGGACAGTCCTCCAAAAATTAAGCACTCTATTGTTTCCGTGCTTTTCACAATGAAAAATCCTCCGATGAACTCCACTGTGCACGCACTTAGCAGATACGGGTTACAGGTCCAAACCATTGATAGAAAAAACGGCATTGCTTTTTTCTATTAAAACTATAAGTTCAGTGACCCAACAACATTCGAATTGTGGTACGATTTTTCTACAACTAACAAAAATAGTCCAATATGATATAATTTCCTAACAAAAACGGAAAACCGACAGATGAAAGGAAATTACAATTATGTAACATTAAAATGGTTAACTTATTAAAAAACCTTGTACCTGCCTATAAATTTGAATATCTATTTTGAGCAAATGCCATGTTAAATAACTTCGTAAACAAAATAGCATCGTACGTGTTATTAAATTACCTAAAAGTACAAAAATACGTGATATAACGTTTGTAATAAATATTTACACCTATAAAAAATTGTAAGTGGTGATCGATTTCGATTGGACACTCTAATGATCATCAGACCCAATAGGCGAATGACAAGAATCTCAATGGTGTCCCTTTATTATTGGCTACCCTACAATATAAGGGACGCCATTGGGATACTTGTCATTCACCTATTGGGTCTGATGATGATTGGAGGGTCCAATCGAAATCGATCACCACTTACTATCTTTTATATGTATTTACCTTACAATATAAGTTTTGACCCATTTTAGCGAATTTCCCATAGAGGGAATAAGCTATTACCGTAGTACTCATGGTAAGACCTGGACCCGGGACTGATTTTTTTTTCGTTTTGAGGTCCCTAGAGGCCAAAAATAGCATCCGTTCAAATTCATATATATATATATATATATATATATATATATATATATATATATATTTATTTATATATGTTTCCGTTAGCGCGATAACTCGAGCAAAAATGATCCGATTTTGATGAAATTTGGTACAAACGTTTAAACCTACGTTTATTTGAACGAGTTCGCGAACCAGCATGATCGGACCATGGGAACGGGAGTTTATGGGGGCTTTTATGGGGTAAAAATGGTTTTTTCCCATTTTTGAACCAAAAAACTTAAATTTTTGCAATTTCTTTCCAAACTATTTTGTAGAGCTTAAAAAAACAAATAATTTAGTATATTGAAGCGTTATAATGCGCCTAATGGTTACGGAGAAAATTCAAAAAAATTGTAAATTTAAAATTCCCACGTTATTCTTATGGAGGATAAGTAAACTGTTGTAGTTTGCTTATTTATTAACATATTTTGCCAAAATTTGGAAAATGTTTTTATTTCTTACTAACTATTAACATTTTACATAAAAAACACTTTAACCCTCCCTGTTGCAGCAAACCTAAGTATGTGTTAAACTGATTTGATTTAAATAGGGAATAAATGTGATATTTTTAAGGAGACATTTTAGTGTAAATCCAATCAGGCAAATGGAAATTCGCTTAGTCTGCAGGTTCGCTGCGGCGGGGGTATTTGTACTTTCAGGCAAATGTTATGTTTGCCACTATCTCTCTATTATAGTAATGCGTCGTCTATTACATTTTAAAAATTTAAAAATTTATTATGCTTTGCATTGTATATGAAACTGATTCACAGACGTGATATTTAAAAATTATAGACAGGTTGTTATTGTTAATGACAAGTGCTAAAGTACTTAGTACTGACAACGAGTTATACAAGCTTCGTGTGAGGTTACATCGCGTGGTTCAGCGTTCAACGTTCAACGCGTTGATTTAGTGACGATGAACACGTTGCATGCATAATGGATACAACCAATCAACAGAGTTTTTACAACTACTTAAGTTACCCAAGCTATTTCCACAACAAACCGTCTACCTTTAAAATGTTTGTAATTAGAAATAGACTCTAAAATGTTATAGCAAAGAACACTGTTGATGAAGTTTGGCAAATATGTTTATTTCATGATAAGCTATATTTCAATAAGCTCCACAAAAATTATTACCACCCCTGTAACAGAAAACCTAAATACTCATTACTTTTCATATTTTTCAAATAAAAAATCAATCTGACAATTAATATAAAGATACAATTTTACGATTCACTTAGTCTGCTGGTTTTCTGTGGCGAGTTTTTATTATTTGATGAAAATCTAAAACGAAATCCTGTTTCGTAGAGACTGATCAGAAAGTGTTATTTATGGATAGATGTATAGTAGACCCAGTTTCCCAACTTTGAGTGTGTGGGAAAGTTTGTAGTCTTGCCTCAAGATTAAGTTGTTGTTCAGTTTCTTGGTAAACACTTCCTTCCTCTATGCTCTGGGTTGTTAAAGAAAAATATCAAACTAAGAAATGTGACTTTTCGAACTCAATATAGACTGAATTTATTTTAAAATATTCCAGTTAATACCAAAGTATAAATTGATTCCAAGTGTGATTACAAACAAAACTTCACTGAGCTTATCCCAAATATGTTTTGAAATTTTATAATTTAGAGTATTTTAAACTAACTTTACTGCTAAATTAACTGAAATGCTAGAAGGAAAATAAATAAAATAAATAGAGTTTTAAATTAATTCACACCTACACAAATATACGGTTTGTATGTCTGCAAGATAACCTCAAACGACAATAAACGCCTATTACAGTATTAGATCAAATACTCGTTGGTAAAGCTGCTGCTATTATCTTTAAATATTATCTCGCTTGAATAATTATATTACCAAATGATTAATGGAAAGGCATTCAGTGTCCTCAAGGCTTAGGTACAAATATAGACCAACTAACAATTGATCAATCCTTAAGGTTCATAGAGTAATGGAGGTGGTTTGGAAATCCATTTTAAGGAGGGTTTTAAGCATTTATAATATAAGCAGTTATTTATATTCGTAAAAGAAAGGTTTCTTATATCAATAAAACCTTGACAAAGAGAATATTCAAGTATTGTCTTCAAATATTGTAAGGAATGATTATATTTTTTGAATCAATAACAAATTATTCATTAAATCTCATGAAAGTTATAGCAAAATCCAAAATAAGTTCTCACTTTATTTATTCATTTTATTTTACAGGGTTACACCATTTTCACAAAAGTTATAAGCAAATACAAGATGGAATAAATTAAAATGACACTACATTACTAATACAATTAAATAATAAAACAAAATTGTACTTTAAAAAGTTAAGTTTTTCACATAATGTTTAAGTGTAACGATTTGTTCTAATAAACATAGAATAATATGTACCAAGATAGAATGTTTCGCCTGTGAAATTTAATTTTATTTTTAAATGTAAAATTCAAAGTGGTTAGAAACAAAGTGTCACAAAAGAATACATTTCAATTCTAAAATACAGCTGACTAGGCCATTCCCTTTGTTCCATTGGCGGTTGTAACTGCAGAGTGCAGATGCCTGAACGTCGCAGAATCCAGATAAGTGAATTGTTATTGCTGCGGGAAAAGTGACCTGAATCTCGGTGTGAAATTGTTTAAAAGATTGCTTGGCTAAACGTGTTTTAGTGGAATTGCAAGTTATACAAAGCTATGACATGTTTGCTTTGCGATTTAGTACCGTAGTGACATTTATCATATGATTAGTTGTAATATGGAAATACTTGACATTGATTTACTAAATAAATTAAAATTGTAGGTGAATGCTAAACTTGATATGCAACCTTTTAGGGTTTCATACATTGCGTTATTCAGAAGTACTCAAATATAAAGTAGTTACACATATTTCAGTTCATAAACGTAAATTATATATTTGCAATTTTGAATTTAATAATTACACCAGTATCCAAATGGACCCAGGACAGTAGGAGGTGGATTAGATTTTGAACATAACCAGAGACACCGTTTAGAGCTTGATCTTGTGTAGTTATTCCCCAAGCTTTGGAATTTTTGCCAGTCTATTACAATCTGCATAGAGTACCATTCCTTAACACCTTGAAAGTATTAAAAAATGCGATAACATTACAATATTATTCTGTTAAAGTTTTAGTCGCCATGACTAAATATATTAACCCTTTTGGTGAAATCAGAATTATGTAAATTTTTGAATGATTTGGCTTTTTTATTTTGTTATCAACTGTCTGCCATTGCAAATTTTAATGAACCGATAAGAATAATATGTGTTAAAATAAATACATTTAACAAATACTACCACGAATCAATTTATACGTCGTTATTGGTTTGAGCAGAAAGTGGCACCTATCTGCTATGATAACAGGATTGATTGAATTATATGATGTTATCAAACATCTGGTCTCTCGTCCATGGCAATAACAACAACAAACACACTCCCACTGACGTTTGTATTTAATATATTTGAAAATTACTAAGAATACATCCATACTGGGCTATATGGAGTTTTTTTTTAATTATTATGTCATAAGGTATCAATTTTATTTCTAACTAGCTGTAACCCGCGGGCTTTGCCCCGTTTAACTTCTTAATTTTCAAGATTATCTCGTTCGCATGGCTCAATCACGTCCTGGTTGAAGTTTGTTCGCTACGCTCACTCACCTTAAGGTTGGAGCTCGTTCGCTACGCTCACTCACCTTTTGGTTGCAAATTGGCTGTTGTCATAAATGTAAAAGAAATAATAGTGCTGCACCCTGTTGGTAATCCTTGTAACTTTAATGCTATTGAACATCATAGAACAGAACCAAATTGTTTAATTGAAACAGCTGTTAAGATTCAATAATTCCATTTCTCATAAGGTTAACATGGGAAACTCCAGAGCCACTGGAGCGGAGCCCGAAAGGGTTTTTGAAATAAGAATATGCCTATATGTTAATCGGGAATGTGAGCTATTATCATGCCAAATTTCAGCCCAATCCGACCAGTATTTTTCGCGTTCACTTGTCACAAACATACATCCAAACTTTCTCATTTATAATATTAGTAGGATAAATGTACGTAAGTATTAGCTTTTTCATTTGACCGTATTGTTCAACCGTACTTATATATCATTGTTCTCATATTTAGTTTATACATGGTGGTCCAATTAGTTATTAGGTAACCATTGAATTGGCTGATTAATTATAAATCAGGTAATTAATCAATTATTACTAATCACTACCGAGGCTTAGTTTTGGCCCCATTGTGTGTCACGTTACAATTACCCCTAACTGTTACCCAATAATGTAACGTGTTACACTATGTGCCTGAGGCAGTTTACTATTGAGGTCTATCAAGCATTAAGCCATGTTCCTCCTAATGGCAATTGATCAGTGTTTGTTGACATCGTAAATATTAGATTGTACCTAATAATTTGGGTAACATGTTTTTAAGACGCCAAGAAAAGTACTGTTTGTCACTAATTACATTTTATAAGGTTTCATTGCAATGGTACTTAAGGAAGCCATTGTTGCAAAAAAAAAACAGTCCAATAGTTATTTGTGTAACTAGTGGTGAAAGTGGCACTTTGCTGCACACGAGAGCAATGTTTACGCACGAGCCGCAGGCGAGTGCGGAATGATCTCGAGTACAGCAAAGGCCTTTTTCACTCGTGTTACACATGATATTTTTCCTACAGTCACTATAAAGCATATAAATAATTAGTCTTTCAAACACTATACAACACGTTCTGCGACCTACTGGTCGCCTGGCGTTCTGCGGCTGACTGCATCCTCGAGGGTACACCATAAAATCATTGTTGTTGTTATTCCTTTGTTGTTGATTTTTCCCATGTTAATATTTGTGATCTATTTTGTTTGTATTATTATTATTGATATATTCATTGTTATGTTTTGTTATTGTTAGATTTTTTATACATTGTTTATTTTTTTATGCATTGTTACTCCTCTGTTAATTATTATATCTTTATAATATTTTTTGTAACTACTTAATGTAAAATGGTGTTTGCCGTTGGTGTTTAATAAATAAATAAATAAATAAACACGTTTTTAGGTTCAGCTGGCAACACAAATAGGTGCCCTAGAGAAAGTAGTACCCGCGGTCTGTATCACTCCGCTATTTTTCCTCGGCAAGAAATGTGCTCCGCGTTTTGAGAATATAGTTCCGTATGTTTTTGTAATTTGAAGTGGTTTCCGCGCCTAAAAAAAAATGCGTTAAAGGTATTTTCTTGTTTATTAAGATCGTAGGAATGGTTTAAAAATGTTTAAATGAAAAGTCCAGAAAGTTCAGAAATACCTAAACTATAAACACGAAATGACAGGTTAAATCGTAGTTATAATAGTCAATCAGCTGCTCATAGTATTATTATCTTTAAGTGTTGCCAACCTATTTCCAAGCGTACACGGATTACGTGCATAATAGAACCACGCTGTTTTGTGTTGTTTCGTTGGAATCGTGATGTTCGGCAAAGTATAAACCGTACGGCAAAGTATAAACCGTACGGCAAAGTATAAATATGCAGCAATTAGCAGCTTTCTGTACTATAAACAGTACAAGGAAGCCAACTTTGTCGGGTGACTGTAGGAAAAAGGTTTATGTTACAATGATTTGTTGTTAATTTGTATTGTAGAATCTATTTTTTTTTTGTCCTAGGACGCTAGGCACGAGCCCGGAATTGTTTTTCACATTACTTCAGGCTAGACCTAGGGGTTGTGGCATTATCACATGGATAAAATCCATAGGTGATTTGGCAGGATTCGAACCCGGGACCTCTGGAACCGAAGTCTCGCGCTCTAACCACTACACCAACTTGCTGCCCCATTGTAGAATCTATTGATGACAAAACAAATTATAATGTCTTAACACCTTTTTAGCCTGTATATTACACATAATTCTTTCTATGCTAAATTTAATTTACTCGCATTTGGATCGTTAATAACAAACTAAAATATCTTAACCTCTCTGTGTGGAATTTCTTTCCTTAATTGCTCTGAAACAAGAAAACCCCAAAAGAACATCGTGAAACAGTTAAACGGAGAACAAAATATCCAGTAAATAACAATAATTTTTTTTTTCAAGCCAACAGTTATTTTCAAACTTCTAAAATATTATTTTTGACAAATATTTAATAAATTTGTTATGATTTTAAAAATCCTAGGCTTACCTCTTTATAACTATCTGCATAATCTACTGTTTTAAAATTCCCCCTCTTTGGCTCAGCTGAGTGGTTATAGTGTTCACCACTAAATCTTAAGGTCACTAGTTCGATCCCACCCATAGACCATTTGTATTTAGGCTATGAATTGATGGTGTTACCTAACGAAAGGTCTATTTTTTATGGTACAAAGATCAGGGATTCGACCGTTCCCCACGAAAACTTAAAAAGGCGTAAAGGTTTTGGTGGGGAAATAAAACCAAACACAAACCTCTAAACGTTTAAATTATAGTATTCAGAATTTCTAATTATATATTCATTTCTATAGTTAGTGCCTTACGCCGTTACTTAGCTCACTTTAAGGCAAAAATATATGAGCTACTAAAATACTTTGCAAAATTAATTATAAACATGATGTTTTACGATGAAAATTTTTTAAACTATGAAAGCTAACAAATTGTATTTCAAACTAATGTACACACGTTATAACACAGTTTGTAAACCCCTAAAGTTACACACAGACTAGGCAATTCATATCCCTTGACATCCTCAGTGTCCAAGATATACAAGGACACTGTTGACCATCTGAATTGGTAATTACCAAGTTTGTGCTTGCACGCTTAGTTCAGCATGTGTTGACATAGCTTAACATTTACTCTGAGACTCGATGTTGGCTATCTGTAAGTTTTTTTACCACTGTTGGCTGTCACATGAACCTATTCGTTTGCTTACAAGCATAGTACTAATATTGGGTAACTGGAAAACAATAATTTCGTTTACAAGACGAAATATCCATTAGATATTCAACACTAGGCGGAATTTATGTGTGACATAAAAGGAAGAAACGCAGCCCAATTATAGTATAGATGTTCTAAGAAGATAAAGCACATAGAAATTAATTGCCTAGGAATCCGAATGGTTGTAGTATTTCCCTCTAAATCAAAAGGTTCTTTGGCTCAATTCCAAGCAGTATCGGTTCTTGTCCTAGATAGCATTTCTCAGTAGGCTGTCAATTAATAATCGTTAAAAATAAAGGTGTGATAATGAAAATTCCAGGATATAAAACGTTCTTTTACAGAATATTTTAAAATTTAAGAGCGTAGAACGACATAAATATAGAAATAGAACGGGACTCTTTGGTTAGTAGTTTTAACTTTTGTATCCATATTATTCAAAGGATTTGTTGGATTATTTCATCCAGCAAATCTACTCCTAGATAGTCTATTTATTTTGGATATCAATTTAAAGCTCTTATCCTCTAAATGTACCTTTTGCGGGTTTGAACGAAACCCCGTGAAAGCCCTTCGTCCTATAGACTTTTACAATTTCATGGTTTTTGCTGAAATCTGTTATCATCTCTGTCAATCATCTGAACTTTTTTCAAATTTACATTTATTTACATAAAAACAAATGGCTATGATACATTTTTGTTTGCATCCATACGAAAATGGTGTTATAGTTACAGCTGGTGGTATTTTAGTGAATTCAAGTTAAATATTGTAATGCTATTTGTATAAAATGTAAAGAAGAAAATTGCGTTAGATTTTGTGATTCTATAGGATTTGCAAAAGAAAATGGTAAATTAAATCAAATTAATGATTTTGAAGTCACGAAGTGACACTGGCTGCTAAAAAATATCATAGAATAATATAAACGCATTTCATTATAATTTCATGCTATGTAATCACACAGTCCAATGTAGGAGGCACAGCTGATTTGTCCAAGCGTGAAGCTTCCCGCCAAAAGCTAATTTGTGTCGGACACAAGGCCAGATTAATTGACACATGGCATTTAAACTTTAAACCTCAGCGTGAGACTCGTCCGTCCACATCGTACGTTGACAGATTAAACAGTAAACAAACTGTGAGACAGGCGTGGGTGGGTGATTAAACTTTGTAGTATGTTTACCATTGACAGTTGATTTATTCGAATTAACAATAAGGCATATCTATATACTTATTCAATACCCAAGCAGGTTTTTTGTGACAGTTACTCCTCCGAAACTGTACCATTTCTTAGTAATCATTTCCATTTCTTAGTAATCATTGAAAGAGCCGATTTGCAAACTATGGAAACATCGGAAAGTCATAGAACACCACCAAGGAGAAGAAACAGAAATGTGTTTTCCATTATTTATAATCGTTATTATGGACAACCTAATACAGCTATGAGTAAGGCTTTTTGTAGAAAACATTAAAAAAGATAAGATTTTAAACAATGATAAGATATTTACAAGAAATGTTGATTATATCGATCTATTATGTACATCTTGAGTATATTTCCATAACCTTTGAGTCGAATCTTTTGAAGTCATCAAAAATTATTCGTTAAAAATAACGCCTGCAATACTTAGCAATTGCCCGAATTTTAGCAACAGGTACACTAGTTTTACTAAATACGATAGTAAAATATATATCACTATTTTATTTTTACCATTCACAAATTATCTGAAATAACAAGAACGTTGGTATGTTTTGAATTATTGAACCAATCGGTACCCCGAATCAAATTTTCAACGAGTGGTGGTATTAACTTTAACATCTGACTTACTAATTTTAAACAGCCATCATTTAGATTAGTAATCCGATTTTAGTGGGGTGTGTCAAATTACATTTATAAGTTTACATTGCATACAATGAAATATTTATTGCACCAACAACGTCCAAACAGGAGTACTAGAGCGTATTGTACATTGACTTGGCTAACAAACCATAGAACTGTAGGGTAGAAAAACGAATAAAATGTCGAACTAAAAAAACAACAAAATAATAATTGTTTATTGCAAAATATTCAATAATTTGATGTGTGAAAATGTTTTCCCTCGTGCAGTTGAGCTGTTAAATCAACAAAGGTTGTTTGTCCAATTGATACAAGTGCCTCAATTGCTAGGTAAATAATATTGGCAATAACCATCTGACGTATCCACGACATTGCTACTCAAAATGTTTTATTTGTATTTTTCATTGATCAATTTATTACTGACGGATTATTAAAGCGGATTATTAATTTTCTATGTGAATAATAACATTGATAAGGTGGCATTATATTAATTAGATCACGATTTGTAGGTCACTTTGCATTGCACCACGAAAAATGTTCAAAAATACTATTTCCCTAAAGTAATCTCTCAAAGATAAGAAAAAGGTTTAAAAATCTGTTGACTGATCTCAATACAATTGTAAACTTTAATTTTTATACAGTTGTGTCTTCACTTATCATAGATACAAACCATTCAGTATGGCCACTTTTTATAGATTTTATCTCTAACCTAACTAGTTCAATTCTTAAATAAATTTCCACTACACGTGTAGTATGTCCAACTATTCCCAGTTTGACTATGGTGTGATAAAATACCATGTACACTTATCACTGCTGATAAGTATTGATACAATCCGATGACGTCATTTGCCATCTGTTTTATTGTTTCTCTGAAAATAAATAACATAAACTGTATACGCAATCCTAATTTTCTACGTAAAACATTTTTGCTTGTGTAAAAAGTTGTTTTAGAAGTAGGTAGGGAATTATCCTACTTTAACTTTAACAATTCGACGAAAAATATTTTCACTCGTTATTATTGGCTCCTACGCACCAAAACCAGCCCATTAAATTGATTTAAGTTATTATATTTTTTTTATTTAGAACTACTTTAACCAGGGACTTTATAATTGGATTGGATAGAGGTTTTTGGTAAGCTCTCGCATATAGGAATATTTTAGTTCAAAGAACTAAATCTGTTGTAGAACTAAAACAGTATATAGTAGATTTTCTAAATAAATATGATTCTCGAATTCACAACAATCCATTTTTTCACTGTTAAGCATTCGTTAATTTAATGTTTAGTAACTCATTTTATAAAATGGACTCCTGTTCAGCAATGATCCAAATACTCGTACATTGAACAATTCAACATTTTTCATAAAAACAAATAGTAAAACTATAACGTTTTACATAGCGGTTGTCATTGATGTATACATAATACATACCATATCCATATATGTGTTAAATCTATATAAACACAAGTTGGCAGCAATGACAGTTACGTGCCGATGTTGAATAACAACAAAGGTCACACATTAACAGGAAGCGATCGTCACGCATTATGATTTACAGTGTCATCATGCTTTGTTGGAATTGTTCAATGTTTATTCATTATTTATCATGGAAATTTTCACACAGGCTGAATTAAAGCAAGGTTAAAATCAAATAAAATTATATCTTTTTAGGTGGGGTTTCCACTAACCAGTTATAGATCATTTGAAACTGTGTGTTAATTCTCTAATACAAAATACTAAAAAGATTACAGAAACGTCGGTTCTATTGTTTATTCGTTTTTTTTAGTTAGATATCTTAGATCTTAGATATGCCTAATTCAGCAAGCGTGTGTATGCAAACTGAGACTAAACCAAATGGTTCTTGTAAAGGATGGTAAAGTTGTACTTATTATTAGACCTGCATAGTTTTTCTGTTTGAAACCCCTTAAGGTGTTGACTATTAAATACGCAAAAACTACATCCTCGAATACTAACTAACCTTTGTCACAACTAACCTTCAAAAGATACTTCAATTAAGATACAGTTTTTAACTTTCCAAGAAAGGTTTAAAATATTAAATAGGTACCTTATTCAGTCACTTAATGGTTCTATTTTGTTGAATTTACTAAACAACTAGGATTCAAAATCTGGGAAGAATGGCAATCGGTTAACGGTGAAGAATATTTTGGGTAAATTCTACTCATAAGTACCTGTTGATTTCAATGTCAAAATATAAAATATCAGCTAACAGAGTAAAGAAAACCAAGAACAAGAACATGAAGAATGATAACTAACCGATTTTGTACCGTAGTCTTAAAAAAATTATTGTGATAATCCCTAATCCTACTTTCTAATCCTAATCATAATCCTACTAATAAGCTATTAGTTTCATGCTAATATAGCTTTTTTAATTAACTAAGCAAAATAAGTCATCGTGTACAACTGGTACAACTTATAACCAAAGTTCACTTTATAAAATAAAATAGATAAATAGAGATAATATAATAACGCATTATGTATAAATTTAAATGGAAATGTCAATTATTGATACAGTCAACTAAAATATAGTTGCATGGATTTTATCCACATGAAAGTTCAAAAGTTCAAACTAAGTTCACCTACATCCAGTCTCATGCAGGTACGTCGATGTTTCGATTGATGGCGAATTTGCATTACTGAATTTAATCCCCTTATGCATTTCATATCCAGGAAAACGAGTGATTTTTTTATCCCCTCATAATTCCCTGATTTACTATTTAGTCCAGTCGATATAATTAAAAAAGTGGGGGCAGCTGGAAAGTATTCCTAAGATGGTGGAATTTTACATGTTATCTGGGGGTTCTCTGGGATTTACGTCCTGAGTTTTCAACCTCTAGTACATTGTGCTAACTCTGATAGGAGCTAAAAACTTTCAAAATTGTCGGTATTTTTTATGTTTTTTGTGTATATGTTGTAGGTTAAGCATATTTTGTGTACCATTGTGCATTACATAGTTGTAGAGCATAAAATTTGCTAAATCTTTGTTGTTGGTATATCAACATTTTGGTATTTCTTTCGTCCAAAATTCTTGTTTACATAATATGTGTCTGTATATTTGCAGAGATTTCATGAAACTTATGGACCAATTTTGGTCAAATTTTGGCCGAAAGTGTTTAGTGAATGATTTAAGGGGTTAGGGGTGGGGGTTAATAGATATTTCAAGATTAATAGGACATCAAAATGAAAAAGCAAATCGGTCCCGGGCCTAGGTCTTACCATGCCACCTACGGTAATAGCTACTTCCCTATAAGGAAATTCGCTAAAATTAGCTAGTAACAATTATGCTTGTTTATTGTAAACGAGTTTACTTCTTGTTTATTTTATATATAAAAATTAATTTATTTATAAAATAAATATCGATCAGTTATTGGTATTAACTTAGTTATTTTAGTTCTGATGAACTAGCTTAACTGATCTATGGAATAGATGAATTTCTCATGTTTAAGTATGGTAACGTGAACGATCTATTATGTATGCTGGGGGATTTTATCACATGATGTTTATCAGAACTGCAATTTAAAATTTGATCTCAAAACTAAACCAACCTAACTAAACCAAAAGGTAAGGAAAATGCCAAAAGTCTTATTGATATGGAAATGAAAGAGATATTGATTTAAATGAATTTTAAGTAACTGTGGTAACAATATTTTACTTATTATTTGCAGTTTTACCATCATGGAGCCTTCGTTTTTCATCTGTACGTTTTTTCTCATGTCTATCCCAATAGCCATTGAAATATACTACAACTTTCGCCACTTCTTCCCCTAATCAATTCGTCAGCCAGAAGTCAACATCCAAATTCGCAGGATATTTTTACAGAGAAAATTTACAATCAGGGCCGCTTCAAAAAACGGGCAAACTGGGCATATGCCCATGGGCATATGCCCATGGGCATGGGCGTCGGTGGACAATGAAAAATGGCGGGTGCTGCTTTTTTTCTAAACCTTGGAGAAGAACCCGATTTGGAGCTATCACTGACGTTTGCAGTTGAAGCAAGCTTGTGCCCTTCTGAAAGAAATGAGAAACTGAAACAGGATTTGCATGAAGTTAGATCAAAGACTGCCCACCTTTCATCGCCAAAGAAGGATGTTTTTGGTATCCTTAAAGATTGTTCAATGTAATAGCCTTTTTGAGCTACACTGCATATGACATCTTGGCGAAGAACATTGGTGTTGGTTGGATGCATCATGTTTAAAATGGACAGCGCTGGTTCATCTATTGGAAACAGCAGCAGTGTATAAGGATATAAAATATATTATAGGGGTTATATAAGGATATGGATGAAACGATGTTGAGACTAATAAATAAAGTTATAAAAAACGTTCTTTTATTTCCTTGCTTGTTTGTTATTTCTCAGACTAGCTTCTCAGCACCTCTCTATTTTTTATTAAAAAACTACTGTCTGTTGGAGCTTTCCAAATAAAACAGATGTTTGGTAACTAAAGAAATCCTGTTACATGAGACGACATGTTAAAATTATGTCAAATCCGGAATACTTTCCAGGTGAAAAGTGAATTTTTACTGGACTGGTTTATTTGTTTAAATCAATGTACAGTAAGGAGACATAGCCCTCATATTACAATGTAAGGAGGATGGATTAACATTTTTATTTTTAAATGGTACCTTGTTTCATACAAAGGAAAAATGCGGCTCTGATACGTAGATAGCCTATTGCCGTATGTAATAATTATGTTACAAACCCTAAAACGTAGATCTTAAACAATTTTGGTGCAAATAGAAAGGTGAGACTATTATTCTCATCTATTTCCACAGCTTTAGTATACCAGTACGACGTATGTCGACAAAAACTATTGTTAACGTCTCAACTAAATTTACATTTACGAATCGTTGAAGTATGTCAATAGAGTGTAATGTAATACTCGGTAGCGATTCAGTGAATCCTTGAACGTTGAGTGTTGAATCTAGACAGCTCATGTTAACACGACTAGTAAAGTGTTCAGAGATCAATTTACATTCATTGAACAACATTTCCTTGAAAAAAGGTCAGTAGCTTTGTTAAACTATTCTGCATTTCATTTTTTTTTTTCAATGTTATGGTACATGGTCATAAGCAGTGTGACTGATTTTCAATCTAACTGTATTTGTTTTTTATACTAATCATAGAATTTTAGCTTTTATACGTGTGAGTATATTTAGTTAAAATTACTGGACGCATTCATTTACATCGACTTGTATATGAGTCATGAATAGATTCTATCTTATGGTTGGCTCACATTAAAGTACTCTTAATGTCAGGTATGTTAGTGTGTTACTCTGCCCTTTCCTTTTACACAGAATTTGTGTCAAAAACGAATGCATCAACACTAAATTGTAACGAAAGGTTTAACCAATACTATTTTAGCACTTTCAACATTTATATACTTATTTGACAAATCATTTCTGGGGGGAAATATGTTAGAACAAGTTGTTTTTTTAGGACATCCTTTTTTAATTTCACATTCTTTCCTCTAATCAAATGTAGATGTTTTGGCTGTGAAACTAAACTAAATCCAAAGGAAGAAGACTTCCTAAATTGTAAATATAAGTATTAATTCAATACTCAATTTCCTGTTAACATTTTGAAATATTATTGCTCGACAGCTATGGTTAGGATACAAACTTCATACTTTGTAATGGATGGTTCCATGAACAGAACAAAACACATTCCCTACACTGCAAAGATTTGTTAGAACTGAACTACAATGCTCATCTTCTTTGATAAGTGAATCGGAAAGGTTTACAAGTTTACACAATAACTGTACTTGCCCAAACCAGATAGAGAACATTTTAATTCACAATCATATTTCTTTCAATAATTTACAGGATCTGATCTGTGGAAATACAAATACCCCCGCCGCAGCAAACCTGCCGACTAAGCGAATTTCCATTTGTCTGAATTGATTTTCAGTTAAATATATTTTAATAACATTAGGTTTAACGAGTACCTAGGTTTGCTGCTACAAGGAAACTAATAAAGTGTGTTTTTGAGTAAAATATTGATAGCTTAGTACAAAATAAATAAATTTGCCAAGTTTGATCAAAATATATCCATAAACAAGCAAACTACAACATTTGACAATATTCTCCATAAGAATAACATGGGAATTTTAAATTTACAATTTTTTTAATTTTCTCCGTTACTAATAATCGAACAAAATAGTATATTTCGTACCTAGGGCCGAAAATGAGGTTTTGCTGGCTCGAGATAGTTTTTAAGTTCGAGACGAAGTCGAGAACTTAAATCGATCGAGAGCTGCAAAACCATTTCGGTCCGTGGTACGAACGCTATTTTTCACCACACTTTACCCTATTACCACTGTTCACCACTATAATAATGCACACTGATAGTCAACACAACTACAACTTTAAGGTTATGTGAAGAAATAATTTGAGGAATCAGCAAAAATAAAAATAAATAGTTGCTAGGCAACGGTGAAAATAACACAATTCTATTGCAATGCTATGGATGTTGATTGTGTATTTAAAATGCATTCATGTTTTAAGTAAGTAAGCGGACAGCTGATTTTGCGGCCCCGGCCTGTAAAAACCTGCTCGGTCCCCAAATTACGATGACAGCTGGCATGGCCAGCAAAACGTAACTTTCAGCCACCAATTAACGTATGTAATACAGCCAAAAACATCATAGTGTGGTGAAATAGTATATTTCGTACCTAGGGCCGAAAATGAGGTTTTGCCGGCTCGAGATAGTTTTTAAGTTCGAGACAAAGTCGAGAACTTAAATCGATCGAGAGCTGTAAAACCATTTTGGCCCGTGGTACGAACGCTATTTTTCACCACACTTTACCCTATTACCACTATTCACCACTATAATAATGCACACTGATAGTCAACACAACTACAACTTTAAGGTTATGTGAAGAAATAATTTGAGGAATCAGCAAAAATAAAAATAAATAGTTGCTAGGTAACGGCGACAATAACACAATTCTATTACAATGCTATGGATTTTGATTGTGTATTTAAAATGCATTCATGTTTTAAGTAAGTAAGCGGACAGCTGATTTTGCGGCCCTGGCCTGTAAAAACCTGCTCGGTCCCCAAATTACTATGACAGCTGGCATGGCCAGCAAAACGTAACTTTCAGCCACCAATTAACGTATGTAATACAGCCAAAAACATTATAGTGTGGTGAAAATACTTTTATATACTAAATTATTTGTTTTTTTAAGCTCTTTAAAAAGGTCTAAAGAGAAATCAGGAAATTTTGTGTTTATTATTGCATTTCGTAAAAATGAAAGCAAGGGGGTCAATTCGAGTCCTTTGCATTCTGTGATCTTACTGAGATAACCTTCAACGGGGTTAGGTAACTTGTATATAGGCATGGTGTGTATTTGCGTGTGATTAGGATTTGTAGGCATATTTGACATATTATTTTGCATGTTAGGGTTTTCATTTAGGTTAGTTTCAGTAGGCTCTATAGGTTTAATTGTAGTTTCTTGATTCGTCCCTTCCGGTGTAGAAGTATGATTTAGGTTAGGCCTATTTGGTTTTGTCGGGCTAGGTAACTGTTCAACTAAGTTTTCTTCCTCAATGATTGACTTATTTAAATCCTTTTCATATTGGTTAAATTCAGGTAAAGATACTTGGTTTTTGATTTCATCAAATTTGCTTTGCAGTTCTTGTAACTTGACCTTCAATTTGTCCAACTTACCGAAGTAGTTAGGACCTAACATACATGCACTTATATTACTTATTCTAAGGTGCAGATGAGCTGACATAGAGCTGACATTCTTGCTATGTACAGGTTGCTCGGTTGGGTATCACACTGTTCTATAAGTAGCTGAAATCGATCTACCTTGATTTCTACGGTTTGAAATTCAGTACTTAAAGCTAATTTCCCAATAAGATTGTTCACATCTGGTTGAACCTGTAAAATAGATCTGAGCTGTTTCCTGAGTGCTTCTACGTTGTCAAAGGTAGAATCTTCCCCTCTACTTAAAATTTCATACTTAAGTTCATCTTTACTTAAATAATTTAAATTGAATTTTTCCATTGTCGGAAATTACTGGACCTATTATACACAGAATAATTTTGGCAGTTTATGAATCACTTTGCTGAAACAAACTAATTTTATGGCAGAAGTTATGTCACTTCTCAAAATTTTCTTGTAGGCTAGCAAAGTTATCTTGAGGTTAGCAAAGTTCACCACAATGTCTTGGTTTAAATAGGCGCAAGGGTTGAAATTAATAATAAATTAGCAGAGTTGCGCACTTCTATACGCTACCCAGTACCCCTGTATGGCCAATCACCGGAGAGTAGGTAGGCTAGATTTAATTTGGACTTATTATTCTTCAACAACCAAGCTAACAGCTAAGATGAGGTTTGCTGTGATAACCTATCATTAGGTGATTTCCCTCAGATGTTAGGATGCTGCACAAATTACTCCAATGCATGGTATTAACAAATTATAATTTTATTCTTCAAAATAATGAAAATCCTTTATAATCTTCCTTATAAATGATACCTAATATTACTATATCAGTAATTAAATGGCAACAGTCTTACTTGGTAAATTTCCTACGATTTGACTGGCTTAAATAGGCTGTGATTCCCAGTTCCTACGGACTATGACTGTTTCAAGTACAGTAGGCCTAATGCTTGAACTCGTCTGTAACAATTTCAAAAGAAATAATAACAGGTAAACCAAAGTAATACTAATTTCACATAATTGAGGCAAACATAATTAATTTAAGGTGATTTTACAATTTATAAAATATTCTCAGAACATGTGCTTTTTCAATCCAAATGTAACATGAAAGTTGAGTATTTAATATTTGACATTTACAAAGTTATTAACTGACAGACAATCAAAAGAATATACAGTGTGTAAATTAAGTATGGAAACAAATCTGTATTTTTAAAACCGAAATAGATAGAAATATTCTATTTGTGGCAATAATAGTTAACAAAGATTCCGCAATTTTTCACATGAAAAATATTTTTTTACCCCCCTAACAGGGTAGGTGGTAGGGGGTGACTTATTTTTTTCAAATAGCAACCCCTATGGAGTGACCCCTCATTTTGAAGGGTTTGTCAAAAGAAACACAATGACGCAAATCCGAGGTGAATATCTCACTCCTAGCTAACATGGCGGATATTCCAAAATGGGCTTTTTTTTACAAAAATTAAATTTTTCATTACCCACCATTTAGGCTAGGGGTGAAATATCTACCTCGGGTTTGCGTCATTCTTTTTCTTTTAACAAACCCTTCAAAATGAGGGGTCACTCAATAGGGGTTGTTGTTGAAAAAAATAAGTCACTCCCACCCCCTACCCTGTTAAAGGGGTTGAAAAAATATTGTTGATTAAAAAAATTGCGGAACCTATGTCAACAATCAATTCCACAAACAGAATATTTCTATCTATTTCGGTTTTAAAAATACAGATTTCTTTCCATTATTTGTGAAATTGGTGCTTTTCACGTACAATAAATCAAATTTTGGAATATCCGCCATTTGGGCTAGGAGTGAGATATTCACCTCGGATTTGCGTCATTGTGTTTCTTTTGACAAACCCTTCAAAATGAGGGGTCACTCCATAGGGGTTGCTATTTGAAAAAAATAAGTCACCCCCTACCACCTACCCTGTTAGGGGGGTAAAAAAATATTTTTCATGTGAAAAATTGCGGAATCTTTGTTAACTATTATTGCCAGAAATAGAATATTTCTATCTATTTCGGTTTTAAAAATACAGATTTGTTTCCATACTTAATTTACACACTGTATATAATCATAGGTAAAAACATGGTAAACAAGATTATTAACAATACAATACCACATAAATCAATTTTCTTATTTTTAAAATGTTTTCTACTTACATTTTCACGAGTTTGTACAATTTTTAAGGGAATTAGCCAACTAAGAAAGATTTGAAGAAACAGCTCATTACAAAAATGACTTTAGTTAATTAACAGCTGTTCTCCAGTTCTGCCAACAAGGTGAAGTGTAATAACAGTCAAACTGGCTAGCCATTGATCATGATATTATATGTACATTATATATTCTGTAAATTAAAATAATTTAAATTTAATTAACATTTCCCTTACATCAGTATAGTATATATATATATACATATATAAAAATTTGAACGAATGGTGTTTTTGGCCTCTGGGGACATCAAAATGAAAAAGTAAATCGGTCTCGGGTCTAGGTCTTACCGTGCCACCTACGGTAATAGCTACTTCCCTATAGGGAAATTCGCTAAAATTATATTTTATCAAGTTTTTTGAATTGTTAAATCTATTTTATGTTCATTTAGGACTTGTATATTTAACGTCGAATATGGTTATGATCAATCTGTATATTTTATAAACGAAGTTTTTGTTAGCATTATTCTGACGACTAAATTCATTTAACAATCGTCGAAGTAATATTTTCAGAAAAGAATTACGAATTTCCAGTAATTATTATCATGTTCAACCAATCCCAATCACGTATTGCATTCATAACTAATCTCATTAAAATATTCAGCCTCATTAGCTAAACATTGTATCTCATTTTGTCGAAATATTTGTCTAAATAATTAGTTTTTGAAAACCCTAGTTTTGATAATTATTACAGTTTATTTAATAGATCTCCTATGCTTTAATGAAAATCACGTTCAAGAAATTGAATGTTTAGTTGTATTGATAATTGGCATAATCATTATTTATTCCATAACAATATAAATGCTTGCGTTTTGTGTCCTCTACCATTTATTTTATAATATTGGAATATTAAAATATACCTAGTATTTATTTTAATGACAAAAGCCAAACATTTTCCAATCCTATGTTTTATCAATATTTTACTCAACCAGTATATTTGGAAGCGTCTGTGCTTTTGTCATTAATTCCAATGTTTTAAAGGCATTCACTTGCTTAAAGTCGTACAATTTCAAATTGTTCAAATATAATGCAGTAATAGCTATGTTTATTTCATCCTACACAATACCAAAATACATATTGTAGTAAGTTTATTTACTGTTTCTTTGTCTAAGGATACTTAGTGTTTGCCATCGAAATCGATCATAAATTGGAACGAAATTTGAAACGATACAATAGTCTGTGCATATGCACACTGCCTTGCATTAAAAAGTTTACAATAATGAGCTATTGTAAGTTTTCTACTTATTTGTATTGGGATATACAGGATGAACATCGCAAGACCTTCATTATTGATTTCAGGCAAACCGTCGATCCTACAATGGAAATCTTCCAATAAATCAACCACTACTAGTTCAAATCTCACAATTATTGTCAAATACAAACATATGTCATTTTATACGTCATTTTGAACTCTTGTTAGTGCTGTAGTTTCATTTCATCACTGTATGACCAACGGTTTGTCTGAAATCAATAGTGGACACCCTACAAGATTCACCCTGTATATTTCAATGTATTAGACCTTCTTTTTTTTCAATACGTCAATCAAAAAAGTACATGTGATGATCAAAAAGTTATTTCTTAAATGTAATCCAAATTGAAAGAAATCTCATAGCACACATAAGTTAATCAAAATAAACAACCATAAATATACGTTTTGACCAAGACAATTGTCAAAGCACTTGGTGTTAACCAATTAGTGTAAATATAACGAACATGAGACAGTGACAAAGGTTGTTAATAAGATTGCCACTTGTGCAGAGCCCGTGAACGTTTGGGTAAGCGACCAACATGTCATGGTTTTCTGGTGTACAACATGTTCCAAGAACCAACATGTGTGATAGTAAAATTAATCATTGTCCAAAGTAATACTGATGGTGTAAATGTATACCTTGTTAATGTAAAATCTGAAATAGTATTAATAGGCAATTTGTTTAGTATGAAACGTGTGTGATATATTATCCTCGTAAGTATTTCAAATAAAATGTTTAATACTATAAACTGTAATAACATCACCAACAAAACCTTATATTTACGTATTACTGAACATAAATTGTCAGTCACAGCATCGAGTACTGATCAGGTTACTTTTTCGTTATTTATTCTTGGAAAACTATGTACGATCCAATATTGGTATAGTTGTAAAAAAAAACTGTATATAAGCTCTATAATTTTTTGAACCCTTCCTTTTATTATTGAAAATAGGCACCACAAGATTATGTTGGTCACACTAATTGTACTGTATACATTTAATAAGGTGTTTTAAGATATTATTTTGGTTTCTTTACAAAATATGAAAGTTGAGAAAGTTACTTGTACATTTTACGTACGGTAGTATTGCAAAAATGCCAACATTACCTGACCTTTTCAAACAACACCATTGGTGGCAGTTTAACTATATACACAAATCATATAAATTTTAATTAATACTTACATTAATTTAGTGCCGTATTTTTAAAAACGAATCAAAATTAGTCAAGTTTATCAACCTTGATAACGATCTCTTGAAATTATGTACTCCAATAATTTTACAGTGCTTATAAAGGAACTGAATTCTCGTTTGTATCATACAACTTTAATTCTTTTAAAACATTGTTAAATTTCAAATGCTCATTATGAAATACTATCATAGAAATTAAATTATTTTAGATGAAAACCTAACATGGAACGACCATGTAAATCTTGTAGTTAAAAAAACAACAAGTGGTTTGTATGCTCTTCGGAAAATGGCAACCTCTTGCAATATTGAAACTTTAAAAACAATATATTTTGCCTTAATCCATTCACATGTGTCTTATGGTATCTGCATCTATGGGTCAACCTCTAAATTAAACATGGATAGAATATTACTCCAACAGAAAAGGGCATTAACATTAATTTTGAATCTAAAAAAAAAATCTGATGTAGTTAAAAATGATTTTTCCAAATTGAAAATATTTACAGTTTACAGCCTCTTTATTTTTGAAACAATAAAATTTGTAGTATCTAACAATAAACTAACATTTGGTAATACTGTCCATAGCTATAATACAAGACCCCATCGATTGGTTGAACATCATAAATTAGAGCTTTTTAAAAAGAAAATCACCTATAAAGGAAACAAATATTTTGATCTTTTGCCACAAAATATCAAAAAAGAAATAAATAATACAAACAGATTTTTAAATTTGGCAAAAGCATTTCTAATCCAATCAGCTTTCTTTTCTATCGGGGAGTTTTGTTCTTGACTCTTTTGATTTTGACTCTCTCTTAATAATTTAGAATACAATTTAACCTTATGTATTTTTTGAATAACCATCTCACTTAGTTTTAGTTCCCATGACTCTATTTCATGTAACTATATGTTTGCATATTATGAAATAAAGATATTTTGATTGATTGATTGATTGATTGCCTACCCATCCCTACCTTCAGGTTTCCCCTTCAGACCTTTAACAAATAAGATGCTGGTTAAATTAATAACAATCAATACACTTCTTGCCTAATAACCCATAAATCTACCACTATTACCTGTTAAAAATAACAGGCAATCAATTTCTCAGTGTAGTCTTCCATCAAAAGACTCATTCGCCAGAGAAGATTTACGTTAATGTAAACCCAGCTGTTAATTCTTTTATGAGCAAGGAATTACAACACGGAATTTTATGCTGAAATCAAGTTGAAATCTGTGTTCAAACTAAAATGAATTTACGTGGGGTATTTCTACAATACAACTATGGACTAAGCTTTCATTTCATGCTGAAATCAAGTTGAAATCTGTGTTGAAACTAAAATGAATTTACGTGTATTCTACAAATAAAACTATGGACTAACCGCAAATAATTTAGCACCAGATGAACTTTTGGGCGATGAGTGGCTGTAAGGTGCGTGCTTTGGAAATCAAATCTGATGTCCCAGGTTCAAAACCCATCAATCACCATTTTTATGTCCCACCTTCACATCCAGGTACGCTAGGAACTGTTTTACACAGTTCAGGCTAGTCCTAGAGGGTCGTAGCTATATGACATAAATAAACTCCATTGGTGATTGGCGGGATTTGAACCCGGGACATCGGGCTTGGGAGCCCTGAGCTCAACCACTAGACCAGCTCGCTCCTCACCAATCATCATTGGGTTTTACAAATGTGCCCACAACTAGACTTAATTATCGGTTTCCATGATGTAGATCTAATATTTTAGATAACACGATAGGATATATTTCTGGCTCCTTAAGAACTGTCTCATCACTAAAAGCTACCGAAGATTTCTTTTACTAGTAAATATTCTACAACTTAATGGCAATAATTTTAAAATTACGCATCATTGGAAATTTTCCAAATTGCGTCCATATTGTATACAACAATCCTAGTGAATATTCCGTTTCATATGGCCAAGGTTGGTAGGATTGTATATTGTGTTCACGAGATACAATCTGGATGTCACATGCCTTGTCAGCTGTGTCACATTGAGAGGCGACTGTCACAGTGACACAGGTGAACACGAGTTATTGTACAACTTGTCAACTTTTGTCGTTAAAAACTTATATAATGGCGCACAACGTATCATTTCTACAACAATACTTATTGGCAAATAAATACTTTTCAAACATATGATACCTTTTTGTGAATCATAATGTTTACAAGTATATTTTACATAGATTCACTAAAATATTTATAGGCTGGTTTGTTGTTTTTTCATTTTGTTTAAACTTTACCCACCAACCAAAGATCAATAATAAAAATTGTCACTGTAAATTGTGGTGTTACAAAAGCTCAGTTTCTGAATGAGTAGGTAGTAAGAATTTCAAAAGTAATTGTATAACCATGTATATATTATTTTGAACATATTACTTATATTACGATTTAAAAAAATCATCATATGTATTCCCATTCTGATGTTGAATGAAACGTTGTTGAAATATAAGTTTAAGAATGATTACCTGTCAAATGTAGTTTTCTCATCTATTTATCCACCACAATAGGTGTGGAATAACACCGTTGCTATGACTACGAACGAAAACAATGAATAATTTATTTCAGGAAAAGTAAATACCCCGCCACAGCAAACCTGCAGGCTAAGCGAATTTTCATTTGCCTGATTGGATTTACACTAAAATGTATCCTTAAAAATATCACATTTATTCCCTATTTAAATAGAATTAGTTTAACGAGTACTTAGGTTTGCTGCAACAGTGAGGGTAAAAGTGTTTTTTTTTTTTTTTTTTACTTTTGTTATGTTAATTGTTTAGTAAGAAATAAATTAATTTTCCAAATTTGATCAAAATTAGCTTATTAAACAAGCAAACTACAACAGTTTACATTATTCTCCATAAAAATAACATGGGATATTTAAATTTACAATTTTTTGGAACTTTCTCCGTTAGGCGCAAAATAATGCTTCAATATACTAAATTATTTGTTTTTATGCTCTACAAAATTGTTTGGAAAGAAGTTGCTAAATTTTACGGTTTTTTTGTCAAAAATGGGAAAACCCAATTTTTACCCCATAAAACTTTCCATAAACCCCCGTTCCCATGGTCCATGCTGGTTCGCGACCTCGTTAGAAAAAATGTAGGTTTATACACGTTTATACCAAATTTCATCAAAATCGGATCATTTTTGCTCGAGTTATCGTGCTAACGGACATATATATCTATTTTGGCCTCTAGGGACCCTAAAATTAAAAAGTAAATCGGTCCCGGAGTCCAAGTCTTACCATAAGTACTACGTTAATAGCTTATTCCCTAAATGGGAAATTCGCTAAAACAAATAAAATTTATCTTAAACACACTATAAAAGATTACAATTTTCATCCCTAACACCGTGTGGTCCCACACCATAGAGACACATTAGTCGTTATCTGTCCACCACAAACCTGGCCACAAATGTCTCTTTGCTCCTGGGACCGACCAGATTATCCTTCGTCAAAGTTGCCTTAACATTTAGATTCCCATTGCAATCTAACAAACTAGATATCACTGTAGCATCTATATGTAGCTGTCAAACAGAATGTCAAATCAATTGTTTTACAATAACTATAGGTTGTTACAGAAATTGTATTTTTCACCACACTATGATGTTTTTGGTTATATTGCATACGTTAACTGGTGGCTGAAAGTTACGTTTTGCTGGCCATGCCAGCTGTCATCGTAATTTGGGGACCGAGCAGGTTTTTACAGGCCGGGGCCGCAAAATCAGCTGTTCGCTTACTTACTTAAAACATGAATGCATTTTAAATACACAATCAAAATCTATTAGCATTGCAATAGAATTATGTTATTGTCACCGTTGCCTAGCAACTATTTATTTTTATTTTTGCTGATTCCTCAAATTATTTCTTCACATAACCTTAAAGTTGTAGTTGTGTTGACTATCAGTGTGCATTATTATAGTGGTGAATAGTGGTAATAGGGTATAGTGTGGTGAAAAATAGCGTTCGTACCACGGACCGAAATGGTTTTGCAGCTCTCGATCGATTTAAGTTCTCGACTTCGTCTCGAACTTAAAAACTATCTCGAGCCGGCAAAACCTCATTTTCGGCCCTAGGTACGAAATATACTATTCTATCAATTCAAAATTGATTTTGGACTCAAATTTCGTAAACTTTGTAACCTTGGAAATATATTTATAGAATAAGGCTATTCTTTCCTTTATCAGTTGTAGTTATAACTCTAGAATGGTTTACTTTCATTTAACTTATTATTATTTTTAGTCTTGAATTCTAAAAAAGATGATCTAGTGAATTGTTTGGAGAATCCATGTTCACTGTATATTAAAATTAAATTAAACTCTAGATCAAGGGATGTTTTAGGGTTTGCTTACATTGGTGCAATTTAAAGTTTTGAACAATCAACGCCAAATGTGTATTCTAATAGAAATTACATTGATTTCATTGTACATGTTTTATACGAGTAAAGTTATGTATAGAATACGTAACACCTTGTTACATAACCAGACAAAGCTCTGTTTTCCATTAACTTCTGTTATAAAACACTAATTAAGTCAAAGAATTAAAACACACCTAATTTGCATGCGCAATACTGACAAATATTACATTAACATACATAAATGCACCTAGCTAATTTGTAATATATCTTCAGAAGCCTGGTTAACACCTTATGATTGATTATTCCCACACACTAAGTAATTATATTATTACTCATCTAATTTATTTCAAGAGCACTCGGTTTAGCATCAGGCTCAATATTTATGATTCTTAGATATCAAACATATATTTACATAATTTTTTGTTTTAGAATTAAACCTACAAGAAAGTTTCCTGCACAACTTCACGTTACCCTCTTACCAATGACACCAAAAACATGTCAATCGGTTCAGTAGTTTCAGAGGAGTAATTGTCACAAAATACCTGCTTGCGTATTAAATAAGTAATATTTACGTAAAAATAATCAAAATATTTCATTTTAAACTCGTATAAAACATTTTCAGTGTAGGCATGAACTTTCAGTATTAGCACCAGAAACTTTCCTTTTAGGACAGCTTTGATAACAGTAATTTGGAGATACATATGTATAAAGGTGACTTATTTAACTGATGGGTAGGTTTAGATGTACAGTTTTTAAAGTTTAAATAATTATGTCGATTTGATTTAGAAGATAATTATGGCTTTGAGAACGTTTATTTTTGAGGGTTGACAATTGTTACGCTTTATTTCATTTGTTTATAATTTTAACTCATCTTAATTAACATTTGAGCTACTATATTTACTTTATATACATCATATACTGTTTTTATCATACACTTAATACAATATTTTGTCGTAACGCTTTAAATGGGGAGTTCTTTAAACACAGAAACGGTTCATTTAAAGAATAATCTTTTTCTTCAATACGAGAGGAACCCCAACTCAAGTTAGGTTTTTAACCACAAGACCTCTGTGTAATCAGCTAAGCCATTAGCGATTGGTGGTCCCGCAAATCACCAATGTATTTTATCAATGTGATAGTGCAGCAACCCTTTATGACTAGCCTGAAGTAATGTGTAAAACAGCTCCGGGTTGCTAGGATGTAATTGTAAGACATTAATAAATAAAAAATACTAATCTGACGGATCGCAATGTGACATACAGTATGGAATACAATTTACATCAAAGATGTAAACAAGACATATTGTTTACCTGCTTCATGAAGCTGACTGAGCAAATATAAAGTCCTCTTGACCTACAACCCCTTCCCTGACACCCTCTCCAATACGTACTGATTATTTACCATATCAAACATTACATTGGACAGTAAATATTATGGTTTCCATTAAAAAATCGAATATTGATTCACATATGACTCGTGATCAACTGATTCGAATCATAAAATATTTATGAAACTAAATTACCTAGGGTGTTTTGTTTTAAGCATCTCGTACATGCAAGTATCATAATGTGCATGTTCTATTCTGCTCATAAGGCATTTTTTGCTATTTTAAACTTGGTAAAAGGAAAGGTGATTCGAAAATCGACTCAGCTATTGTTTAACCCCTTATTATGTGACTCGAATAAATTATATTGGATAATATTAAGCAAATTCCAATTAGAAGCAAAGCTCAGTGTAATTCAAACTACACTCATAATTCTAGTAATCTTCACTCTAAACTACTCGATATTTTGGTTCAGGACGTTGAGATTATGTCAACACTAGAATCTGCGTTTGTGCAATAATATCTACAATTTCCAAACTAATTACGGGTTAATATTTTCGTTATCCAACAAATAGCCGTATAGAATTTAAAGCAGGTTTCAAAATTGGATTTCAAAAGGGCGTGTACGAATTAAAATTGTAATGATAAATAAGGTTGACAATTTTATAATATCCCATACTGGAAATCGTGAATTAGGCATAAACATTGTCAAACTAAGAGCGAAATCAGATTATAATACAATATTTATTAATTTCCTTTTTGAAAACGAAGGTTCATTGGCACCATCTCAATTATTCAAATGTTTTAAAATAGTAAAAAAAATAAAATATTTATTAGGTAATAAACATAGGCTACGACTAACAGCTGGCTTTTACTTTATTTTCAGTACTCTATGTCCATACCACAATAAATAAGAAGTTAAAAAAAAGTTTGTTATATAAAAATAGTGTGATTCAATACAGATGATTCCATTATTTAACTGAAACTTGCTGCCCCAATGGAAAGGAAGATAAGAAGGTCGCCATTTCGCAGGTGAAGAGGATCCTTCAAAACTGAATTGTCAGCGTCACTTCTACCGTTGTGTGTGTGTGCGTTTACTGTATATTGTTTACTGTGTGTGTGATGTCTTCTGAATTACCAGCTTCACTACTTCAGAAGTGGTGTGTGTATGTGTGTGTTTTTGTATATTGTTTACTGTGTGTGTATTGATGTCTGAGTCGTCAGCGTCACTTCTACTGTGGTGTGTGTGTGTTTACTGTATATTGTTTACTGTGTGTGTGATGTTGTCTGAATCTCCAGCTTATTTTTAAACATGAAACTTAAGTATTTTGAAGTATTTTTGTACAATTAAAGGTAACAGATAAAATTCTAAAACTGTTTTTATTCTCATTTTTAATCTTAAGCAGAAAAAGAAAACAATTACTTGCTTACACATATGTTCATACAATTTGTAATTTTATTCATTTCATCCTATACTATCAACATTAGGTTAAAAATTACCTTCCTCGTAACAGCAAACCTAGGCACTTGTTAAATATAATGCTATTCCTAAACAAATTATAAGATTCACTTAGTCTACAGGTTCGTAGTGGTGGGGCAATTTTATTTCTAAATGTCAACCCTAACTTGTGGATATTAACAATCAATACAAAACTTAAATTATTATATGACATATCGTTTGAGTCTCACTTTACAGACAAATAAATCACTTGGTATTTGTGAGAATAAAGGAACATATTGCCTCTCAGGCGAGAAGAGAGCGAGAGAGAAAGAAAGAGAAGAATGGAGTTACCTTCCCGTCATTACGTCAAATCGATTGCTCACAAGGGGCGAGACACTTCTACAATATGTTGTACTTGTGGACTTCTTGTTCGCTCACAAGGGGCGAGAAACATCAACAATATGTTGTACTTGTGGACTTCTTGTTTGATCACAAGGGGCGAGACATTTCTACAATATGTTGTACTTGTGGACTTCTTGTTCGCTCACAAGGGGCGAGACACTTCTACAATATGTTGTACTTGTGGACTTCTACTTTGATCACAAGGAGCGAGACACTTCTACAATATGTTGTACTTGTGGACTTCTTGTTCGCTCACAAGGGACGAGACACTTCTACAATATGTTGTACTTGTGGACTTCTTGTTTGATCACAAGGGGGGAGACACTTCTACAATATGTTGTACTTGTGGACTTCTTGTTTGATCACAAGGGGCGAGACACTTCTACAATATGTTGTACTTGTGGACTTCTTGTTTGATCACAAGGGGCGAGACACTTCTACAATATGTTGTACTTGTGGACTTCTTGTTTGATCACAAGGGGCGAGACACTTCTACAATATGTTGTACTTGTGGACTTCTTGTTTGATCACAAGGGGCGAGACACTTCTACAATATTTTTTTTTATTTTTTTTTTTATGATGTCCGAGAAACAAACCAATTGCCACATGTTAACTACTTGTACCATCACGAATGTTAAAAAAATTGGTATGTTGTTTTTACTGTCTGTTTGATTTGTAAAACATACTATTTATTCATATAAACAAAAGTCTAGAGCAATTGACCAACAAACTAATATGTGTCGACGTTAATGAAACTGATTTAGCGTCCGTTCAGATGGCTGTCAATTGCCTTGTTAATTCAAGTAGACTGGTGACCTGTCAAACTAAACAAATACTATTGATTCCATAAATAATTGTATAACAGATATAACAGACATACGGATTTTAACGCAACAATAACAACAAGGGTATTAATGTTTCATTCAACACTTGTACAGTAAAGGTTGTTTTGATGTGAAAACTGTTTGTCCAGTGGTAGTTTGAACGCAGCTCGACTTTAGAAGCCGAACGTTATTTATGAACTTTTCTTTTAGCTGCAAAAGTAAAAGTTTTACAAAAATAGCATTTTTCACCATAATTTTACCATTATCATTCAATTGTCGTATTCTATTCAACCATACACTATTTAATCCAACATTTCTTTTCGGTTTTTTGTATGTGTGATTAATTTGCTGTAGTAAATAAGCTTTAAAATGTACGATACGATTACTTAGCTCGGTTATGTTTGCTTGGGTTTGCTCATAAGTTTAGAAGTTACCTTTGCAACATAATGAGAACGTAGAAGAGTAAATGTGTTTGTCTAGTTACAGACGCATTACAGACCCATTTTAAATAAAGAAACTAAGCTTAACTTTACCAATTAGTTATCAAGTATTTATTTTTTATTTAACCTAATTAGATGAATGTGTGACAACAAATTAAAACTTTGTCCACATACATTAAGTAAATGTGCGGTAAAAATTAAACATTGTGTATTTTATTTTGTAGGTAAATACTTTTTTACTCTCACACATAAGTAATGGTATAGTTTTACAAACGGCGTCAAGTTATAAAGATTCGATTATACAAAACTAATACATAGACGATGTCACAATATTACCTTCACTTTTGGTGTGTCCTAATTGTTTTCTTTTCCTTAATCCCTATCTTGTAACTAACCAGAATCTGATTACAGCCACGTATGTTTCAGAGGGTTGGGGGGGGGGAAATAGAGGGGGATGATGGGAAAGTCCCGCTGATAGCTCTTAGATGCCGCTGAGCGCCGCGGGGGTTTTCTCCCCCCCCCTACCCTGACACTTACAAATCCCCCTTGGAGTCTGTCATTACGACAGAAAAGGTCGCGAGATATCCTCTCATTCAGTTTCAATCTTAAATGTTGAAAATATAAACAAAAATGTTAAACCATGTTTGTAGTCATAAGTGCTAGGTAATATTTCTATGACGTATAAATGGTAATAAAATGAAATAAAACTAGAGGGTAAAGTGACACCTTTCGATTTGAGCTTGAGTTGGAAAATAGGCGAGGGTTTAATAGTATATTTCGTACCTAGGGCCGAAAATGAGGTTTTGCCGGCTCGAGATAGTTTTTAAGTTCGAGACGAAGTCGAGAACTTAAATCGATCGAGAGCTGCAAAACCATTTTGGTCCGTGGTACGAACGCTATTTTTCACCACACTATACCCTATTACCACTATTCACCACTATAATAATGCACACTTATAGTCAACACAACTAACTCTAAGGTTATGTGATGAAATAATTTGAGGAATCAGCAAAAATAAAAATAAATAGTTGCTAGGCAACGGTGACAATAACACAATTCTATTGCAATGCTATGGATTTTGATTGTGTATTTAAAATGCATTCATGTTTTAAGTAAGTAAGCGGACAGCTGATTTTGCGGCCCCGGCCTGTAAAAACCTGCTCGGTCCCCAAATTACGATGACAGCTGGCATGGCCAGCAAAACGTACCTTTCAGCCACCAATTAACGTATGTAATACAGCCGAAAACATCATAGTGAGGTGAAAAAACACTTTGTGGCCGTGTGATGAACTATATTTTTCGTCACATTGCTCGATTATTCGCCATTTAAGCTAGAAAATGAAAATACTTCACGAAAAAATAATCTAGTAAAAAGCGACTTCCTACTTCTTTTCAACATTACTTGATTGCTTCAAACAAGCAACAGCTGTGTTAGTGATTCAATCATTTTGTCTATTATGGTTTGTGTACATTATATCAGTATAGCCAAGAATACAACAATAAGCGACAACCAATTCGATCAATCGGTACATCATTTCGATACACTTCTAATCAAAGTTCACAACTGTTACAACAGCTGACTTTTATTCCCTAGGTACTTCTAAGCAAACTGTTTCCTCCCTATGGAGTAAAATACCTACTTTAGACCCACGACGCATATTTTTAAACAGCTATTTTTGTTGGAGTATGACGAATATTTTTTCGATAATCTGGCTACATGGTCTTTTCTCACACTTAACCTGTTTGTTATATACAAGAACAAACAATTCATATGGTAGAAATATTAGTTTATCACGGGTCATAATTATTTCGTAGACATTATAAATAAATGATATAATTCAATGTATCGTCAACATTTTATCACACCTTAAAAACAATTTAACCCGTTTGCGAGCTTAAACAGCGAGAATTCTGCTACGAGCCAAAGTGAGTCCAGGTCACAGGAAATTGTCCTTTCTTTTATCTCAAAAACAAATTACATGAATTGAGATTAGCTTTTCAACAACCCTGTGAATAACAATGTAACAAGTTTATTTAGTTTTTTATACATTGTAATTTCTGTGAAAACCAGTTCTAATTTTTTATTTACTGTGGTCAAAATATTACTGTGCCACGATTTGAATAATATTTCATTAAATTGCGTGCAAAGTATCAATTCCGTTTGAATAATAAGATTCGCAAGCGAACAATTTATGACAATCGACTTTATGAAAGTTCAAAAAAGAATAAACGTGTATAACACTTTTATACTATCTACTTTATGCTGACTTTTTCTAAAGTTGATTAAGAAAATGTACGAAGTACATTGAGTGAAAACTGCAAAAGAAATGTTATATCCCTTTTCTTTTTACAATTTCAAAATGTCTTTCTCCTTTTCATTCTTTTTCTGAGCTTCCGCCCTGTTCTTGCCTATTTTAGATAAATCCATTAGTTTACAAACGATTTCTTTTAGTTATAGCACGGGAAAAGATTGAAACATCATAATATTTACTAAAAATTCGTTTATACTAAAATTTTGAAATTGTATTACAAATTCAATGATGAAACATCAGTTCGTATTTTCTATACGCCTTTCTATGAAAATTCAAAAAATGATTTAAATGTTTAACTGTATTAATCCATATATCAAGTGGAAAACTTATAGATGTGAAAACACTTTAATGTGTTTTCATATTTAAATCATAATAAACACAACTGCCTTTTACAATGGTGTTTACTACTTTACAACAAACATGGCATTTACTTTATTATACTTATTATATTTATTATTTACTTTATTTACATTTACTTTAGACAAACATGGCAACTGACTTTTATTGAACGGAAATAATGTGAAAATAAACTTTGTGGTGGACCAGAACGAAAAGCAACCGGGGAATTGGAATCCGGAAAGAGGTTAAAAACAATTCAGTTCTCCAGCGAGAAGGATGTTAGCGGTCATTCCTTGAATTGTAAATATTCCATCCCCATAATTTACTTCGGTGAGGTTATGCTTATATATGAAATGGTGAAGTGTATTATTATAATGAAACTAATTTAACGATGACGAAAGCTTGATAAATTTACTTGGTGGATGATAATTATTTTCGATTTATGGCTGCCACAAAATAAGTTTCAAAGTTTTCCAAATTTCGTTACATTCTCCCTTAACTGTTTTTAAAAAGTAGTGTCCTTTCCTAACAGTTTTTAATTCCAATGACACATAAATTTGTATAAAACATTTTCATACACCAATTATGGTAAAACTGTTATCGATTAAAAATACCTCCTAGTTCATATTTTATGGAGACATGGAATTGCTTTTACGCAAGTTAGGTGACATATAATAAGTCACATATAATAAGTAACATATAATATAATATTTCGGTAACAAATACACTTATTATGTGAGAAAACATTGAAAATATCACTTAAATATCAAATCTAATATACATGTTTGGTATCAAATAGAAGTAAACCAATGTTTATGTATATTCTTGCCATTTTATAATACAATCATATTCGTCACATACATGTATACAGTGTCTTTGATTTTAGTAAATAAATAAAATTCAAGAACCACACGTTACTTTTACCCAACCAATAACAAATGGGATGTGCATAGATCCCAGCTTGCTATGTATAGATTGTTGTTGCCACCTAAGCCTCACTAAGCTAGTATTATGTAGGCCTATGTAAGACTATCAAACATAGGCTATCAAACATAAGCTTTTATTATCTCTTATCAAAAATTTCATAGTGTGTAGTCCTACACATTGTGATGGTCAATTAAAAAAATAGTATAATAGTTCGATTTTGTTCTATTTTTTATATTTCTTTACTTTTTAATACTAAAACTTTCAAGTGACCACCAGCAACTTATAAGGACTGATTCGTAAAAAATAACTAAACTGAATTTCTAACATATATTTCTTCGGATAAGTGTCGTATTATACGAGTTGACTTTCCCTCAATTAAAACAATATTTAAAAAAAATTATAATTGTCAAGGAACCGACATATACAACTATGGCATCAAGAAAAATATTCATCAATGCCAAAAGTTAAGTTTTATGTAACTTTGGAATAGTACCAATCTTCATAAGTGTTGGCTGTAAAAGTGTATAACTGCTTCTTGGTGACCGGCTTTAATATTTAAAAAAAATTACCAGTGGCCCTAAGAACTCTGCCCGAATACTGTTCCAGAAGGGAATTTAAGTTGATTTACTAGGCATTTTTTTTAGCTGAATAGGACTTGACATTGTGAAATATTTTATAAGCATCCACAACTTTTTAGATGGAATACAAAATATGGGTTGAGGGGAGTAATGTCTCATTTTTTCTGGATTTCATTAGTCCAAGGGTTGCACCAGCTATCCAGATAAGAAAACTGCCTTATCTTATTTTTTTTTTTTTTTTGTATTTTTTTCAACCAATTATATGTCAGTCATGTTTCATATTAATCTTTGTTATGACGTAACCATGACATTTTGCCGACAAAAAAATTGTGAATTGTCTGTATCATACTTTTCCGAAATAAAATTATTTTAGTTTGATTTGATTTGATCATACTGACCCCCAAAAATCATTTGATACCATTTATAGTATTTTGGTATGGTTATATTTTATTTGATGATTTTTTATATATTCGAAACTATTATATCTTTAAATACTTGGATGTTGCTCTAATTATTACGAAAATAATCACAGGTAATCAGGTGATATTTTATCCGGACCAGCTACATCATCGTTGCAGTTTCCAATTAAATTGTAATTCGTCCCATTAGTGTGATTTTGATTGTCCCGAGTCCGCGAGATTATCGTTGTGGGTTTACATTGTTTAATTAAAGCGTCGTTCCATGAAATCAAGTAATTACTTTTACAATATAATGAATACAGATTACCGTCAAATATGCATAATTTGCAAAAACAATCGAGAAACGAGTACCAACATTTGTGGAAAACATATATTTAGTATTTGAATGTATGACTCACTCTACCGAACCAACTTACAACTTTCGAAAAACAATTTGAAATCTGCTCTACAAAAATGCACAAAGAGAAACATTTAATTTGATTACCAACATAAATTTTCTAGATCAAATTATAACCAGAAAAGTGAAATATGCGTAATAAAAAGGACCACTTGACTAAAATACTAATTGTTTATTTTAAAAATATTAAACTGATCAAAATTGTAGATGTAAATACAATGCACACATTCCATAAAAACTATTAATAGAACAAACAAGAAATATACATTCACAGGACCGATTCCCACAAATAGATTCTACATCCATCAATCCTATGACGTAAATGAAAACAAATTTTTGAACTTAATAGTAGAACACAAGCCCAGTTTGAACAAAATTATAAATATTTTAATAAGAAACCATCAAAATTTTTAATCACTCAAAAACAAAATTCAATAGATGAAATTATTGTTGTAACCTTAATATTAAGCTTTTAATTGAATATACATAAAATCTTTTGAATTAAAAAAAAAACAATTCAGGAGAAAAGGGGTCGTATTTTGATTGATATGTTTACTACAATTTATATTGAAGCCCTCAAAAGAGAACCAATATATTATTTACCATAATACAGGGCGTTTATAAAAGAATCATCAGGTTTTAAAACATTTTATTGACGTTAATGTTTAACAAATATGGCTATAAAATATATCAACAGAAAGGAGAACTCTTTAATTTTTCTAAGATACCCCTATAAGTGCTCAATGTGCCGTCCATTAGCCGTGGAGCAAGTTTCCAATTTATGTTGTAAATCGTCCCATACACCGGCTAGCATCGCAAGGTTCATTGATTCGACAGCATTGTGAATTCGTCCACAGAGCTCTTGAAGTGTTTGAGGCATTGTCATTACAAAAACGTTGTAAAAAATCACACAACGAAAGATCAGAAGATCTACGGGGCCATTTGAGAAGGGCCAAGTCTTATCGTTAAATCTGCCAATCCACCTCAGTTTCTAAGAGAACTTTTGCGTGACCACTGCTTTTACATTTTAATACACCTCCAGAGTTCAACTGGCGATACCACCTTAAAATGCTTTAGTGTGTTTTTTAAAATGACTCCAAAACTCACGCTGGACGGTTATTAAAGATGCACTTAATGAAAAACACTTTGTCATACCGTAATGAAAAACACAAATTTTGTTCTTGAGTTGTAATTATTTTGCAAACATGCAAACACGTCCAATAAAAAAACCAAGACTGATTATTGAACAGCTGATTATAAAACTTGGAAACACGCTTTTTAAGCACATGTTTCTAATATTAATGTGAGACAAGAATTGGGCGAGGTACATGCCATTAAAACCTGATGATTCTTTTATAAACTGTATATAAAATATATCCCCAAATATTTTCCCCCTATCCTCCCGAAATGAAATACAGATATGGTAGCAAGTTATTTTATTGGTGCTATGAAGGATGGTTTCGTGCTATTCGGCAACTGGTATATATCACTGCTAAATTTGGATCACGATCACGAGTTATGGGGTCAATATTTAGTTTATGGTTTAATATATATAAGACCCGATTTGGTTTAAAGTATTGATGTTATTTTTTATTTGGCTCAACATAAAACAGACTTAAGTTTCATTTGAATTTTAGGTAGAGCTGAATATTATCATTCTATATATTATAGCTTATGTTTTAGCAAATTAATAGCAGACTTTAATGAGGTGTAATATAGTAGGACTTAATTCTCTAGAACGCGAAGCTACCCTCCTGGATGTCCAGGCTTTAATTACATTAGTGATAAATAAACAAATAAATGTAACAACCATGTGTTCAGAGATTACAGACTATGTTTGGATTAAGAATATTTTAACTAAGTTATAAAACCCACGATAAATTCATTTTAAAATCTTTTGGTTTAATTTAAAATTACAATTAAAAATTACAATTTTTAATCATCCAAATGCTCTTTAAGGATTGAATACCATGAAGTAGAAGTAAAAAGATTTAATAATTCTATAATAAATATAGGTGAGTTGGTGGCTCAGTCGGTAGCGTCCAAGATGTATCGAGTAAAACTTTTACTCCATACAGTCACAGACTTCTGGCCCAAGGCAGCGATATCGTGGGTTCGGATCCTGGTCACTGCCGGAAACATTTTTACGCCACACTACATTATTTTGACGAACTTCCCACGCAAGGATTTAGTCCAGAAAACAGCTGTTTGCTACCAGCTTATTCAAATGGGGTTTCATTGCGTTGTGCTGTAATGAGTTTTACCGGACACCAATCAGCTGATTATACTGTATTTAGGTGGCAATGAATGGTTATAAACAAAAAAATTACCTCTCTTAGAGGTTATGACTAGTAACTTTTGATCCTTTAGTTGATGGAAATATATAAGGATTTGTACAGATTTAGTAGTATGGCGTAAACTATCGTACGTAGCTCGTCCAAAATGTGTGTACCGGACCCGTATGGTAATCACGACCACACTCGTCCGGTAAACACTTATTTTCAGGACTAGTAACGTAATATACTATACCAGTACAGTTCACCTATACCCGCTCACCCCTTGCTTTGCTGGATTTCTTTCCACGCACGGGCAGTTGGTCTATGTGGACGGGCAAATGCATGGTTAAAAGAGGCCATTAATTTAAAGTAATTTTTGTAATATTTCTTTTATTTCATATCATCATAAGTTTTTTTAAGGTAAAGGCAGCATACTGGTTTTGACTGCTTTGTCATAAATTTTGGTCATATGAAATAGTATATTACGTTACTAGTACTGAAAATAAGTGTTTACCGGACGAGTGTGGTCGTTCCCGTGCGAGACGAAGTCGAGTACGGGATTACCATACGAGTCCGGTACACACATTTTGGACGAGTTACGTACGATAGTTTACGCCATACTACTAAATCCGTACAAATCCTTATATATTTCCACCAACTAAAGGACTAAAAATCACTAGTCATAACCTCTAAGAGAGGTTATGTTTTTGTTTATAACCACTCATTGCCACCTAAATACAGTACAATCAGCTGATTGGTGTCCGGCAAAACTCATTGCAGCACAGTAGTACGCAATGAAACCCCATTTGAATAAGCTGGCGGCAAACAGCTGTTTTCTGGACTAAATCCTTGCGTGGGAAGTTCGTCAAAATAATGTAGTGTGGCGTAAAATGTATTCCACTTGTTTACAAATCAAGCTATGGATGTAGTATAGGATATTATCTTACACAATTGGGCTGAAGTGTGTGTATTAACATTGACTATTTTACGTAAACGAAATTCCTTATAAACCAAGTGGTAAAGTTGTACAACGAGTCTACTTAATAGTTTTTAACATAAATAAGTCAAAGAATAGCATTATATAACAAAATCCGAGCGTTTAAACAAGATAGTTTAAAGACTTCTGGTCCATTTTAATAGTTGATTAGTGACATAAAGCTTTTTAACTATTTTTTTTTTAGATTTGTGTAGCTTTTTTAACCTTGAATTTGTTTGTTCACAAACAAAGCAAATAGATTACAACTTAAAGTAAAAGATTGAACTGAATACATTTTAAGTTACGGTATTGGGACATCCATCCAAGACATCACCTGTATTTTTTCCTAGAACGCTAGGCACGAGCCCGGGATTATTTTTCACATTACTTCAGGCTAGACCTAGGGGTTGCGGCATTATCACTTAGATACAATCCATTAGTGATTTGGCGGGATTAGAACCCCGGACCTCAGGGACAGAAGTCTCGCGCTCTACCACTAGACCAGCCCGCTCTCCATTGCCTGTAGTTAAAGTACACTGACCTACCACATAAATGTTTCGGCTGCAGAAACAAATGCACACCCTGGATGTGTGTTTTTAAGGTATACGATTAATTATGGTAATGAACCAGTAGTAATTAAGATAATAATCAGTACATTACAGGATAATTAGCGTTATGTAAACATTCAATAGATGTGATCAATCAAACACCTGCTTTGAGGAGGATTTCCTTTAACGCCTGTCACTGAAAATCAAACTGATAGTACTTTCAACGTCTCATCATGTAACTTCATATTTCATATTATTTGATTACTACCATCTCATTTTTCTTTCAATTTTCAGGTCAATTACAATTAGTAGTTGGATTTTTGTAACATTAAATACATTTCTCAACTGCTACTTTGATTATACAGGGTGTTCAAAAAAGGTAGGGACATAATTTACTTAGTGATTCCTTGGGTCAAAATAAAGAGAAAATGAAGAATAACATTTTTTTTCCAAAATCACTTCGTTAGTTAACTATCTAGTTAGATATCCGCATTTTGTATCTTTTACATAAACATGTTAATCTTTGAATTTGTTTGACTGATCTTTATGAAACATGTTAAGTATGTTAAGGTAGAAGAGACCCATGTTAGAAAAAGAATTCAACTTGATTTAACTTATAATTTTAAAATAGCCACCATTTTGAAATTTTAAGTTTGTATCGAGATGATTATTTTTTTTAATATGCGTTTCTTCTACCTTAACATACATACCAAGTTTCATAAAGATCGGTCAAAAAGATTCAAAGATAAAAATGTTTATGTAAAAAATACAAAATGGCGGATATTTGGTTAACGAAGCGATTTTGGAAAATATGTTATTCCTGATTTTTTTCTTTATTTAGACTCAAGGAATCACTACGTAAATTATGTCCCCACCTTTTTTGAACACCCTGTATATATATATGTGTGTTATCTTAATATAAAAAATATTGTAAACTTAAGTTGCAGTAATAACTAAATGCTATGATTAACGTTATGAATTTGTTATTGCTGTTCCATTTCTCAATCAATAGACCGAAATAAAGTCGAAGATAGCTTTTCTTGATCTCCAGCAAACTTTATTATTAGTTTGGGATTATTGACATCAAAACTCATAATGCTTAAATTGGCTTTTATGAATTGATATTAAAGGACATGTGAAGAGAATTGATTTTGTAATCAATATGTACCTTTTAAGCACTACATTTTCGTTTTGAATCTCGTAATCAGTATTTTCCCCCTTGTAAATATGGGTATAAGTTTGTTTACTGTATAAAAACCATGAATAAAGTTAAATCTAACCTAATGCGGTTTTCGACACCCAAACAAAACTTGGAACTTACACGGGTTCGATTCCCGGCACACCCCCTAAAAGCATTTTGCGTTTAATACTTCCTCCTCTAATTCACCCAGTAAAAATGCCACCGGCGTACACAGCAGGAAAGAATTGTATAATGTAATGTAATAAAAACTATACTGTATTTTAATGATCTATTAAATTTAAAAGCAACTAATATTTGTTGTATATAATATAAACTATCGCACTAATCTTGCAAATAATTTATGCCCATCATAGCCAACACTAAATCACCAATTTATTAAGAATAAGAGCCCTTGGAGCCTAGACGTTCTTGCTCATAAAATAATTAAAAACAAAAAAGAAAACTTCTAATCCCTCAGATATTTAAATTACAGTCACTTTGGTACTTAAAAATAATTTTATATGGTAAATAAGTCTTCAGCGGCTGTTTGAAATTAACGAAATTAACATTGCTCTTTTGGTGGGCAAATCCAAGATGGTCATTGGCTTCCTTGGACTCCCTTGTAAAACAATTCAAAACTACAGAGAAAATGTTTGGATGATAATTAACTCTTCATCAGCTGTTTGAAATTCTCGATTATCAAATGATAATATAGGTCAGTCAACACAGGTAGATAAAACAACAATAAGTGATAACATTCTACTCAAAGGCCCATTTCACGTTAATGTACAAAGCTAATTTGTCCTTTATGTTTGACCCCTTCTCCCCTTTATTCTTTTTACGATACGTTTGTATCACCATGTTTTATTGGCAGGAAATACTGTGATGCGATTATCGATAACACTAACAACTTATTATAAACACCCTTCTATTTATTGTTTTTATTAAATTTTAAGTTATTTGACTGTTCAACACACCAGCTGTTATTCATCCTTTGGTAAATTTAACATGACATTTTGGATTAGGAGACAGAAATCGGAAGGATAAATTGTACATGAAGATAAACCAGGACAGAAAGATGAGGGGAAACAAGATCCAAATATTATTACGTGGAAAGACAATTCCCTCTGGCAATGTATAAAGGTAAATGTATATAGGTTGGATGTGTAATGTCATCCAACGGGTGTATGTATGTATATTTTTTCCTGGAAATAAATTCTTTATTCTTGAACTGCAATTAAAACAACTAGGTATGCCTAACCTACAGTGAGTCTTGTACGCCTAATCAACACCATAACTGTAGCGGGGTTTTTTTTTAATATATAAATATCTTTCATTTCACAATATATAATTTTCTACAAGCTCTCTTTTCTTAGATGATCTGCTACACAAGTTTATTCATCTACATAAATATGCTAGTGCTATTGTACGCACTAGTGAGTCCTACGACTATCCGCAGTACTATCCTGATATGACCAATTCGTAAATTACAAGGCAAAAATGTGATTCGGATTCCACTTACTGTAGGTCCCTTAGTTGTCATTCCTGCCTTAGAAACATGTTGGCCTAAGTCACTAACAAGACTACAAGATCGTGCCACTCATCCTACACTTATCTCCAAATAATTTGGCTTAAAATCCCTACCTTTTGTATGGTTGCCATTTCACATAAAGTATAAGGTGTTAGGTATATTGCGCAAGTTAGGATTTGTTAAGGAATATGTAATACCCAGGAAACGTTATTGATTCCAACGTAGGAAGATTACGAGTCAGATTATTGGTAAAAGAAAATCCTCTGAACAATGGAGAATATATTTTAACGTGAGCCTACGCTAACTCCCACACATCCTGTTCAGTACTACGCTAACAAGTTGAAAACTTGGATTGTACAATGTCAAGATAACTTTTTTGCCAAACAATCCTTCGTATGTTTTAAAAAGTGTATTTTAATTTACTTCTCTTATTTTACTTTGTTAATGCAGTCATATTGTTGAGGGATTTGTTTGATACTTCCAAACCGTTTTCATTGATACAATACAAACGAAATAATGTTTATAAATTAAGTTTCTAGAAGAGATATTTATCTAAGGAAAAGAGTGAAAATATATTCTGATTTGTAAAGTAAAACATGGAGAGCCCTTTTTCCTATAATTATACAACAGTCAAATTAGGTACAGCATACATTTATTTGTTAAATTAGTTATTTGGTCCAAATTTTTTTGCCGTCTATGACATAGCACAAATATGTTAAAATTCTCTAAAATGTTTTTCTCAATACCCCTAATAGTAAAATAAGCCGACAAAAGTTGAACTTGCCTCGTATATTAACTAACCTTCACTTAACGTATTCCAGCATAGAGGCCAGTTTACAAAGAAGCTTAGCAAACATATTACAGTATAATAATACTTTTTCCATAGTTTTTTGAAAATATTAGATACGTTTTGAATAAACAACTGTGTTGAAGAGATAAAATTGTAACAATGCGACCGTAAGGTACTATTTCAATAATACTTCTACATAACCACAGTGATATTTACATATTTCAAAACTACTTATATTCTTACACCTGATCGTTTTTTATCACAATTATTAAAAAATATGCAAACCCCATCACTGCTAAGGAATATTTTTCTAGTAATAACGGAAAAACTTACGTTTTAACCCTACATTCGTTTCTTTGTGGTATTCGATTGTTCCAAGCTATTATTTTAATTTTTAGCTCATTTTTAGAGATAAAAAAGTTTAACTCTGCGAAACAAATCAAAAGTAAAAACCACTTGCTTGTGTTTGTGGCTACTGAATGAAAACCGTCCGGAAATTGAAATCCGGAAGGAAGTGGGAGAACGGTTCGTATCTCCGGATGATGTTTGCTGATGCGGTTACCTTCAAAAGGGGAAAATATTTCACAAGCTTTTAATAATAAAAGATTTTACTAGCGTTTGGAAAGTAATAAACGATTCTTAAACCAGGTATTATATCCCTGATTTGTTAGTGAAAGTTGTCATTTAGATACTCGTAGAGACAAAAAAGTAATACACCATCGGGGCTTTAATATATATTAAACATATATATCTATGGACGAAAAGAGACTTAAATACCCCGCCGCAGCAAACCTGCAGACTAAGCGAATTTTAACTCGTCTGATTACATTTTTACTTAAAAACGAAAATGTATGAAAATATTTCCATAAATAAGACATATGTATCCCTTATTTAAGTAACATAGGATTTAAGAGTGCTTAGGTTTGCTGCTACGGGGAAGTTAAAAAGTGTTTTTTGACCATACGTTAAGTTATTTATATATTAACTGCTTAAAGCCTTTCCTAACTAAACGAAGTCAATAAACTGCTATATTTCATGGCATGACATTTTATTTTACTAAGTGAAAACAAACCGTAAAAGTTAGATACGTTGACTAACGTTTCACTAGATTCCGTTGTAAACCTTATTTGTATAACAAGTGTATTCACTTAGAACTTCCCAGAGCAATAATATTTTCAAGATATTCAATTTAAATTTTTCTCAATCGTGTTATCTATCTTTCTTCTATACTATTATAAAAAAGAGGTGGTGTCTGTGTGTGTGTATGGGAAAAGTAAACGCGAAAACTACTGGTCGGATCGGGCTGAAATTTGGCATGATGATAGCTCACATTCCCGATTAACATATAGGCATATTTTTATCCCATAAATCCTTTCGGGCTCCGCCCTAGTGGCTCTGGAGTTTCCCATGTTAACCTTATGAGAAATGAAATTATTGAATCTTAACAGCTGTTTCAATTAAACAAGTTGGTTCTGTTCTGTGATGTTCAGTAGCATTAAAGTTACAAGGATTACCAACAGGGTGCAGCACTAGCACTATTATTTCTTTTACATTTATGACAACAGCAAAAGGTGAGTGAGCGTAGCGAACGAACTTCAACCTGGAGGCGAGTGAGCGTAGCGAACGAGCTAACCTGAAGGCAAGTGAGCGTAGCGAACGAGCTAACCTGAAGGAAAGTGAGCGCAGCGAACGAGCTCCAACCTAAAACCGAAAAAGAACCGAAATTTCTTAAACCATGTCCTCACTCATAACTGCTATAAGCATTTGATACTTATATGCCAACCCCGTACGAAGGACGGGTACTCTGCTAGTATTTAATAAGTTGAACTTATAATCATAAATTAGTAAAAAAGTTTGAAAAGTTTTAACAAATAAACAAAAACAATTAACAATTTTTGTCAATCGAAACAATTTTTCCCAATACATATTGGTAATATCAGTAAATTTGTTGCAAAACCTAAAGCGAAACTAACGATGATGTATCGTTTTCCACTCCAACGGAAAAGTGCCTCACTTTATCAGTTACTTGAGAGTCGTAATTTATATTATAAAACAACTATAACCGAGTCTATGGCCAAATCATACCTTTTACTCATTTCAAATAAAAAGGAATAATTTAAGACCTATCAATTCTATAATTTAAAAGAGTAAATCGTTGACAATAAAATTTTTCCTATTAACGGAGAGTGACATTTGGTCAAAATCAGTGCTCTCCATCATGGAAAAATATAAACAAACAAGGACTAGTGTACCTGTTGCTCAAATTGGAGCAATGGCGAAGTATTACCAGCGTTATAAAAAAAATCATAATTTTCGATGACTTTAAAAGAATCGAGTCAAAGATTATGGAAATACTCACGATGTACATAACAGTTCGATACAATCAACATTTCTTGTACAAGGGGTTGAGAACAATTTTTTTGTATCCATAGTCAATAGTGTTTTTCTTTAAATATATTATCTTCAAGATGAACTTAACGAACATTTCTTATTATTAACTTCTTGATTGGTGTTTTAAAAACCACTAATAGAAATTCCCCATGTGTGAGTAGTTTTCTGTGTCTACGTGTCTAGATTGAATTTATAACCGGGAATGAATTCCTCCTGCAACTTAAAATTAAAAAGTTTTAATTTTAAAAAGTTTTATTAAAAAGTTTTAAAAAGTTTTAAGATTTAATCAACTTGTAGCAAGAATCACAAAAAGAAACTCAAGCCACCTTCTTACATAGCAATAGTAAAATAAAAAACCGTGGACCCAGTTTTCTATAGTTATTAAATCCCATATTCACATCTTCTTTTGTTAATACATGCAAAGAGGGCTTTATTGGATTCTGTAAACCTCTTTGCAACGCTCCCAATACTTTGATCACCTATGTTATATTCAATATAAATATTCAGTGGATATGAATGAAAAAAGATCTCATTGCTTTCATTGTTTGAACAATTAGACCAAAGATATTAAGAGTAAATGAATATAGCTTCATGCGAGCTATCGACGTAACATCCTTGTTTACATGTGGTATAAGCGACAACGATTTGCCTTATAAATTATTAGACATTATAAACTTTTAAGTAAAGAATCTTTGCATTAACAGATCTTGGTAACTGTAGCATAATAATAAAAAATATTTCTGATTATTATTTAACTATTAAGCTAACAAACAGCCACCATTCATTAGACTTTTCAAAAAGTTTGTGTTTTTTTTTTCAAAATTTATACTAACTATACAAAAACGTTATATTTCATTGATACAAAATTGGCGACCTTTTTCAAATGTTTCAAATAGTAACAACCACGAATACTAGAAAAATACTGGTATGGATCATAAACATAAACAAATCCAAACCTCTTTGTACGTTATAAGGACTATAACAATATATTGATTTTGGATTGTAATCAAATAGCAAAAAAACAATAGAGTTAATCGTCCAAAAAGCTACGTTTTCCTAAACATGCATTTTTATAATATTCCCTTTGAAAATTTATCTAAAACTAGTTTCACTTTCAACTTTGCCGGAAAATAATTGTACATTATTTTGTAAACTTTATTTGGATGACTGCATTTATACAGCTATTCTTCTTATAAAATAATTTATCTCGTACCTTAACCAAACTAATGTTATATTTTCTAAAATATCTTTATTCTATCAAGCTTTTTCAATTCAAAGTGTTATAAATGTAAATCTTTTACAATTTTATAGCTATACTGTATATATATATATTTTCTACTCAGTAATGTATTAGAAGGGTCTAACACAACAGCTTCGGTACTCGTAAAGCGATGAGTGAGGTTTTATAAAACCCTTTGAGAAGCTTTCACAGCCAAGCATGCGAATATTAATATTGAAGGCTTCTTTATGTCAGTAACGCGTTTTACAGTGAAAATATAAACAGGGAGTGAAAAAATTTAGATCCCGAAAATTAAAACCATGTTGTATTTTAGTATCATTTTACTGTGGTGCCTTCCTAAAACACAGCGAAATCCCTTTGAAAAGTTTGTTTATGCAACGAAGCTTTTCGGGTGTTAAAATTAAAAAGTATCGCTTCAGGGGTGTTTTATTTAAAATATGCATTACCACTATTCTTGGCAAAGTCGTTTATAAAAACTATATATTAATAGGCAAGCATGTTTTTTTAAAACCTTTTTCCTCTGCTCGTGTGCATTGCAGGGAAAATCTACGCATACTGTTAGAAAGTTATTATCCTGTAGATGAGCAGAATCCCTTTAAAAATTAAAATAGGCTCAAAAATAGACACATAAAATTAATTTAAAATTTTAAAAAAATAACATGGGCCTTATGCGTTGCTATGCTGGTGACGAAATAACAACGAAATATAAACAGAAAAGCAAAACAAATTGAAGAAATTACAATCACATGTTTTATTTACTATTACGGTGTGGGGTAAGAATAGAGAAGTCTGTACATTACATTTCTATGGTCGAGTTTTCAGCCACTGGATGACCACTAGTACAATTATTAAAATAAAGCCTAAGAAACTACATACTAAAGACAAAGTATAGGTAAAACTACTAATCATATACACTTTCCAGTGAACAGTGTGTTAAACTCATAAAAATTTTAAAACATAATGCTCTTAAATTTTATAATTGCGTATTCAAACTATTTGTCGATTTGTAAATACCAGGGCATCTGATTATTGTACATTCACACAAAATTATTGTTATATTCTTATCCTTTTGACAGTATGATTGGGAGAAAATTTATTGACTTGAAAAACAGTTGTACTATACGAGGCATATTATAAAGACTGTAAAAGAACCTACAAATTACAATTGGTGAAGCACCAATTGAAGTTTTCTGTAAATGTTACTTAAGCAAAGAATACAGACAATGCTTTAAATTATATACATTTATTTTTAAAACAGTAAAATTCTACACAATGACAATATAATATTTTTACTAGCTTTTAATGCCCAAATATAAATAATAAGTATAATAAAAAAGAGTACTTCTGTTCTCTCTTATAACTATTAGAGAGGTTATACTACCTTACTAAGCTCTTGAAAATTCTTAATTGCAAAAATGGTTTTTTTTTATTTCTTTTTTCTTTAATAACACTTAAGTTTACTTCCAAATATGCCAAATATGAATTATGGAGACTTCATATGCTTTTTATGCGAGAGTGTTCAAAATCCTGGTCTTATCGTCTAACTTAAACTTTTTAATTAAAGTCTTTGGTATTACGTAGGGACAAACTTCAAGTCCGTGCCTTATTTTTTAATTTTTTAAGTCTGGCTCATACACTTAATAGTTGTATGCAACATTTTATGCATCATTTTGTCCTTTATATTGTCTACTTTTTAAAATATATTTCCTATTTTTTAATCTTTATAGCTGTCTCATCCCTTCATATCAAAACTATTTTGGGAATCGGCATCTACGTTGTTTAAAATTACGACAGACAAAGTCATAAAATAATATTTTCATATTTAACAAATCTTAATAAATTATTGTTATGTTATCTTTTTCAACATTAAACCCAAGTGTGGTTGAAAAAAATATTTTAAAATTGTATGTTAAATATATGCCATTTTAATTCACCTTAAATGGTACCCATATGGGCTGTACCATCGACACACACATTTGCAGGTACAATTTGGCAAATGTCCAACATCATGCGTGACTTTTGCCTAAGAATATTCCCAAATGTGACCAGGCATTAGGGCACCACGTGTTATTCAAAATCCCCTCCTTCGGATTACGAAAATATTACACAGTAAAGATACGCAAAACAAATATTGCAAATAGACATCATTTGTGTAATGTTATATTTAGGAGCCCATTCAAAGATACAATAGGTTTTAAATTCAGGTTTAGGTCGTTATTCGCATAATTTCGATTTATATTATTATTTATACTAGTATATTACCCCATTGATCTCGAAAATGAACATTCGATGTATTGTACACGATTATCTTCCAGTTTGACTTAGGTTGTTTTTTTTTAGATCTACTGTACCGATACGATGATCTAACATCATAAAACTAAATGTTTATATAATTGTATCCTGTGTGATAAAGTTGTAGTGGTTTAAGCACGGGGCTTCGTCCTTGGCGGGTCGGGTTCAAATCCCACCAATCACCAAGATAACTTGAGGACCTGGAGGTTCGAAGCTATTTATTTGAAAAAAAAAAATTTTGTCCTAGGACGCTGAGCAAGAGCCCGGAATTGTTTTTCACATTACTTCATGCTTGACCTAGGGGTTACGGCATTATCACTTGGATAAAATCCATTGGTAATTTGGCGGGATTTGAACCCGGGACCCCAGGAACCGGAGTCCCGCGCTCTAACCACTAGACCAGCTCGCTCCCTTGAAAAAAATATTGCGTCTCAAATAAGAAGAGCTTTCTTTATATTAATGAACTCTCTTTACTGAAAGCCTTGAAAAACAACCAATCATGTATCCTAGCACTATTACTAACCTAACCCAAAACTATTTGATTTCCTACCATTAAAATGTCACCTTTGTCAAATAGTGTCATACTAATCTAGCCCGTGTCAAAAAATAACAAATAGACTCTATCGGTTGCAGGGTATTAGAAGAGGACTGGTATAAAAATGGCAAAAGCACAAAAAGTAAAACCCTGTCACTTATCACGTGAGAATGATTTACACTTTCCGTCACAACAGATTACCTTATGAAAATTTATGAGGATGAAGTGAAACTGAGTCTTACCATTACTTTTACACAGGTAAAATATTGGTGAGGGTCTTAAAAAGCTATTAGTATGTCTAATGCGACATTAGATTTTCCCCCAACTCTTCTAATATGGTTTACTTGTTTCTACATTAATACGTAAACTGTATGATGCATTATATACAATTTTCACTGGTGATTTATAATGTATACAACGAAAGTACGTATCATTCGGACGTTTTTTGGCTTAACATTTACCAAAAATTAACATATAAATAAATATGAGAAATTACTGAATCGCGTATCAAGTACAACGCCTTCAATGGTTAAGACAATATTTACCATTTTGGTTGAAATGAAATGAAATGTTTATTCGTCATATAAAGTTTACAAGATTGTGATTTTCAAATATAAACATATGACATGTCAAATCATATGGATTCCATCCAATGTGAAATTTTTCGTTTTACATAACATCAATGAAACTACTCTTGAGCTTTAATTATTGAACAATTCGATAGCATTACAGATTTTGGGTGGTAATTCAGCACTAATGCAATAGACAATGTTTTAAGATGATTTCTTTAAATAACTGTTCTTCAAAGTAACTTTTCTAAGCATACTTTTACTTTGTTACATGTTAAAATTCAAACGAAAACAAAATCATTTATTTGCGCACTAAGCTATTTAAATATTTCACCGTTTTATTATATCTAGTCTATATCTAAACCTGAGTTGTAAAAAATTTTAATTTCTCGTCTTTCATTTACTGTCAGTAATGTAAATACAATTCCCTTACTGTATTATCTTTATATATCCCATGTTCGATACAGCACAATATGCTTTGTAGCGATTGTAATTCTCTTTGAGATAAGATTCTAAAGGATTAGAGTCGTATTCGCCAAGGTATTACTTCTCTTCCTCCATTCTTTGGTGGATTTTATTTCAGGTTTTATGCAAGATTAGCCTATATTGTAAATATAAAACTATTTAATCACCGTTTTCTTTTGTCATTTTTAAATAATGTGTGATTTTCATGTTCATACCACCACTTTATAGTTTTAGGATGTAAAACAGCTGCTTAAACTTGTTTTGTTGGTTAAGTATTTTACAAAATTTATATGAGAGTTGTTGAATTTTATCATAATTTTCAGCTCTACTAACTTTATTTTCATTGTTTCAGTTCCACCTCCAGTGATCTCATATCCAGAAGAGGAGTTTTTAGCAGAAGACACTACGGTTCCGTTGAGTTGGTGAGTAGAGAAAGAAGTGTTTTCGTCATTAAGTGTTTCTTGTATTCACTCCACAGTTACCATTTTTTTACATCACACTTAACATTCTGTATTTATCTTTCTATACTTAAAAATATTTTTTTGTTCATTTATAGTGTCGTCCTTACTTAAATAATTCACAACACAAAAAAGCTTTCGTAGAATTTGAAGGAATTTCCCTGGAAAATATTTAACCTAATAACTAGGCCTATAGCCTTGAAAAAACGTAAAATGTTCATTTAGTACTGTAATGCTTTTTAAGTCTTAAAGCCAACTTAATGGTATATCTAATATTGACTTAGATAGCCAACCACATGGTTGACCAAACGATCATCGTGATAGATTTGTTTAAATGCACAGGAATAACATCATATTATCAATTATAATATTAGTAAGATAATTATTATCAATTGTCAGTTATTGAGATAGGGGCGCTACCTAGGTGCGTATTTCAACCCAAATATGAGTGAAGTATGTGTGTAGAATGGATTGAAATTGTCTTTGTATAGCGTTTTTACTGACTATAAGGATCAGTCATGATAATTTATTCAAAATATTATCATTTATTCTTCCCATAGCTCTTATTTGAATTTAATAGAACCTCTTATTGAAAGCATTATGATTTTAGTCCTCAACACAAAGTTTGTAGTTTTCCTTAGAGTTTACAAGAGGTCCGTAGAGTAAGATTTTGCTGGAAAAGTAGGTCCTTGCAATGAATGGCCTTACTGACGTTACATGTAAAAAGCCTCTACCCATCGTTAAGGAATGGTTCATCAGCATTAGGCCTTTAGAAAAACAAGGGCTATATCGTAAGCAAATTACATAATGCACAATGCCATTGTAATAATAATGTGTAATAATAATACTCACAAAACAAATATTCATATAGTATACAATGTATATAAAATTGTATATACACTGTATATAAAATGTTAGGCTACATTTCATAACCTCAAGTGACTATTTGAAAAACGGGCTCAAGTTTAAAGAACGAGGAGAAGGTATACCTCGGGATAATAAGCTAACTAAATCACAAAACTGAAGTTTCTTACATCGCTCCTTTATAACTTAGCTCCCAAAATGTTTTCGCCATTTTTTGCCATTGTAAATGAAAAGCCATTGCCGCTATTAAAAAAATCCCGTCGCCAAAAACAATAAAATTTAAATTCACCAAATATCTCTAAATTTCAAAAAGGTTTGCGTTTCTATGTTATTACTACGTACATAGTCAAAGGTACAATATAACATGATAATATACACATACACAATTTGACAACGACGCACTTAAATTTGTGACATGGCAACTTAAAAAGCATAAACATGTACATAATGTTCCCAATTCCAGCTAATCCTTTTTTCCTGAGGATAAGAACTTCTTTACCCTTGCAAAACATGTATTGAAAACAGACACTTTTGCTTCAGTATAACAAAATAGTACATTTCACCATTAAGGACTGAAAGTAACTTTTTCTTCACGAGCTCTTGTTTGCAAAATGACAAAGTGTCAAATCAAATCAAATTCTTTATTGCCTCGTCACACGTGTCATGCACGGCATCGTCAACAATACATAATGTAATACTCTTCAATACACAATATGTTAACTCGTTTAATGTACTATATTTTTAGTTTTACTGCACCATATAACAAATTTAGCAAAACCCCGTAAATGCAATGATTGGTTTGTTAGATGAATTGGTCCCAAAAATGGTTTCCATCTTGTAATGAAATTACACGTGAGGAACCTGTTATCACTAAGAATGTATTACAACACAATATACAATTTCCAATTTTCTGATATATTTACATTGTAAACTGTCAAAATGTGAAATTATCATTAACCAACTCTCTATCTACATGTACAATTACGTTTAACTAGCTCCCAACACTAATCCATTCAAAGATTGAAGATTATTTAGAAAACTACAAAACTGTATCGCAAAAGTTGACAACTTGTTTCCAAAAACCATAATAATATCTAAACCAGTAAGACATTCAAACTATTAAACATAAATCCAAAATTTCATTTTCAACGTAATCTTAATCACTCAGACTTCTAATTACTCTTTTGTTGCAAACTTCTCATCGCAAGCGTTATCACAATTAAAATAAACAATTTACTTAACCAACTTCAAGATCAGAATTGTGCTGGAGATTCTTTGTTTGCTTAAAATATTCATGGAAATCTAATTAATTAACCACAAGCTATGTTTATTCATCAGCATAGCTTATTTCCAACATAACTTGTTCGTTACACCACACTAATAAATATGAATTTGCATGTTAACACAGCCACTAATTGAAAGTTGATGTTCTAAATTATATGAGGTTATTTTTTTGCTTTTCAAAATATTTTCACACAAAATGATTATATTTTGTGTGTGGAGATTTTTGTAGTTGAGGATTTTTTTATGAATAAGTGTTTTGTCAATAAATTGCTTCTTGATTGCATACTTAGCAAATCAAATCAAAACTCTTTCTTTGTTATGCTGCAGATACTTGCTGTAACTCGCATTGGTCCTTCTTTGAAAATAAATGTAAACGTCTAAGTATTTCTATCCAATCAAAAATTTTCAGCAGTGTATTTAATTGCTTCTCCGAATTATTGAATTTGTACGGTTAATTTGTTACCAAGAATTACTTCGGATTGCTCTTAAATTTCTCAAAATTTTATTATTGTAAATCTTGAACCTTGCAGTCAATATCTAGCTTATAAATTAGCTGGTATGCTTTATAATCAGGACAAATTAAAAGGGCACATTACTGTAAACTAACAGAGTTATTTATCAACTATGAAACTATCTAAAACGAAGATCACGTTGTTTTTTACAAGAAATTTGAAAATCAAACCAATTTGATTGAAGATTTTACCACAGCCGGTCCATATATGGTAAATCTACTTGACTTCAATACACAATAGTGTTGTTTTGTCAAGCGTTGTATCCTGTTAACAATATTCTCGCCACCAACGCTTTAGTTTAGACATAAATTCACACCAATAGCATTTAATTACTTATGTTTTCATTTAAATGTCATTTTTATGTAAGCTATCCTACTAACTCTTGATTTTTATTCTTAAAAATCATTATTACTAATATTTGGCAATCATTTGATTTGTTTTAAAGTTAAGCCTTCGTATTTTAAACAGTACAATAAAAACAGAAAGTCATTTAAACGCAACTTGGATAATGTTGCATTCATTCACAACAGATAAGTGAAGAAAACAGTTTCAAAGAAAAGAATAAAACTTTGTCAAGAGCACTCTGGGGGAACTCAAAAGAATCCTATTTATTGTTATCCAAACAAAGTAGTACACTTTATAAAGTCTAGTTTAAATAAAGCTGAGTAACTAATTATTCTTACTTTGCAGTTAGCAAGATAAAAGATTTTAATTAAATTAATCTTGGTTCTTCAGACTGCTTTGGGACTTGAATATTTTTATATTGGGTTTCAAATATACAGAAACGGATCCCCACTTTTACAGGACTTTGTTCGGTTCACTGTGTGTATTTTAATTTTGTGAAATAAGTAACACATACATTTTGCAATCCTACTGAGGTATCCAAATCAAATCTAATAACTTGGCCTACCCTAATAATATACTATTTCATAGGTTAAACATACCCACTTTCATATGTATCATAATAATATGAATCAGCTGAAACATGGCCTCCTCTAGTACAATGCCACGGCGAGAGAAAACTGGCAACACCGCAGCCCAGGCCTACAAAACAGCTGATATATTGACACGTAATGGAGCGTCTGCACAATGTTTATGTTTATACAGTTATTACTGTTGTTAACATGGCAACAGGCCGGTGCGACGTTGCCACACACCGACACCGCAGCCCCGGCCTACAAAACAGCTGATATATTGACACGTAATGGAGCGTCTGCACAATGTTTATGTTTATACAGTTATCACTGTTGTTACCATGGCAACAGGCCGGTGCGACGTTGCCACATACCAACGCCGTGGCTTTTAGAGGAGGCTATGACTGAAAACTATTCAAAAGTGTTGATATGTCAACTAAAACTTGATTTGTTTACGTTTTCTACTTTCTAGGCAATTTTACTAACCTCAATGTATCATGGCAGAATATAATTGTACCTTTGTAACCTTGCCTTCTGATACAACACTCAGAGAAAGATTTATATCGGTAATTCTTTGTGTTTCCTGACAAAGATTAAAGCCTACATTGTCAAATGTACACTGAATTGTTGCAAACATTTTGTCATCATCATCATCAGTCTCCAGCGTTATCTGTTGAAGCGCACACGTCCAAAAAAGCTTCAGATGTTTCAATATTTTTAGAAGTATAATTGTGCGATCCTAATCCCTTTAGCGAGGCTTAATAAGGAATAAATTATAAGATAACATCAAACAGTAAACTACATTGCAAAACATTTAAGGGTCAATGACACCCCATCGATGTATATAGTATACATCTATGGAAACACCAAATGGAGTTTTCAATGTATTACCTGGTAAAGAATGTATTATTGAAAACTGATCAAATGTTGCATGTTACATATGCTTTGCCTCAAATTAAACTTCTTTTAAACAGTACCAAAAAAACAGAAAATCATTTAAACGCAACTTGGATAATTAATTATGTAGCATTCATTCACAACAGATAAGTGAACAAAACAGTTTCAAAGAAAAGAATAAAACTTCTTTTAAGCTTCTTCGTAGGCAAGTCGACGGATGTGGAAAAAATCTACTGCATGATTAGCATACATTCCTCTGTAATATACCTTTGGTATTTGCAGTAAGCATGTGTTATACAGGGTGAATTTTAAATGAGTTCCCCCCCTACTTTTTTCTACATTTCTTAAGATATCATCTCCGGACCACGTCAGATCATTGTTGAGTAGTAAGTACTTCATTTTGACTGGGTTTACATTTTTGGCCGCCATCTTGGATCCGCCATATTGGATACAAAGTTTTTTTTTCAAATGTAAAGGTAGGGTTGTGACCCATTATTTCAAACAAGAATTTTACGCTGATTACAATGCCGCAATTCGTTTTTAAAAATCTTGATCCGTTCTAAAGTTATGAGGAGTTTTTATAACTTTATTTTTAGCCCATTTTAACATTGTGCATTAACAAAATAAGCCCATAATCTCAAAATAGTGTTAGATAAAGATAAGTATACACCACCATTAATTGTCGACATATTTTCACTTGGTTATGACGGATGTAAATTTTCCAGCCGCCATCTTGGATCCGCCATTTTGAAATGTGATCAATTAATTTAAATATGAAGGTGGTGTTGTGACCCATCATTTTGAACTACTTTTTTATACTGGACTCAATGCCGCAATCCGTTTTTGGTTATCAAGCTTTCTTGATGAAATATTAAAATATCTTATTTAAAATTTCAATATTTCAAAATCCAAAGATGAAAATGAAAAACGGATTGCGGCATTGAGTTCAGCATAAAGAAGTAGCTCAAAATGATGGGTCACAACACCACCTTCATTTTTAAATTAATTGATCACATTTCAAAATGGCGGATCCAAGATGGCGGCTGAAAAAACTACATCCGTCACAACCAAGTGAAAGTATGTCAACAATGAATGGTGTTGTATACTTATCTTTATCTAGCACTATTTTGAGATTATGGTCTTAGTTTGTAAATGCACAATGTTAAAATGCGCTAAAAATAAAGTTATAAAAAGTCCTCATAACTTTAGAACGGATCAAGATTTTTAAAAACTAATTGCGGCATTGTAATCAGCGTAAAATTCTTGTTTGAAATAATGGGTCACAACCCTACCTTTACATTTGAAAAAAAAAACTTTGTATCCAATATGGCGGATCCAAGATGGCGGCCAAAAATGTACACCCAGTCAAAATGAAATACTTACTACTCAACAATGATCTGACGTGGTCCGGAGATGATATCTTAAGAAATGTAGAAAAAAGTAGGGGGGGAACTCATTTAAAATTCACCCTGTATAGATGATTAATAACCTTGTTTTGTATTTAAACACTTTTTTTCTGTTTCAGCTTCCCCAGGTAGAAGTGAACGGCCAAGAACCAAATGGAAGAAGATTCCGAGTCGAGAATGGAGACTCCCTTGGGGAAAAGGAAGAGGTAATTTTTAAAAATTAAATTTCAGCAACTATAGATTTTTTGAAGACAAAATATTTAAAAAAATATTATTTTTCTCAAATATTGTTTTCACTAGTAAGTCGTTTCCACCTTCCATCACTTAATTCCATTTAATGCAAATAATATTTAAAACTGGTAAAAAATGTACTTCTAGTTTGGTTTGCAGCAGTAAAATATTACCCATGTCAATAAAAAATGTCCTTAATTACAAAAAACTATTTTAAAAAATATTTTTCACAAATACTTCCAAGTTTGACGTGCAGGATAGAAGCGCCTAAGGGAGTTAAGTACAATCTTGTTTTTACAAAATCGTTTAAGCTAAAGAGGCTGGATTTTAATTTACCCTAAGGAGTTTCCAGGTCTCCAGGTACCGATTTTTTAAAATATTAAATGCCTGAGTTGTTTTGCCAAGAAAATTCTTTTTAAAATTCCACTTTACTGTTCATATCCTACATTTTATTTAAATGCTTAAGGCATTAACGTTATTCTTTTGGCATTATAAACATGTTATGAGTCTTTAAATGTTAAATTATATATGAAAATAGATACAAATATTCAGTTTAATCAATAGATGCGCACCATAAAGTATTAATAAGCGATTACAGTAATCCGATGGTACTATGAACAAATGACAAATTATCAAAAATGTATATACATGTGAAACCCCTAGGAGAATAACAAAATGTGCATGGTAAACGTATATATCGTAATTAATAAACTAACAAAAAGAAAACAAAGCAAGATGAAAGCTAACTAATTTATATATTACCATAAATAACGTAGGAACACTACAAAAGAACATAAATAAGAATACATAAATGTATAAATAAACTAAACAATACCTGACATAAACAGTGACGCACACTTGGGGCGCATTTGCTAAATACGTTTTCTTTTGGGGAAAAAAAAAACTTTGCGGCCTCTTTTGGTCTTGTATTTTTCTGTCCACATAGTCGTCTGCGTTGAAAGTATCCGCTAAAGTACAATGTTGAACTGTACATATAAAAAGTAGTGCAATGTACCAGGATCTGAGCCCTCGAAATCTTTGCCTTGGGCCCGAATTCCGTTGTCCCACTGACTAACCCAAACGCACGAATGCAGATTTTATAATGAAGCAATATCACTGCCTCTTAACCACAGAAAACGTACTACTATAATCCAGAATGCCAACCGCATGGTAAAAAGCATTAAGCAGTTTGAGAGAGCTTTGCCTGTTATAGTAGTACGTTTTCTGTGCTCTTAACCGAGCGGCCGATTGAACATTGATAACACACTTGTAAACGTTAACCGACGCTCCATTATGAACAATGCAACAGCTGTTGCAGTAGGCCGGGATTGCGACGTTGCCACTTTTATGCCACGGCCTTGTATTAAAGGAGACAATGGTACTTTAATACTGTTATCTGATATGGCGACCATACTAAGGTATGTATTTTAAGCCAAGTAAGAATGATCATTTGTGTAGTTTTTTTTTTTTTTTTTTTTTTTTTTTTGCTAAAACCCATATGTTTATTTGGCAACGACCATTACTAAAATTTCACAGAGATGGTTCTAGGATCATTATAAAGCTACTGACAGTTGTCAAGGTGGAACCGTACCTCCTGGTAACTAGGCGAGCCCTATTACAAATAACCACAGGGATATTCTCTGTGTAACAAATTGAAGCGACAATCTTATATAGGGCAATTTCCTACCCTTGCCACAACAAGATATAGGCTGCACCCCCAATAAGTAATTACAACTGACCACGCTCCAATATACCTGCCAATCAGTCACTTCCTACGAAACCACCCTTAGATTAACTTACAGTAAAGGCTAACTTAGGTTAGGTTAGCTTAGGTTATGTTATATGTAAATTTAAAAACACACCATCATTTAAAATGCTTGGTTAACTAACCTACCTAACCTAACCTGATGTGGTCAGTATAACAGAAGAGTATAATTATTTCATGGAAAGTTATATTTAACTGTCAATTATAACATTGCCACTGTTTACTTATAAAATAGATGTTTCCACTAAATGTATTTGTCCCTGGTAAATGTAATGACCATAGAACTAACGTTGATAAAACTACCCAAAATGAAACTATGAACCCCGAAAACCCTCATGCATGTGCTTAAAATACCCTCGGACCCCATTGGACAACATGGTCCCCGTTTGAAGTTCGCGATGGAGCATTTATAAGTAAATACTCATTATTTGGTCTTCATAATAAGAAAACCCCCGCACAGTACGTATTTGCTCTGTTACATTTAATTTATGGAATTTAAATCAAGTTAGTTAATTCAGCCACAAGGATGATTTAATTAGACCAAAGAGTATACACAGTGAAGTGTTACAGTTAACATTTGTTTATGTTGTAACCGATGGTGGGGGTATCTGTGTTCTCCGGTGTATTAAAGGAACTACATATTTCTCTTCTGCGTCATCATCCCGTTGCATAGATTATCCAGTAAACATTATATAATATGGTGAATTTTACCTATTGAAACGTATGGTGAATTTTACCTATTGAAACGTGTTACCATTAGCCTGTATTTACTATGCAAGCTGTCATTATATACGACTATTTTAAAACTCTCTAAGGGGATGGTGGTGGGAGTGAGCTGGTCTAGTGGTAGAGCACGGGACCCCTGGGGCCCGGGTTCAAATCCCACCAAATCACCAACGGATTTTATCAAAGTGATTATGCCTCAACCCCTAGGTCTAGCCTGAAGAACTTTAAAAAACAATTCCGGGCTCGTGCCTAGCCCCCCCCCCCCCCTAGTTGGTACTTTTAGTATTCATCATTCATATTCTACTTTATGGAATAAAGCGTTGCAGATCTGTATTTCTGTTGGATTAAGTATCTTAGAACAATTAAATACTTAATTTACATTACCGGTACATGTTCTAATAGCTTTTGAAATATTTTCCAATTTTTGTTTTTCAAATTAACTATTTCCATATTAGAGTACGTTCAAAGTGGGTTTCCCAGTGTAGGTCCATGGGTGGCTGGTTTGGATGTTTTAAGTATGTAAATGAACGTCGGGTAAACAGTTTTCATGTACTCGGAATTAGCTTGTCTTGTTAGTTTTGCCCACATTTACATCATGTCAATGTTTGCTTACGAAAACATTGAAAACAGGATACCGTTTGTATAAATAATACAAGTATAATATGTTTTACTTATTTATGGTGGTTATAAGCTAAAGTACGCTTTTTCATGTAATTCAATTTATAATTGGTTAAACACTATGTACAACTGCTATGTGATACTTTATCCTAAACACACAAATTAATTAATTAATAACTGAATTGATTAAGTTAATTTCTGCTATTCACACATTTTGTTAAATATATTTGCTTTAAAAATTCAAGATATTTACATGAACAATCAATCATACATGTCAATTTCGATGGTTGACAAATAAGGCAAAATTTGGTGCTACGTGACTAGCCTAGCCACATTCTAGCTCATTTTACAACTAAAATAGTGACATCTTAGCTATTTTTATTTTACAGTTTTGATCTTTGTGTCTTTTGTGATTGAGTAATTTTTGTCAGATTTTGATGAAATTTTGTTTAAAGGGGTAAGGCAGGATAAACGTGAATGAGTTCGCGAGCCAGCATGATCGGACCATGGGAACGGGGTTTTTACGGGGGGGTTTTATGGGGTACAAATTGATTTTTCTCATTTTGACCCTCAAATCACAAAATTTCTCCATTTCTCTCTAGGCCTTTTTAAAGAGCTTAACAAAACAAATAAATTAGTATATCAAAGTGTTTTGTACAAGTTATTGGTAACGGAGAAAATTCAAAAAATTTTAAATTTAAAATCCCCATGTTATTCTTATGGAGAATATTGTAAAATGTTGCAGCTTGCTTGTTTATAGATATATTTTGATCAAACTTGGCAAATTATTTATTTTACACTAAGCTATAAATATTTTACAAAAACACACTTTATTAGTTTCCTTGTAGCAGCAAACTTAGGTACTCGTTAAACCTAATGTTATTTAAATAAATTTAATTCAAAATCAATTCAGACAAATGGAAATTCACTTAGTCGGTAGGTTTGCTGCGGCGGGGGTATTATATGTATAATACTGACGGTACACTAGCGGAATCATTTTAATAGCTTTCCCAACTTCAGTTTTCATTCGCTTTACGTAACGTTTCTACAATTTTAGCATAGACTATTGCATAACTACAGACAATGATTACTACTAGAGTCCTGCAATGATTGCAAGCCTCACAATACAACGTATCTGTCCAGGACTGCTCCATTGGTTGACAATTGTCTGTCAGTCAGTAGATAATAACGCGATGTGCTATTGACATTTTTGAATGAGTTTGGTCGTTGGGAGTAAATATCGATTAACGATTTCCTCTCTTTTTGAACATTCTATTTTCAAATTATGTGCTACAAATACACAAGATAGAAGGTGTATAATTTGTTTTCAACAATACAGGGTGAATCAGACTACCCGTGCACATACTAAAACAGACAGTAGGTGTAAATTGGAAAGTTGTTCATCTTTACAATACTCTTAAACTGATATGCTGTTTGACATATGTTGCAATTTAATTGTTTTTTTTTTTTATTTACAGGACTATCAACATTACAAAAAATAAAATTTTTTAAAAAAATTTAAAAAATTATTACATGGGGCACATGAATGTAAAGCTGTGTTTACCAAGATTACGAAATTTCATATCAGAACGAAAATATTGATCTGTTTGGAAAATACAGGGTATTATGTCAATACGCGAAAAATTCGCAAAAATTCGTTCATTTTGAAACGATTTGAGAAAATTGAGTTCTTTTTCACCAAAATGTAGCTCGAAGGAAGACTTTCTAAAAATTTACAATGTGACATACGGAAATGTTGAGATTCGAACCCGTGACCTTCATTTCTGGAACACCCTGTGCTTAGATCATGTTCTAAGTATTTTATGTGTGTGTGTTTCTTCGTATTTGATTTAGGGGGACATTATTGTATAATAATTCTATTTCGCGTTTCTGTGTGAAAACGCACTCTCGTAAAACTATGTACACGGGTGGTCTGATTCACCCTGTATAAATGCAAAATCTCCAACAATCTTACACCAAGATCCGACACAAAGTAAAACTTTATATCAACATTTTTAGAATGACCCAATCACTGGTCCTTTTTTTTCAACATCAACCATGTTAGGAAGCATTATTTATTGTTCCCCAACCCAATGACATGTGAGTCCATAATAGACTTTGTTCAGAATTGAACCAACAGCCTTCAGAGTTGAAGCTGAACCCTGCAATCACTTGGATAGGTATCCAATCTATTATTACAATTTTGACCATTTTATCCACCTTGTTTGGAAAAAAACAAGAATAAATGGAATATATTTAAACCCCAACATAAGCCACAGTGGTGGTTTTTTTCCTTCCACATACATATCCTGACCGTGTTTACCAACTCGAAGTAATAAATCTCGGACCTTTTCACTATCTTAACCGTATTTTTCCGGATCATCTCTTCTATAAATCACTTCGTTCCAACAAAACGATTCATAAATAATCCGGCTAACCTTGTTATCTCAAAGCAACTTTCCAAGAATCAAAATCGTTCTAAAAGTCGTTACAGTCATCCGTCATTGACTTATGTTTTTGTAAACAAGTTGTCAGAAGTCAATTTTGTATGTGTTAACGTTAAACTTACGCCGGAAGTGTTACATCGTGTTATTTTCCCAAATAGTTGTAAACATTACATTTTGATTTCCCAGTGTATGTTATAATTAATCAGGTACGCCAACACAATAGTACATGAGTATGTAAATAATCACAATTTGAAGCAGTATTCATAATATGGGACTGGCTTAAATAGGAAAACACTGGACGAATATGCAATAGGATCAAATATTATGGGATTTCTGTGATATATATTATAAGTAGTGGTGCAGTATAAGAAAATGAAAGATCTAAATTAAATACCAAGAACAAACCCATGCTGAAAAATAGTATAGTCTACAAAGGCACTTTAAATAAGCACATTCAAGATAAGGTAGTTTTATAATTAGTTATGTTTTGAAAGTATTATTTCTTTAAATTATGACATTAGAATCCTTCAGCTCAAAAAAATTAGCAATGATATTTTTTTGTAATTTTTGTTAAGGTAAGATATAGTACGTAACTTATTCAAGCCCTATTTTGCACCACTTCCAAACTGATGTATACACAGTTCTTTTTCACATGAAAAATATGCAATTGCTTTTTAAACATTTAGCTAAAACACTTTTATAATTATGATAATCATAGGGTTAATTTGTATTTTATTACAACAAAATGTTATTTTTCAGATTTTCGGGTCCCCAAGTACGCCAGTGCTTGAGAATCCGGAATATCAAACGCGGTGGTACTTTAAGTACTTCCTTGGAAAACGTAAGTTCATTGCTTAACAAATATTGCTCTAGTAAAAGCATGAGTAGCTAAATCGTTAAAGTTCTAATTTGAGAAGAACCATGATTCTAGAATTAGTCTTAGTTTTAAAGTTAAGTTTATAAATAATCGCGAGTTTTTTGCATTATCCTAACTATTAAGTATAATTATCATCTGAATGTTGTAAAATGTTGTCAACTAATTAAGTGTTCATAGAAACTAACAATATTGTAAATGTAGATAAAATAAGTTTTTATGGAAACAATATTGTAATGTTACAACAAAATCATTTGTATGACCAATAACGAAATATATGCTTGCCTTTATGGAATTGTATTTTAAAAATCACTATACTTTGTATGGTTACCTATAATTCAGCAAATGGACAAGAATAACGACCTTACTCTTTAAAATTAATGACTCGTTTACTGTCTTATGTAACAAGAAGCTAACAATCGTGCTGTAGTTTACAAAATCGCGTTGTAAAACAGTTTTGGCTTACCAAATCAATCTAGTAAATCGTCAATTTAACATAAGTTTAAAGCGAATTTCTGTGCCCTTTCGAGATCTGAAATCTCATGTCGTTGCCAGTTAAAACGTCTGCATTTCAACCATAGATTTTAGACAAAACAAAAATGGGGTAATCAAAATCCACATACTTTCTCTTAAGATTTTCAATGCATATTACACTAAGTAGTCTATGCATCTTTAAGTATTGAATCATGCTCCTAGGTTCAATTCCCATACGATTTACGCATGATAACATTTTATAAACAAAATCCCCCCATGGCACTCACAACAATGACCAAGGAAGCTGTCGCGCTGTTTGGGTCTTCGGTCTATTTAAATCGATGGACAATAGCTGCCAATTGCACGTCCACTGCTCGGACAGCCGCTAAATTAGACTCATCAAAGCACTGTAACATCAGAGCTATATTTAAACCAAGCGTGATATAGCGCTAAATATTGCTGCCAATTCTGTATTAATAGTACTCATCAGGTAAATTAAATGTAAATAGTACATCTTTTACATTACGTTGAAAAACAAAGAACAACTTCACTCTGAGAGTTTTTATACAACTTAAGATAAATTTGTTTGAAGAACTGTTAATAACAGAACGTCATGACAAAAACAGTTAGGCTATATCAGTAATAATGGGGTCTAAATATAGAACGTGGGACTTCGGTCCCTGAAGTTTCGGGTTCAAATCCCGCCAAATCACCAATGGATTTTATCTCAGTGATAGTGATGCAACCCCTAGGTCTAGCCTCAAGTAAGTGGAAAACAATCCCAAGCTCGTGCCTCTGAAGACAAAAAATAAAAATAACAGTAATAAGAAAAGTATAAATATAAGCCTTGCGCAGACGCTATACCATGAATTAATGCAACAGCTGTTTTGGGTGGCCTGATCTGCAGTGTTGCCATTATTTTCTCGCCGCGACCTTGTATTAGAGAATGTCTTGGAAGTATACTCGTTGTCCTGTTTTCTATATCCAGATGTCTTTGATCATATTGTCCTATTGAGTACCCTTATTACAGATTAATCGTCTGTAAAATAAGTCTATACGTAAAATTTACTAGGTACACATTACTTATTTGTTAAGTTTATTTATGATTAAAATAGGCCGACTTACTTTGGTTTAAAATAATGCACTTAAGTGATTATTACACATTAAAATTAACCTATTTCATACATTCAATTTAAATCATAAACCTTTTATCAGTGGCATGTTGTGATTGAAGGCAAGTCTCAATTTGGTTGAAGCTTAAAAATTAAATAAATAGCCAATTACATGCATAAAATACCCGAGTTTAAGCATGTTATTTCTTAGTGGCATGTTGTGAAGGTATACCCATAAACCCCCTCTCACAGCATGATCCTCCCCATTACATTGGACGATGCCTCGGAGACCTATAGGATGTTCCTATCGGTTGTGTTATGTCTCGATAACGCGTGTAAAACTTGTATTGCTTAACAAGAACACTATCTTTTAGGCATCTTCTTTAGAAGCGGTGAAGATGTACATTTCCCATCCAATTTTCCCACTTTTATTTGTTTATTTCACAATGTTTTATACCTTTACAAATTTTTATAAATAAATATTTAACGAAAAAACGATTTCGCACCACTGTATTGGGAGATAGAGCTGCAATGTGTTATGATACTCTTTTTTTCATTGAAGTTTCATTGATTGAGTGTCTAAACAAAGCCAAAGTTAACGTTTGCGTTTTCTAGCTCCAAAATAATACTTTTAAAACGTCTTAAAACTAAATACTGGATTAAATATAAAAATAAGTTGTTACCGAATTAACTATAGAACATTATAGCATCATCAATCCTTAGATTAAACATTATGTAAAGAACTTGCCGTTTTTCCTTTGCTTACAATCGCATCTTCCTCAAATCCCAAATTATGCAACTATTACAGGCAAAGACTGCAAGGCTCCAGAACCACCTTAATTAACCGATATAATATGTTCCAGTCAATTACGTCATTCCACAGACACAAACATGTTTGATCTAAAATAGCCTATGACGTCATCCCAGAGCAACTAGCTAGACTAATATGTAACAGCTTATGACGTCACTAAACAGCACCCAGCTGGTCTAATCAATCTAAACATATGCCATCTTAACACAACTACCAGCTGATCCATTTTAAAACCTATTTCGCTACACTACTGTGAAATGACTGTTTCACCTGCGAAAATTCATCATTGCATTGTTGACTACGGAAAAAGGTTGTTTACTATGCGAACGTAATGTTTACTTATCTTTTTTGGATTTTGCCGACGTAAGCAAGCTATTGGTACGGTTTTGTCGACTGATTCTATTTTCAACAACTGAAACTATACAACCAAAGTAAATATTAACTTTGTAAGCATAACCTAAAAAATTCTATGAGTGTTGTAACGTTCCTAACTGTAATAAAGAAGTATCCAAAGTCTGTTTTAATTTAAATAGTTATTTGTGCAACTAGTGAGAAAAGTGAGCAATTGACTCACTCGAGAGAAATCCTTACTCACGAGCCGTAGGCGAGTGAGGAATGGTTTCTCGAGTGAGGCAATTGTACTTCGAACTCGAGTTGCACATTATACTTTTCCTACAGTTACCATAAAACAAATAAATTTGTTAAGAAACATAACCTATTTTTACACAGAAGTGAACTTTTAATATAACATTTAATGTCAAGTGACAAATACAACAGTACAACAGCTGACCAGCTGATTTACAGCCAGTGCTGCCAACGTATTTCGCGCGCATACGACGTTGCCTGCATGTTACGCGTTCACTATTTCGTGCCTTCACGTTGCAAATCTGGACTCACTGATGAGCGAATTGGCCACTTTGCTTTCTCAAATCAGTGAGAGAACATGTACATTGTTAGGTAACTGTAGGAAAAATAAGTATTCTTTGTAGTGTAGCTAAAAGTAACGTTCAAAACACGAATGAAAGTGGGTCTATACATATTCTCGACCATTTAAATTGCTCAATAAACATGGTCTCAAATATGTAATGACTCACTTTCTACTCTAGTTATCAAATATTCCATAACGTAATATTACATCAAAAAGCGGATGGAATATTTTTCTATAATTAGATCATTAAGTTGATATTTAGCTTAACAAGCAACAATCAATCACACAAAATTGCTATAAATTTCAACTGTGTATTATTTTCTTATACATCAATCAAATTTATAGTTATCCTCACTATTGAAGCTGTCTTCAGGTCCCCGCCTATCTGGGGATATCCAGTCACTGGAAAAGGCATAAAAGTCACTGCTCCGAAGTACATTTTCGGACTAGCCTAACCCTTGCACTATTTTCGGAGTAGTTCCTGACTGTGCATCCTGTCGGAGCAGTACTTTAAACTCGCATTATTTTCGAAACAGTGCCATTAGGGGTAATGCCTATTGGACCAACGCCGCTCTCCATACCCGGGCTACTACCCAGGCAGACAGGTCAGGAGACAGGTTTTATCACACAGACTATAATCCTTCAGAGTGTGTAGAATCAACATATGATGACACCAATTTAAATAAACCATCAACAATGCATGCTTAGTTATATTTTATCGTTAATTAACTCCTTGTGTTTCTACATTTGGCGAATTTTATGTTACAGTACATCAAAACTACGTCGGCATGGACGCAGACAAGATACCGTTCTTTCTCAGTGTTGTTCTCACCGACGCCAACAACCAGTGTGTGCCGCAATACCGCGCTATACTGTGGAGGAAAACAGTGAGTATTATGTAGTATTATAGTTCGGCCACATAGATAGCACACCTCTAGCATTGGTTACCATTAGCGCGCAGGTCGCTATCTAAGCGGCCGAACTATAGTTGTTAGCTTTGACTCTTGATATAACTGGACATTCCATCTCCATGTTAAAGCTGTCGCCAGTTTTAAAATCTAAACGGATGTAGTTGAAGTTAGTCACCGACATAATATGCTGATGTAATTACTTATTTCTTTGTCGTATGCGGATTGTTTAACCAAGGAAAACTGATGGAATTACTTATGACTTATTGAAAACTAGTAGAGAACCCGGATTCGTACGGGATTGGCATTATATTGAGTATGATTTGCGTTTGCAATGGGGGAGGACACAGTTTGATAAAAGTTGCTTCTTTAAATTGACGGTGTACTATTATAGTACTATACATCTAACATAGCCATAACGTTCTACCACTTCACCTAAACAATAGAGAAAAATAAATTATTGAAGTTTCGCAAAATATCACAAATTATTCATTAAATTAAAACCAGAAACTACTGTAAACAATCCGACTTTGACAGTCCTCATTTTGTATCCCAGATCTTTGGTACTGATTTGTTTAAATTAGCTGTTTTCATAAATGAAAAAAATATATAGTGGTGGACCCTGTTGGTAAATTTTATAACTTTTAATGCTTTTGAATATCATAGAACCAACGTTTTAGTTGAAACAGCTGACTAAATACTTTAATTCCCTTTAAATATGAATACTCATAAGGTTAACATGGGGAACTAAAGAGCCACTGGGGCAGAGCCCGAATGGATTTTTGAGATAAGAATATGCCTAATATGTCAATCAGGAATGTGAGCTATCATCATGCCAAATTTCAGCCAAATCCGTCCAGTAGTTAATGCGTGATTGAACTTCAAACAAACAAACACACAAACAAACTTTCACATTTATAATATTAGTAAGATTATAGCGTCTATTATGTCATGTCAACTATCTCAGTAACAAAAAAGTGATTAAATATAGTTTCAGGGACAATTGCAATCTGTTTAGTGGCTCACTCTAGCACGTTCTTCTCACTAACATTTTGGGACAGCTTTTCCATATGCATGGAACGTCTACTTCAGTTCAAAAGTCAATGGTATTAGGTAGGATTAGATATTGGGTGATATTAGTAGAGCTTAGATTTCAATGCAAACTTCTAGAATGTTTCATTCTTTCTTGTGGTGTTTCTGGACCAATTGATCGACAATAAATAAAAAGGAAAAATATCTGATTGTCGCCTTCTGGTACAAGGTTTGTCCTACTGGATTCTAGAATAAATATGTTACAAAGCTACAAACGGATTGGTCTTAAGGACTGCAATCATTCAATCATAATCAAAATTATAACTAATTCAAGACGCACAGATAATTAAACACTAATATTTTTATCAACCGTGTTATAGTTAACAGTATGCCTAAAATCAGACGAGATTGAGATATAATTTTAATCGTTCACATAAAATGTATGACAACACATTCTTACGTATTTTCATTAATATTAGCATAACCGACATTTTGTCTCTATAAATTACAGAACAATCCATGTTCTGATATTTTAAAACTATTGATATCATATTTAGCCTTTGAGTTCTTTAATTTAGCCTTTGAATTCTTTAAACATTATTTTAGCTGTGTAAAATATATTTTTTATCATAACAGAAATCCTGTTTTGAAACAAACTTTTATCCGATCAGCTGCTAACCTTTAATCTATGCTAAATACTATGCTAGTTTTGGTCCGCCCTGGGGTCTATTCCCAGTACCCGCCAAATCTGACGAGCCTTCCCCTATCCGCCACCTGGGGAGGCGCCCGATAGGAGACTAGCAACTCCACACGGGAAAAATAGGGCGAGGCGGGCGGAGTAATTTTACAATCAAAACCATCTCACATCAATTTGAGTAATCAGTCAACAAAGTCAATCAAAATTAATGACATTTTGAACCAAAATTGCTTTGATAACCCCAATTTTGAGAAATTGATTGTTTTACTTCGAAACAATTATTGTCATAAAATATTAATTACGGTGGAAACAATCGATGTATATAGATAGTGGAAACCAAAATAAATTAGCCCATACCTAATAAAATGATTCTTTTGACTCCGACCGCCTCTAATCCTATACTAACCTTATACCTATGAAGGTGCAGATATAGAGATTAGCTATAAATATATTTAATAGCAATAGACCTATGGAAACAATCTTTTTCTTTGCGTATGGGTAGCAAACTTTGAAAAAAAAAACTTAGTAATATTTGCCATGTATCGGAAATGTTTAAGATAAAACTGTCTAGAAATTGTTAAAATAATAATTTTCCTTAGAAGTTATTTTACTACATGGTGCAATATTCCCACTAATGCAACAATTAAATCAATCTCTATAGGTACACCTTCTTATAAAATATATTTTGACTAAAATATCAAGTGAAGGCCCAGTTTTAAAACAATGCTGTAATTTTTCCTGTAAAATGTCAAAAACATAAAAATTTTAAAAATATTTTTATACGTTCTTAATAAGTAACACAGTAACTAACAAGTCATAACATTGGTTCTGCAAAACAAATAAACTAACTTAACTTGGAACTGTAATGAAATTCATTCATTTAATATACAAACAGAAGTCAACAATAATAAATACTACTGGGCCGTTCAAATATTTTATGTTTGTAAATTAATCATTCTAACAATTATTATAACTAAGGCCAGGATACCAGCCTATACAAATAAAAAGTTAAATACTAAATCAAAGTAAAAATATTTGTAACAATTTTAACTAAACCTACCTAAATACTAAATAAAAGTAAAAGAATGTGTAAGAATTTTAACCAAACCTACTTTTTAAGTTACGCTGCAGAAGTCACAGTAGTTGTCGTAGTTCAAAATCAACCAAACTTTGCAACTATAAACTCTTTAAGCCATTGATCACGATTCCAAAGTTAACAAAAATATAACATTACGATATTTGCACAACATATATTAATTTATATTTCATTTTAAGTCAATTTCAAACCATTTTCCTCAATATTTGTAAAAAATTCATTGGTAAACATAATTTATGGAAAATATGTTGGCAAATATTTTCCTTGTATCCAGGCTAAACTAAACACAAACAACTAAAATAAAGAAAATTGAATATTTCCTACCTTTGGTTGGCTTCAGCTGAAACTTGTCTGATATGATGTGAACAAATTTTTATATTTTTAATTTCACAAAGGTTTAATTTCAATAAATAATTGTTTTAAGCAATATCTCCACATATATATTAATTTAAACCCCAACCACATAAGATGGTACACTAAAATTGTAACCTATATTTTTAGTCTATTTTTCCTTAAAACCAAAATACCAATGGACTCATGCCAATGGTTTAAGTGAAAAGGTGCTTTGTTATTTCACTTTTAAAATAAATTGAAACCTCCCGAAAAACTTTTAGGATATTCAACAGTTGGTAGCCAACCAAAATCTGCATGTATTTCAATGCCATTCTGTTTTAGCATTACTTATATAGTTTGAAATTTTAACTGTAATAATTTTTAATATTTGTTTCGTCTTGATTTCTCACATACTATCTTAAATCCTTCACTAACAAATGTATGAGCAATATAAAAAGTAATTAACTTTAAGTGGTAGCTAATTATAAATTGATCCCTGTATGACTTAAAATCATTGTTCACATCATATTGGACTTTTATTAACAAGACAAGACAAAAATACAAAATATAAACACATATTATGCCAAAAACACATAAAATATCAAACATGTTCATACATTACAAGAGAATATAAAATTTCTTAAAACTACGAAGATACAAAAGATATAAAGTTCGACGAATAATATTTTAAACAAAACTGTTGTGACGTCGGCGTTGATTTAAACAATATTTTGACGGTTCGGCATGTTATTTAAAAATATACACGAACGATTTTGTCGATAGACTTCTTTCTTCTTTGGTTAACTGGCCAACGGCGACAACTGTTCAAACTTTTGTTCTTCACGCGGTCGAAATCGTAGCGTATTATCATTATAATTGATGTCTGTTAGTTTGAGGTGCTTAAACCTCCTGGACCAGTAATCGTATCTTAAACCTACCCGAAGCCTGGATACAAAGAATGACTTAAGAACTAAAACACCAATCACTAAACTACACAGATGCATCTTGTAGCGAGAAGATTCGTGTTTCCAAGGTGTAGTCTTGATTTTGTAGCACGCCTAACTAACCCTAACCTATGAATTTACTTCTGATTTCCTACTAAAAAATTATTTTCGATTAAATCTGAAAATAGGTGGAAAAACGTGCTATACATTTTGTGGACAAAACATTAATTGGTTTTAGTCTTTATTTGTTTTAATGTTATTCCCTAAATGTTATTAAATTATGTAGATTCCTCTGCCCTAAATCAATTTAATGAACTAAACTCATTGTATACGTTTACTTCAATTGCGGACTTGGCGAAATAAAAATTATGTAAGTTTGTAAAAAAAATTCAAGAAAACTTAAATACTTCAACTAATTTAATTTGCCCTTTCAGAATTAAGGAACTGGACTTCCTTTTGCAGCAGACCTGGATTTGAAGTGATATTATAAAAAAATCCACGTTTTTTATTCCATTTTATAGAAAGATTTAAAACCTATTTGATTTCAAAGTTTTACAACACAGTTTAATTTTGCTAAGCTTGCTTCTGTTTACTTCCGATATGTTGTATATTATCGAATGAAGTAAATTGCCTTATTATTTATTGCTATGCCAATTTGATTACATATTTACGATTGATTAATGGTTAGAAAAATGTTTGACAGTAAGAAATTACCTATTCTATTTCATAATTGATTTTTACCCTAACAAAACTAAGTTCTAAAAGTACGTTTTCCTAACATAATTAAATACAGAATTTGATAACTTTCAAATTTTACCACACTATTTGAATTTTACTCATAGTTGAACATCATAAAATAAAACTCATTTTTAATAAAAATCTCATTTTGAAAAGGTACTTAGGAAATTCAAAAAGTTTTTTCGTATTTGAACAACAGATAAATAAAGAGCAGTCTATCAACGTTAAGATTTGAAAAATATTACGATTATGCACATATTTTTTAATAGTTCCTTGATATTATGTCATATACGACACAACAACATATCAGCTGCATACCGCCAAAACTCTGGTCTGACGTAACAATCAGCTGTGACAGTCCGGCCGCAACTGTCACAGCCTTTTGCTTCGTCAGCCGAGTTAAATATTCGAAAAAGATCCCGGCAAAGTCAGTCTTATATGGTATTTATCGTGTCTCTGTTAGAACAGTCGCTGCTTATTTGTTAACGTTCACAGTATAATTACATGATTTTAATCAACTAATATATTAAAGTTAGTACATCAATTTGAGCACAAAAGTACAAAATCTTTGTTGTCCAACCACATATCACCAAACATTAGTATGCAGGTCTGCTGAAAATGGACTCCATAGTTTCCCAGTTTAAATATTGAGTCATCTACATAATAAACAATTAATTGTCCTAAATCTGAGGCTATTAATTTAGATTGTTTTATAAACAACAATTAACTTATTTGTTTAAATACCCTGAATAATGTCGCCTACTAGAATGCAGACTAAACTTAAAGTATTTAATGTTAATTTTAGGTAATCTTTGATTTGGCTAAATAAAACATAATCGAAATTATATTGACTCTGGCTAATTTATGGCACCTAACGAATAATTAATTGTCCCATAATTCCTAACTTTACCCTGTCATTTAGGTCGAATGTATGCTTTCTTCTTCCTTTCCAAACTCGATGATGCGAAGGTCCAAATCTACAAGGCATGCACAAACATAAAGTCTTACCTTTGGTACGACTGCAACCAACCTGCAACCAAAATTGTGTTTATTATGTATGCACTTAAAAACCTATAAAGCTCCACATAAAAAGGTGGACATAGCATAATTTAGACCCTACAAAATGTATTTTCCATACCTTGTAATTATTGTAATTTAAATAAAGTCTGGAGTCCAAATGGTCCAAATCACAACCCCAAAATAAATAATACAAGGTGAAACCCGTATAAATCTATGGTTACTTTCAAGGTTTACGCTAATTCATCTGACTGCAATAATAGAATGAAATTATCAAAACTTTAACATTTAGCTTTGTGTATTGAGTAATGGGCCTAAATAAGTGTAAAAATAATAATGGCTATTATTGCGCAAGTTACAAAATATGGTTTGATTATTCAATGAATAAAATATTTCCAGTACCTCATCGAAGTTATTATGACTAGCCTACTGTATGTTAACTGATTTCATCTCCTTTTCGAAGAACATTTAGATAATATTAAAATTGTGTCGATGGATCTTTTGTGGTAAACACTCCCGCAATTTCATCAGTGCAAGGCAGAATAAATCTATGTTTTAATTTGAGAAAAATGTCTGTTGAACAGGCATGTTCTTACTTCAAAGGCATGTCCACCCTTAAGCAGTGCAAGTTCGATTTTTACTTCATTACGGTACGTCGGTCATCATACCGTACTTATGTGCCAATGAATAAACCTCTAGCATAATTTTGAGAAAATTGGCCGCAGGGTTGCTGTTAAAGATGAAATTCCTTGACATATGATGTCAGTTGTCTACGCCTTATCAATTACATGGAGTTGTCAATATAATCTATCTTCGGAATGTTCTAGGTGTAGTGGCAATAGTCTCATGAACGTATGATTAACTGTCTTAGATAGTATGATAAAATATAGGGTGGTAAAAAAACCAGAAACGGGCAGAAACCAACCCGTGCAATAGATATAAGTTAACTCGATGATAACTAATTTTAAGAGTTACTATGATATTAAGATTTCCCACTGAATTTACGTAGTTTCTTTCTTGATGGCTCATCTACAGACTAAGACCTTTCTTTAGACACCCCTACCAAATTTCTACACCCAGCCGTTCTCTCAAATTAGCTATGATAAAACCCCCGTTTTTCCTCCATAAGAATATGATTGGAATAAAATTTTAAAGGCCACTGGGGCAGAGCCCAAGGAAATTTACCTCATTTCTCTTTTGTTGACTCATCTTCAGACAAAGACCTTTCTTTAGACACCTCTATCCAGTTTTCTACGGCCAGCCGTTCTCTCAAATTAGCTGTGACAAAGAAAAACAGTTTCAAATTAATATATAGATTTCTGTAAAACAATCGAATAAAACGGGCGTCCACAGAAGCTATTACCCGCCAAAATGTTTGTTTTTTCAATAATGTCGAAGGTACGACACAAGAACTTCGTGTTATCAGACTTAACAGGAGGAATTTAGTGACTTGTAGTGTGGATTTACAATTATTGGTTTGTTAGCAAACCTACTCTTTAGTAAAGAAATTGCTGTATCGTAGTTTAATTATGTTATTGGACCTGATATGCAACGTTTAGCTCCTCCCTCAAGTAATGAATTCAAAATAGTAAATTTTGTCAATTAAGGTAAGATCATCAGCATCATTGCTATGAATGGAGGAGGAAATGAATCCAAAAACTCCTGACATAAGGACATCACCATGAAAGGTTGGGATGACAAGTTCCGGTAGTTTGACCAAGCAACGTATAGTTTAACTGAAATTTCAGTCAGACCATCTGAGGTACTTAGTTTGTCCACATAATGTGGTGAGAAGGAATCCATCCTTACCTGTAGTTTTGCAACTACTTCTTCGCAATTCAGAAGTTCAAATGGATCTCCCGCTGACGTACTTGCATCTCCATTCGTTTAGTCGTCGATTTCGATCTGAAAAAGTTGATCGAGTAAGTCTTCCAGATGCCCACGATCAATGTCGGTTTTATGTCGGTTTGGAAGAGTCCTCCCCTTGCAGAAGTGAATTGGCCTCGGTAATTGTAGTGTCCAATCTCATAAATCTTTTTCAGTAGTCGTGCATTCATTTTTCCAGCTCTGCTACCAATTGTCGAGGGATTATAAGTGTGCTATAATTTTACTAAATATATATAAATGTGGAATCATGAAAGAAGTTTTATTTTTGACAAATTAAAAAATTTCAGTTTCAGTTCATGATCCTTTTTCTATTAGTTCGACTAGTACAAAAACTAACATTATTTTCTTTTGATAATCACAACATATGGTTTTAATAACATTATGTTAAAAACAGTCTTTTTGGAACTATTATGGCTTTGCTACACAAGCATAACCTAACTATTTGAAGTAGGCTAAGCAATTTTTTGTACAAAATCATTAAATTCAAACAAACAATAATTTTCTGAGACAGAATACGCCATACGAATTCTACAGCTTTTTTCTGGTAACCATAATGTAGGCTAATCTATGTGCAGAGGGACACACGAAGCGTTTTATACGTTTGTACGTTACGTGAGAATAGGTTTACGTTTGAACTTATATTTCCAATCAAACTACCATTCAATTATGTAAATACTTCAACGAAAAGGGGAAATAATTCTAACGGTTCTCAAATTTGACACAAGCCGTGGCAAAGCCATAACAGTCCCGAAAGACTGTTTTTAACATATGTTACTAAAACCATTTGTTGTGTTTATCGTACTTTTGAAGCAAATCTTTTGAAGCATCTTTTGATAACCTTTCAGATCGAGGTTATCACTCACTGTCAGTCGAACGAGCCAATGAGAGAAAATAGTTATTTATTTATTTATTGCCAACGGATTTCACCAATTTACAATAAGAATTACAATAATAGTGAGATACTCAAAATTTGATGGTTATGCGCAAGTTCGGAGGGTATTCTTTCCATAGCCAATAAACCAAATACCTCTTCTCGACTAACTAAATTAGATAGTATTATTAAATCACTTTAGAGCAATATTATCGTCAATTTCAAACAGATTATCACGTATACTCAAAGTTTCACGACTCCAAAGGTCTTTGACGTTGGTGTTCGACAAGTTGAGAATATGCAGAATGAAATTATTCTAAGGGAGTATGTTTTATCTATGGTTGTATTTAGTTGAGCTGTGGTCAAGTGTGACTAGCCTCCAATTGGTTAAGGTACTTGTAACTCTCGTCTCGTAGGGGCATGGAGGATTCACAGCATCTTTGGTGATATCTGATGGAAACTTTTAGGGACATAGGCTCCTGTGATGAATGTTTTTTTCTTACAATAAACACAAGCTTTGGAAGTTTTACAACTTTTAAGGCTATGTCCCAACAGATAAAACACAATCCCTACATTTTGTCCTTACTGTGCTGAATGCCGTACATCTATCACTCCAATGGTCTTTCTCACGAAATATGTATTGTCTTAGATTGTAGGGCCTGGCACCAGGGCTAGAGATATACAGCCTGTCACCAGTTAGGGTCTCGGCAGTTGAGGTAGGTTTATGACTGACATGTTCCACGGTCACATCCCAAGACGTATTATTAGAAATTACTAAAGCATCTCTGATTTATCTCTATTAGAATTGTGTTTAAAAGTATAACAAAATAAATTTACATCTAATTCTACACCTAAGTTTTGTTCTTCAACCTTCAGTAAAGCATTGAGAGGTAACTTACTAGTGTGAGGAAGTAGTTCGAGTTCGTATCCTCCCCCAATGTTTGTAAACATCTTATGAGTTTTTCAATTATGTCAAAGGTACGCAAGAACTTCGTGTTATCAGACTTAACAGGAGGAATTTCTATTAGTGACTAGTAGTGTGAGTTTAACATCATGTTAAAAACAGTCTTTTTGGAACTGTTATGGCTTTGTCACACAAGCATAACCAAACTATTTGAAGTAACGGTATCAGAATTTTTTTATAACGAAATCATTTAATTCAAACAAACAATAATTTTTTGAGACAGAATACGCCATCAGCTATTTTCTGGTAACCATAATGTAGGCTAAGCTATGTGCAGAGGGACACACGAAGAGCTGTATACGTTTATACGTTACGTGAGAATAGGTTTATACGTTTGAACTTATATTTCTAGCCTATTTACACGCTGAGAGCTTTGAAACTGTACACAATTTATAACGTAGCTTTTAAAAATATTCTATAAAACATTTTCAGTTTTAGCTTCTTAACTTATTTAGAAGCAGAATTGTGGCATATTAAATATGGTGTTAATTCGATTCCTATTAAAATTACTTTTATGAGTTACTAGCTGCTGGACCCGTGCTTTGCAACGGGAAGAAGACGTGAAAGAGGAGAATTTGTTATTTGAATCTGTTGTATAAATTAGTTACAAAACACATCCACCAATGAATTCAGAAACCAAATCACAAACATACCACTTCAATTGGTAAAAGTTAATGGCTTTTAAATTAGGTTAGTGATATTTAGGCAGTTTAGCTACTAAATTGCTGTTTTGGTTTTAATTCGTTTTAAATCGTGTATAGGTTAAAATGAGAAAATCTTACCAAATTTTTGATTAGCGTTTTCAAATACTCGATTCATCTTCGTCTCCTGATTTCTTTATAGTTTTTTATCATTTTTGATATTTTGGAATTCAAACTTGAAGTATAAAAACCACTAATTATTTCATTTAATCAAGCAAATGTTATTAGGTAGCCTACATCAATTTTTTTCCATTCACAATAAATCAAAAATCAAACATCAGCTGTTATAAACTTCAGCAATATAGCAACACACAAACACTAAATTTATCGAAATCCATTAATTTGAAACACAAACTAGGCTACGATAAAATAAATACCCCCGCTGCCCCAACCTGCCGACTAAGCTACAGGGAAACTAACAAAGTGTGTTTCTTTATTAAAATATCAATAGCTTAGTATAAAATAAATAAATTCGCCAAGTTTGATCAAAATTTATCCATAAACAAGCCAACTAAAATATTTTACAATATTCTCCATAAGAATAACATGGGAATATAAATTAATTTTTTTTTTCTCTGTAACAAATCACCGTACAAAAACACTTTGATATACTAAATTATTTGATTTTTAAGCTCTTTAAAAAGGTCTAGAGAAAAATTTATAAATTTTGTGTTTTAAGGGTAAAAATGAGAAAACCCCATTTTTACCCCATAAACCCTGTTCCCAAGGTCCGATCATACTGGTTTGCGAACTCATTCAAGTTTATCCCGCCTTACACCTTCCAACCAAGTTTAATCAAAATCGGACAAAAATTACCTAGCCTACTGAAGTTAACGTCTGGATGGACACACATGTATACTGTATATAAATTTGAACGAATGGTGTTTTTGGCCTCTGGAAATATCAAAATGAAAAAGTAAATCGGTACCGGTCCTTGGTCTTACCACGAGACCTACTGTAATAGTTACTTCCCTATAGGGAAATTCGCTAAAAGTAGTATAGTGTGTTTTACACACACTTCAAAAAACACACTTCACAAAAGGCATCAGCCTATATTTCGCCGCAGAATACACATAGACCTAAATGCAAATATCCTAATATGTAGTTGCAGTATCAAAATATGCTATACCTTTTAATTACAAGAAATAGTGGCAGTAATTACAATTATAACTACTAAAACGCAGTTTCAACAACATACCAAATTCAAACCTGTACACCTTGTACTGTTCTACTGTTTCCTTAAAAATATAATAAATAAAAACTTAGCTTTGTTATAATCAATATAACCGTTGAAACTTGAAGACAAAGCATAGGCTGATACAACAACGGTTATGGAATCTTACTCAATTCCAAAATCAATGACACAATTTTGAACAAACTAGTGTCCCTGTTGCCCGAATGCGAGCAATTGCTAATTATTACAGGCATTATTTTAAAACGAATAACAGTAATTATTTCTGATTACTTTAAAAGATTCAGCTAAAAGATTATGGAAATACTCATGATATACATAACAGATTATATCAATTTATCCAGGCTCTCTCGCTTTTTCCATTGTAATATTTACGCAAAACCAAATTCAAATAGTAAATATTTCATTTCAACCAAGTCAGTAAATGTTTGTAGCAAACTGTTAAATTAGCAAACTTATTGACTGTTATAATTAACATATGTTCTTCATCTCACTTTTAATTTCTGACAACAGCTGGAGTTTCATAAAACTTTTTGTTTCCCATGTTAATCTTATGGAGAAATACGAAACTTTAAAGGGCCCCAGGGCCTCACTCTCTATTTATTTCCCTAAAAAGAAAGTTTCCTGCACAACTTGACGTTACGCTCTTTCCAATGACACCAAAAACATGTCAATCGGTTCAGTAGTATCGGAGGAGTAATTGTCACAAAAAACCTGCCCCGTGCTTTGCTACGGGGTGAGAATACAGAAAAGAATAATTCGGTTTTACTTTGAGATACTATAATATTCTATAAGAAACAGTTACAACACACTTACCAGGAAACATATAGGCAAAGGCTCAATCGTGCTTATTGATTATTCAAATGAAGATATCTCAATAGTCTCAATGTATTACAATACTATCATTTTATATAGTGTATAGCATTTAAAATATATATGCTAAAGTATAATTCATTAACCACATGGCACCAAGAAACAATTCTCCTTGTAAACAAATTAAATTAAATAGCAGAACAGCATTTCTGACAACAGCTGGAGTTTCATAACAATGTTTGTTTCCCATGTTAATCTTATGGAGAAATATGAAACTTGAAAGGGCCCCAGGGCCTCATTCTTTAATTATTTAGCTAAAAAGAAAGTTTCCTGCACAACTTCACGTTACGCTCTTTCCAATGACACCAAAATCATGTCAATCGGTTCAGTAGTTTCGGAGGAGTAATTGTCACAAAAAACTTGCTTGCGTATTAAATAAGTACAGATAAACCAAACCTACCACATAGCTGTGCAAAACATTAATTTATTTGGATCAGCTGTCTGAAGTTAAGAAATAAGCATTTAACAGTTACTAGTGGCTTGTATGTAGTCCCTAAAAAGCTCAAAAATGTAAAACAAATTATTGTAATATTTATACAAACTCAGAATCAAACTATCTATGTGTCAGGATAGACATCCCTGTATAACATATCTTTTGTGCAAAAAACAGTCTGTTGTTTGTCTTTACCTCTAGAGATTTAAATCTGCTACAGTAATGTCAGCAAACATGTTTGTGAATAAATATTGGTTTACTAGTAGCGTTGGTATTTTGGTTAATGATGGCTTTGTAAATTGTCTTCGTCAAATATGAGGAAAATTAAGGTGTGTTGAGATCAGCTTAGTTCTTGGTCAAAACCACTTGAGGTTAGGACAATCAATAGCAAGAAATATTCTTCAATCAAACAGCTGCTGAACAGTAAGTGTCAAAACTGCACCACAGAAAACAAACTAGGTAGTACAACTTTAACGAATAATTTTTATAAGAAGCAAATTATGAAAATTTTAACTTTCCGCCATTTGATTTCTACAAAGTTCGTAAGCCGAAATTTTCACAAAATATTTTTGAAACCTGACCTATAAATTTTGTAAAGTTCCAAATAAGTCGCTGCATAAGTAGACAATTGTATAAAATCGAACGTTTAAGCCTATTTGTGGTACACTCTGTATATTGTAAATAACATTTAGAGCATTGCATAAACAACTATTGTTTTATTTTATCCCCGCAAATAGGCTAAATGAGCTAAGAAAGTAATGAATACTATAGGCTAGTAATTGAAAATACTAACCAGAAATAACAGTGAATCCTCAGAATGAAGGTGCCTGATGTTACAGGAAAATCAGCCAAAAAATACTCACTTGACACTAACACTAAGTAAATATCTACTAAAACACACTCGCGAACACTACTCGACACAAATACATTATATTACGAAGACTAACTACACGAACACAAGAAATAACATGAAAAATACATCGTACCGTTCAGCGATACGTACACTGTACGTACAGGACAACAATGAACCAATAAGAAACCAGTGCGTCATGCGAGTAGATGACTTGCCAATCAGCTGTTAGGTTTTTGGTTAGTTTATATCAGCCAACATTTGCATACGCTGCAACATACTGTATACGGTTAATTGTTGTATTTATAAATCATTTCAATTAATATAACGTGAGTGTATGAGTAAATAACTCAAAAATTGGTGAGAAAAATATATTTTCGTTACTACGCATTCACAGATATAGTGCCGTTTTTACGAATATTCACTGTGTATTATTTTTACACATTTCCTAATTGTGTGAATATTATTATTTAATTATGAGTATTAGTGTACTGAACCGTCATTCAAATTGGTTTTAAATGTAAATTAATTATGCTAAGTTTGTGTATACACGAAATTGCATGAAATTAAATTAATTATTGTAATAGTTATACGAAGAACGTGAAAACTAAGCCAATCTTATTTTATATTACTCACTACTTACGTAGTACTACTTCCTACTTACTTGCTTAGTATTATAAAAAATGTGAAAGTATGGATGTTTTGAGTTGGTCCTATCCCGTAAGAACCATTGGACCAATTGAGCTTAACTTTTGCAGGAATTGAGCCTATATTCTAGCGAAGGACATAAACCTATTTTTAATCTGAAATCCTTATAGGGCTTCGCCCCACCGGCTTTTAAAGATGCCGTGTTATTCTTATGAAAACATTAAATGTTAGAATTACTATATAAGTATGAACCACCTGAATGCTATTATTGATGTCGACGAAATTGTTGTGTTATTTAATAAAAGGGGTTTACTTAACTAACAGGAGAGTCTCATGAAATTGAGGTGTTTATGGAAGTAGGTAAGGCATTTAGTCTGGAACATGAATTGCATCCAGGAGATTATAATAAATTATTTTAGATGATCTTTTAGTAAAAATGTGGCAAAGAGAGGACAATGGGTCCACGATTAAGGTAGTCATCATGGAATTAGTAGAGGCATCTTGTCTGGAGCGTGAATTTTATCCAAGACACCATCAGCAAACCATCATAGATTATATTTTAGACAAGGGTGGACGGGAGAGGACCATGGGTCCACGATTAATGGAGTCACTATGGAAATAGCAAATGCATTTCGTCTGGAGCGATCCTAACCCTAAACCATAATCCTAAACCATGGTAGGTTATCTTTTTGTAAAAAACTAGCTTGTAAGGGAACATGAATCCGTGAACATGGGACCCATATGGAAGTGTCAAAGTAACTTTGTCTGGAGAATGAAATGTATTGTAGATTATCTTTTGGTACAAAGGTGGATAGGGGTGGATCACGGCTCCGCGATTGAGATACTCATTATGGAAGTAGTAAAATCATTTTGTCCTGAGGATGAAACGTACCCAGTAAGTTATGCTTAACCATCGTAGATGGTCTTTAAGTAAACAAGTGACATTTGAGGAAACATTGGTCCTCGATTAAGATACTCATTATGGAAGTAGTAAAATAATTTTTCCTACAGTCACCCGATAAAGTTGGCTTCCTTACACTGTTTATAGTACAGAAAGCTGCTAATTGCTGTATTTACTTACTTTGTCGTACGGTTTACTTGTTACTTCAGGATTCCAACCAAACAACACAAAACTGCGGAGTTTTATTATGCACGTAATCCGTGTACCGTGTACGCTTGGAAATAGGTTGGCAACACTTAAAGATAATAATACTATGATCAGCTGATTGACTATTATAAATAACATTTAACCTGTCATATCGTGTTTATAGCTTATGTTCTATTTTCGTTCAACGCTTGGTTTGAACATAACCTAAAGGGTATTTGAAAGATTAATAATTATAAGTGGGCTTAAAATGAAGTCAGTGAAAGTGATTGTGAATATATATGTAGACCAGAAGAAATACAGTAGAAGAAACTGCAGAAAGAAGTATGAACATACGAACTGTTATCCTCTTGGTGCGTAAGTAAGAAAGTTACAAAATTGTCAGAAAATGTTTTATTGGCATATTTTGCAGAACAATCAACTTGTTTATTCTGTTTATACTGATTATTACTACTGTATATACTTGTACTCTGTAAATAAGTAACACCATTGACTATTGGATACAGAAGTTGTATTATTGGTCAAAGGTAACACTTAAAGATACTACGACTACAATCAGCTGGTTCATTATTTCCCATTCCATTCAACGCTTGGGTTTAACCTAACCTAAAAACGTGTTGTATAGTGTTTGAAAGACTAATTATTTATATGATTTATAAATAGTGACTGTAGGAAAAATATACTGTGTAACACGAGTGAAAATTTCCTTTGCTGCACTCGGGATACATTCCGATACATTGCGTAAACATTTCTCTCGTGTGCAGCAAAGTGCCACTTTGCTCACTAGTTACACAAATAACTATATTGTCCGGATAGTGAAATGTATTTAGAACATTATTCTTAACCATCACAGATGGTCTTTAAGTAAACAAGTGACATTTGAGGAAACGTTAGTCTACGATTATGATACTCACTATGGAAATAGCCCAACAATTTTGTCTGGAGAGTGAAATATATTCTTCACGTCATTCTAAACTAGCATTAATGGACTTTTGGTAATAAAGTTACATGCAAGTTTTCTCAATTAAGGAATTTATAATGGAAGTAAAGGCATTAAGTCCAGAGAACGAAATGTATTTTTGTGCATAATGAACCATAGTAGGTTATATTCTTACCTTTTCATCTTGTAACAACTATAATTTTGTTACTACATTATCTTGAAGAGGTATGATAAATAGTTTAAGAAAAATATCAATTTAGTGGATATTTTAAGCTACGTGAAAGCCAGGCAACAATGCTACATAACTTTAGTTTCGTTTAGTATCCAAACATTTACGTCTTTACCCCAACTTTCAATTCATTGTCCAATTAGTTTGTTAAACTAAATAGGTGAACTTGGCTGTTAGTATCGGTTAACTGTCTTATTGTATTAATTAACAACTGTCATGTTAAGTGGTAATGTCAAACTTCTGTTCGGATTTCAGTTCATTTCAGACAACTTGACAGCTACTTGTTGTGCAATTAAATCTATCAGTAGTTAGTCTGTTTTTGTATTATGATTTCAATCGTATAAATAAATGTATCTTCTAACTAAACGTTGCACTTTAAGTAATCCTAACCAAAACCAAGAATGAATTACAACCCAAATACATTAAAAACTCTTTCTAATCACTCTTTTAATAACTATCTAAGAAAAATATACAAGTTGCTATACCCGTGCTTTGCACCGGGAAGAATTTGTGACCTAGGCAGCCATTACAGTGTATTAGTGCTGATGTGTGTTTTAAAAATACAGCAAGTCTATGATTAAATTTGAACAGATCAACTGATTTAAAAGTGTAAACCTACTTACTTTCTTACCCAAACCCCTATTTTTTGTCAATAGATCCAAAAGGATCAACATACCCTAGTGTGGCAAAAACTTCAATTGGAGATATTGATGCTTCATGAATGATATGTTTCATCATAATTCTTCAATTTTAGTCAAGCCTTTACGTAGCTTACTACATAAATTACAAATGAAACTGTGAGCAATACTCCACAAAACTAATACAACCTTTATTTAACCAAACATAACCTTCTTAACAAACATATTTTTCAAGTAAATAAACACCAGCTGTTTCATTAAATAAATTCATTTAAACTTTGGAAGCATGTCAGACGTAGCCCTTTGGAAATCGGCCTGTGGGGCAGAAACCCTATGTAATTTGTCCATACCTATGTTTCGCTTAGCTCGTGTTCGATTCTTCCGTCTACACGCACTTGATACAACCATCGATACAACTTCATAGAACGCGTGTTTCAGCTTCGCCATTTTCCTACTCTAAATTAAAATTGTACTAAAAAGATGAGTACTAAAAATACATAATTTCATTTGACGAATAATGTCGAAACGCGTACTCAAGAAATATTCGGACTGAAGACGTAAAGATTATATACAATAAAAACCTTAGGATACTATGAGGGACCGAAAAGTTATTACATTTTACATAAGTAAATCCAATTAATTTTTCCCCTAAGAACCTGCCTCAGTAGATAGGTTCTGCCATTTAAAACATGAGTATTATTAGATATCATGCTAATGCTCTACAGATTTTAAAGACCATAACCCGATGAAGCTATAACCGTTACGGGTTACGGTTTGAGATCACGCAAACTAGGTTATGGCTGTTATTTAAACAGTTACTATTATTAGTGTGTTTGACCTAGAAACCTCTGTTTTTAGTTGGAACGTTACTTTAAAGTGCAGTTTAATATTTCCCTTTGTGGTAAAGTCCAGCTATGTCATTATTATTCGCGCCACTCATCTCCATTCATACTTGGCTTAAAATACCTACCTTCGTATGGCCATTTCAAAGTAAAGTATTAAAGTATTAAAAGTATTATTTCTAAAGTACTTTCTGGATTTGTTGCTGGATTCTGGTAGAATTAGGTTCGCTTTAAATCAAATTTACACTTGCAATCATTGTGGCTTGAATATTGTATGTTTTAAAACAAAATTGATCGATACATGATGGCCAACATTGATCAATGGAGCACTATCAAAAACGTCCCAAAGCTAGATAAATTTGCATATTTTTATTCCCCGAACTTATAGTGTTTCCGGTTATATTTACCAATAGTGTGTAACATCATTTTTTTATATTTTAAAACGTTATAGATCTAACTGTACTTGTTCTTTCTTCAAGTGTTTCAATATCGAATAGTACAATATTTTTAAATACAACGAGGTGTTAGCCCGTCCTACGTACGGGAATTCAGTAATCAGTTATTTTTCTAATCTTTCCTTGAAAAGTGGAGCAGTAAAATAATTTGCATTCCTTTTTTATTAAGACTCGTGTACAGAGCCTCGATTTTTACTGTGGTTTAATTAATTTTGGTCAAAACTGCGGTTTAACCTGTGGTCTAATTATCTCTACTAATCTTACTTATTTCCTATAATCAATGACAAAAATAAAATAACCTCATAGTTTATATTTAACCAGCTGTTAGTTAAAACAAATTATATTGCACAAAAACAAATCGAAGATCACAAAGATTGCTTTAAAAAATAATTTGAACATCCTCGTATTTTACTATGTAGGCCTATATTTAATTAATCTGCCATCCTCTTACAGAAGAATTGAACGTATATAAATGATTAGCATTACACATAGTATAAATAAGTCAACCCTAAGTATGTCTTTACACTTTTATCCAAATGCTGAAATGTGACACAAAAGCTGAATGTTTACAGCTGTTATGTTAAGCAAATTATTTTATGCCAAAAGCTAGTTTAGAATCTTAGCGTCGGCTGCTAGACTTTTCAAAAATTAAAACTTAATTTCTAAAAAACTGGGACCCTAAACTAAAATTATGGCTTCGACATTCCCTAGTTCTCAAAATTATCTTTATTTCAACACAAAAATCATGAAAATCCGTCGAGTGGTTGATTCAGAATCGTGAAATAAAAAAACACCGTTTCGTTTTAATATTATAGATAGATAGAAGATAGATAGATGGTTCTTCTATTTTTTATTGCACTGTTAGAGTACAGTGCCACAATAACAAATTTATTTTTTTAAACTCTACTACGAACAATTTCGACAAATTCCCAACACAGAAAAGTCCGGTGTAGGTAACGCACGTATTCTTGGAATTGAGACAGTAAATCTAACTCAATTGTTATATATAAGGCGATCGTTGTAGCTCCAAATTACGATTTCTATTTGTAGTGTTTTCGACGTAAATTTGACTTTCCCATTTATATACCAAACTACCAACTCGCAGTACTATAAGCTGAACGTATTATTATATTGTAAATGTGTGAAGTAACATTAAAGTCTAAAGTGTAACTTACACATAATGTAGACTATTCAATACTGTAATATAATGTCATTTCTAACCCGTATGACTGTATGGCTACTCTAAAATTGTTAGTTGAGTGACATAAAACATATTGAATAATGTGATTCAAATACATACAGAATTCGAAGAAAATATCATTACTATCTTCACGTAGGTGGAATAACTAGCTGTAAAAACTTTATCAATTAATTCAACTTTAATCATTATTCCAAACCAAATTATAGCAACTGAAATAGAGTTTTAATAAAACATCAAAAATAAGAGTCAAACCTTAATTTATTCAACGTCCCTCCAAAGTTGATTAAGTCACACTTTTCTAAATTACTGAATTTAATATTCTCTTTAACATTCGCTAGAAAAATTAATTATAACAATTTGATTCGTGAAGTTAATTTAAACGTAAATATTCTTGAGTTGTTACTTTGCTTATAATATGATTGATTATTTTTTGTCCATTTATAATGTAATAATGTCTTTAGAAGTTTAAGTTGCATTAATTAACATATTGGGAGATATTTTAATAATCGAAAAACGCGTAGTGTATGTGGGTTTACAAATGTTTGTGTAGTTTCAATTCTTTCGAGCTTTTTGTAAAAATTGGCTTTTTATGAAAAAATAGTGACATTTTTGTTTTATACTAAACTTAGGTTATTTTACAGCTGTCTAGGCCTAATTTGAAGTTGAAAAAGATTCTTGGTTAGGGCCCAGCGTCCTAGCATTGACTATGCCAAGGGATACCGAAGTAGACGTCCCATCTATATGGACCAGCTGTAGCCAATTTTTGTTAAAAAAAAGTACGTAGTTGTGTGAGCCAGTCACCGAATGCGCTAGTGACTAAAACCCTATTTCCCACCTTATTTTTTTGTTGCTGGCCAATTTGATGGGTCATAACAGTAGCTAGCTCTCAATAAGGCTTTCCATTAGTTTAAATTGGTAAAAAAGATTGTGTATTCGACGGAAATCTGTAATTTAGGCCAGCAAACTCTGTCGATGGCTCACATAAACTACGACGATTTTGGTTTAAAAACTGGCTACAAATTTAACATGGGGATGGAATCTCTAGTCAAAGGTGGATCATAAAAAGGGATTAATTATATAAACATCTTAATAGCTTCTTCAAAAGCATGACCGTGCTTAGAACAAATATCGTTGTGTAGAATGGCTCCTTTGATGATGATGTTGGGATATTAGTTGTGGCTGCTCAGCTTAATGGCAATTATCGCTAAGTGTTTATCATGGTTAGAAGGGAAATTCGTTGTACTACATTAAAACATAAACCTTGACTGGATTGAAGAAGGGGTTTACAAAGAATAGTGCTAAGATTGTAATGACAATTCATCTCTACGAGTAACATGTAGAGAAATAATAGAGAAAATTTGATTGCCATTTAACAATTCGGAGTAGTGTATAAATTATCAAACTGGTTTGGAAAACTCAAATTACACATTGTAAATAATTATGGAATTTACTTTTTATCGTCAAGGAAATTGTGTTATTATGTAGTAATGAATTGTGGTTTTAATCACTGTAATTAAAGGGTAGACTTCCGTATCTGTCGGCACAATTAACCGAATGAAATGATCGATTATTCGATTGTTTCATTCGATATATCGTTTGGTTAGTCGGATTAGGTTAACCTTCAAACATTACCTAACTAACCAAACGATATATAGAATAATAGATATATCGATCGATATTTTCGTTCGGTTGTTTGTGCCAACAGATACGGAAGTCTACCCTAATTGGATCATTAAAATAGGTAGTGTTCAATTTGCATGAAAACTATTTTATTAATTTACATTATGAGCTCTACAATGTATATGTGAATTATGCGTATTTCCCTATGTTTAGTCAATAAATGACAGAAATTGTTGATGATTTTTTTTATATAAATGAACATATATAAACTGTTTTAATAGATAAAATCTTAGTTTTAGTAGGTAAGGTTAGTTTGGATCTATTGTTTAACTTGGGGTTTGTACTAAAGTTAAAATATTTTAACGAGTGGTTAAAGAAGAAGTCCAGCCTTTTAACCATAATGATTTTGGTAGGCCTGCTGAACAGGAATTTAAATTAAATATATTCATATATGAAAATATATTTTATAAATCTGTTACACAAACTAATGTATATATTCTTCTGTTTGTATTTGTAATAGTTTTCAACAAATGCATAAATAAAACATGGATCCAACTTCCATCCCATACAACATCGAATCAAATGAAACAATATCATTCATTAATAGCGTATAAGATAAATGGAATAGAGTACAGTACATTTCAAAAGTATTTTGTTTTCCACATTGAACAGTTTAACCATTTATTATGGTCCCGCATTGTAACATTTAAACTACCAAATCAAACAATCGGCCAAACAATCCATGTTCATTGTATGATTACAACAGACAGAGATGACAAAGTCTGTTTAAATTACCTTACAAAATGTATTGTTTTAACACCAATACATCAACAATACAAATATTTAGGTTTAAATATAATGCATACATTTATTTGTTGAATATTTACTGTTATTCATTATTTATTTACGTACCGGTATTTTAAGATAATGTCTCAAAAATAATATTGCCCTGTGAGTAAAAAAGGGCTAGACTATGAAAGAGGTATGCATGTATTATTTTAGAGGTATATTTTAATTGTGGACTACCCAATAGGTATAGTTATAAAACAAAAGGTTTGTTTCCAACTATTTACGATTTAAGAGTGAAATGTTGAAGGGTCAACTTTAATAAACAAATTTGAGGTATTAGAGAACAAATATTTTAACAATACACTATTGCACTATTGTGTCCAAGATATGTAATTAGGCATATACAATACCTGATTCTAATTATAGACTTCTAAAGGGATATAAGGGGAAGGACTGCTCTTATTATAGACTGTTCAAGAGATCAAATGAGTTGTAAGAATCTGAAGGACTCTTAGAGTAGTCCATTTATGAATGGAAATCGCTGACAAGTGCTGTATTCATTCATGTCTTCAGAATTTTGCACCTTGGACCTAACCTAAATTATTTCTGGATTTGGTTAAAACATTTGTCAATTTAAAACTTCATTCAACATTTAAAATCCAAAATGGTTTAATTGAAATGTCGCTGCTCATCATAAGATGATAATGGTATTACATAATATGATATCATTCACTATACGTACTCGAAAATGTTGACGAAACCATACTTTCTCCATATACTATGTATAATAAAATACGTTGATGATGAGTTTTGACATAATGTTAAGCTATAAGGGTATTGTAGAATAATAATGGGGTTGATACAGTCATAGAGAGAGAAAATAATACTACATGTTTTGTGTAGGCCTATATCAGTTAAAAAAGAAATTATAATTGGTTAGTATTATCTGATTATATTTCTTTTTGTCCTAGGACGCTAGGCACGAGCCTGATATTGTTTTTCACATTACTTCAGGCTAGACCTAGGAGTTGCGGCATTATCATATGGATAAAACCCATTGGTTATTTGGCAGGTTTTGATCCCGGGACCTCTGGAACCTAAGTCCCGCACTCTAACCACTAGACCAGCTCGCTCCCCCAAACTGCAAGATATTAGGGTTTATTTTTTACATATAAACTGACACAAAAATTCTTTCACTGATTTATTTTTGTTTTTCAGGGGACCCAGAAAATATCAATACCCTACCTGCCTAATAAACCCATGACAGTAAAACAGATATTAAGGTAAGATAGTCAAATTCCTTTTTAAATAATTTTTTTAGAATTTAAAGCATACTTTATTGGTAAAAAATATTAAGTAATGCATGAACATTTATTACTAACCACTAGATACATTGGTTGATTTAAATGTTTTGGCAAGTGTATAGAAGGAGTTACAAACTTAAAACGTACATATACATTATTGTTTTTTAACAAAACACATTCAATCATATAGCCATTGGGTTCATTTAGAATAGAGTCAAAATTGTACTTATGCATAAAATGAATGGTTTTGCATTAGTAACTGAAATCTCTTTACACTTAATCTAATTGTGGATTACAGCTTAGTTTATTTCAGAAAAAAAAATTTATTTGTAAAAAAAGATGTTCATATTTTAAAAACTCCAATTTGCTACACTTAGATTACATTTCTCAAGGAACACTTCCTTTAAGCAGGGTAACCAATTTATAAAGAAATAAAAAGCTACTTGTGTTATTGTTCAAAATGTTGCTCTTGAACAAAAGTTTTTTTACATAATTGCACAACCCTGGTGAATTGATGCATACTTAAAAACTTTACGCCTCAATATATAAAACAAGTAAAAACAGTTTCTTTATCTGATTTTTGTTTATTTTAGGGATCCCTCCACCAGGTCTGTACAAAACTCATTTATTTTATGTTGTTTTACTGTAATAAATGTACTATAAAACAAGAGTAAAAGATAAGTATGTGTGGAAAGAAAGGGTGGGGGGAGTACACAGCATAGCAATATCCTGCCCCTGAAGGACCACTTGTTTGGTTCCATCAGAAGAATGTAAATTGTAAAACCCCACTTGGTACATATTGCCAGCTTATGAACCTTTCATATCCAGTTCATTTTGTACTGTATTTTCAGGGTAAGCAAATCTATAAAAACATACAGTCGAAACATAAAAAAATATATTGACAATGAGTTTTTGACATAAGCTATAAGGGTATTGTAGAATAATAATGGGGTTGATGCACTAACAGATGATTGCTAGAGATAATTTTCATTGATCAATAATAAGCAGTGAGGCATATCGGATCTTAAATCAAACAAAGCATGACCTACTCTAAGTGTACAACATATAATGCTGAGGAAGAGACTCTTTACCCGAATGGTTAGTAAGTCAGATCAGGGTAGGGTTTCAATTAACCTTACATAAAAGCTGGCTATAAGAAATGCATCTGGTTTGTTCAAGAACCATGAATATATGATACATCCTTCCCTCCAGTTGTAGGTGGCCTTCTAGCATTGCTGAAGTTTAACTTTTCTTGCTCTAATTTCTTAACTTAATTTAGTCATTCTGCTTTACCCGTGTTTTGCAAGGGGGAGAGGAAGCAAAAGAAAATTATACTCTTTAACTTGGATGCCAATATAGCATCAAATTGTTTAAAAATCTTTTATAGGGAAGACCATCAGAACTTGTAAATACAGTAACAAAAATGTTATATTGCTTGAGCAAAACTTTAATCAGGGGACAAAGAGTGTTTGTGTTTGTGTATGTGTTTGTGTATGTGTTTGTGTTTGTGTTTGTGTTTGTTGTGCGTGTAATATGTGACTTTTAAAATCAATAATGTATACAATGCATAATTCTCAACACTTTGCAAGTATCTAAACTATTATTTTCCCAGCACCAATTTCAAATTATCCAGTTTAATAATCCTATATAGTAATAGGCAAGCATGTTTCTTGAAAACCTTATTTCTCAGCTCCTATGCATCACAGGTAAAATCTATGCATACTGTTAGAAAGATATTTGCCTGTAGATGTGCAGAACCCCTTTATAAATCATAATAAGAAAAAAAACAAAAAATTAATTTAAAGTTTTAAAAACTTACATGGGCCTTATGGGTTGCCATGCTGGTGACGAAATAATAATGAAATATAAACAGAAAATCCAAACAAATGGAATAAATTCCAATCACATGTTTTATTTATAGCATGGGGTGAAAATAGAGAAGTTTTTACAATGGTCAAGTTTTCACGGGGCCAACCTCTAGTCTCCATAAAAAGATGGAAAGTTACTTTGTAAATCCCCAACTTTTGATAAAATAAATTCACCATATTCCATCTAGGAAAAGTCAATGACCTTTCTACTAATCACTTATATAAAAATATTGCCAAAATAGTTTACGATTAGCGATTAGTTTACAATAACATAATGTTGTTGGAAATTATCAAGCATTCCTTTGGCTTTATTATTGACTAAAACATGGTACAAGAAAAGAAAAGCTTCCACACAATTACACCTAAACAGTGGCCTCGAGCAAGGTTAGCTACTCGGATCTCTAATGAGGCAGAATCATTATGGTTGCATTATTATTCCGAGAACCTACCTCCAAGATATAACTTTGATATTGCGTACTTTGCTTCTGGCCATTTAATATTCTCCTTGAACGGCACAGTCTTAATCTTAATCTATCTTCTATCTCCTATCTTCTATCTTCTATCCATCTATCTATATATATTTAATTCCGTAAGCAAATCGGTCCCCACAAAATATCTCGAGCTAGGAAAAAGGTAGCATGGCTGTTGAGGATTGATTTTAAAGCTTAAGGTTCATAAGGACAGTGTCAAAAATTACACCAACCCTGCCCCACATGCTGTCAAAGATCCTGCCATTTTCTAATGGCAGTACTGCTACAGTGTTTCTATAAGCTGTTTTGAATATACCAGCTGATGAAAACATTGTGTATTTGTTTGTTTATTGATTTTAGTGTTTAGGTTGGAATGATAATTCAGTGTTGAAAGGTATCTTGTTAGGGGAAGACAGCCTGCGACTCGAAGGAGAGTATTTAGGAATGGTGCACAGCATAGGGAAATGGTTAAGTCCAAATTTCAAGGGAGGTGAAGGGGGATTTTTACAATTGAGCTGCAATGGGCCCCTAGTACATAATAATTGCTTATACAGTTTAAGTATGTTGGAAAATAAATGTACTATAGTTCGGCCGCTTAAAAAGCGACCTCCTCTAGCATTGGTTTAGCATTAGCGCGCAGGTCGCTTTCTAAGCGGCCGAACTATAACATAATTTCATATTGTTACTATTGTTGGCTGTTTCTATCCTGTATGGATAAACAATTCGTTCATATGAACATGTGAAGTTGAACATATGTTTGAAGTCAACACTTTCAAGATAGAGTCTTACGAATTGGTCTAAACTGCCTTAGTTACCTGCAAAAAAATGAAATAAATACCACAGAGCTTTAATAGTCACCTAATAAGTACATAAATATTTATATTTAATATAAGATGTTTTTTGAAATTCTTTAAATATTTATTATGTTTTTAAACTTTTAAATGCGTAAAGTAAAACCTAATTTAAATTTTAGCCAAAAATACATTGTCACCCTAACTTGATCTTTTATATGAAAATTATCATTTTAGTTAATTGATAAAAACAAACGATGAGTAATTTTAACAAGCTATTTTCAAGCCTGTAACCAAAATATATTGATGAAATTAATTCGTTACCTACTAATGCTCAATAAATGTTAACAGCGAATACATTAGGGTAACTGTATCCTGCCTTAAAGTAAAATGACGAAAGAAGGTATCCTACCCCATTGAATTGAGCCCAGAGCAAAGAGAAGTTAGGCTTTGGTATATTCATGGCTTCAGTACAAGCAGCATGCATTTCTTATTGGTAGCCATTATGTGTAGTTCCTTTAGAAAACCGACCTTTCTTACATTTCCTGTTGAGTCATCTGATAATAATCCTACAAATGTTTTACGAAAAAAAAAGTCAGAGAAAATAGTCCTAATCAACTCCTAATTTTTACAGTATCAGGTTTCAACATAAGGGTAATAATCTTAATCCACGCTGTCCCAAGAAAATTTTATAGGCCTAATTTGAGAGTTCTGTAATATTAGAACTTTGTTTTCAGCAATTTCCCTAACATGGAAAAGCTTGAAAAGGGACCAAAGGAGATTTTCTCACCTGATATTCAAAAGGTAAGGATTTTAAATTTTTAATTTTTAGTACAAACTATTTTATTATGTAAAGTAGACATAAAATCTTTAAAGAAAATTCTTTTAGTAATACATGTTATAGGC